>NC_091621.1:625000-1250000 GCF_027580195.1 Bos mutus | reverse complement strand
CAGCCCCTTGATCAAAGCCAATCTGGTCAGGATTGAGGAACAGACTAGTGGGGTGCATACATGGCTGTGGGAGGGGCTGCTGCTTTCCTAAATTTTAGGGTTCATCTCCCCTCTGCTAGATTTAGACCTGGATGGGATGTGTGGAGCCTCTGGGGCAGCAAAAGACTCCAGCCATCATCTGGAGCAGATCTGAAAGTGGGATTGCACCCCAACTTCTTCAGACAAGAGGAAGGGCAGCAGCTACAACCCTTGATGCTGGGATTTGCTGAACCTCAGGGCTTGGCTGCAGGCTACCACGGAATGTTTTGGTGGTCGCAGCTGTGGTGTGGATGGATCCATACTTTATAGGGTGTGGACAATTTGGGCCCTCTTTAAGAAACAAAATGCAAATTAGGTTAAAATGGAATTAAGCATTTAAAAATGGTACAAATGAACTTATTTACAAAACAGAAATACAGTCACAGATGTGGAAAACAAACATATGGCTACCAGAGGGGCAAAAGGAGAGAGTGATAAATTTTGAGACTGGGATCGACATTAACAGACTACTATATATGAACTGCAAGGAGATCCAACCAGTCCATTCTGAAGGAGATCAGCCCTGGGATTTCTTTGGAAGGAATGATGCTAAAGCTGAAACTCCAGTACTTTGGCCACTTCATATGAAGAGTTGACTCATTGGAAAAGACTCTGATGCTGGGAGGGATTGGGGGCAAGAGGAGAAGGGGACAACAGAGGATGAGATGGTTGGATGGCATCACTGACTCAATGGACATGAGTCTGAGTGAACTCCAGGAGTTGGTGATGGACAGGGAGGCCTGGCATGCTGCGATTCATGGGGTGGCAAAGAGTCGGACACAACTGAGCGACTGAACTGAACTGATATACGAATTAGAGGACTCACAAGGCACAGGGAAATCTACTCAGTACTCTGTAATGACCTATATGGGAAAGAACCTAAAAAAGAGTGTATATATGTGTAACTAATTCACTTTGCTGAACACTTGAAACAAATACAACATTGTAAATCAACTATACTCCAATAAAAAAAATTTTTAAAGACACTCACAAAAGACACCACAACATTAGAGAAATCACAGAATATTTCTATGAATTGATCACTGCTACAATCCTCCTTTTGTTCTAAACTTTGGGCAGCGTACTCTGCTCTCCAGGTGACAGCAGTTTTGTAGCATTATTCTGCACAAAGAACAGGGAAATGATCGGGCTTCACTCCAGATCAAAAAACATCTCATTAATAGTTGATAAAAAGGCTTCTAACTTCACAGCACAATGTTGTTAATGTCATGTAAATGATTATGATTATAGTCCAAAATGCAATAAATCTTCTGTCACATGCTTCACATATGAGCGGCTAAGGTTGCACTCACTGTGGTACTGCTATAGGTTTTCCCCCTAAAAATATAGAAATTGGTCTTTTAAAATATTCATTTATTTATTTGCTGCTTCAGGTCTTAGTTGCAGTGTACGGGCTCTCCAATTGTGGCGTGCAGGCTTACTTGTCCTGCAGCACATTGGTTTCCCAGCCAGGAGCCAAACAGGTAACCCCTGCAATGGAAGGCAGATTTTTAGCCAGTTGACCACCAGTGATGTCCTAAAACATGGGAGTTTTGATAAACCACATTTTTCCACAACTCCTGTCCAAGAATAGAAGAAGCTGACACCCTGAAATGCAGAAGAAAGTCTTCACCAAAATTCAGAACAACTCCCTCCCCAGAGTTACGTAGTGTTTGTAATTGTATGTGCTCAGTTATCAGGTCTGTTTCTGACAAAGGGGCTTTCATGCTGAAAAGGCATTAATAGGAAAGGAATCAATCCGTCACTCAAAAATTTACATCCTCTGATGAGGGAAAGAATCTTCCACACACGAATTTCTGATTTTGTACATTTCACACCTGTTTTTTGCTTCCATCACCCAGGCTCCTCCAGAACCCAGTGCTGCAGGACACTTTCATTCACAGTATACCCCAGTCCAGGTCTCCCGCTCACACTGCAAACAGAATTGACACAGCAGGAAGCCATTCCTACACCAGAATGCCCAGCAGTGCTGTGATTATATGCAGTAATGGCTGCAACCACATCAAAATACCTCACTGGTACTGACCAAACATGTCCCCTCATCCTAGCTCCCCCTTTGCCAATGCCAGAGATGCTTGTGGTCCCTCCAAACCAACAACCACTCAGCATGAGGGGATATCTGTCTTAACTATTCATGGTTAATACTTCTTACTTTCACAAATTTTACAGCAGTACATTGCTATGAACTCAGTGTTTGAGTCCTTCCAAATCCCTAAGTTGAAACCTATTCCCCAATGTGATGGCATTGGAAGGTGGCCTTTGGAAAGTAATTAGATCATAAGGGTGGAGTGCTCATGAATTGGATTAGTGCCCTTCTATGAAGAGGTCAGAAAGCTATTGGCTTTCTTTCCACCACCTGAGGACACAAGAAGTTAACAGTCTGCATTGCAGAAGACAGTCTTCACCAGAACTCAATCGTGCTGGAATCCTGACCTTGGGCTTCCAGCCTTCAGAATGATGAGAAATGAATTTTCTTGTTTATAAGCCACTTGGTCTATAGTACTTGATATGGCAGCCTGAACAGATTCAGACAGTGATACTCATGCAAGCATATTGCTAGGGTTTCCTCCAAGCCTCAAAAGGATCTTGGCAAGTAGGGGTCCTGAATCTTCCATTTCATTTACTCCCTTTGAGGTAAACCCACCTCTGGTTGTAAACCCTGGGCAAGAAAGAGGCTTAGGCTGGCACCAGTTAGGTGTGACTCCTTAGCGTGCAAGCACCAGGTAAAGGCTCCTCAAGACAGTCTGTCTTTTGTCTGTTGTATCCCTATTTGTGACAATCAGAACCCATGTGTCTGGAAGAAGAAGGTAACTCTGTGCCTCCTGAAAATAAGACAGGAAAACAAGTAAGAGAAGAATTCCTCCTGTTCACAGAGGCAGCTTCCACATTTGCAATAGCTATTTCCATTTCTCTAAGAAATGATGAGCTAATGATGGGGCCAGTGGTTGTACCCATTGACCCTCCCCCAACTGCTAAGTCTGAAGCTTATAACCAAGTGGCCAATTGACCACCAGTCACCGTTATTAAAAAATCATATTAGTTGCAATAGGGATGAGGTAAAAGCTTGTAAGTTGGAAGAACAAATGTAGTTAATGTTGAAAAATCTGTACAGACATCCACTGTCACGATCTTCTGGGAATCAGCGCCTCTGCACCTTACGAGTCTATCATTCTTCAAGCTGCCTTCTGAGTCTTCAGTGCAGAGGCTGAGTTCAGAGGGCAACAGAAGCAGAAATCTGATGGAATACCTTAAGTCCAATGGGCCAGCCCAGTACCATCCCTAAGTTCCATGTTTTTGGCAAAAATATGAGTTTTCTGTTGAGAATAGGAATCTGGGAACACAGATAGGACCCCCCACCCCTCCAGCCTGCTCCAGACACAAGAGGTCAAGAGCAGGACTGAGCAAGCCTGACCTAGTACCCTCTGGGATACTCGGTGCTGAGACAGATGATGCTTCCTGATCATCCTTTGTATATTTTTTATCTTCACAGCATTCTATTAAATCCCAAAGAATCCCACAGAGCTCTGATTCCTCCCCATGATAGCAACTTAGAAGCATCTGTTGGAATATTGAAATAACTAACTATTTGGAAAAACAATTTTTCTTGCTGTCCCTTTGTTGCAGCTGCTCTATGTAGGGTTCAGCTCATGAATTGAGTGCTAAAGCCCTGAGAACAAGGCACCTGCCAGAAATTTCAGAGTTCATTCAATGCCATGACCCCTTTTTTTACAGAGAGAATAAGGCCCAAAGAGGGGGGAAAATGACTTGGCCAAGATCATAGAGTAAGCTGGTGGCAGAAACAGTATAAATACTTAGATCGCCAAATTCTTGATTCAGAATTCTACAAAAACTGCATTTTTCCCATCTGCTCTGCCAGAAACTTAGCCAGTATTCCTTGCAAAGACCTGGCCTCCCACACAACCTCCTGAACAAGGTCTGTGGTCTTCTGAGCCCCAGAGAGCCCTTCAGCCTTTTGCCATAAGCTCCAGTGCCTCATCCACTCCAAAGACACCTGGTTACACATTTGCTCCCTGAGACTTGGCCCCCAACTCTGGCAGAATTAGGAAATACACGTTTACCTGTTCAAAGCTCAGATTGCATACGTGTATCATTGAGTTCTCAGCCAGAGCACCAGGCCAATGAATATTAGCCAGAAATGGCTGGGACCTAGGGAGAGTGGTTGCAGGCTGGAGCCCAGGGCAGCTATGCACTGAGGTGGGGGCCGGCATCCTGCCTTGACGCCACTTGGGCTTAAGTCTCCTTTGAAAACTTCTCCAGCCCAGCCCTCCTCTGACCTGGACATCCAGCCCGGAGACAAACTGCATTGTTGTTGCTTTTTTCTCCTTCACTCTCAGTGGCCCAATGGAGGCCATTAGACCCTCGTGCTGGGGCCATTTCACGCCAGATCTTCCTCATCATTAGAACTTCCTCATCAGACTTCATTGGAACATCACCTCCTGAGTGAGGTCTTCCAGAAGCATCCCGTCATAGTGACACTACTCCACCCTTCTCTTCACTCTCTACTCCATGGCCCTGGTTTGCCTTCTTCATGGCACATCTCATTTCTCAACATTTCTCTATTCAGTTAGTGAAGAGGTCACTTGACCTGATTGTGAAGAACTTTATCTCTGAGTTCCAGCCATCTAGGCTCAAATCATGGTTCTACCACTTGTTAACTGTAAGATCTCAAGGAAGTTATCTAACTTTCAGCTCTGTGCCTCAGTTTCCCATCTCCAGAAGGAGCTGCCGATAAGCTTCAAAGATAAACTTTGTCACGCAAAGGCATGAGGCCACACGGAGCCAACCTGCTTGCTGTGAGCAAAGGGAATATCATAAAAAGAAGTTACAAATATTAGCTACCATCACATGACCAGTTGAGAAACAAAGGCTGTAATAGTGATAAATATTTATCCCTTAGTTTGATATGAATATCATTGTGTACGTATTAACCATTTCTTTTCCTTCCCTTGCCCATTTCCCTACCATATAACATAAAATGCATTTAGTAGGATTTTATCTTATATCTCAATATTGAAGCTATGAGATATCAGAGGAATGGACTTAACTGGAAGAAGAATGGACATCACCCAAAGGTGGGTAAATCAACATGCATCCTTTTTTAAGGAGGTTAGTGTGTTTTCAGTTGTATACAAAAGCATATTAGACGGGAGCAATTTTCTGCCATTGTCATTGTTGAGGAGTTAACTATGGCTAAAAGAGATATGAGTGCATGACAGGTTGACAAAGGATGGGGTCTCTTTTGAGCTAGTAAGCTAGAAGTGGGCTTCCCAGAATTCCCCGTGTATCTCCAGGATACACTGACCATCAAAGGCACGTGTATGAGACTGAGAAGTGGAAGGGGAAAAAATGGCAGCTCTTTTTTTCTTTTCTTACCCCATGAAGGTCTGTATGGAACCCAGGTGCTGTTACTGTTCACATAAACCTTGTTCCTAGTCTGCTGCCTCACCTAACGACATAGCTGGACCAACTCCAGCACCCTCTTGCCCCTTCCTTTAGCTCCTCCAAACCCTGGTCCAGTGTGTGCAACTCCATGGCAAAGGGCTCCAGCTGCTGCTGGTCACATACGCCCCTGCTCTCTCCCACTTCATGTCCATCTTTCCTTCCCGCCTGTCCTGCTGACTTCAGACCCAAAACCAGATGTGGAGTAACAGCCTTATACAAGCTCTTCAGTGAGATCCTACAAGTACACAAGGTTAAATCCCCATAACAAAGGCTCTGGCTATATAATTCTCAGTGTTTCTCCTTCTCTGATCAAATCCTCTTTTTGAGGGGGTCACAAAGGGGGGCCTTTGTGACCCCTTTGACATGATGCCACAGCCACAGTGGCCTTTCTCTTGCCCCTTGAGCATGTCAAGCTTATTCCCACCAAGGACAGTTCACACTTGCAGGTCATCTACCTGAGACACCTTTCCCAGACATCCTCAGGCCCAGCTCCTCCCCATCAGGACTTCTCAGCTCAAATGTCACCTCTGTTGTGAGGCTTGCCCTGATCACAGCAACTAAAATAAACCCCTGGTTATTCTTAATCACGTTCTATCACCATTGTTTCCATGGCACTGATCACTCTCTAAAATCACATTTATATTTCTTTAGATACCAGCTGTCTATCTTTTGACAGCGTTTTAACAGGGAGGATCCTGCCTAATTTGTTAACCACGGTATCCCCTTGCCCAGGGCCAAGTCACATGCTGAGGGTCTACATAGAATGAATGGATGACCTTGTTCCAGCTAATTACCTCTGGGAGCCTCAATTCCATGTGGGGTTCGGGTTGTCAGCAGGCTTCTCTCACAGAGCCTCAGGGCACTGGTCGAGCCTGCAGATGAAGAGCCCTAGCTCAGCACCTGGCAGGGAGTTGGCTCTCAGAGCCTCCCTGTATTCATGCCCTGCTAGGAACCTCTGGGGCACCTGAGAGCTGAGCTGGACTCACCAGGGTAGCACCAGACCTCTGAGATTCCTGGAGGCCAGAAGGGTACTTTTATTTTATGTTCTTATTATTTGTTACTGTTTTCAAAAGATGCCAGAATTGTCTTCTGCCAATAGGTCTAGTGTGCTGTGTGCCTTCATGTTAGAAAAGACTTTGGGGACTTCTCTGGTAGTCCAGTGGTTACGACTCTACTTTTCCACTGCAGGGAGCATAGTTTTAATCCTTGGTCAGAGAACTAAGATCCCATTCCATGTGGTGTATGATGTGCCCAAAAAATAGAAGAGGGAAAAAAAGACTCTCAGCAACCATGCCTGGTAATTCTTATTTCTCCTTTTGCTTCCTCCTCCACACACAGAGCCAGTGACAATATCCCAGCCTCTGCCCAGAGCCCACTGAATCACGCTGTCATTGGGCTCAATTGATTTCCTTGCCTTACAGACTTGGAGAAAGAAACACTATTTCATCTGGCCTGGAGGGAAGCTGGGTACTGCATGAGAGATGCAGAGGGATATTTTGGAAAAGGATGCAGAGATCCTGCACATCAGCAAAATCCAAAGAGCAGGGTGATTCCTGCTCACACATCCTAAGTTTGGATCTGAAAAAGTAAAAGATAAAAAAAATCCCTGTACAGACCTACAGTTAAAATAAGAAGCCAGTCAGTGATACTACAATTCACTTTTAACTCCTAACTTGGGAAGTAATAACCTCATCTCTGGGCTTCCCTGGTGGCTTAGTGGTAAAGAATCTACCTGCCCATCCAGGAGATGCGGTTTTGATTCCTGGGTTGGGAAGATCCCCTGGAGAAGAAAATGGCAACCCACTCCACTATTCTTGCCTGGGAAATCCCATAGCCAGAGGAGTTTGGTGGGCTATAGTCCATGGGGTCACAGAGTCAGATATGTCTTGGCGACTAAACACACAAAAAAATAGTACATTATTTATTTCCTCCTCCTTCTCCTTCTTCTTGACAGAACCCATTAAGTTCATTCCACAGCCAGAACTAATGGGTTCTGACTGTACATTCTAGATAGTAAGCCCACAAGATCAAGGATCAGAGCTGTTTCGTTCACAGCTCTATCCTAAGAACCTACTGAAATCCCTGACATATATTCATTACTTAATAAAACTTACCTGAATTAATGAATAAATAAATGTATCTAGTTTCTTTTGTGGCATCTCCTAACGAGTTCTCTCTTCTCACATCTAAAGCTCTAAGACCAACCCTATCTTTTTTTTCCTGACCCTTTTCAAAGTCTCCTGTGTTCAAAACTAAGTAAGGTAGATTGCATTTCATTATTTATGCTCAGAGTTCCCTTCTATGCCATTAACCACTCACTTCTAGGTGTTAAAATGCAAATCTAATCATTTAACTCCTTTATTTAAAATCCTTCTATTTATTTGCTTTTACAACTCCCATTTATCTAACACATACAACATGTGTGAAGCAGACACCTTTACAGGCTCGCATTTGCAGGCTTACCTTGGCATTCTTTCTATATACCTCTTATTTCAACGACACCAGGCAGTTCATCATTCCTCCATACACTCTGACATACTTTCATGTCCATGCCTCTCCCAAGCTTCCCCCTCAACTTGGAATTCTTGTCAAGCCCTTTGCCTATCTCACTCGTCTGCAGTAGAAACTCTTACACAAGCTAACAAGGAATTTTTCAAATAGAGCCAAATGGAACCATCCCCACAGCCAGTGCCACCGTATGCACACCATTCTTTGTTTATAATTTTGCATTCTGAACCCAGATAAAGCATCCCTTACATTACTTTTTAGTTACCTATGGCTGTCTATTTTCTCCTTGGGCTATGAGCTCCTTGAGGACAGAAATGAATGGACTGTTATTAATCTTCATCTTGTGTCACCGGCACTGAGCACACAGTAAGTGCTGAAGGAAAAGAGAACAGGAGGGAGGAACAGAGGGAAGGACTCCAAGAAAGGGCCTCTACTTCCTTATCACTGCCCTGCTCTGCGTCCAACACGGCTAAGTTCACTGCATCCCTCTTTATTGCTTGTTCCAGTCTCTGAAAAATGAAATGATTGTTAGACTTTTAAACAATTTACCAGTTGATGCATTTTCACAGGGTTAGACATCCAGCAGATGTCTGCCTGGTTGAAATTCCCACTGGTAGGAGATCTTAATTCTTTGAAGATTTTGAAATCCACATAGAAAAAGCATCATCTGTTATTTTGAGTTTGAAAATCTCTAACCCCCTAACCTTCTTTTCGTGTTGAAATGATACTTAAACAACTTGATTTTTTTATCATATGAAGTTTTTCAAGAACATTACATTTCTGTTCTAGTAGAACGAAGTGCATTGTCTCTTTGCTTTCTTTGGATTCTAGATACTGTTCCCTTGGTATGGACTCTTCTTGCTCACCTGTATCCTTCCTCCTTACCCCTGCGACTCTTCAACTCACTTGCTCATATTTATTCCTCATGTTTTGATTGTCTTGATTTGGCCAAATGAGCTCCCCCAGATTCTCACTAGACCTCATCTGTTCCTTCTTCATTTCAGTTCAGTTCAGTTCAGTTGCTCAGTCATGTCTGACTCTTTGCCACCCCATGAATTGCAGCACGCCAGGCCTCCCTGTCCATCACCAACTCCTGGAGTTCACCCAGACTCACATCCATCGAGTCAGTGATGCCATCCAGCCATCTCATCCTCTGTCGTCCCCTTCTCCTCCTGCCCCCAATCCCTCCCAGCATCAGAGTCTTTAAACCTCATCAAAAATCTCTTCTGTCAATTCACTCATTCAATCAGCATTTATGAGATCATTATTGTGCTTCAGTTCAGTTCAGTTCCATCGCTCAGAGTCAGTGTCTGACTCTTTGCAACCCCATGGACTGCAGCACACCAGGCTTCCCTGTCTATCACCAACTCCCAGAGCTTGCTCAATCTCATGTCCATCCAGTCGGTGATGCCATCCAATTATCTCATCCTCTGGTGTCCCCTTCTCCTCCTGCCTCCAATCTTTCCCAGCATCAGGGTCTTTTCCAATGAGTCAGTTCTTCCCATCAGGTGGCCAAAGTACTGGAGTTTCAGCTTTAGTATCAGTCCTTCCAATGAATATTCAGGACTGATTTCCTTTGCTTGGTGTACTGTAAACAGTGAACGAGACATAGCTTCTGTCCTGATTATTATAAATAGTCCTGCAATGAACATTGGGTGCATGTGTCTTTTTGAATTATGGTTTTCTCAGAGGATATGCCCAGATAAGGAGAGAAAGGGAAGGTGGGACGAACTGGAAGATTAGGATTGACATATATACACTACCATGAGTGAAATAGATGGCTAGTGGGAACCTGCAGTATAGCACAGGGAGCTCAGCTCGGTGCTCCGTGATGACCTAGATGGGTGGGATGGTGGGGGTGGGGGCCCAAGAGGGTGGTGATATATGTACATATATACTGATTTACTTTGTATACAGTAGAAACTAACACAACATTGCAAAGTAAGTACGCTGTTATTCAGTCACTAAGTCGTGTCCGACTCTTTGCAACTCCTTGGACTGCAGCACGCCAGGCTTCCCTGTCCTTCACCGTCTCCCAGAGTTTCCTCATACTCATGTCCATTGTGTTGATGATGCCATCCAACCATCTCAGGCTCTGTTGGCCCTTCTCCTATTGCACTCAGTTTTTCCCAGTATCAGGGAAGCTACTATACTTCAGTTAAAAAATACATTTCCTAAAAAAGACATAGCCCATGCCATTTGGGAAAGTTAAATCTAGTCCAGAATGGATGGGCAACATGTAAATACATAATAACCTGCTGTGATAAGGTCTGACCTTGGAACGGAGATGGGAAAGATTTCCCAGGAAAGTGACATCCAAGGTAAGACCCTGCATAGAAAAGAAGGAATTTGTTACATCACAAGTCCTTTGTCCACCCTTAACTCTCCCACAAAACATAAAAGATATATTCTTGAGAAAACACAACTTTTATCAGGAAATCATGTTATAATAGCAATTGTTTCTTCTAGGAAAGAAAAAAAATTGAGTAGAGAATTTCAGACTCAAAATAACAAAGCTGTTTTTCTTTCAAAAATTTTGGAATGAAAGGTGTTTTTCATAGCTTAAAGTTGGTCTTGTTATTGCAAATTAAAAATAATAAATAGGTTGGAAAAAACCTATAGGTTGCTAGGTTTTAAAACCAAGCACCAATGTCGCTTTGTCCTTCAATTCACAGTCTCTCTTATTACCCTTGACCACGACCTTGCAGTTTTGCATGCTGCATATACCTGAGTAAACTAGAAGACCAAAGATCACAACAGTTTTGTTTTTTTTTTTAAGAAAGACAATGGTGGAACCTCAATCATTATTATTTTTTACTACGCAACTGTAATTTTTCACCTGTGTTATAATCAACAGAAGTCTATGTAAGTTGTGTATATGATTAACTCATTCATGGTTTTATAACCAATGCTTTTAATAAAACCCTTTCTTTCCAGTTGCCTCTAGTACTAGCAAACTCTTTACCCTAGTATTTCAAAACACAGTCTAGAAGGCCAAGGCCCATTTCTTTGACATTTTTACAAGTTTCATTCCACATATCTTCCTTTCTCCTCTAAATGATCATCATTTCATGGGGAAAAAAATGTCAATATCTTGTGTTGTGGGGAGCCTTCAGTCTTCTTCCCCAGACATCAAACTATTAATACTGAGACAAGTTTCAAGCTACATAAGGTTGGATCAATTTTACCCACACATCCTGAAAGAAGTGGGTAGTGATTGCTAAGTCTGACACATCTTGGCAGACACTCAGCCACTGCAAGGAGCCAGCTCCCCTCCAGATCAGGCATATCCAATCTGCGTGCACACACCCCCATATAGCTCGGCAGACTTTCAGACCACCCCGGGTGTCTTTTTCTCCTGGACTCATTGTCTAAGGCTCCTTGATCCTGTTTCTTCACTGCTCCCAAGCGTGAGCTGCTGCAGTTCTTCCAGAACATACAGCGTTCGGCAGGCAGAGCCCCAGACCTGCCAGCACTCCAGTTTCAAAGTCTTTCCCTTCCCTTGCTCTTCCACAATGCATTCTTCCTCTGGCCAGCCCTGTGGACAATGGTTTTAATTTCTCTTCTGCCTCCCTGAATCTTTTCTTTTCTTTGACCTTATTGGATTACATCTCCCACCCAGACAAGGACTGTTTCATCCTTACTAATAAGAAGCAGCACAGAAAGAAATCCCCAAAGCCCTATAACCTTCTCCCTACAGGGTACCAGTTTACATTTATAGAACCCATAACTGACAAGAGCCTTCAGGTAGAAAAACAAACATAACTCATTCCTCGCAGGTCACTAGAGTTCCATCCACACCTCCTGGGCAGCAAGATAAATGACAATTTTTTGTGGCACCTCCTATAACTCCCACATTCTTAACTGCAAAGCAAACTCTGATTGTTCATTCTCTCTGCCACTGGGATCCCAGCAGGAACTCAAGGGCTCATAATTTGTAGATAACCTGACCAGCCCTTCGACTACTCCCTACCTACCAGCCCCCACTCATCTGATAGCACTGTATTTGCCAATTATTAAAACATTTGACACTTTGAACACTGTCACAAGTTTCATGCACTGATGGAATGCCAATGGTAACTCATGTATTATAAGGTGCAATTGTTTGTCTTCATTTGGAATTGTATTTTGAGGGGCTTTTTGGTTATCCTTTTTTTGTTTGTTTGATTCAGATAGTTGAAGTACGTGAGACTCACAGTTGACTCAAAGCTTCCTTCTTTCTGCCATAGATCCATGGGGAATAGGTAAATATTTACCACGCAATACAATTTGAATACTATACAAACATGTATTAAGATGATAAGACAATATGTTAAAAAGGATGACATTAATGTTGTGACATGACACATTTTCAATGTAGTTTATCACATAATTATTGAGATAATTTCATAAATGTATTTAGCTTTTTATATGAAAAAGTGATCAAGGATACTCTGAAGCCTAGAAAAAGTAAATTTTGTTATCATCTTGTTAGGTTGAGAAGGTCAAAATTACATTGTTAGTCACTCAGTCGTGTCCGACTCTTTGCAACCGGATGGACTGTAACCCACCAGGCTCCTCTGTCCATGGAATTCTCCAGGTAAGAACACTGTAGTGGGTTGCCATGCCCTCCTCCAGGGGATCTTCCCAATCCAGGGACTGAACCCAGGTCTCCCACATTGCAGGCAGATTCTATACTGTCTGAGCCACCAGTACATTTACTGGTTGGTAATAGAGCACTTTTGTAAAAAGAAATTAACATTTGCTTTGTCAAGTCATCCTCTGGAAGTAGTTAATCTGGGGACAGGAAATAGGGTAGTCTTTGGAATAAAGGAAAGAGGACTTCTTCCTCTCTGGGGCTGGAAGCAGTGGAGACATGTGGAGAGAGGGGAAGTGGTCCAAGTGCTTGACACCTCAATGTGCCCCAGGTGTGTGGAGACAGCTAAGGACGAGGGACACCACTGAGCATTCTGCTTTTTCAGGCACCCTCAACAGGTGGCAGCATCAGCACCAGAAGTAGAAGTGGCTGGTTTCTGAGACAGACAGCAGTTGTAAACCCCTCAGTTTCAAGGGGGCAGGTCTCATTTCTTGTTCCAGGGAAGCAGTGCAAGCAACCAAGATGACACTGTGGCCATGAGGAAAGCAATGCCTTCTCACTGGGGTCAGGGAGAAGTCATCAGGGTCAGTCCAGTGGAATCATCAGAGACTAGCTGATCGTTGTGAAACCAATGACAGAAGAGGCAGCAAACTGCAACAAGAAAATTAAATGGTGGGACCAGAAAGACTTGAATTTCCAGATAAGAATTTCAACATCACAGAAGAAAACTCAAATGACTAGAAGTAGACACTGTGATTTGAAATCATCTCTAACAAGTAGGCTGCTGGGTGCTCTTTGCGTAACAATGCTGTAAAAAAAAGCATAAGACCAGGTTGCTATTATCAGTAGGTAAGGCCAGTCAGCAAGACATTATATTTAACTATCCATAGCCAGTCAACTGAATGAGCCAAACTCAGTAAGATGTGAGCAGAAAATCACAGTGTTTCTCACACATTTTTCTCTCTCTTGATTTGTTTTTCCTTAGCTATGAGGAAACCTCAGGAAGATCTCATAGTTTCATGGCAATATTATTAAGCAAATAGCCTTTGGCTAGGTATCAAAAAATAGAGTCCAGCAAAATATCAAAACTCCAACTTCAATTTGAAACATTTTTCTGCCCCCAGTTCAGGCCAACCTTAGGCTGAGAAGCTGAGATGAGAAGGAAAGTTAGAGTCCCTTTTTCTCTACTTCTTCACCTTCTACTACCTTCTCCTCCACTTCCCAACTGCTCTTTGAGACCCACAAAGTTTGGAAAGGGTGGGAAGATCTGATCTGACAAACTCTGTTTGAGTTCAGTTGGAAACTTACAAATAATATGCATGCCCAAAGGTGACCCTTCTGTTCTTACAGCATCTTTGTTGGGTCTCTATAAACTTCCTTTCTCACTGTATCTTCTTAGCCATTACCCCTTTGATGACTTTTCCTACAGTTCCCTGGTTTCCAGTGAACCACTCCTCTATTTTATTCACTTCACCACCGATATTGTTGCCTGGAGAATTCCATGGACAGAGGAGCCTGTCAGGCTACAGTCCGTGGGGTTGCAAAGCGTCAGACACAACTGAGTGACTAACACTTTCACTTTCACCCCCTTTCAGGTGGTCTTTTCAGGGAGAGTCCTTCTCAGGACCCCCAAACCCCATGCCCTTCCTAAGGATCCAAACTTGACTTTACATATATAGGAATGCATTTTGTGCCCCATATTCTATCAGTCAGGGCCCTTCCCAGAGCAGTTCGACTTGCTCTCATGCCAGCTGGGGCAGCCTCAGTTCTCATGTTCAGACTTTTCAGATGTGAGTCAGATACCAGGCCCTGCACTCCTCAACTCCAGGGAACACATGTCAAGTTCTTGATATGTCTTCTTGAAGTTCTCCTTGCTTGGCTGGAGTTGTGGGGGAAGCACCCCCTGCTCTATGGTGGAGAGAGGACTGGGGACTCGCAGATCCCTGACAGCCCTTTCTCTGAAAAGCCTTCAGTTTTTAATCTCTCCAAAGTTGTCTATCCCACCCACCTCCCCTAACACCAAGGCTGGAGAGTGTGTTGAGCCAGTGCAAGCCAAGCTGCATTCACATCCTTGGAAAAGTAACTCTTTAGCATGTGCCAGTACTAAGGACTATGGTATTGCTCTTGACCTTTGAGTCCTTCAAGAAAACAGGATATTTAATATTCTTTAATTAAAACTATTGTTGCAACATTTATGTGTGCACATGTGTCTGTATGGGCTTCCCCAATGTGTCAGTATGGGTTTTCCCAGTGGCTCAAATGGTAAAGAATACTCCTGCAATGTAGGAGACACAGAAGATGCATGTTCAGTTCCTTGGTTGGGAAGATCCCCTGGAGAAGAAAATGGCAACCCACTCCAGTATTCTTGCCTGGAAAATTCCATGAACAGAGGAGCCTGGTGGGCTACAGTCCACGGGATCACAGAGTCAAACACAACTGAGCATGCATGCATGCAATGTGTGTGGATATAAACCACATTAATATCTTGCAAAACTCTATTTGAGAAACCTGGGATAAGAAATTTCTGATTAACTTCTACCAGATAGCATCAGTCCAACTTTCTTCTGAGAGCAACACTTACTCAGAGAGTCTTGGGCTGAATGATCCAAACCACCAACATTTTGCTGAAATCAAACTTTAGGCTGCAAAGTTGCCACTGAAAGTTGGCACATCTTCCTAGCACAAGGGATTGGATTGGAATCGTTCAGCTCTATTTGGACCCAACAAAGCACAATTATACACCAGTTGTTCTGGGCTTCTAAATGATGTCAGAGGATGGGGAACACATAAAACAATTGTCCCATTTAGGTAAATTACCTAGGACCCCAACCTCCCATTATGAAGCTAACCAGCTTATTCATGCTCAGTCACTCAGTCTTATACAACTCTTTGCTACCTTATGGACTATAGCCTGCCAGGCTCCACTGTCCATAGGATTCTCCAGGCAAGTAAACTGGAGTGGGTTGCCATGCCCTTCTCCAGGGGATCTTCCCGACCTAGGAATCAAACCCTAGTCTCTTGTGTCTCCTGTACTGGCAGATGGATTCTTTACCACTGAGCCCCCAGGAAGCCCCGATCAGCTTATTCATCAGCTCTATATCCTGAGTTTACAGTATTCTTTACAAAGTTTCCATGAGGATTAGAAAATTTGCCTCCTCTGAGACATAGATTAGAAAGAGGTAGAATTCTGGGAAGGTGACCTCGATGCCATATTCAAGCTTGGTCTAGATTTCAGGCCCAGCTGATCCCTTCAGTCAGTGCTGTGAGCAGTGTGTAAACCCCACAATTTCAAATCGTGAACCTAAACCTATTTTAAATAAAGTTAATATTTTCACTGAACATGCAATATTTAGTCATCAAAAATTATTTTAAACATATACAATTATACATGTAATTACATAAAATTAACTCCTTTTTCCACATCCCAAAGTCATGTATGCTGTTTTTTAAGTGTTCAGTTTATATTTTAAATGGTTGTGACATATTGTGTATATGGCTTTGAAAAGGCATCTTTTAATATAACACTGTAATACAGACTCTTTTAATCTTCTACAAGTTCTCTAACAAAGTCAGTTTAAATGGTTCCTCCATAGATATCAATCAGAAAGACATCACTGTATCTTAAGCAATTCAGAGAAAGGCCAGAGATAGCTGAAAATGAACAAAGAACTCTAGGGACTATCTTTCTGGAAAAGATTAAAAGAGAGAAACATACACACAGATGGTAATTCTGAGACCAGGATTTTGGCAGGTACTTTCCCAGGGTCAGAGTGAAAGTCTTTAAGTACCTTGGGATAAGGCTCAAGAAATCTGGTACTCAACATGGTCCATGGTTCTCTCCATTTGAGGAAAGTTAGATCAAAAAGTGCCTCAGTGAGCCGACTCATGCCAACTTCTCAAAGCCAAGGATAGCGCTTTATCCAAATATGTTGCTTTAAAGTCAACTGAAAGTCAAGCCTTAAAAATAGTCAGAGGCAAGCAGAAAGTAACCTCTAAAAATTATATAAAAATTTAAAAAATTAAAAATAAAATAGAAGCATTTAGCACATCTAATTAGTCACCTCTGAGATGCTATGGACACTGAGTAGCATCAGCCTGCATTTGCCAAACAAGAATGGAGGAAGGGGAGTAAAATCACCTACTGTATTTCCATTCACATGGGGGCCAGGCTTTGGGGGATCTTAACGGAACAAGCAGACAGCCACCCCTCTCACTCCCCTGCTCGGGGGAGACTGGAGTTGAAGTTGAGGGTCAGCCTTTAGCAGCTGTTTCGTGAAGAAAGTTGTGTTTAGCGCTCCCAGTCTTTTCGTGTACCCTTTCAGAAAGTCCTTCACCAGAGAAGATTCTCATCCTCAGTGCGCTCTCTCTCTCCTCTCTTTCCATCAAAATAAGTTCTGTAAAGGGTCAAATTTAGCCAGTTTTCCCTTTAAGGAAAATTCAGAACTGTGTGCATCATGAACTCAGGCCAGTCACATCTATCCTTCCAGACTCTGGCAGTGACTCGTTACTAATATATTTGAAAGTTCCTTCACTTTTGTCCCTATGGTCTTGTTAGATTTCAGGTCACAACTCATACATTTCATTCAATAAGTGTTGATGGAACATCTTTTGTGAAACACAAAACAAATTTTATCATCAGATCAGATCTGTCGCTCAGTCGTGTCCGACTCTTTGCGACCCCATGAATTGCAGCAAGCCAAGCCTCCCTGTCCATCACCAACTCCTGGAGTTCACTGAGACTCACGTCCATCGAGTCAGTGATGCCATCCAGCCATCTCATCCTCTGTTGTCCCCTTCTCCTCTTGCCCCCAATCCCTCCCAGCATCAGAGTCTTTTCCAATGAGTCAACTCTTTGCATAGGGTGGCCAAAGTACTGGAGTTTCAGCTTTAGCATCATTCCTTCCAAAGAAATCCCAGGGCTGATCTCCTTCAGAATGGACTGGTTGGATCTCCTTGCAGTCCAAGGGACTCTCAAGAGTCCTCTCCAACATCACAGTTCAAAAGCATCAATTCTTCGGCGCTCAGCCTTCTTCACAGTCCAACTCTCACATCCATACATGACCACAGGAAAAACCATAGCCTTGACTAGACGAACCTTTGTTGGCAAAGTAATGTCTCTGCTTTTCGATATGCTATCTAGGTTGGTCATAACTTTCCTTCCAAGGAGTAAGCATCTTTTAATTTCATGGCTGCAGTCACCATCTGCAGTGATTTTGGAGCCTAGAAAAATAAAGTCTGACACTGTTTCCACTGTTTCCCCATCTATTTCCCATAAAGAGATGGGACCGGATGCCATGATCTTCGTTTTCTGAATGTTGAGCTTTAAGCCAACTTTTTCACTCTCCACTTTGACTTTCATCAAGAGGTTTTTTAGTTCCTCTTCACTTTCTGCCATAAGGGTGGTGTCATCTGCATATCTGAGGTTACTGAGATTTCTCCCATCAATCTTGATTCCAGCTTGTGTTTCTTCCAGTCCAGCGTTTCTCATGATGTACTCTGCATATAAGTTAAATAAACAGGGTGACAATATACAGCCTTGATGTACTCCTTTTCCTATTTGGAACCAGTCTGTTGTTCCATGTCCAGTTCTAACTGTTGCTTCCTGACCTGCATACAAATTTCTCAAGAGGCAGATCAGGTGATCTGGTATTCCCATCTCTTTCAGAATTTCCCACAGTTTATTGTGATCCACACAGTCAAAGGCTTTGGCATAGTCAAGAAAGCAGAAATAGATGTTTTTCTGGAACTCTCTTGCTTTTTCCATGATCCAGCGGATGTTGGCAATTTAATCTCTGGTTCCTCTGCCTTTTCTAAAACCAGCTTGAACATCAGGAAGTTCATGGTTCACATATTGCTGAAGCCTGGCTTGGAGAATTTTGAGCATTACTTTACTAGCGTGTGAGATGAGTGCAATTGTGCAGTAGTTTGAGCATTCTTTGGCATTGCCTTTCTTTGGGATTGGAATGAAAACTGACCTTTTCCAGTCCTGTGGCTACTGCTGAGTTTTCCAAATTTGCTGACATATTGAGTGCAGCACTTTCACAGCATCATCTTTCAGGATTTGAAATAGCTCAACTGGAATTCCATCACCTCCACTAGCTTTGTTCATAGTGATGCTTTCTAAGGCCCACTTGACTTCACATTCCAGGATGTCTGGCTCTAGGTCAGTGATCACACCATTGTGATTATCTGGGTCGTGAAGATCTTTTTTGTACAGTTCTGTGTATTCTTGCCATCTCTTCTTAATATCTTCTGCTTCTGTTAGGTCCATACCATTTCTGTCCTTTATCAAGCCCATCTTTGCATGAAATGTTCCTTTGGTATCTCTGATTTTCTTGAAAAATGTACTAAATAATTCATGAGCATACACTTCAATTGCATATATCTTCTGAATGGAAAAGGAAACCAATATTCATAAAAATTTCTGATGCATCACTGTAACTGAATTGATCATGATCCCAACATGAAATAGATGGTTTGCACAAAAGGAATGAAGTTTAAGAGAGAACTATTTATAAAAGTGAGGGCAGGGTTAAGAGAAACATACAAGGGATAATGAAGCATCCTGAGGCCAGCAGTAGTGAAAATCTTTTACCTCTCCTATACCAGAAGGCAATGGCACCCCACTCCAGTACTCCTGCCTGGAAGATCCCATGGACGGGGGAGCCTGGTATGCTGCAGTCCATGGGGTCGCTGGGGGTTGGACACAACTAAGCGACTTCACTTTCACTTTTCACTTCCATGCATTGGGGAAGGAAATGGCAGCCCACTCCAGTGTTCTTGCCTGGAGAACCCCAGGGACAGGGGAGCCTGGTGGGCTGCCGTCTATGGGGTCACACAGAGTCGGACACGACTGAAGTGACTTAGCAGCAGCAGCAGCATACCAGAAGGGGTAAAGGAAGAGGCTGTTACCAAAACTAATGAGAGCTTTGGATCTAGCAGAACATGGTCTTCTAATTGGAACTGCGACTTTGGCTAGAAGAAAATATCCATTGCCAAACTGATGCAGAAGGGACACAGGGAGATAAATACTCAAGTTCTCTCCCCTGCCACCTCTAATCTTATCCCAATGACTCTCTTTGACTGAATCCTACAGAAATCCAACTATCCTTAGAGGTCAGTCTCTCAGGGCACAGAGAGCAATGATAGAGAAATGTAGGGAGTGGATTTGGGAGAGAAAATGAAGAATATTCAGCATAATCACCTTCTTTTGTCCCTTTGCATTCACTCTTAGCTTAGAGTAGAAAATTCACGTCCTTCACAGGTAGAACACACAAGATTCCATCAGCTGTTCTATCATCACCTAATAATGCCAATTCAGTCATATCCCACCTTACACCTAGAATATTAACACAAAGAGAGCTCTTTATATAAGGTAGTAGAGGGGTGAGGAAGAAGGCAAAGGAACAATGAATTCACCCAAAACTTAGCTGCTACAGTTCACACTTTTGTAACTAGTCACAGGCATGAATTGATAACCACAACTTCCTTCTACCATGCTAAAATTACTACCTACAGAGCATCTCCTGCATTTTCTTTACCAGGTAATATGATCAACCCTCATGTCTTTAGGGTCTTAGTCATTCATCATCTTTCCTTACTAGACTGTAACAGTTTTCCATTGACCAGTGCTATTGGAAAAGGAAGTGTGAGGAGGGACCTAGAGAATTTCCTTGGGTCCCATTTGACCTTCAATTTAGTCCTTTTGTGTGATAGGGCACAAAGGAATAAAGCCTATTGGTTCAATTGTTTTATCATAAAATAAGTACCTTGAGGCATGCAACCTTCATTTTAAAATGTTTTTTTGTTGTGCCAGATCTTAGCTGTGGTACGCAAACTCTTACTTGCAGCATGTGAGAATCTAGTTCCCTGACCAGGGATCGAACTTGGGACTTCTTCATTGGGAACATGGAGTCTTAGCCACTGGGCACCAGGGCTGTCCCTATGCAGCCTTCTAAACTGACCTCCTGTGGTCTCTACCTCCTGGTATTTACACCTTTGTGTAAACCTCTCCCCTGATTGTGCAGGTATGGGTGAGACTTAGTGACTTGATTCTAATGTTTAGAATATGGCAACAATGATGCCATGTTACTCTTGAGATTAGGCAATTCAGGATTTCATCTCCTTTTCTCTTTTTCTCTCTTGCTCTCTGTATCCACTCCCCATCTTTCTTTTGCTCTTCTGGTATATCTGTTCTGATGAAGAAGCAACTTGACATGTTATCAGGGACCCTATGAAGAGGAACTGAGGCAACCTTCAGTAAATAGCCAAGATAGTTCAATAGCTAGAGCAGAACTGAATTCTGCTGACAACATTGTGAGTAAACTTGGACTCCCCAGTTGAGTCTTCACATGAGATGCTGCCTTGGCTGTAGCATTGTGAGAGATCCTTAAGCATAAAGCTGGACTAATAAATGCCTATTGTTTTAAGCCACCAAAGTTCAGAATAATTTGTTATACACCAATAGATAAATGGGCTTCCCGGGTGGTGCAGTGGTAAAGAAATTGCCTGCTGATGCAGGAAACTTAAGTTTGATCCCTGGGGCGGAAAGATCCCCTGGAGAAGGAAATCGCAACCCATTCCAGTATTCTTGCCTGGAAAATCCCACAGACAGAAGAGCCTGGCAGGATCTCAAATAATCGGATACGACTGAAGCAACTTAGCATGCGTACATGATACCTTGGAAGTTCTGACCTCACAAAGTGTCTTCTCCCAGCTAGCACTGTAAGCACTTCAAACAAGGCTTTCCATCTGTCTATCAAGTCAACTTCTCCTCAGTGAGGGGACCCAGTGGATTTAAGTCTAACCATGTACTTTCTTCTTTCACCATAAAATAAGTTCCTATGTAAGAGGCATAAAGTATGGGATAACATGGAAATAGATGAAACATTTTTAAGTCCATGACTGGTGATGCTGGCAGAAGCATTGCAAGCGGGGATGGTTAGTTGATTTTGAGAATACCTATATCTAGCTAGCTAGCCAGCTATCCATCTATCTGTTTTATGCTGGTCTCACCCCAACAATGGTAGTGCTATCAACTAGAAATGCCTGGGGGCATTCACCTGGGTCCTGATGAGCTTCCCAGGGACATCTCTTTCCAAAACAGTGTTATGAGTGGACTGATGCTTGTGCTTCTTATTATGATTGCAAGACACTCTTTAGCAATGACTATTAGGAGACTCTGAAGGAGAGTTTGTTACTTATAGACCCTAGAGTATACACGGCACAAGAGAGTGGACAGCTAAGTCATAGGGAGAGAGAGAATGCAAACTCAGGGCCTGGGGTTCTGCTTTTACTGGGGTCGAGGGTGGGGATCTAAGGTCTTCCAAGCTCACTATTGGTGAATTTAAAGCATTAGAAGAGAGAGAAAGAAAGAAAAATGGGGAGCCTGAACGGCCAGTTATCTAAATCAACCAGAATCTCTACACAAAGGAGCTGCATAGTGTGCTTGTGGAGGTGGGAGGCTGAGAACATGTCCTGCTCTTCCCTTTATCTAGTCCTGTGGCTCTCAAGTGTTTATTCGAGATAGCCTTCACTGAAGCGAATGCTTCTTTAAAGTGGATGCCTGAGCAATCAAAACTTAAGTCAGGCACTTGAATTACAATAACAAAAGCCAGCCGTCAGGGTTTACACTACACTATCTATAAAGACACACACACACACACACACACACACACACACACGTTCCCTTGAAGACAATAGGCAGATATTTGAATCTTACCCCTAAATGAAATTTTTCCAGACCGCTAGATGCCTAGAAGCTTTACCAATATACCAGGCTCTTGAATTTTCGGTTTTTCTCTCATCCTCTGGCATGCCATGTGTCTCAGAATGTATATAAATTTTTAGTCCAATTAACATCATGTCTTTTATGTAGTAGAACTAACGTGGTATTCTATAGGACAACAAGATAATCAAGTTCCCTCATGACAATATTAAAACAGTAAGCAGGAGAACCGACAATGCTGATTTAACCCTGTCTTAATAGCATGGACTCATGTCCTGGCCACATGAAGGCAAACTGCTTCTGACTACCTCTGTCAGTGGATATTGGGGAAAAAATAATAAAACATTTGCCTCCTTGATAGCTGTGTACTAGGTCACCACAGGGCACAGAGCACAAAGCACCCAGCTAAGCTCTCTGTGTATACCAAAGGTTCCAGTGGAAGGGAGGCCCAAGCGGGAGGGGATATATGTATACATATAGCTGATTCACTTCAGCAGAAACTAGCACAATATTGTAAAGCAATTACACTTCAATTAAAAAAAAAAGAAAGAACTGTATATTAGATGACAGAGACTTAACTTCTTCTAGCTAACATCTCTCAGTTTGAACTATTGTTGTTGTTGGCATCACTATCTGATTGTATTTGTGATTATCTGGTTATTCTCAAGCTACTTGTATTTTGCACTAGACAAAGACTCGAGTTAAATAGGGAATCATCACCCCTAAATCTTTCAGGTTTTTATGGTGGTGTTTATGTCCACAGTTGCCCCCAGATATATAGTGTTGCTTCTTTATTTGGAAAAAATAGGTGGGAAATTCCTTATCAAGTATCAAAGTGTCCCTCTCTTAATGGGTCAGTAAATTGGAAGGATTCTGCCAGTTACTAAGTATGTCTATTCCCAATGTATTTCTAATTCTCTGTCACTGAGTAACAAATTACCATAAATTTAGCTGCTTAAAAAAAATACCTATTTATCATCTTGCAGTTCTGCAGGTGAGAATTCTGGATGGACTCGACCAGGTTCTCTGCTTGAGGTCTCACACAAATTCAAAATCAAGGTTTGGCTGGGTTGGACTCTTATCTGAAAGCTCTGGAGAAGAATCCATTTCCAAATTCATTTCAATTGTTTGCAGAATTCTGTTCTTTGCAACTGGAGGGCTGAGGTGTTCATTGTCTTGCTAGCTGCGGCTGAAGACTGCCCTCTGTTCCTCAAATCTCTGACTTCTTCTTCTGCCACTTCTTCCTTTATTTTGCTGTAACAGAACTCCGCTTTCAAAGGATTCATGTTATTAGATTACGCCCATTCGGATGATGTGTCTCTTGATACATAACATAACATAATCACAACTGACAGCTCATCACATTCACCGATTCCACACGTGCTCAAAGAAGAGGATATTACACGAGGGGCGAGAGTCACTGCAAGTCATTCATAGAAGTCATTGCATATCAACATACATTTGTAGTCTGGGAATATAAGCACAGTGTGGGTCCACAGATCCTTAGTCCCTGTGAATTAGACTCATGCCAAGACTTATAACTCATCATCTGACTTCCAAAAACCTCTAGGTTGCGTGACAGGACTTTATTATTATGTGTCACGTCTCTGAGGCTTCCCTGGTGGCTCAGTGGTAAAGAACCCGTCGGCAATGCAGGAGACAGGGGTTTGATCCCTGGGTTGGGAAGATCCCCTGGAGAAGGAAATGGCAACCCACTCCAGTATTCTTGCCTGGGAACTCCCATGGACAGAGGAGCCTGGAGGGCGGCAGTCCATGGTGTCTCAAAGAGTCGGACATGACTTAGCGACTAAGCACATGTCTCTGAGGAATAGACATAGGCTTAGAGCCAATAACTTCTGGGACATCCAGATACTTCCCATTCCCTTGTTCCCTTTCACCCTAAAAAATGGCAATAGGCCCCCTCTGAAGAAACTGGGGAAAGATTCATCTGGTAAGCATCCCAAGAGCCTTCTCTCAAGGAGACCTGACCTCCCCTTCAATGGATTGGCCGTGGATAGTTGAGCTATCCTGGATCTGGGAGCTGGAAATAAGACCATGAATCCTCACTATGGTAACTTGAGTCAGATTGGTATGCACTGAAGGTAAAAATTTTCCATCTATAAGTCAAGATTGCATATCTATTTCATTACTAGATACCCATTGATCAATTAGCCATCACCACAGTTTCCTGTGGGTCAAACCACTCTGATTGCCACTCTCTCCCTGGGGCTTAATTTTATAATTGCACTCACTTATCTCTGACAATTAAGTTGCACCACAGGCCTCTACAACTCCTGGATCCCATTATTCCCACTGAAATTTGTGAGACCAATTTTCTTGTAGCATATCCCACCGTCATCATGGGTCTACAAAGCACAGTCATCACAGAACTTTTCAAGAATTCCCTCCTTTTTGCCAAGAAAGTTCTAGCATTCAAACCTCTTTGACTCTAGGGTCCTACTGAATAAAGTCTTCAGTTACCAAACCTGGTAGACTGTTCATGCCAATCCAAGCTGTATTTATATCAATACATTAAGCCCAAATCTTAGATGAATGTCCTTCATTGACAAATTTGTTCTGATTTCATCATATATTGTGATCTATTACTTGATCTTTACTCTCAGAATCAACTCGCATAATCCCTAGACCTCTGTTGATAACTGTCAGCCAGACACTACAAATCTAGCAGTTTATAGATCTGGTAAAGATGGCTGCAAATACTTTGTTATTTTTATTAGTGTGCTATAGAACTGCCATATAAAGTTCAATAGACTGTGTGGCTTAAACAACAAAAATTTATTTCCTTGGTGCTCTTAAGATTGGAAACCCAAGATAAGAATATTGACAAGGTCAATTTTCTGTAAGGTTTCTCTTTGGCTTGTAGATGATCATCTTCTCTTTAAGTCTTCACATGGTCCTCCCTCTGTACACGGCTGTGTCCTAATAGCTTTCTTGTAAGAATACCAACGGAGAAGGTGATGGCACCCCACTCCAGTACTCTTGCCTGGAAAATCCCATGGATGGAGGAGCCTGGTGGACTGCAGTCCATGGGGTCGTGAAGAGTCGGACACAACTGAGCGACTTCACTTTCACTTTTCACTTTCATGCATTGAAGAAAGAAGTGGCAACCCACTCCAGTGTTCTTACCTTGAGAATCCCAGGGATGGCAGAGCCTGGTGGGCTGCCGTCTATGGGGTCCCACAGAGTTGGACATGACTGAAGCGACATAGCAGCAGCAGCAAGAATACCAAACAGATTAGGGTGCAACTTAGTGACATCATTTAATCTTGATTACTGATTTAATAACCCTATCTTCAAATACAGACATAATCAGGAATTCTAGGGACTAGGACTTCAACATATAAATTTGGGAGGGACAAAATTCCATGAACAGAGGAGCCTAGTGAGCTACACCTCATGGGATCACAAAGAGTCAGACGTGACCGAGTCACACACACTTCAACCCTTAATACTATCCATATTTATTCATAAATAAGGAAAACGGTCATTCCTTCCCTTGAATATTGGGCTGACCCTGTGATCTGTTTTGGACATCAGGATGTGGTGGAAGTAATATTATATAACATCGGAGGCTAGACCTCAGGAAATATGCAACTTCTGCCTTCCCCTAGGACCACATCTTCTTCAAAGCCATTTGCATGCTAAGTTGTTTCAGACTCTTTTGTGACCCCATGGACTGTAACCCACCAGGCTCCTCCATCCATGGGATTCTTCAGGCAAGAATACTGGAGTGGATTGCCATGCCCTCCTCCAGGGGATCTTCCCAACCCAGGGATTGAGCCAAAATCTCTTATACCTCCTGCATTGCAGGAGGGTTCTTTACCACTAGCACCACCAGGGAAGCCCAAAGTGAAAGTCGTTCAGTCATGTCAGATTCTTCTCGACCATGAGCTGTAGCCTGCCAGGTTTCTCTGTCTGTGGAATTCTCCAGGCAAGAATACTGGAGTGGGTAGCCATTCCCGGACCTCGGGATTGAACCCAGGTCTCCTGCATTGCAGGCAGATTCTTTACCATCTGAGCCACCTCAAAGCCACGTACTATGGAAGAAGACCCACTACTGCTGGAGAAAGAGGTCATGTGGAAGGAGATCCCAAACTATCTCGAATGTTCCACATCCAGGTAAGCTCCCAGCCAAAGAACTGCCAAGTTGAGCCCTAACCAAACTGGAGTGAAGTGAGAGGTAATATTACAGTGGTTAGTTCAAGTCTCTGAGTTTCAGGGTGGATTGTTACCCAAGGCTAAACTAAAACAATAGGCTAGCCCCTTTTGGAGCAAGTCTTCTTCTTGTATCTGAACAGAAATTCTGACTGTCCTGAGGAGCCTGGAGGCAAAGAGATAGTAGGAAGTCCTAAGAATTCATCTTTTGCCTGGGAGAAGTTAATGAAATGCATTTATGCATGGGAAGCCTTCCCCTCACACAGGGACAAGGAATCTTCAAAGGGTGTTGTCAGCTGCTGCTATTTCCATTCAAAATTCCCATCCCATGCTTCAGGGTCTGTCTCTACGCCCCAGCCTTTTGCTTTTCCTGAAGAAAGACACCAGCCTTTGGCTCTGCAACTCCACAGCCCTTACTATCAGGCCCTGAGCTTAACCCTCAGTTGCTATTACTGGGCATTAAACACTCATTCAGAATGACCACAGGGGCTTTCTGATTTTACCCCTGTGCCCTCTCAAGGACATTCAAGTCTTGCAATTTGTCATTTGTCCTTTTTTCTGTATATATTCTCCAGCGCCCCCAGATGCAAGCTGCCCAGATGACTTCTCTGAAATCTCTGTTGTTGCCATAGTGACTAAGTATCTCAAACCTTTGATTTCCCAAGGTCTTGGCCTCCGCCAGCACTCTCCCATGCTACCCCCAGTAATAATTTAGGTAATTGACACCAACACATGGCACAAATTACCAGCATCTCATTTTCCCCAGCAAGGAGGCTGAGCGATCCAAACCCTGAGTCCTATTTAACCAGCTCTGATACAATCACTGTATAAGACAGCATCTTAACTGAGAGTTTATTTTTTTATATATAATTTTATTTATTTATTTATTTTTCTGTGCTAGGTCTTTGTTACTGTGCTTGGGCTTTCTCTAGTTGCGGTAAGAAGGAGCTGCGGCTGCTGCTGCTGCTAAGTCGCTTCAGTCGTGTCCGACTCTGTGCGACCCCAGAGACAGCAGCCCACCCGTCCCTGTGATTCTCCAGGCAAGAACACTGGAGTGGGTTGCCATTTCCTTCTCCAGTGCATGAAAGTGAAAAGTGAAAGTGAAATTGTGTGGTTGTGTCCGACTCTTAGCGACCCCATGGACTGCAGCCCACCAGGCTCCTCCGTCCATGGGATTTTCCAGGCAGGAGCACTGGAGTGGGGTGCCATTGCCTTCTCCAAAGAAGGAGCTAGCTACTCTCCATTTGCACTACGTGGGTTTCTCATGTTGTAGAGCATGGGTTCTAGGACACACAGGCTTCAGCAGCTGTTCCTCCCAGGCTCTAGAGCACAGGCTGTATAGTTGTGGCACACTGGCTTTCTGGGCTTTGTTGCTCCACGGCATGTGGGATCTTCCTAGATCAGGGATCAAACCTGTGTCTCCTGTATTGGCAGACAGATTCTTTACCACAGAGCCAACCAGGGGAGCCCCTGGCTGAGAGTTTAAGGGAGGAACTATTTGCAAATGCAGGGACAGAGGTAAGGAGGCTGAAGAACCTAGACCATCCACTGTAGGATGCTGTACACACTCCTAGGTCTAAATGGAACAAGGGATGGGACTAGTCACCAGAACCAGCAAGAGCTGAAGCTATAGGAGAGATCTGACCCATTAGAGCTGTGGCTTTCAGGCAAGATGTACAAGCATTCAGAAGCCTGGTGGGTAGGAGTCGAGGGAAACCAAAACCCCAATCTCTCTCTCTATTCTGAACTTCTATCTCCTGTCATCTTCTTCTACTGGCCTAAACCATTAAGGAGCCAGAGGGTAAGGGAGCCAGGCAAATGCTGTTTATAGATGCCAGCCTCAGGGCTCAGAGCAGGTGGAGATGGGAGCAGAGCAGACCTGGAGAGGCCTAGCACCATGAGAGCGATCCAAGACTTCTTGTTTTCTTTTTTTTTTCTTTTTTTAAAAATATAAATTTATTGATTTTAATTGGAGGTTAATTACTTTACAATATTGTATTGGTTTTGCCATACATCAACATGAATCCGCCACAGGTATACACGTGTTCCCCATCCTAAACCCCCTCCCTCCTCCCTCCCCAAACCATCCCTCTGGGTCGTCCCAGTGCACCAGCCCCAAGCATCTAGTATCATGCATCGAACTTGGACTGGCAATTCATTTCATATATGATATTAAACATGTTTCAATGCCATTCTCCCAAATCATCCCACCCTCGCCCTCTCCCACAGAGTCCAAAAGACTGTGTCTCTTTTGCTGTCTCGCATACAGGGTTATTGTTACCATCTTTCTAAATTCCATATATATGCATTAGTATACTGTATTGGTGTTTTTCTTTCTGGCTTACTTCACTCTGTATAATAGGTTCCAGTTTCATCCACCTCATTAGAACTGATTCAAATGTATTCTTTTTAATGGCTGAGTAATACTCCATTGTGTATATGTACCACTGCTTTCTTATCCATTCATCTGCTGATGGACATCTAGGTTGCTTCCACGTCCTGGCTATTATAAACAGTGCTGCAATGAACATTGGGGTACACGTGTCTCTTTCAATTCTGATTTCCTCAGTGTGTATGCACAGCAGTGGGATTGCTGGGTCATAAGGCAGTTCTAGTTCCAGTTTTTTAAGGAATCTCCACACTCTTCTCCATAGTGGCTGTACTAGTTTGCATTCCCACCAACAGTGTAAGAGGGTTTCCTTTTCTCCACACCCTCTGCAGCATTTATTGCTTGTAGACTTTTGGATTGCACCCATTCTGACTGGCGTGAAATGGTACCTCATTGTGGTTTTGATTTGCATTTCTCTGATAATGAGTGATGTTGAGCATCTTTTCATGTGTTTGTTAGCCATCTGTATGTCTTCTTTGGAGAAATGTCTTCTTGTTTTCTATCTGGACACTCTCTACACAAAATCTAAACCAATTGTCACTACATTCTGATTGTGGCCCTAATTAGGATGTGCTTCCTATTTTCTCTGCATGTTCTGAATCCCACCAGAACACAGATGTAATGTCCTGAGCGTGGGTCACTGACTGTGGGCAAAGATCTTAGCTTTTCTTTTGTTGTTCTTACTACGTTTTTCCCTTATATTGATTCATTTATCCTTTTGAAAATTTTCCATTCCCAACTCACTTTCCCCACCCTCCTAAACAGCTGTGCTAATGCATTTGTTAGCTCTTCTTGAATTTACTTTATAAGTCTGCAATTTTATTTTAGGAGAATTGGTGTCTTGAAGTCACAGCAATGGTATTGCACTATAGGGTTCATACTTTTGTTTAGCTTTTTGTATGTGTTAGTCGCTCAGCAGTGTCCAATTCTTTGCAACCCCATAGACTATAGCCCACCAGGCTCCTTTGTCCATGGAATTCTCTAAGCAAGAATACTGGAGAAGATTGCCATTTCCTTCTCCAGGGGATCTTCCTGACCCAGGGATTGAACCCTGGTTTCCTGCATTGAAGGTAGATTCTTTACCATCTGAGCTATTTAACTCAGCATTGTATTTTTAAAATCCATTCTTATTACTATGTATATAACTAGTGGCTTCCCTGGTGGCTCATCAGTAAAAGAATCAGCCTGCAGTGTAGGAGATGCAAGAGACATGGGTTCGATCCCTGAGTTAGGAAGATCCCTAGAGCAGGAAATGGCAACCCACTCCAGTATCCTTGCCTGGAAAATCTCATGGACAGAGGAGCCTGGTGGGCTATGGTCCCTGGGGTCGCACAGAGTTGGACACAACTGAAGCAACTTAGCAGCAGCAGAAGTGACTGAACATGTATAATTAGTTGGCTCTTTCTGACTACTGCTAACCAGTACTCCGGAGTTAGTATCTAATCATTTCAATGAGGCATTCCCTACAGTGCTGAATGTCTACATGGCTTCCATCTCCCAGATACTGCAAACAACCCTCAGATGAATACCCTCTACCCATGTCCTCAAGAAGCAGTGTGAGAATTACTCAGAGCTGTATATTCCATATTGGTCTCCTGGGTTGAAAGAAATCTTACTTTGGACCTCCTATACATGAGTTCTCGTTCTCATTTTTAATGTCACTTGATTTTTTAAAACTTCACATTCAAGAAATGAAGATCATGGCATCTGGTCCCATCACTTCATGGCAAATAGATGGGGAAAAAAAGGAAACAGTGACAGGCTTTATTTTCTCGGGCTCCAAAATCTCTGTGGATGGTGACTGCAGCCATGAAATTAAAAGATGATTGCTCCTTAGAAGAAAAGCAATGACAAACCTAGACAGCATATTAAAAAGCAGAGACATCACTTTGCTTACAAAGGTCCATATTAGTCAAAGCTATGGTTTTTCCAGTAGTCATGTGTGGGTATGAGAGTTGGACCATAAAGAAGGCTGAGGACCAAGGAATTGATGCTTTCGAACTGTAGTGCTGGAGAAAACTCTTGAGAGTCCTTTGGACTGCAAGAAGATCAAACAAGTCAATCCTTAAGGAAATCAACCCTGAATATGCATTCAAAGGACTGATGCTGAAGCTGAAGCTCCAATACTTTGGCCACCTGATGCAAAGAGCTGACTCACTGGAAAAGACCCTGATGCTGGGAAAGATTGAAGGCAGGAGAAGGGGAGAACAAAGGATAAGATGGTTGGATGGCATCACTGACTCAATGGACATGAATTTGAGCAAACTCCAGGAAATAGTGAAGGACAGGGAAACCTGGTGTGCTGCAGTCCATGGGGTCGAAACAAGTCAAACATGACTGTGGGACTGAACAACAACTGTTACTCAATCAAGATTTTTTTTATTACAAACTGTATTTTAGCATTGGTTACATCAGTCTTTTTACCTGAATTTCTTGACTGTAACCATAACATAGAATAACAGAAATGAAAGACACCTAAGTTGGCCAATTCTCTTATTTTCTAAATGAGGAAAATGGAAGCTAAAAGGAAACTTCTAATTCAATTGAAACTTTGTTTAGTTCGGTTGCAGGTAAATTATTGAATACCCCATTTCTTTTTCTTCCATTTTTTGTTGAAGCATAGCTAATTTACGATGTTGTGCTAGTTTCAAGTGTACAGCAAAGTGATTCAGTTGTGCCTACATATGCACCTTTTTTGTCAGATTCTTTTCTCTTGTAGTTTTTTACACAATATTGAGTACAGCTCCCTGTGCTATACCGTAGGTCCTTGTTGGCAATCTGTTTTCTATGTAGTAGTTGAGCACCCTACTTCTGATGTCCCTCAGAAAGAAGGGACATCCCTCTCTCCCTCCGAGAGAAGGCCTATGTTGACCCTGGCTGCAACCTGGCGAAGCTGGTGTTACTATACTCATGTCACAGATATGTTAACTGGATCACATGGAGTTCCTAGGATGGCAGGTTGATGAGCCCAAAAGCTGTGCCTCCTGACTCCAAGTCTCATGTGTTTGCCTACAATGCACTGGAAGCTCTGTAGATGGTTTGAGATGCCTCTGGTAAAGATAAACCATCAGAAACAAATATCGATCACATTATAAACCTAGGTGTGTCCCACGGTGTTTCATCATGTTTCCCAAAATAAATCAATTTATTTCATTTCCTAAAATAAATCAGACCCCTTGACCTCATCGAATGGCTGTAACTAGACTACTGGCCACTGGTCACACTTAACGATTTCACCTCTGCCTTTCTAAAGCATGCTTTTGAAAGTTAAATGAATTTGGTGAAAAGGAAGATGTTCTCAATATAAAAATAGATTTAGGAAAATATTTGTCTTCTCTAAAAAAGCATGATCCTAAATCAGATTATCAATCATAATAGTTAACAGCTACTTTAAATTGAGTTTTTTATCCTATACTGGTCACTGTAAGGCTAAGTACTCAAAAAGCATAACCCTTTGCCATGTGACTTGTGCCTACTGTCTTTAAGATTCAGATTAAGGGCACGAACAGTATGTCTCACTTGGCCTTGGTGCCTGTGCCTCTTGGCTCTCTAATGTCACCCCCACCTGGGTGTGCAAGCTCTCAATAAAGACAGCTCCCTGGCTCTCATGTGGTTCTTTCTCCCTGCGTGTACATTCCTCCCCAGGAGAGAGGAGATCATTGGAGCGTAGTGGAAACCTCACCCTGAACCCCTGAAACTTGAAACCACTCATATATATATATGTCATTTGCATGTCAGCAATTAGGTAGCAGTTTGGGAGATTTTCAGTGACATTCCTAAGTCACCTGAGTGGCGGAGAGGAATGCCCAGCTGTCCTGTGCCCCACTCAGTGGATGGGCATTAGGGCTGGTCTGTTGGGAAATGCAAGTGATCAGTTTCTTCCTGAAAGACAGAAGCATAATAGCTGGTGCTGCTGTTGGGAGATACTGGTGAAGAGATTTTCTGACTGCTAGATTATAGGTTTGCCGACACTGATGCTTGCTTGTAAATAAAATATACCCATGCTATCGTTCTTTGGCATTCTCTCCTAGCTCTCCTTGCTAAACCCAGTTCACCCCCCATGCTATCCCAAGTCTTCTCTGAATCAGCAGTAGGAGAACCTGAGATCTACCTCCAAGCCCCTCCCCTCAGTCTGCAGAGGGCAAAGCTTGGTCTCGGGGCCCAGAATCCCCTCCCACATACTTTTGCCACTCCTGTCCCCAGGACACCCAGTTTCTTTGCAGAACCTCAAGACTCTTCCATTCTTCTCCCTCACCCTCTATAAATCAACAAGTTCCCAGATAGGCATCACAGATTCTTGTCAAGTCTTAGACAAGGTCAGACACTTAGACATTATCTTTTCAAAAGCTTTTGAAGGGAGGAGGCTGTCTCCAGCACTCTGGCAGACAGTCTCTGCCCACTCCCTTCTCCAGGGGATCTTCCAGATCCAGGGATCAAATCCAGGTCTCGCACATTGTAGGCAGATTCTGAGCCACCGCCTGAGCCACCAGGGAAACCCGCTTGCCTGTGCTGCTCACTTCTGCATCACCCCTGTGTTGCTCCCTCATTGGGAAAGAGTGCCAGCCTGGCTGTGGTCTGAAATCACCTTCCTGCATTTCCTCAACTTTGAGCAACAAGGCAGCTCCTGGTGTCACCCAGTTCAAGGTGCACCTCCTGTCTCTGGACAACAACTGTCTGGGTGTAGTCACTAATACTGAGTCCTCCAGGGAAGCAGCACCACCCCCTTGGGTTGTTGTTGTTTAGTCGCTCAGTTGTTTCCGATTCTTTGCGGCCCCAGGGACTGTAGCCTGCCAGGCTCCTCTGTCCATAAGATTCCCCAGGCAAGAATACCGGAATGGGTTGCCATGGCCTCCTCCAGGGGATCTTCCTGACCCAGGGACTGAACACACATCTCTTTCGTCTCCTGCATTGGCAGGTGGATTCTTCACCCACTGAGCCACCTGAGAAGCCCTTGGTACCTTTTGTAAATAAACTTAGGTCAAAGGCTTTTCTCTCTAAGGGGTATTTCCCTCTTTACCCTTAAACCTTCTTGTAGAATGGAGGACTCTTAGCCCTAAAAGGCACCTCAAGAATTCGTGTGAGTGTTTAGCTGCTGCTAGGGATTAATAGCACCTTTCATGGTCACTCAAGGGAGACCAGGTAAACAACCACATATCTCTCTCACCCTGTGTGTGCTGTGGGCTCCAGAATGACAGTGACAGAATAAATAGGAGATGGGAGGAGCTGCCCAACACACAGGCAGGCACGCCACAGGAAGGACCCTGGGCTTTGCCCTGGGCGGGTGGCTGAGACTCCTGCCAAGACTCCATGAAAGGAAAATAAAGCCTATAACGCCAAGGAAGTCTGTCCAGGCTAAACTGCCCTAATCAGAAATAAAAGGGACGAGACTGAGGGCTGGAGGACTGCACTGCATGGGATGCTGGATCACCCGACCACGCTGAGAGAGGCTGCTCCTGCCAGAGAATTCGCTGCTTCATTAGCCAGAGCCAGATTCAGTCAAGAAAGTTAATAGAAGGCCATGGCCCTGTGCTTTCACAAAGGACCTCAGCTGCCACACATTGTAGTCGCAGACTAGACACATCCTGGTATTACAGCCCTTGCCTCCCCTCTCTCCAGCCAGCCAGAGGAGCCTGAGAATCTTTCTTAAAGAGGCAAAACTGGATTTACTTGGAAACGTCCATCTTGGGTCCTCACAAGGCAAAGGGTTATTGTTCTAAAAAAAAATTAACAGGAGATAATTTCCTGAGTGTATATGTGTGGGTGTGTAGAAGTGTGTGTGTATGTATGTTAGCATGTGTATCAACAATTAAATGAATCATCATCCCAGGAAGCATGTGAATGGCATACAACAATGGCTGGAGAAGCTCAAGCATTGGTTTTAGAGTCAAGGGAGGCTGCCCTTTAGTCTATTGAGGGCTGATCTGGCCTTTCCAGATTGGGAATTTCAAGGACTTCAAGACCATAGTTGATCTATGTGAGTATGATTTTATTTAAGACTGTATACAAATGAACGTGTGACTGATCCACTTGACTGTACAACAGAAACTAACATACCATTGTAAAGCAGCAACTCATTGTATACAAATGAGTGTATTTATAAAACAATAATTAGTCCTGCAGTTTGAAAAACTGAATATATGACTATATGTCTGGCTCTGGTCCAAAATCTATCTATTTACCTGAATACCTATCTATCTGTCTATCTATCTATCAGTCATATCATACCCTTCTGGAAGAAGGCTGAGGATCAATATTATGGCCGAGTTTTCAACCCAGTGTCAGTAGCAAAAACAGCACCTTTTCCTCCCCAAACCTCCCACTCGCCTCTAACAAACTCATCCAACCATCAGCACTATTCTGTGAGGGCCCTTGTCAACTGGCTTAACAGATTCCAGTTTTCAGGGTCTGGCATCTTTTTATGCTTACTCTCAACTGGTACTGGGGCTTCCTGGAAGATCGTTTCTAAAGCTGGGTGTAGAATCTTCAGATGAACTCAAAGTTTAACAGAATTGCTCTCCCAGATGAATGCAACTATTACATACCACCCTCTTCCTTGGGAGCCTGCTGGGATTCCCAGTAGAGATCAGACCATGGCCACTGGGGCCATTGCACTTGCCACATCATCCCCCACTGACTTGTTCTCTTAGAAGGGGCCCCCACCTCACCCCTACACCTGCTAGGCCCATTTTCAGGAGGCTTCAGAGAAGTTAAAAATAGCTCCTCATCAGAAAAAGCTTGAGCCCCCTGCTTTAATGTGAAAACCTTTGAGAATGGCCTTTTCAGCTTCAAAGCCACCACGGTGGGTGATACATCAAAGACAGGGCAATGTTAGCCTTTGATGGTCTGGTGTCTTTAAAGCAGTGGTCCTAACCTTTTTCTAGGTCATAGACCCCTCTGGAAACCTAATGAAGCCTATGGAGCCACATAGCATAAAAATACACAAGCTTAATGAAAAAATTGCCTGTAATTTCAGTGAACTGGTGGACACCCTAAACACTACTCAGAGACCCCAAGATAAAAATTGCTAGTCAAACATTATAGCTAAGAGACATCAAGATGTCTTTTCGAGTCTTCTCTAAAGGACCTCAATGGGCATTGAGCCCTCTGATCTTATTTCTCAATATTTTTATTTTCCCCTATTTCTCAGGGATCTAGATTAATGCTAGATTAATCCATTCATCCTGGACTGACATTCAGTAAGCACATATGATTTGGGTTGTATTGTTTTTATAGTTAGCATTCATTCTGATTGGTACATGCCCATGTCTTATAGGTCTGTTTTGAGTATTACCTCTGTATTCATCATTCATCCATCCATCTATAGATCCTTCCATCCAACTACTAATTCAACCCCAGTCAGTCCTTTTTTCTCAGGATCCTCCATGTCCTAGGAACTGTTCTAGGCACTAGAAAGACAAGAGGAAACAGACATTGATTCTCTGCCTTCATGTCATTTACAATTGAAAAAAGAGATGAACAAATAAACAAAAAATGTAATGGGATAAATGCTCAGAACACTTTGAGAGCTGCCCACAAGACATCAAGTAGATGCTCCAAGCAGAGGGGAATTTTAGTCCACATTTGGGGCAAGGGATAAGGTATAATTTCCAAAGAAAAATTATGTTTTCTGAGAATAAAAGATAAGTATAATTACCCAAATATAGTGCAAGTGGAAGAGTAGATGAAAGAATGTACAATGTCCAGAGGTTTAAATTTAACCTGAAAGCAACTGAGAGTAACTGCAGGGTTTTAAGCAAGATAGCAATGATCAGAATTGAGTTTTCCAAAAATCAATCCAGTTCTGCAGAGAAGAAAATGGATTGGAGGAATCAAGTCTACAGGCAGGGAACCAATTAGAGACCTGTTGCAATATCCCAAATGGTGGTCTAGACTTGATCATGGCAGCTGGGTTGGAAGAAAGGGATGAATTGGTAAGATACAGAGGGTAGAAATGATAAGATTTTATGACTGGCTGAGAGAGGAGAATTAGCCAAGGATGATGCCCTGGTTTCTCAAACAGGCAACAAAATAATTGGGTCCACTACTTACGGGAATAGTAGAAAAGAACCCAGTTTAGCAGGGAGGTGAGATGATAAGATGCATGCAGCTTTTGACACATTGAGTTTGAGCTGCCCACAAGACATCAAGTAGATGCTCCAAGCAGAGGCATCTAGCAGCCAGTTGGGTCTAAAATGCAAGAAAGGTCCAGCCTGGCAGTACAGATTTGGAAATCACTAGTGCACATATGGTCCTTACCTCCTGGAGCAGAGTGTGAAGAGTGGAGATTTTCAACAAGGGAAGTGTTGCTTGCTTGCCTGGAGAATTCCATGGACAGAGAAGCCTGGCAGGCTACAGTCCATGGTATCGCAAAGAGTCGCATACGACTGAGTGACTTTCACTTTCTCAGTGTTGCAACTCAGGGAACACTTTGGAGATGTGTGCATTTTTTTCATTGTCACAATGATGATAGGAAGCAATAGTTGGCTTTTATTGGGTGGGGGCCAGGCATGCTAAATGTTCTCAATGTTGGAGACTTTTCCATATAAAGAAGCCTTTACCGTGAATGTTTCTCTTGCTGTTTATAATGTTCTGAGCTTAGATTCTGACTCCAAATAAACACTACACATCTTTTACATGGCTTTCATATGCACTGAATTTCATATACATTGAATTTAACACACATTGAATTTTCTAGGAAAGTAGCTATAGCTATAGGGTAAGATGAGGGAAGGTTTTTTGTAAAGATGAAGCCCATACTTGCATTTTCAGCTCAGGCTTCTCTCCTGAAACCCTACCTTGTCTAACCATCCGCATGCTCAATATCTCCACTTGGAAGTGTAACAAGCTCTGGGTGCTTGTGCGTGCTCAGTCGTATCTGACTCTTTGAGACCCCATGGACTATATCCCGCCAGGCTCCTATCTTCATGGGATCTTCCAGGCAAGAATACTGGGTTGCCATTTCCTTCTCCAGGTGATTTTTCCAACCCAGGTATCAAACTCACTTCTCCTGTGTCTCCTACATCAGCAGGCAGGTTCTTTACCTGCTGAGCTGTCAGGGAAGCCCCAACCTTGGGACATTCTTTGATTAAGCCACACAGTCTTACTTACTTCATCACTTGACCTTGGCTCTGTTTTCTGGAAGGAAAAAGGACAAGGCTCCACTATTCGATGCGGAAAGCATTCAGAAGTTGGAGGACAGGTTAAATCCTCATTGTCCCATCTCCTTGTCCTCTCATTTGAACATCTCCTGGTCCTGTGTCCCTTCAGTGTTCTCATGGTATCCTCTGCATGGGCTCAAATTTGCTTCTCTGCTTCTTACAGCCAGGCCTCAAGACTGGACACGACATTCTAGATGTAACGTGGCAGGTGCACGGTTGAACAGGAGCAGAACCCAATGTTTTATTTATTTGTGCAGTCATTTCACATTGGCCTAAAGCTTTGAATGTTATCCTAAGGGTAATGGAGGCTAACTGCAGGAGAATGATAATTAGAATTGAGTTCATCTAAGGCCACTCCAGCTCTCCAGGGAAGACAATGGTGGGGAAGAGTCAAGTTTAAAGGCAGGAAGTCAGGTAGAAAGCTGTTGCCTTGTTTCAGGTGCCAGTGGGTTCATTCGGAACGTCTGGCCTGTAAATTCTTTTAACACGTGTTCTGTGAGGCTGGATTACCTCTGTATTATGCTTTTGAACTCAGATTTCAGCTCCCTTTATTCAAAGGTTGGGAGACAAGGGTGCTCATTTTTTTCTTAATCCTTTATCCATTTGTAGTAAGGTAAAAGGCTCCTTTTTGTGTTCCTTTAACATGTTTTTTAAATTTTTGCTTGCCATTTTTCTGAGTATTCAGGTTGGTTATTTATATTCCCCCACCTCCACTAAAGAACCTGAGAGTCCTTTAAAGGGAGACCCTGGGCCTTTTTCATTTTATATCCTCCACAGCACATAGCCAAAGGCCTTGCATGTAGCTAAACTCATCATATTGGTTGAATTAAACTGGGGGGAATAGGGCTGAATTAAAAGCTGCTGTTAAAATGCAAATATGCTATCTGTCTCCACAAGACATTAAGGTACCCATTAAAACCTTGGCACAGAGTAATTTATTGAATCAGTTAATAACCACCCAGTAAGCAGTGAAGGGCTGAAACCCAGGGAAGTATTGACTTGAGAGAGAGCTTCTAGAGAGAGGGTTGTGTGGTGCAGAAATGAGACACAAACCTAGCCTGGCTGAAGGGTAAGTTTGAACCCTGCATCCAATAAAGTGAAAAGGAACGTTGAAAGTGAAAATGTTAGTGTCCAACTCTTTGTGACCCCATGAAGTGTAGCCTGCCAGGCTCTTCTGTTCATGGAATTTTACAGGCGAGAATACTGGAGTGGGTTGCCTTTCTCTTCTCCAGGGGATCTTCCCAATCCTGGGATCAAACCTGGGTCTCCTGCATTGCAGGCAGATTCTTTACCATCTGAGCCACCAGGGAAGCCTTGAAGCCAGCGTAAATAGAGTTCTGGTTCCAATGATGCTCAACGACCTTGGGATCAACCCTTCTGGATCATGGTCTTGTGTAGTTGAATGGCAAAGACTTTCCCAGGTTGTTTTTCATTTCTGAAGGTTACAAGTTTTACCATCAGGAGCAGATGTTTCCCTGATGTGCTGTGGGCTGATGCCTGGCACATAGTAGGCATTCATAGAATACTGATTCTGATTTGAATGAATGAAAGTGACCATGGGACATTAGCCTGACATGAGTTTGAAAGCCAGTGCCACTGTTTCCCACCAGCTTTCTCTGGTTAAGCTCACAGTCTCCCTCTTTCAATCTATGAAATGGGAAGGTGCTTTTCCATTGCCTGGCTCTCAGTTTATCACAAAGATTCAATGAGAAAGTCTACAAAGCATCTTGCACATAGCAGTTCAATAAGGACTGATTCCTGAGCAGCTAACACACCAAATGTAATTGCTACACATTTCTGGCTAGAAAAGAAATTGCTTAGCATCTGGCTTTATCTGAAATTTTCCCTTCCAATTTCTGACCAAATATGACATGCACCATTTTGGGTGGACTTTTCAATTCTCTGTATGTGAACTTGGGCTGAGGTTTTATGCGCTCAGGTGTCTCCACTTGCTTTCTCCCAAAGAAAGAAACCAAAACATGCATATGTTCACTCATCCCTTTGGAGCAATAGCAGTAAACAACCAACAGGCTGCAGAAACCAAGCGCCAGCCCCCATGTGGCAATGAATTTCTAGCAGCCCTAGCATAAAAGGGCAAGTGGCCCCCACTGGAGGGGAGAATTTACAACTCACAGGTGCAAGAATGATTTTTCAATTAGGGATAATATTGTTCTTCATCATGTTTTCCTGGAGCCTTGCAGGAGGAGGGGCTCCAGTTGGGTGTGAACTCAGCATCACGGTTACAGTTTAGCCATCTGAAATCTGTTTTCCAAGCTTCTGATCTCATAGCTTTGCACTGTAAAAGTCCATGGTGGTGATTGACTCCACTTACACGAATGGGCAGACTCAGGGGTAATCTTTTTAAAATTATTGCAAATGTACAGACGTATTCAAAGGTCCTTTTTGAGCTGATCAGGCTGAACTATCCTTTTGGCTCAATTGTCCAAATCTAGTTGATTTTTCCTTTTAATGTCTCGCTTATCCATCTTATCCTTTCAAGCAAGCCCTTGCTCCTACTGGTTAGGATGAATAGACAAGATAGCGGAGCCTGTGTTCTACCTGAAATGAAGGAGTTCGAATGAAGAGAGGGGACGTAGCCAGGTGCTCCAGGCTGTGACAACCATGTGGGTGTGTGTCCAGCATGGAGAGAGGACAATGAGGAAACCAGTGTATGTGAAGTAGAGAATTTGTCCAGATGCGGAGGAAGAAGCTGGAGACAGGTGATTGTCAAACTGTTGAGAAGCTTGACTGTCTTATTGATGTATTTTTTATTTTATTATAGACCCTGTGGGAAACCACTGTTGGTTTTAGAAAAGAGGAACTTTATCATCAGTCTGGTGTCCATGCAAGGATAGATTGCAGCAGAGACTAGAAACAGTGAGATTCTTCAGGTTTATTCTGGATTCTTATGTGGGGGAACAAAGTGAACGTTAACTCAACTCAACATGCTTTAAACCCAACAGTGTAACAGGCACGGGGGCTTCCCTGGTGCCTCAGATGGTAAAGAATCTGCCTGTCAATGCAGGAGACACAAGGCATGTGGGTTAGATCCCCTGAGTCAGGAAGATCCCCTGGAGCAGGAAATGGCAACCCACTCCAGTATTCTTGCCTGGAAAATTCCATAGACAGAGGACCCTGGCAGGCTACAGTCCATAGGGTCCCAAAGAGTTGGACATGACTGAGTAACTAAGCAGGTAACAAGCATAGTGCTGAAGGCTGTGGGGAGCCAAGATGTGACTAATGTTGAATTTTACCCTCAAGATACACAAGTGCAATGCAGATTCATATTCAGCAAATGCTTACTGCATGTCCATGCCATCAGTTAGGAACACTTTTGATCACAAGTACCAGAAGACCCAAGTAACAGTGGCTTAAACAAAAAGACCTTATTTACCTTTATGACAAGCCTGGAGATTGCATTAGTGTGTTAGCCATCGGTAGGCAGATGGTCACCATCTCCTAGCCCTCCCAATCCAAGCCTGTTCATTGTCCTCTTCATTACAGTTAACACATAGTTGTAGACCATGGCTCCAAGCCAGCCAGGAACCTACCATTGACTATTTTGTTGTTGATTTCCCAGAATTTCAACTTTTACAGCTACTTTAGTTCATATATAAAACTGGTCAGCATCCCTGAGAGGAGAATACCTTGTCTTCTCAGCATTCCCCATGCCCAATCCCTCAGTTGGCATTTCTCCTTATAGAACTTGCTTCCTATAAGTTTCAAGTACAAAGACTCATGCATAAAAAAGTAACAAGTAGCCAACTTCCTCCCCATGGTAGAAGTCATATATTCAATAGTCACTAATTGAGGTACCTAATCAGTCCTCGGTGTTCATTGGAAGGACTGATGCTGAAGCTGAAACTTCAATACTTTGGCCACAGCATGTGAAGAACTGACTCATTGGAAAAGACCCTGATGCTGGGAGGGATTGGGGGCAGGAGGAGAAGGGGACGACAGAGGATGAGATGGCTGGATGGCATCACTGACTCGATGGACATGCGTTTGAGTGAACTCCAGGAGTTGGTGATGGACAGGGATGGCTGGTGTCCTGCGATTCATGGGGTTGCAAAGAGTCAGACACGACTGAGTGATTGAACTGAACTGAACTGAATGGCTAAAATCTGGGTTGAATTTAGAGATGCCATTGAATGAAATTCTGCCTTCTTAATCAAAATAGATGGAGAAGGCAATGGCACCCCACTCCAGTACTCTTGCCTGGAAAATCCCATGGACGGAGGAGCCTGGTAGGCTGCAGTCCATGGGGTCTCTAAGAGTCGGACACGACTGAGCGACTTCACTTTCACTTTTCACTTTCATGCATTGGAGAAGGAAAGGGCAACCCACTCCAGTGTTCTTGCCTGGAGAATCCCAGGAACGGGGGAGCCTGGTGGGCTGCCGTCTCTGGGGTCACACAGAGTTGGACACAACTGAAGTGACTTAGCAATAGCAGCAGCAATCAAAATAGAATTTCACATGTGTGGTAGTGACTCTATATTTAATAAAAAGATGAGCATGTGAATTTGTGAGACATCGTACCTATCTGCTTTACAGTTCTGGAACATTTGTGGATTTGAGAAATCTGAATAATAATTCCATTGTTTCTGGGAGGTGTCCAACCTCTGGTTTAAAGCATTTTCTCTTTTTGACTTCACTCTGTATGATAGACTGTAGGTCCATCTACCTCTGTACAAATGACCAATGTTGTTCCTTCTTATGACTGAGGAATATCCCGTTGTATACACATATCTTCTTTATCCATTACTCTGATGATGGACCTCTAGGTTGCTTCCATGTCCTGGCTATTGTAAATAGTGCTGCAGTGAACATTGGGGTGCATGTGTCTTTTTGAATTAAGGTTTTGTCCTGGTATACACTCAATAGTAGGATTGCTATGTCATATGATAGTTCTATTTTTAATTTTTTTAAGGAGCCTCCATACTGTTCTCCAAAGTAGCCATATTGATTTATATTCCCACCAACAGTGCAAGAGGGTTCCATTTTCTCTACATCCTCTCCAGCATTTATTGGTTTTAGATTTATTTATTTATTTTTATGATGGCTGTTCTGACTGGTGTGAGGTGATAATTCATTGTGCAATGTGTAAAATAGAAAGCTAGTGGGAACCTATGCAGGGAGCTCAGCTCAGTGCTCTGTGATGACCTAGAGGGGTGTGGGGTGGAGGTGGGTGGGAGGAAGGGCCAAGAGGGAGGAGATATATGTACACTTATAGCTGATTCACATTGTTGTAAAACATTGCAAAGCAACTCTACCCCAATAAAAATAAATAAATAAAACAAAACATTTGGTGTTTGCAACAACCCTATGGGGATTTTTTAAACAAGGAAATGAAGACAAGTACAAAATAAGAAAAGCAGATCCACCAAAGCCCGGACACCAGTGTCAAGTAAATGTGTATTCAAACCCTGAAAAGTGAAAGAGTCAGATGAATTTGACTCTTTCTGACCCCATGGACTGCAGCCAGCCAGGCTCCTCTGTCCATGGAATTCTCCAGCAAGAATACTGGAATGGGTAGCCATTCCTTTTTCTAGAAGATCTTCCCAACCCAGGGATCGAACCCAGGTCTCCTGCATTGCAGGCAGATTCTTTACCACCTGAGTCACCTATCCCCACACTAACATGGTTTAGGAATTCTTTCTTTTCTTCTGCCCCCAGGACCCTCAGCCCCACTGCTTTATTTTTGACCTTTTCTGTGCCCACACATGCCGCTGGACACAAGGTTCTGTCCTGGAATGCGCAGGGGTGATTTGTCATTTTACAGAACAAATACAGTTTGGGTGATAAGAGAGCCAAGTGATAAATAATCTCAAACCAGAAAGCTACCATGGAAGTTTTGGAGCAAAAGAGAAAAACAAAAACAAACCCCAAGAAAGCATAAAAGCTCAGGATGATTTATTTCATAATTTAAAAATCAAAATCGCCTTTGGGTGGTAGGTCTTGTTTGCCCAGTTCTCCCCTAGAGTGAGTCATAATAGCTAAGTTATACACCCTTGGAAAAACCAGGGCTTTTCTAGTGGGAGCACTGAGATATCATTAAGCTCAGAACTGTGTGTGGTGGTGCCAAAATCAAATGAACTTTGAAATGAAGACCAACAGAGAGAAAGCCTCAGGGCCTGTGCTGCATTCCTCCAGACCAATATGGTCCCCACAGTCTCAGCCAGGAGGTGGCAAGGAAAAAATTATGAAGAGTGTAAAACCACTTTGGCCTTAGGGATAAGAGAGATGTGGGGGATACTTATAAATTCAGAGGTGGGTGGACAAGGGGGAAGGATGATAGTAATGATAAGGGGTAGGATTGACTTGTCTCCAATAGAGACATGGCTAGATACAGCCACCAACAATTTAGACCTGTATCAGTTACCTACTGCCATAGTAACACAACATAACAAACAGGCCCCAAACCTCAGAGGCATAGAGCAGGAAGCATTGATCTTCTCTCCGAAGTCTGTGGGCCAGGCTGAATCTCAGCTGATCTTGTTGCTGTATCGGTGGTCTGTTGCTGGGTCCACTGGGGGATGGCTGATCTAATTCACTTCCCTGTCTGGCAGTTGGCTGGCTATTAGCTAAAACAATGGACGTGGAGGTGGAGGAAAAGCAAAAGATTTCTTTGATGCTTTTAAGGTCCCTAATGGGGTCTGAAAATTAAATTGACAAAGATTAACAGGAGAAACGCATATACATTTATTTCATAGAAGTGCTACATGACATAGGAGCCTTCAGGGGAAATGAAACACCAAAAAAGCAGTTAAGCTGAGTATTTTTGTGCTAGGTTTGATAAAGAGTAGATTGTCATAGAAAAATATGATAGATGAAGAGTGAGAGGTAAGTGCAATAAACTGAGGGAAACTTAGTAAGACTTGTTTGTTCAGATGCTTCTCAGCATCCTTTTGTCTTCAGAGATAAGAATGCTCTCTTCCCCCTGGTATGGGGAGGGCAACTCTCTCAGGAGAGTTTTATGACTTGCTTCAAAGGGGAAGAGCAGGGGAAAAGGTCAGAGTCACCTTCTTATTTTCTGCTATTTTTCTCAAACTCCCTCAACTTAAAATATTCAATATGCCAAAGTGCCTTATTTGGAGGTAGCAAGTCCTGAAGCCCATCATCTAGCCATCTTCCCATACATCTGCCATCATCCAGACTGGACTTGTTCATATGATGATGACAAAGTTCCAAGAAAAAAGGGAAGCATGAAAGGGCTAGTTCCATGGCTAGGTCAGATTCGCAGGATGGGAAAACAGATTCTAACTCTTGACAGGAGAAGCCCAAAGGCAAAGGGCACAGATGCAAAGACAAGGGGAGAACTGTGGACATGTCTGTAATCAAAATTCCGCAAGAACAGTCCAAGGAGTGATGCTGCAGAAGAGAGCTTATGAAATCACAGAGAGTGGGGAGAAGATCTGCTTGTTAGGGGGCAGATTTCATCTCAGAAGATAGGTGAAAATCATCCAAGCCGTCCCATGATAAAACAGGGCTTTAAAGGCTAATATTTTGCGCTATAATAATTACTAATGCTGACACAGTTTATTGTGATCCACACAGTCAAAGGCTTTGGCATAGTCAATAAAGCAGAAATAGATGTTTTTCTGCAACTCTCTTGCTTTTTCCATGATCCAGCGGATGTTGGCAATTTGATCTCTGGTTCCTCTGCCTTTTCTAAAACCAGCTTGAACATCTGGAAGTTCACAGATCACCTACTGCTAAAGCCTGGCTTGGAGAATTTTGAGCATTACTTTACTAGCGTGTGAGAAGAGGGCAATTGTGCAGTAGTTTGAGCATTGTTTGGCATTGCCTTTCTTTGGGATTGGAATGAAAACTGACCTTTTCCAGTCCTGTGGCCACTGCTGAGTTTTCCAAATTTGCTGGCATATTGAATGCAGCACTCTCACAGCATCATCTTTCAGGATTTGAAATAGCTCAACTGGAATTCTATCACCTCCACTAGCTTTGCTCGTAGTGATGCTCTCTAAGGCCCATTTGACTTCACATTCCATGATGCCTGGCTCTAGGTGAGTAATCACACCATCATGATTATCTTGGTCGTAAAGATTTTTTTGTACAGTTCTTCTGTGTATTCTTGCCACCTCTTCTTAATATCTTCTGCTTCTGTTAGGTCCATACCATTTCTGTCCTTTATCAAGCCCATCTTTGCATGAAATGTTCCCCTGGTATCTCTAATTTTCTTGAAGAGATCTCTAGTCTTTCCCATTTTGTTGTTTTCCTCTATTTCTTTGCATTGATCGCTGAGAAAGGCTTTCTTCTCTCTTCTTGCTATTCTTTGGAACTCTGCATTCAGATGCTTATATCTTTCCTTTTCTCCTTTGCTTTTAGCTTCTCTTCATTTCACAGCTATTTGTAAGGCCTCCCCTGGGAAATAGATGGGGAAACAGTGTCAGACCTTATTTTTGGGGGGCTCCAGAATCACTGCAGACAGTGATTGCAGCCATGACATTAAAAGACGTTTACTCCTTGGAAGGAAAGTTATGACCAACCTAGATAGCATATTGAAAAGCAGAGACATTACTTTGCCAACAAAGGTCCATCTAGTCAAGGCTATGGTTTTTCCTGTGGTCATGTATGGATGTGAGACTTGGACTGTGAAGAAGGCTGAGCACCGAAGAATTGATGCTTTTGAACTGTGGTGTTGGAGAAGACTCTTGAGAGTCCCTTGGACTGCAAGGGGATCCAACCAGTCCATTCTGAAGGAGATCAGCCCTGGGATTTCTTTGGAAGGAATGATGATAAAGCTGAAACTCCAGTACTTTGGCCACCTCATGAGAAGAGTTGACTCATTGGAAAAGACTCTGATGCTGGGAGGGATTGGGGGCAGGAGGAGAAGGGGACGACAGAGGATGAGATGGCTGGATGGCATCACTGACTCAATGGACATGAGTTTGAGTGAACTCCAGGAGATGGTGATGGACAGGGAGGCCTGGCGTGCTACGATTCATGGGGTCGCAAAGAGTTGGACACGACTGAGCGACTGAACTGAACTGAATGCTGACCAAGTGCTTATTGTGTACATACCAGACCATGTTCTGAATAACTCCCAGGAATTAATCATAGCAGTGACACTTGTCAGCACACAGCTGTGGTGTGTCCTGCAGAATGGGGCCTGCCTGGCTGAGAGAGGTCACTACTGCCAAGTCTTGAACCCAGATGTAGAGTTGTATCCACTTGGAGGAAGGAGAATCTTTTCCTAATTCACATACAGTTCAGTTCAGTTCAGTCGCTCAGTTGTGTCCGACTCTTTGCGACCCCATGAATCGCAGCACGCCAGGCCTCCCTGTCCATCACCAATTCCAGGAGTTCACCCAGACTCACATCCATCAAGTCAGTGATGCCATCCAGCCATCTCATCCTCTGTCGTCCCCTTCTCCTCCTGCCCCCAATCTCTCCCAGCATCAGAGTCTTTTCCAATGAGTCAACTCTTCCCATGAGGTGGCCAAAGTACTGGAGTTTCAGCTTTAGCATCACTCCTTCCAAAGAAATCCCAGGAGGAGGAGCCAAGATGGCGGAGGAGTAGGACGGGGAGAACACTTTCTCCCCCACAAATTCATCAAAAGAGCATTTAAACGTCGAGTAAATTCCACAAAACAACTTCTGAATGCCGGCAGAGGACATCAGGCACCCAGAAAAGCAACCCAACTCTTCGAAAGGAGGTAGGAAAAAATATTAAAGACAAAAAAAAGAGACAAAAGAGGGAGGGATGGAGCTCCGTCCCGGGAAGGGAATCTTAAAAAGAGAGAAGTTTCCAAACACCAGGAAACCTTCTCACTGCCGAATCTGTGCCGAGCTTTGGAAGCACAGAGGGCAACATAACAGGGAGAAAAATAAATAAACAATTAAAACTCGCAGATTTCGAGCCCTACGGTAACTCCCCCAGCGGAGAAGCAGCACAGACGCCTGCATCCAGAAGCAGCACAGACGCCTGCATCCGCCATTAGCAAGCGGGGGCTGGGCAGGGAGGCGCGGCGCGGGCTGCATCGCTGAGAGTAAGAATCTGACCTGAATACCCTGAGCGCTATCTGAGCGAAATAATTTGGGCTAGCAAACCAGACTGTGGGATATCTACCACGCGAAAAGCCAGTCCTAACCTAAAACCGCCAGGCCCGTGCACGGAACAAAGGACTGAACAGAGATAGCCGGCTGCAGACCTTCCCCCTCCGGTGACAGGCAGCCAGAGCCGGAAGGGGGCAATCGCAGCCCCAGAGAGACATTATCTATAAAACTGTAAGCGGGCTTCTTTGCTAACTAAAACTTCTTGGGGGTCTGGACGGTCAACATCTGCCTGAGAAGGTGCACCGGTGTTACAACCAGAAAACCGAGTGGCAGGGAGGCGGTAAGTCGCAGCATTGGCGCTCGCCAAACACCTCATCACCTGAGCTGCTCGGACCTGGGAAGAGCACAAAACGCAGGCCCAACTGAGTCTGCGCCTCTGAGGACTACCCGAGTGCCTGAACCTGAGCGGCTTGGACCTGGGAGGTGCATGCAGCCCAGGGCCAGCCTTGAATTGTTCCCGGCGGAACAACCTAGAGCCCGAGCAGTGTGGACAGGGAGGCTACACACGCCGTGAGCGGGGGCAGACCCAGGGTGGCTGAGGCACTGCGAGCCCTCGCCAGTGTTATTTGTTTGCAGCATTCCTCCCTCCCTCCCCACAGCGCGACTGAACAAGTAAGCCTAAAAAAAAAAAAAGTGTCCTCCACCGTCCCCTTTGTGTCAGGGCAGAAACCAGATACTGAAGAGACTAGCAAACAGAAGAAGATATAACAGAGGGAAACGCCTTGGAAGCTACAGGCAATAGACCAAAACCCTGTGGTTACTACGAACTACATAGGAAGGGGCCTATAGATCTTGAGAAATATAAGTCTGACCAAGGAACTAGCCAAAAATGAACTGAACACACAACACCACCAAGAAAGTCCTAGATATACTTTTATTATTTTTACGATCATTCTTTCTTTTTTTTTAATTAAAAAAAATTTTTTTAAGTCCTCTATTGTTCCTTTAATTTTCACTTTTATAACCTATTACTTTGCAAAAAAAAAAAAAAAAAAAAAAAACCCTATTTTTTTTCTTCTTCAGCAAACTTCATATATATATATTTTATAATTTTTTGACCTTGTTTTTTTTTTTTTTTTTCTTTAACATTGTATTTTTGAAATTCTAAACTCTACTCTAGATTTTTAATTTTTGCTTTTTGGTATTTGTTATCAATTTTGTACCTATAGTTTATTTTTATATAATTTCTGTGACTTCTTTTTTCTTCTTCTTTGTTTCTTTCTCTTCTTCTTCTATATAACATTGTATATCTGAATAATATCAATTTTGTACCTGTATTTTCTTTATAATTTTTGTGACATTGTTTGTTTTCGTTTGTCTGTTTTCTCTCTTTATTTTTCTTCTTCTTCTTCTTTTTTTTTTTAATATTGTATTTTTGAAATTCCAAACTCTACTCTAGATTTTTAATTTTTGCTTTTTGGTATTAGTTATCAATTTTGTACCTGTACTTTCTTTACAATTTTCGCGACCTTGTTTGTTTTTGTTTGTTCGTTTTTTCTCTCTTTCTTTTCCTTCTTCTTTTCTTTAACATCGTATTTTTGAAATTCCAAACTCTACTCTAGATTTTTAATTCTTGCTTTTATGTATTTGTTACCAATTTTGTACCTTTAAGAACCCAATCTTCAGGACCCATTTTTCACTAGGGAGCAAGAATACTGGCTTGACTGCTCTCTCCCCTTTAGACTCTCCTTTTTTCTCCACCAGGTCGCCTGTGTCTCCTCCCTAACCCCTCTACTCTACCCAACTCTGTGAATTTCTGTGTGTTCCAGACGGTGGAGAACACTTAGGGAACTGATTACTGGCTGGATCTGTCTCCCTCCTTTTCATTCCCCCCTTTTATCCTTCTGGCCACCTCTGTCACCTTCCTCCTTCTTCTCTTCTCTGTATGACTCCGTGAACATCTCTGAGTGGTCTAGTTGTGGAGTGCACATAAGGAAGTGACTACTGGCTACCCTATTCTCTCCATTATTGATTCACCTCATCTCATTTGGGTCACCTCTAACTCCCTCCTCCCTCTTCTCTTCTCCATGTAACCCTGTGAACCTCTCTGAGTGACCCTCATCGTAGAGAAACTTTTCATCTTTAATGTAGACGTTTTATCAATGGTGCTGTATAGAAGGAGAAGTTTTGAAACTACTGTAAAAATAAGACCGATAACCGGAAGCAGGAGACTTAAGTCCAAACCCTGACTCCAGGGAACTCCTGACTCCAAGGAACATTAATTGACAGGAGCTCATCAAATGCCTCCATACCGACACTGAAACCAAGCACCACACAAGGGCCAATAAGTCCCAGGGCAAGACATACCAAGCAAATTCTCCAGCAACAAAGGAACACAGCCCTGAGCTTCAAGATACAGGCTGCCCAAAGTCACCCCAAAACTATAGACATCTCATAACTCACTACTGGACATTTCATTGCACTCCAGAGAGAAGAAATACAGCTCCATCCACCAGAACACCGACACAAGCTTCCCTAACCAGGAAACCTTGACAAGCCACCTGTACAAACCCACACACAGTGAGGAAATGCCACAATAAAGAGAACTCCACAAACTGCCAGAATACATAAAGGACACCCCAAACTCAGCAATTTAAACAAGATGAAGAGACAGAGGAATACTCAGCAGATAAAGGAACAGGATAAATGCCCACCAAACCAAACAAAAGAGGAAGAGATAGGGAATCTACCTGATAAAGAATTCCGAATAATGATAGTGAAATTGATCCAAAATCTTGAAACTAAAATGGAATCACAGATAAATAGCCTGGAGACAAGGATTGAGAAGATGCTAGAAAGGTTTAACAAGGACCTAGAAGAAATAAAAAGAGTCAATATATAATGAATAATGCAATAAATGAAATTAAAAACACTCTGGAGGCAACAAATAGTAGAATAACAGAGGCAGAAGATAGGATTAGTGAATTAGAAGATAGAATGGTAGAAATAAATGAATCAGAGAGGATAAAAGAAAAAACGAATTAAAAGAAATGAGGACAATCTCAGAGACCTCCAGGACAATATTAAACGCTACAACATTCAATAATAGGGGTTCCAGAAGAAGAAGACAAAAAGAAAGACCATGAGAAAATACTTGAGGAGATAATAGTTGAAAACTTCCCTAAAATGGGGAAGGAAATAATCACCCAAGTCCAAGAATCCCAGAGAGTCCCAAACAGGATAAACCCAAGGAGAAACACCCCAAGACACATATTAATCAAATTAACAAAGATCAAACACAAAGAACAAATATTAAAAGCAGCAAGGGAAAAACAACAAATAACAAATAACACACAAGGGAGTTCCCATAAGGATAACAGCTGATCTTTCAATAGAAACTCTTCAAGCCAGGAGGGAATGGCAAGACATACTTAAAATGATGAAAGAAAATAACCTACAGCCCAGATTATTGTACCCAGCAAGGGTCTCATTCAAGTATGAAGGAGAAATCAAAAGCTTTTCAGACAAGCAAAAGCTGAGAGAATTCTGCACCACCAAACCAGCTCTCCAACAAATACTAAAGGATATTCTCTAGACAAGAAACACAAAAACAGTGTATAAACTCGAACCCAAAACAATAAAGTAAATGGCAACGGGATCATACTTATCAGTAATTACCTTAAACGTAAATGGGTTGAATGCCCCAACCAAAAGACAAAGACTGGCTGAATGGATACAAAAACAAGACCCCTACATATGTTGTCTACAGGAGACCCACCTCAAAACAGGGGACACATACAGACTGAAAGTGAAGGGCTGGAAAAAGATTTTCCATGCAAATAGGGACCAAAAGAAAGCAGGAGTAGCAATATTCATATCAGATAAAATAGACTTTAAAACAAAGGCTGTGAAAAGAGACAAAGAAGGTCACTACATAATGATCAAAGGATCAATCCAAGAAGAAGATATAACAATTATAAATATATATGCACCCAACACGGGAGCACCACAGTACGTAAGACAAATGCTAACAAGTATGAAAGGAGAAATTAACAATAACACAATAATAGTGGGATACTTTAATACCTCACTCACACCTATGGATAGATCAACTAAACAGAAAATTAACAAGGAAACACAAACTTTAAACGATACAATAGACCAGTTAGACCTAATTGATATATATAGGACATTTCATCCCCAAACAATGAATTTCACCTTTTTCTCAAGTGCACATGGAACCTTCTCCAGGATAGATCACATCCTGGGCCATAAAGCTAGCCTTGGTAAATTCAAAAAAATAGAAATCATCCCAAGCATTTTTTCTGACCACAATGCAGTAAGATTAGATCTCAATTACAGGAGAAAAACTATTAAAAATTCCAACATATGGAGGCTGAACAACATGCTGCTGAATAACCAACAAATAACAGAAGAAATCAAAAAAGAAATCAAAATTTGCATAGAAACGAATGAAAATGAAAACACAACAACCCAAAACCTGTGGGACATGGTAAGAGCAGTCCTAAAGGGAAAGTTCATAGCAATACAGGCACACCTCAAGAAACAAGAAAAAAGTCAAATAAATAACCTAACTCTACACCTAAAGCAACTAGAAAAGGAAGAAATGAAGAACCCCAGGGTTAGTAGAAGGAAAGAAATCTTAAAAATTAGAGCAGAAATAAATGCAAAAGAAACAAAAGAGACCATAGCAAAAATCAACAAAACCAAAAGCTGGTTCTTTGAAAGGATAAATAAAATTGACAAACCATTAGCCAGACTCATCAAGAAACAAAGGGAGAAAAATCAAATCAACAAAATTAGAAACGAAAATGGAGAGATCACAACAGACAACACAGAAATACAAAGGATCATAAGAGACTACTATCAACAATTATATGCCAATAAAATGGACAACGTGGAAGAAATGGACAAATTCTTAGAAAAGTACAACTTTCCAAAACTAGACCAGGAAGAAATAGAAAATCTTAACAGACCCATCACAAGCATGGAAATTGAAACTGTAATCAAAAATCTTCCAGCAAACAAAAGCCCCGGTCCAGATGGCTTCACAGCTGAATTCTACCAAAAATTTAGAGAAGAGGTGACACCTATCCTGCTCAAACTCTTCCAAAAAATTGCAGAGGAAGGTAAACTTCCAAACTCATTCTATGAGGCCACCATCACCCTAATACCAAAACCTGACAAAGATGCCACAAAAAAAGAAAACTACAGGCCAATATCACTGATGAACATAGACGCAAAAATCCTTAACAAAATTCTAGCAATCAGAATCCAACAACACATTAAAAAGATCATACACCATGATCAAGTGGGCTTTATCCCAGGGATGCAAGGATTCTTCAATATCCGCAAATCAATCAATGTAATACACCACATTAACAAATTGAAAATAAAAAACCATATGATTATCTCAATAGATGCAGAGAAAGCCTTTGACAAAATTCAACATCCATTTATGATAAAAACTCTCCAGAAAGCAGGAATAGAAGGAACATACCTCAACATAATAAAAGCTATATATGACAAACCCACAGCAAACATTATCCTCAATGGTGAAAAATTGAAAGCATTTCTTCTAAAGTCAGGAACAAGACAAGGGTGCCCACTTTCACCATTACTGTTCAACATAGTTTTGGAAGTTTTGGCCACAGCAATCAGAGCAGAAAAAGAAATAAAAGGAATCCAAATTGGAAAAGAAGAAGTAAAACTCTCACTATTTACAGATGACATGATCCTCTACATAGAAAACCCTAAAGATTCCACCAGAAAATTACTAGAAATAATCAATGACTATAGTAAAGTTGCAGGATATAAAATCAACACACAGAAATCCCTTGCATTCCTATACACTAGTAATGAGAAAACAGAGAGAGAAATTAAGGAAACAATTCCATTCACCATTGCAACGGAAAGAATAAAATACTTAGGAATATATCTACCTAAAGAAACTAAAGACCTATATATAAAAAACTATAAAACACTGGTGAAAGAAATCAAAGAGGACACTAATAGATGGAGAAATATACCATGTTCATGGATTGGAAGAATCAATATAGTGAAAATGAGTATACTACCCAAAGCAATTTATAGATTCAACGCAATCCCTATCAAGCTACCAACAGTATTCTTCACAGAGCTGGAACAAATAATTTCACAATTTGTATGGAAAACAAAAAACCTCGAATAGCCAAAGCGATCTTGAGAAAGAAGAATGGAACTGGAGGAATCAACCTACCTGACTTCAGGCTCTACTACAAAGCCACAGTTATCAAGACAGTATGGTACTGGCACAAAGACAGATATATAGATCAATGGAATAAAATAGAAAGCCCAGAGATAAATCCACGCACATATGGACACCTTATCTTTGACAAAGGAGGCAAGAATATACAATGGATTAAAGACAATCTCTTTAACAAGTGGTGCTGGGAAATCTGGTCAACCACGTGTAAAAGAATGAAACTAGACCACTTTCTAACACCATACACAAAAATAAACTCAAAATGGATTAAAGATCTAAACGTAAGACCAGAAACTATAAAGCTCCTAGAGGAGAACATAGGCAAAACACTCTCTGACATACATCACAGCAGGATCCTCTATGACCCACCTCCCAGAATATTGGAAATAAAAGCAAAAATTAAAAAATGGGACCTAATTAACCTTAAAAGCTTCTGCACATCAAAGGAAACTATTAGCAAGGTGAAAAGACAGCCTTCAGAATGGGAGAAAATAATAGCAAATGAAGCAACTGACAAACAACTAATCTCAAAAATATACAAGCAACTCCTACAGCTCAACTCCAGAAAAATAAATGACCCAATCAAAAAATGGGCCAAAGAACTAAATAGACATTTCTCCAAAGAAGACATACAGATGGCTAGCAAACACATGAAAAGATGCTCAACATCACTCATTATCAGAGAAATGCAAATCAAAACCACTATGAGGTACCATTTCACACCAGTCAGAATGGCTGCGATCCAAAAGTCTACAAATAATAAGTGCTGGAGAGGGTGTGGAGAAAAGGGAACCCTCTTACACTGTTGGTGGGAATGCAAACTAGTACAGCCACTATGGAGAACAGTGTGGAGATTCCTTAAAAACTGGAAATAGAACTGCCTTATGATCCAGCAATCCCACTGCTGGGCATACACACTGAGGAAACCAGAAGGGAAAGAGACACGTGTACCCCAATGTTCATCGCAGCACTGTTTATAATAGCCAGGACATGGAAGCAACCTAGATGTCCATCAGCAGATGAATGGATAAGAAAGCTGTGGTACATATACACAATGGAGTATTACTCAGCCATTAAAAAGAATACATTTGAATCAGTTCTAATGAGGTGGATGAAACTGGAGCCTATTATACAGAGTGAAGTAAGCCAGAAGGAAAAACAGAAATACAGTATACTAACGCATATATATGGAATTTAGAAAGATGGTAACAATAACCTGGTGTACAAGACAGCAAAAGAGACACTGATGTATAGAACAGTCTTATGGACTCTGTGGGAGAGGGAGAGGGTGGGAAGATTTGGGAGAGTGGCATTGAAACATGTAGAATATCATGTAAGAAACGAGTTGCCAGTCCAGGTTCGATGCGCGCGATACTGGATGCTTGGGGCTGGTGCACTGGGACGACCCAGAGGGATGTTGTGGGGAGGGAGGAGGAGGAGGGGGTTCAGGATGGGGAACACATGTATGCCTGTGGCGGATTCATTTTGATATTTGGCAAAACTAATACAATTATGTAAAGTTTAAAAATAAAATAAAATTTAAAAAAAAAAAAAAAAAAAAAAAAAAAGAAAGAAATCCCAGGGCTGATCTCCTTCAGAATGGACTGGTTGGATCTCCTTGCAGTCCAAGGGACTCTCAAGAGTCTTCTCCAACACCACAGTTCAAAAGCATCAATTCTTCGGTGCTCAGCTTTCTTCACAGTCCAACTCTCACATCCATACATGACCACAGAGAAAAACCATAGCCTTGACTAGACGGACCTTTGTTGGCAAAGTAATGTCTCTGCTTTTGAATATGCTATCTAGGTTGGTCATAACTTTCCTTCCAAGGAGTAAGCGTCTTTTAATTTCATGGCTGCAGTCACCATCTGCAGTGATCTTGGAGCCCCCAAAAATAAAGTCTGACACTGTTTCCACTGTTTCCACTGTTTCCCCATCTATTTCCCATGAAGAGATGGGACCGGATGCCATGATCTTCGTTTTCTGAATGTTGAGCTTTAAGCCAACTTCTTCACTCTCCACTTTCACTTTCATCAAGAGGCTTTTGAGTTCCTCTTCACTTTCTGCCATAAGGGTGGTGTCATCTGCATATCTGAGGTTACTGATATTTCTCCCGGCAATCTTGATTCCAGCTTGTGTTTCTTCCAGTCCAGAGTTTCTCATGATGTACTCTGCGTATAAGTTAAATAAGCAGGATGACAATATACAGCCTTGACATACTCCTTTTCCTATTTGGAACCAGTCTGTTGTCATGTCCAGTTCTAACTGTTGCTTCCTGACCTGCATACAAATTTCTCAAGAGGCAGGTCAGGTGGTCTGGTATTCCCATCTCTTGAAGAATTTTCCACAGTTTCTTGTGATCCACACAGTCAAAGGCTTTGGCATAGTCAAGAAAGCAGAAATAGATGTTTTTCTGGAACTCTCTTGCTTTTTCGATGATCCAACGGATGTTGGCAATTTGATCTCTGATTCCTCTGCCTTTTCTAAAACCAGCTTGAACATCAGGAAGTTCTTGGTTCACGTATTGCTGAAAACTGGCTTGGAGAATTTTGTGCACAGGACTGGAAAAAGTCAGTTTTCATTCTGATCCCAAAGAAAGGCAATGCCAAAGAATGCTCAAACTACCACACAATTTTACTCATCTCACATGCTAGTAAAGTAATGCTCAAAATTCACATACAGGTGATGTATAAACTCGCAGTAGCCCTGCCTGCTTTGGAGGATAGCATTATTCTGACTTTCATTTTGGTACTAAAGAAAATGAAGCCTTAAAGAATTTAGGTAAATTACCCAGGAAAAATGGGCTTCAAGGAGAACAGAGATTTGAACACAGTCTGACTCCACAGCCCACGGTCTTGACCATAAAACCATCCCATCATACTGTTGCAGAGAAGAAGCCAATTCTGACTCCATATTGGAACTCTTTCTGGACTTGCTTTTCATTGCTTTTGTTATTATAATCAGACAGAATGGTCTGCCTCAGAGTATCCTGCCCCTCTGCCTGACTGCTAAACTAAAGTGCCTATGTTCAGTACCCTGTCCACCTGTGGATGGCAGGAAGAATGAAATTAACATATCTCTTGCCTGAGGCTTGCCATTCTAGGAGATGTTTGCAAGATTAATGGCCTTTTTCACTTTGCTTCCTCACCTCCCCCCATCTCAGTTCTATAAAAGAACCTGGCATGCGGATGCTTTAAGATGGTTATTTTGAGGCACTAGCCTGCCATCTTCTTAGTCAGCCAGCTCCCCAGTATGGTTCTTCCTTGCTTCAACCCCTTGTCTCGGATTCATTGACCTGTTGTGCAGGCAACAGAGCAAGCTTTAACTCAGTAACAATACTAGATTCTTACAATAACCAGCTAGGAAGAGAGCGGCATTTCCATGTTACAGGAAAGAGATCAATAATGTAGGAACTTGCTAAAAAATTAAGGGAACAGGAAATGAATGGGTCAGCTAGAGAATGCTAATTTATTGTCTTTTGACCTTTGAAATTCTGTGAATATGACTGGCTGAGAAAACTTTCTTGGTTGTACCATTCTTGACTTGGTCAATCCCCAATGTTCAGAAGAGTAAGACCAAGGCAAGAAGCCCTCTGAGATAGAAACAAGAATCCAAAGCTAAGAAAGGCCCCAAGATCTGGTCAGGACATTCATTTTGTCTTTCATTATTTACCTGCTCCATGCAACAGGAAGCTGTGAAGCCATGGGATCAGAGGTCTCACTGAGATACGATTATTTATGTTATATCCAATGGGCCCAGGTAGACACATCTCCTTTCTGGAAATATCCCCAAACTTGCTAAACCATGCTGATGCTACAATTATGTCATATAAATGAAGCTAAATCTGGCCTCTGTACTCCAACAGTGAATTAAATCTTGAAGATGAGTTTTGGGTGAAATAGAAAGATAGCTTTATTGCCTTGCCAGGCAAAGGGGGCCACAGAGGGCTAATGCCCTTAAAACCGTGTGTCCCAACCTGGAGAGGGTAGTGAGGAGTTTCACAGTAATGGTTCAAAGAGGAGGGCACGATCAGCTCAGGGACTTCTTCTGATGGTTAGTGGTGACGTAAGTGGGAGTCAGCATCGCCAACCTTGTTCCAACCGATCTGGGGTCTATAGTGTAGTGGGCAGCACACAGTTAACCTCTCCTACTTGGTGGGTGTTTCGGTATCCAGAAAACAGTTCAAAGGTATTGTCATGTATATCCCTTGAGGGGGAATCAGAACCCTGACCCCAGGCTGCACTTTTACTTCTTTTCTGCTCCTCCCTTATCTGCTTCTCCTCCTTTCCCCAGTTAGCACCTGTTTGAACCTGCAGTTGGAACTCAGGAAAGGTCATGGAGGCTGAATGAATTCTATCTCCTGTATTCAAGAAATGGGGGGCACAGAAAGGCTTTTGTGCCCAAGAGCCCCACAGAGTTCTGCTCCGTTTCACAAAGAAGAATTTAAAGCAAAATGTCTAGCTCTGCATGTTACACACCACCATGGCTCTGGGGTTTTCATAAAGAGAAGGAAGCAGATGTTGAGCCACCAAAAGCCAGGGGATCTCCAAATCCCTGTTTCCCTTTCCTGCTTCATCATTCCCAGACTCTAATTCCATCCCTGATTAACAGCTGGCTTACCAGCATATGATCCCTTTGGGATCTGGGTACCTAAATCACCCCACCCACCCTAACTCGCACATGCTTCTCTGACCCTGCAGATTCCACTGACCCTGCACCATCACTACCACAACAAACCTGCTTTGGCTCCCAACTTCTGTCCCAATGCAGTTGAACAGTTGATGTAGCATAACCCTAGTTGGGTGGTCCAATTGGAGCAATGCCCATGTTTATCCTAGAATGACATTGTGTTTGAGACCTGGTTCTACTGTTGATTCATTGCATGACCCTGGGCAAGATGCCTGAAACTATCTAAGCCTCGGTTTTCTCATCAATAGGAAATATTATCTCCCAGGGTAGTGTTAAGAAATCAGTGAGATAAAGTATATAAGATTCTTAATATAGTGCTGGCAATTAGTAAGTACTCCCTGAATTTATATCTCCAGTCCAAACCTCCCCCCACCCAATCTGCCCACATACACATCCAATTATAGGCTTGCATAAATAACTGTCTACTTGGCTTCTCCAGTTGAATTTATATTGGCTGTTTCCAATGTAACATGTCCAAAATGAAACTAGTGATTTCCCTCCGAGCCCTGTTCTCTGAAGAGCTCTCCCAGTCTCAGTGGATGGTAACACCAACCTTCCAGGGGCTCAAGCTAACCTGGTCCTCCTTTTCTCTCAACTCCATATCTGATCCGTCAGGATATTCCTTGGTTCTACCCCCAGAGCATCTTCAGAATTTGCCCACCTCTCCCTACTTTGCTTCCCAGAGCTCACCCAGTCACCATGGTTTCTCATCTGGATGAAAAGAACATCCCCCTCTCCTGTCTCCCTGCTTCCACCCTTGGTGAAATTTGAGAAGCATCCTTTCTAGTCCTATGTCACATCCTTCCTCTGCTTAAAAACCTCCAGCAGCTTCCCATCTCACTCAGAATCAAAGTCAAGTTCCCACCAATGGTCTACAAGGCCCCCACACTGTGTTCCCCAATTTCTTCTTTGATGCCAGCCCCTCCTCTCTCTCCTCTCTTTCCTCTCCAACCCCAAGGGCCTCCTTGCTGTATCTCAAAACACACCAGGCACACTGCACCTAAAGTGCATGGGTTATTCCCTCAATTCACACAGGCCTCATTCTCTCCTTCAAGCTTTCCTAAAAAATATCTAATCCACTACCCTATTTGCAATTGCCACCCTCTCTCTCATCCCCAGCACTCTCAGTCTGCTTAATGCTGTTCCTAATATTTTTCCATTTTCTTTAGCATTCATCACATTCTAATATATTATGTAATTTATTCACTTATTGTGTTTGCTATTTACCAGGCTCCTGACAGAATATAAACTTCAACAGGACAAGGTTTTGTCTGTCCTGTTCACTGATAGATTCCATGTGCCTGACACAGTGTTTTGCACACAGTAGGTACACTGACAAATATTTATTGAAAGAAAGAGCAGACTAATAATGGTGAGTAGTATTATCATCGGAGAAGGCAATGGCACCCCACTCCAGTACTCTTGCCTGGAAAATCCCATGGACAGAGGAGCCTGGTAGGCTGCAGTCCATGGGGTCTCTAAGAGTCGGACACGACTGAGCGACTTCACTTTCACTTTTCACTTTCATGCATTGGAGAAGGAAATGGCAACCCACTCCAGTGTTCTTGCCTGGAGAATCCCAGGAACGGGGAAGCCTGGTGGGCTGCCGTCTCTGGGGTCGCACAGAGTCCGACACGACTGAAGCGACTTAGCAGCAGCAGCAGCATTATCATGTTTTGAGCCTTTTAAAGCCAGCAGCTATATCATCCCTGTCCTCACAGGGCCCAGCACTGCTGAGATGCTCAGCGTAGCTTTGCAGAAGGAATGAAACCAAGAAGCTGACCCTTCCTTGAGACAGGCAGATACCCAGGCAGAAACAGGCAAATACTAAGTTCATATTGGCTTCCCTGAAAGGACAACCTCTAATATCACTTCCAGAGAGCAAAATTGCCTCTGACATGTAATTTAAAACTTGAGATGCCTGGGTATAAAGTCTTATTCAAGTAAATGGGATCAAACATCAGGGCATTTCCACTCTACCAAATGGAAATTCTGGATTTAATATGGTCTCACATTCCTTCCCAGGCTGCTCCTCTCCAGGGAAGGAGAAGATGAATTTGGTAGAACTGCCATGCAGAGGTTGATGGTCTGACTTCAGTCAGTTGATCCCAAGTCCCATAAGAGTCTCGCTTTAGTATCTAATCAGTGAGAAGCCATTACCTCTCCCAATTTCCACTCTGAGCAGCCTCTATCTATCTCCTCCTCTATCTATCCTGAACCTAGAAGAACCTATAATCTTCTAAGATACCCTCAATTCTGAAGGATGTGGACTCCACCTGAGACTACAGCAATTCTCAGACCACTATGTCACAGTTACTTATAATTGTGAGGCAAAGGGAACAACACTGGCTTCAGTTTCAATCACCAGTCTGCTGGCTGCTCACTGTGTGACTTCAAGCAAGTAGTTTAGCCTCTGTGAGACTCAGTTTCCTCATCTGTAGAATGGGCATAATAAAACCTGTGCATGCAAAGTCACTTCAGTCATGTCTGACTCTTTACAACCCAATGTTGGACTATAGCCCACTAGGCTCCTCTGTCCCTGGGATTCTCTAGGCAAGTATACTGGAGGGGGTTGCCATGTCCTCACCAGGGGATCTTTCTGACCCAGGGATTGAACCCACATCTCTTACATCTCCTGCATTGGCAGACAGATTCTTTACCACTAGCGCCACCTGGGAAGCCCCATAATGTAACCTACCATTAATTATTTTTGTGAGACTTTGATGAAATCAATGTTCTTTCTCTATTAGACCATGAGTTCTCCTGGACATAGACCTTTTTTTTTTTTTTTTTTAATTCTTTTAATCATTTATTTATTGAGCACCAACATTTACTGCGATGCACACACGATCTCAAAAAGACAAGCATGAAGGTGCTGTCCTTTCTTTGGAGGAGCTCACAGTCCTGTGTAATAAACCATTGCAATCTAATGTGGCAAATATTCAAATGAATGCAAGAAGAAATGCCATGAGAACAGACAGAGAGTATTATACATAGATGGATCGGGGAAGGCATCAAGCTAAATATGATGTGTGAAAAGAGTTTTGAAATAATGGGACTTCCTTGGCAGTCCAGTGGTTAAGATTTCACCTTCCAATGCAGGGGGTGCAGGTTCAATCCCTGGTCAAGGAGCTAAGATCCCATATGCGTGCATGCTTAGTCATGCGTGACTCTTATGCAACCCCATGGACTGTAGCCCACTAGGCCCCTCTGTCCATGGGATTCTCCAGGCAAGAATACTGGAATGGGTTGCCATTTTCTTCTCCAGGGGATCTTCCCAACCCATAGATAAAACCCAAGTCTCCTGCACTGCAGGCAGATTCTTTACCATTGAGCCACCTGGGAAGCCCACATCCCAAATGCATTTTGGTGGAAAAAACCAAAACATAAAACAGAAACAGAATTGTAATAAATTCTATTAAGACTTTAAATGTGGTACACAACAACAACAAAAAAAAAAACTGGAAAAAAAAAAAAGAAACAGTTTGCCAGGCAGACACAGACAAGGGGGTTAGGAGAAGGAGTGGTCAATGTAGAGGGAATAGCCTGGGCAAAGACATGGCATCATGGTGATTCTCCAGCATTAAAATCCCACAGAGGGTGGGAAGATTTGGGAGAATGGCATTGAAACATGTAAAATATCATGTATGAAATGAGATGCCAGTCCAGGTTCGATGCACGATACTGGATGCTTGGGGCTAGTGCACTGGGACGACCCTGAGGGATGGTATGGGGAGGGAGGAGGGAGGAGGATTCAGGATGGGGAACACATGTATACCTGTGGTGGATTCATTTTGATATTTGGCAAAACTAATACAATTATGTAAAGTTTAAAAATAAAATAAAATTTTTAAAAAAATCCCACACACAGAGGTTCTAAGTAAAAATATGCTAAATAAACAAATAACCAGAAAGTCATTGTAGACTGTTCAGGGCATTCAAAGAGTTCAGTTTTGATTCACACCCAGCTTTTTGGTAGTGGAAGGGTGTGTGCCTGCCTGCTAATTCATTTCAGTTGTGTTTGACTTGGGACCCTATGCACTGTAGCCCACCAGGCTCCTCTGTCCATGGGATTCTCCAAACAAGAGTACTGGAGTGGGTTGCCAAGCCCTCCCCCAGGGGATCTTCCTGATATAGGGATCAAACCCACATCTCTTATATCTCCTGCATTGGCAGGGGTGTTCCTTATCGCTGGTGCTACCTGAGAAGTGCAGTGGAGGGGTATTGGCGCTCAACTGTCTTATCACCAATTTCTTGCATTTTTGAAAGAATTGCTGGGACCCAGGAGGACAGAGAGTGTATCTTGAAACATCATGAATTTACATGAGAAGTAGCCTCTGTCTTCTTTAATTATCTATGCTGGGAGAATGTTTCGATCTTTGTTTATCCACACATTTGGACTTCAAACTCTTCCAGCTTAATTCTACCCTTACTGATAACCCTAACCCAGGGTAAAGTAAAACTTGGCACTCAGAGAATGCTGGAGAAAACTGTGAACTTTTTTCTCTTCCGAGGGAAAGAGATAGAAAATGACATCTTCTGAGCACTCAAATATCCCTTAGAGCTGTCACACACTCTCGTATGCCCATTTGACAGAGGGAAAAAATGAGCCTTGAGGGCTTGGAGAATTTTTTTTATTATTGAAATATAATTGCTTTACAATGTTGTGTTAGTTTCTGCTGTATAGCAAATGGAATCACCTATATATTTACATACATTCCCTCTTTTTTAGATTTTCTTCCCATTTAAGTCACCATAGGGCATTGAGTAGAGTTCCCTGTGCTCTACACTAGGTTCTCATTAATTATCTATTTTATACATGGTATCATTAGTGTACATATGTCAATTTCAATCTACCAATTCATCCTGTCCCCACTGTGGTATCCATACATTTGTTATCTTCCTGTGTCTCCTTTTCTGCCTTGCAAATCAGAACCATTTCATCTGTACCATTTGTCTAGATTCTATATAAATACACATTAAAAACATTATATATTAATGCATAAATGTGGCTTGGAAAATTTGTTTCTTTCTAATAAATGGCAGAGCTGGGATTCTAAATTGGGGTATGAAAAGAATAGGCTTATTTTCCTTGTTATGAACTAAATGTGTCTCCTGCAAGTCCACATGTTGAAACACTAAGCCCAGTGTGATGGTATTAGGAGGTGGGGCTTTTGAGAGGTATTGATAAATAGGCTTGAATGAGGTCATAAGGGTGGGGCTCCTGTGGTGGTATTAGTGTCTTTATACTAGCATCTGCAGAAGGGGCTTCCCAGGTGGCTCAGTGGATAATCTGCCTGCCAATGCAGGAGACTTAGGAGACACAGGTTCAATTCCTGGGTGGGGAAGATCCCCTGGAGGAGGGCATGGCAACCCACACCAGTATTCTTGCCTGGGAAATCCCGTGGACAGAGGAGCCTGGTGGGCTACAATCCATGGGATCTCAGAGTCAGACACAGCTGAAGCAACTGAGCACACATACATGCAAGAAGCAGAAGAGAGACCAGAGTTGACTTTCTCTCTCTGTCAGGAGCGGACACAACAAGAAGATGGCTGTAAGTAAGCTGGAAAGAGGGCCCTCATCAGGAGGAACCAGACCAGTCAGCACCTTGTTCTTAGACTTCCCAGCCTCTAGAACCATGAGAGATAAACATATGCTGTTTAAGGCACCTGGTCTATGTTTTTTTGATGTTACCACAGGCTGAGCTGAATCAGACACTCACGCTTGCTGGATGTGTATGCCTGGGGGCCTCGGAACAGAAGCACCTGTCTCACCTCGTTCCACCAGTGAGTACCGAGAGCTTCTCAGGTTTCCTGGAAGGGATGAAATGGCTGAGTCTTCTCCTCTCTCTCTTGTGCCTTCCTTAGCCTTTCTCAGCCTTGGCCACTGAGTCACTGAATCTTCTAGAGTGTCAGCTAGTCCTGAGGAAGATGACCAGTCTTTAAGATGTCTGAGTGCATCAGAAATTCAGAAATCAACCACTACTGAGAAGGCAGGGAATGACTTGATCAAGGATACGGTTCCCTGGGGCCAGGTCTGAATAGCAGTGCTTATAGGAATCACCAGGGAATACCTAACCAAAAAGAGCAAGGAGAGTCGAAAGCAAACCTGAAAACTGGTAGATGATATAGCCATATAAAAGAGAGTTTCTGGCTGTATGTGTGTGTGAGAGAGAGAGAGAGACAGACAGACAGACAGACAGAATGAGGCCAGGGAAGGAGATGGATGGAGGGAAGTGAATGCACATGATCACATACAGTGAGAAGAAATAGAGTATAGCCATGAACTTAAAAACGTGAACGTGAAAGTTGCTCAGCCATGTCCAGCTCTTTGTGACCCCATGGACTGTACAGTCCATGGAATTCTCCAATCTAGAATACTGGAGTGGGTAGCCACTTCTCCAGAGGATCTTCTCAACCCAGGGATAGAACCCAGGTCTCCCACATTGCAGGTGGATTCTTTACCAGCTGAGCCACAAGGGAAACCCAAGAATACTGGAGTGGGTAGCCTATCCCTTCTCCAGGAGATCTTCCCAACCCAGGAATCGAACCAGGGTCTCCTGCATTGCAGGTGGATTATTTACCAACTGAGCCATCAGGGAAGTGAACTAAAAAAGAGAAGGTTCAAACAAAGTAAATGTTTCCAAGGGGAACCTCAAAGAATTCTTCTTCCGTAGACATTTTTAATACCCTCATATGCAATGTCCATTCAATCCATTAAGACCCTCTAACATGCTCTAATTTTGATTAACTGGACTGTTTGCTTCTCCAAATACCAGAAAATTATTCAAACCTGTGTTAGTGAATGAAACGCTTTATATCAAATATAGCATAGGCTTTTTTTTTAACCAATCATTACATATAATAATAATCTTAGTAATGACATTCTCAAGGTGATGTAAGTCATTTTCTCTGGTATTGAAAATGTCATTTTTTTCATGCACATCAACGAAATACCAGACTGAGGATAAATAATGTGGTTTGTGGGGCTTCACAAGTGACGTAGTGGTAAAGAATCCACCTGCCAATGCAGGAAACACAGAAGACTTGGGTTTGATCTCTGGGTTGGGAAGATCCCTTGGAGTAGAAAATGGCAACCCACTCCAGCATTCTTGCCTGGACAATCCTGTGGACAGAGGAGCCTGGCAGGCTACAGTCCATGTGGTAGCAAAGAGTCATAGTTGACTAAACCACTGAGCACAGGTGATAGACTACAGCTTAATTATTCTTTAGAGGGTCTCTGTTAAAACTGCTTCTCCAGTTTCATTGTCTTCCTGGGAGGAAGCGTTGGATAACAGAATCAGGAGGAACGATTTCACTGGACAGGGTGGGGAATTAAATGTCATTGTATAGAATTGTAGAAGGTTCATTATTGGGTTCTGCATTGTGTCCAAAAAACAAGCTGTCCCTTGTCCTCCCAGGACAGGGAGGACAGTAAGATAAAGCAGCTCACAGAAGGCTCAGAGTAAACCAATCATGCTGAGAATATACTAAAGCTGTGCCTGCAAGCTCCAAGCATCCCTGAACACAGAGAAAGCTGGGAAAATGTTTCTTGAATTTAGTATCAAGATGAAAGAATAGGAAGGGGTCTTCAGAGCACAAGTTCTCCCTTCCTCAACTCCTGGTCAATGAATAGTTTCTTCTCTGTTTAAAAAAAAAAAAAAAAGATGAATGAAAACAAGCATAGAAATGTTGGTCTACAAGTTGAGCAAAACTCATGTCCAGGATTGGAATTTGTCCTGAATCAGCATGCTTTGAGGACTGTAGACACCCTAGGATATTGGTACCTGACTCTCAAAACAATGTTATATGAAGGAAGTGGAAGGGTGAAAAGATGGGTAACATTTAGCCCCCAAGAGCACTCGTGGGGCATGAGCCTTGTCTTTAGAAAATGGAAGACTCTGCATGTAGGAAGGGGAATCACAATTGCATCATATGGCCACAGGGAGAATGGAGCTCTGCATGTGAAATACTGAGCTACAGGTACCTTAGAATTTAAGATTTACCAACTTTCTAATGATAGAGCCTTTAAGGAAAGAATGAGCTGACTCAACAGAAAGTAAGACAACCACAATTTAAGGTCTTCAAGAGATGATCTACCAGGTGATACATTCAGAAGTTAGTCTAGGGGACTACACTGGTGGTCCAGTGCTTAAGAATCCACCTTGTAATGCAGGGGACATGGGTTCAAACCCTGGTGAGGGAACTAAGATCCCACATGCCACAGAGCGACTAAGCCCAGGCACTGCAACTACTAAGCCCAAGTGCTCCAAAGCCTACACGCCACAACTAGAGAGTTCATGGGCTGATGCTCCAAAGCCCACGTGCCACAAGTAGGCAGTGCGTGTGCCACAACAAAAGATCCCATATGACGCAACAAAGATCCTGAGTGCCACAGCTAAGACCTGATGCAGCCAAATTCTTTAGTTTTTTTTTTTTTAAATATTAGTCTAGATAACCTTTCAAGGAAAAGACTTTTTGATTCTCTGAGAGGGAAAGAAAAATCACTATGTTGTTTGGAGTAAGGGTTAGGCTGCTGTAAAAAAAGAGATTCAAACAGTCACTTAAAGAGCAAAGAAATTTATGACTCCTACCTATGAGTGTAGGGGCAGTCCGGCAGCCCCCACTCCATAAAGTCGCCACGGGAACCAGGCTGCTGTGGGCATGGCTCTGCCTTCAGCCTGAGGCTCCCACAGAGATCCCAGTCATCTCCACATCCATCAGTGAGAATGAAACAGGCAAAGTCCAGGACAAATATTTCTTCCCCTGATGTGCTCAGTGACTGCCTCACTGCAAGGGATGCTGGCAAACATAGTCTGAGCTTAGCATCCAAGAAGAAAGAAAAGGGTTGTTAAACAGCAAACTCTACCACGATCATCTATCAGTGTAATAATCTGCTATTATCCATCAACTAACTTGTTTATTAAGCTATCAATATTAATAACTAATATAGTTAAAAATGCAACTTTGGAGTCAGTCTGCTTGGTTTCGACATCTAGCTCCACCATTTAATAGTTGGCAGTGGCCAAGTTAAACTCTGTATCTTTCAATTTCCTTGTTACATGGGGATAATAAAATCATCTACTCAATAAGGTTTTCATAAAGAGTAAAGAAAGTGAAAAGGTCAGTTTTCATTCCAATCCCAAAGAAAGGCAAAGCCAAAGAATGCTCAAACTACCACATAATTGCACTCATCTCACATGCTAGTAAAGTAATGGTCAAAATTCTCCCAAGCCAGGCTTCAGCAATACGTTGAGTGTGAACTTCCAGATGTCCAAGCTGGTTTTAGAAAAGACAGAGGAACCAGAGATCAAATTGCCAACATCCGCTGGATCATCGAAAAAGCAAGAGAGTTCCAGAAAAACATCTATTTCTGCTTTCTTGACTATGCCAAAGCCTTTGACTCTGTGGATCACAATAAACTGTGGAAAATTCTGAAAGAGATGGGAATACCAGACCACCTGACCTGCCTCTTGAGAAACCTATATGCAGGTCAGGAAGCAACAGTTAGAACTGGACATGGAACAACAGACTGGTTCCAAATAGGAAAAGGAGTACGTCAAGGCTGTATATTGTCACCCTGTTTATTTAACTTCTATGCAGAGTACATCATGAGAAACGCTGGGCTGGAAGAAGCACAAGCGGGAATCAAGATTGCCGGGAGAAATATCAATAACCTCAGATATGCAGATGGCACCACCCTTATGGCAGAAAGTGAAGAGGAACTCAAAAGCCTCTTGATGAAAGTGAAAGTGGAGAGTGAAAAAGTTGGCTTAAAGCTCAACATTCAGAAAACGAAGATCATGGCATCCGGTCCCATCACTTCATGACAAATAGATGGGGAAACAGTGGAAACAGTGTCAGACTTTATTTTGGGGGGGGGCTCCAAGATCAGTGCAGATGGTGACTGCAGCCATGGAATTAAAAGACGCTTACTCCTTGGAAGGAAAGTTATGACCAACCTAGATAGCATATTCAAAAGCAGAGACATTACTTTGCCAACAGTGGTCCATCTAGTCAAGGCTATGGTTTTTCCAGTGGTCATGTATGGATGTGAGAGTTGGACTGTGAAGAAGGCTGAGCACCGAAGAATAGATGCTTTTGAACTGTGGTGTTGGAGAAAACTCTTGAGAGTCCCTTGGACTGCAAGGAGATCTAACCAGTCCATTCTGAAAGAGATCAGCCCTGGGGTTTCTTTGGAGGGAATGGTACTGAAGTTGAAACTCCAGTACTTTGGCCACCTCATGTGAATAGTTGACTCATTGGAAAAGACTCTGATGCTGGGAGGGATTGCAGGCAGGAGAAGGGGACACAGAGGATGAGATGGCTGGATGGCATCACGGACTCGATGGACGTGAGTCTGAGTGAACTCCAGGAGATGGTGATGGACAGGGAGGCCTGGCGTGCTGCGATTCATGGGGTCGCAAGAAGTCGGACACAACTGAGCTACTGAACTGAACTGAACTGAACTGAACTGAAAGAAGGTGATGCAACTAAAGTACTTAGAACAGTGTCTTGTGCTGTGCTTAGCTGCTCAGTCATGTCCAACTCTTTGCAACCCCATGGACTGTAGCCCACCAGGCTCCTCTGTCCATGGGGATTCTCCAGGCAAGAATTCTGGAGGGGGCTGCCATGCCCTTCACCAGGGGATCTTCCCAACTTAGGGACTGAACACAGGTCTCCTGCATTGTAGGCAGATTGTTTACTATCTGAGTCACTAGGGAAGCCCAGAACAGTGTCCAGAACCTCAGAAAAGCTCAATACGTATTATTACTTATAGCTACATAAATATAAGGGGGAAGAGATACATTTTTCAGGGAATCTTCTGGGTACAGATTTCCCATGATGTACATGAGCCAAATGTGAAATATGTTCATGGTACGTAACTGAAAGGGATGACTCAGTTTCTTCACTTTCAGCAATGGATCCACTCAAATCCTCTGGCCCCCATTTATTTACCAATTTTGAGAAAAATGATTACTCTCTTCCGTCCACCTGCCTTCATGTTTTGGAAAATGAAAGCAGACTAGAAAAACTGCAAGATGCCAGCCCTGACTGCTCTATAATGTGATTAGATTCTAAGGAAATAAATGTGCCCTACTTGCTGAATGGGCTCCAATCAGTCTTTGGAAGAAGGATAAAAACATCATTGCAAGAACAAACACAAACCCAGAAATAAATAAATAAAAACCTTACCCTGTCTCAGTGCCAGCTTGCATTAGCATAAGGGTAATCAGAGTTTTCAAATGGAAACACACTTTTGCCATCTCATTTGGATTTTTATGATGAATTTTGCACGATGCCTGAGGCTGCCTTACAGGAGACCTGAGAAGTCCTCCTCTGATTAATGGGGCTTACGATCCCCTCTGAGAGGTTAAGATCGCACAAAAAAATTCAACCCATTAATTAGCAAGAACCCTGGTTGCCTGGGGTGGCCCAGGCACTATGAGGAATTGTGGATTTGGTCATCTGGGAAGATTCATAGCAGGTGGAGGTGGGGTGGGGGTGGTGTGCAGAAATGGAACTGAGAAGGAGGTGAGATATAATTGTTTTGGGCACCTCTCTGTGCTGAGCACTTTAAAATGCAATCGCATGACTTCCCTAGTGGTCCAGTGGTTAGGGATCCACCTGCCAATGCAGGGGACATGGGTCCCATCCTGGTCTGGGAAGATGCCACGTGCTGCAGGACAACTAAACCCATGTACCACAACTACTGAGCCTGGGCTCTAGAATCCATGCTCTGCAACAAGAGAAGCCGGGCAATGAGAAACTTTTGCACCACAGCTAGAGAGTAGCCCCAGCTCATGGCAACTAGAGAAAAGCCTGCACACAGGAACAAAGACCCAGCACCAACAAAAATAAATACATAAATAAATAAATTTTTAAAATGCAATTGCATTTACTCCTCACAACAAACACAAAACAGAAATGTGCTCCAAAATCACTGCAGATGGTGACTGCAGCCATGAAATTAAAAGACGCTTATTCGTAGAAAGGAAAGTTATAAGCAACCTAGATAACATATTGAAAAGCAGAGACATTACTTTGCCAACAAAGGTTCGTCTAGTCAAGGCTATGGTTTTTCCTGTGGTCATGTATGGATGTGAGAGTTGGACTGTGAAGAAGGCTGAGCGCTGAAGAATTGATGTTTTTGAACTGTGGTGTTGGAGAAGACTCTTGAGAGTCCCTTGGACTGCAAGGAGATCCAACCAGTCCATTCTGAAGGAGATCAGCCCTGGGATTTCTTTGGAAGGAATGATGCTAAAGCTGAAACTCCAGTACTTTGGCCACCTCATGAGAAGAGTTGACTTATTGGAAAAGACTCTGATGCTGGGAGAGATTTGGGGCAGGAGGAGAAGGGGACAACAGAGGATGAGATGGCTGGATGGCATCACTGACTAGATGGATGTGAGTCTCAGTGAACTCCAGGAGTTGGTGATGGACAGGGAGGCCTGGCGTGCTGAGATTCATGGGGTCACAAAGAGTTGGACACGACTGAGCAACTGAACTGAACTGAACTGAAGGATATTGAGGTCCAGATAGGTTAAATTGTTCACCCAACTTATAGAGCCAGGAAGGGACTAGGACCAGGAATCAGGTTCACCTCTGCTTTTCTCCTCATCCTGAGTCACTTTTGCATAATATTGATGTAAAACTGGGGCCATGTCCCATAGAAGCTCACGACCCAATGAAAGAAATACATCACCTGAATGCTGGGAGACAACCCCAGGAAGCACATTTACAACATTGGGTACAGGTTACATAAAGAAGGCTGAGCACTGAAGAATTGATGCTTTTGAACTGTGATGCTGGAGAAGATTCTTGAGGGTCCCTTGGACTGCAAGAAGATCAAACTAGTCAGTCCTCAAGGAAATCAGTCCTGAATATTCACTGGAAGGACTGATGCTGAAGCTGAAGCTCCAGTACTTTGGCCACTGGATGCAAAGAGCTGATTCATTGGAAACGACTCTGATTTGGGCAAAGATTGAAGGCGGGACGAGAAGGGGACGACAGAGGATAAGATGACTGGATGGCATCACCGATTCAATGGACATGAGTTTGAGCAAACTCCAGGAGATTGTGAAAGACAGGGAAGCCTGGTGTACTGCATCCATGGGGTCTCAAAGGGTCAGCCATGACTTAGCAACTGACCAACAACAACAAACAGATTATAATACACAGGGACTCTGAGAAAGGACATAGTTAATATTAATAAGTAGCAAAGGTAAGATTTTAACTGAAAGTTATGAGATTCCAACTCACATGGTTTACAGAAGAGTAGACTTTGGCTGAGCTTCAAGGGATATGTGGGTTTTGGGGAACGGAGAAGAAGCATGAGAGGTGGTTGGTGGGGATCCAACACAGTCACAGGCTGAAGTGAGCGTTTCCATAAAAATCAGCATCTACTTTTCCCTTTTCTGGCAACTCATCCCTTCCTCTTTCTGTCATCTTAAACCCCACCTGCTCTATTTCTCTTGCACTTTTTCACCTTCACGCTTTTGCCTATACTAATGCTTCCTCCTGGAATGCCTACTTAACTGAATCCCACCCATACTTCAAGATCAGCCCATGATGTTCCATCTGCTGGAAGCCTTCTGTACTATCTACCCATTCATTTAATAAGCATCAGTTTAGTATTTACTATTTTTCCAGCGGGGCTTCCCAGGTAGCTCAGCTGGTAAAGACTCTGCCAGCAATGCAGGACACCCCAGTTTGATTCCTGGGTCGGGAAGATCCCCTGGAGAAAAGATAGGCTACCCACTTCAGTATTCATAGGCTTCCCTGGTAGCTCAGACAGGAAAGAACCCTCTTGCAATGTGGGAGATCTGGGTTTAATCCCTGGGTTGGGAAGATCCCCTGGAGGAGTGCATGGCCACCCACTCCGGTATTCTTGCCTAGAGAATCCCCATGGACAGAGGTGCCTGCCAAGTTACAGTCCATGGGGTGGTAGAGTCGGACATGACTGAGCAGCTAAGCACAGCATAGCACAGCACATGCTCCCAGCAACCTTTGAGGTACTGGGGATTAAGCAGTTCAGTTCAGTTCAGTTCAGTTCATTCACTCAGTCGTGTCCGACTCTTTGCGACTCCATGAATCGCAGCACACCAGGCCTCCCTGTCCATCACCAATTCCTGGAGTTCACTCAGACTCACATCCATCTAGTCAGTGATGCCATCCAGGCATCTCATGCTCTGTCGTTCCCTTCTCCTCCTGCCCCCAATCCCTCCCAGCATCAGAGTCCTTTCCAATGAGTCAACGCTTCACATGAGGTGGCCAAAGTACTGGAGTTTCAGCTTTAGCATCATTTCTTCCAAAGAAATCCCAGGGCTGATCTCCTTCAGAATGGACTGGTTGGATCTCCTTGCAGTCCAAGGGACTCTCAAGAGTCTTCTCCAACACCACAGTTCAAAAGCATCAATTCTTCAGCGCTCAGCCTTCTTCACAGTCCAACTCTCACATCCATACATGACCACAGGAAAAACCATAGCCTTGACTAGACGAACCTTTGTTGGCAAAGTAATGTCTCTGCTTTTCAATATGCTATCTAGGTTGGTCATAACTTTCCTTCCAAAGAGTAAGCGTCTTTTAATTTCATGGCTGCAGTCACCATCTGCAGTGATTTTGGAGCCCAAAAAAATAAAGTCTGACACTGTTTCCACTGTTTCCCCATCTATTTCCCATGAAGTGATGGGACCGGATGCCATGATCTTCGTTTTCTGAATGTTGAGCTTTAAGCCAACTTTTTCACTCTTCACTTTCACCTTCACCTTCATCAAGAGGCTTTTGAGTTCCTCTTCACCTTCTGCAATAAAGGTGGTGTCATCTGCATATCTGAGGTTGTTGAGATTTCTCCTGGCAATCTTGATTCCAGCTTGTGTTTCTTCCAGTCCAGCGTTTCTCATGATGTACTCTGCATAGAAGTTAAATAAGCAGGGTGACAATATACAGCCTTGACGTACTCCTTTTCCTATTTGGAACCAGTCTGTTGTTCCATGTCCAGTTCTAACTGTTGCTTCCTGACCTGCATACAAATTTCTCAAAAGGCAGATCAGGCAGTGGATAGTATTAAATCCTGCTTACCTTCTACCTGGAAAAGACAGAAAATAAACAAACACCTGAAATATGTCAAGTTATCTAAAGAAGAATAAGAAGTGTGTGGCAACAGAAAGTGAGGGGGTAGAGGGAGGCCAGGGTGACAGGATTGGGAGGGCTTCTCCCATGCTATGGTTGACATTTGAGTAGAGACCTGGATAAAAGGAAAGAGGGGTGTGTTCAGGGAACAGTTGGAAGGCTGCCCACCTGGAGCAAGGTGAGTAGCAGGAAGACAGGTAGGAGATGACGGCCAAGAGGGAGGAGGGCTCTTGCTACCCCCTGACCAGAATCGACCACTTTTCACCTCTTTTCACCTCTGAACAAGTTGCTCTGAACAACAGGTTTTCATCCCCGCTACTTTGCTTCTCATCACACTCAGATCAGCTGTGAATGTGTGAGTCCTTATGAGATTGTGATGCACGGGGGCTGAGAATCTTGTTTAGTTCATCATTGCAGCACTAGTGCCTAGCTCAGAATGGCTCTCATGTCTCCGACTTGCACAGATCAGGAAGATGTGCTGAAAGTTATGCAGTTAAGAAGATGAGAGGGGTCCAATACACCGTGTTTGCAGGGGCTCAGCTTTCCAGTCTAACAGATGTGCTCCCATGAGTGTGAGATACTGCAGGTAGTGTATCGTGTCTACAGTCCACGTATGAGTCATCAGAACAGTTCCAGTGGTAGGGACAGGACCCCAAGGGACTGCTAAGAGATAGATAAAGGAGTCAGAGGGCTGAGAGTCAGGACAGAGTTCCAAGTGTCCCTGCAAAGAGATGTGTTCAATAGGAACCTGGGGTAGGAAGCTTGTCTGTGAGGCTCAGCTGGCCCAGCCAGATGAGGAGAAGGCTATGACTTGATGCCCCCAGAGATACCCAGGCTCACCCCCAAGTATATCCAGTCCTACGCCTCTAGCTTGTACAAAAGCAGAGACAAGTTTTTCCCAATGGAGTCAGGAACTGGGAGGAGCCTCCATCCAGCAGACAGAGATTTAAGATGCTTTATTTCTGGCCTCTTTAGATACATAGAGACCACACTTCAGCCTCTGATACACCAAATGGTTCAGCTAAGGATAACTTCCTGTTTTGTCATCAGCATGCATCTCACACACACAATCCCCTCCCCTGCCTCGACCTTGAGTTCCTAGGAGAGCCTCACATAACAGCCCAGGAGGTGGTTGTGGGGAACCCTTCAAACCCAAAAAGTCTCTCCTTAGAGCCAGTTCTGAGCCTGAAAAGCAATTTGTAGCTGCAAATGTCTAACAACTTCTGGGCCCACCCCTCCTCACCCTCCCTCCCATGATCAAAGAGCTTTTAATGAGCTCCCTTGGCTTTCCTGTTCTCCTCCAGGCTTGCTGCAGAGTCTCTGGTGAAGTCCCCAGAATCCCTGAAAGTAGACTCTTGCAGCTAACGGTCGACTCTTGCCTCTGCCGGCACCAAGCTCTCCAGAGCTCTATGAAGGGACCTGGTGCCTCAAACACCATGAACAATATGAGCAGAGCTCAGAACGGCAGGTCCCGTAGCACTTCCTGGTCTAAGTGTCACTTTGTAGTGAAATAAACTGAGATCCAGAGACAGAGATCTTTTGTGGTGTTTGTCTGCATTTGGACCTTTGAAGAAATTGCCTGCATCTCTGGTTACCTCTTAGTTTCCAGATTTTCTTTTAATCTCTATTATTAGTCTTTCAGCTAGGATGACTTTATATTAAATAAGAACATTCCAGAGCACTCCTGTGGAAGAGCCCCCTTCCCCAGTTTAAAATGGGCAAGAACTAGGAAAAAGAGTTACTGAGTGGATTTCCTGTTAGTGTTCATTCCATTTCTGAAGATACCCACCCATTCCCAGGCCCACAGACATCCAGGTCCCTAGTTGGGCATCTCATGAAACAGAGGGACACTGTGGTTATAGCTAGACCAGACGGGGTGGTCTGGGAACCCTCATGGAGGAGATGTGTTAATGGAAAGAATGAAGCAACCATAAGGAGAGCTAGGAGCAAAGGTCTCTGAGTTGATGGAGCCTCAAATGCAAGGCCCTGAGGTAGAAAGAAATCTTACATGAAAGTAGAGAAAGAAGCTACCATCTTGTCCTGCCTAAATTATTACAAGAACTTCCAAACTGGTTCTCCCTACATCTATCCCTGACTCCTTCACACACACATTGTATTTTAACACAATAACCAGGAAAAAATGTATCATGTAAATCAGATACTCATTTTTCCTAACCTCCTGGCCCCTTCATCTAGAGAAAAAAGAGTGAGAAAGCCACCCAATATCAGTGTCACTCAACCCAATACCAATCATTTTTTTATATCACTCTATTTTATTATCTTCATAAATACTGAAAGAGTCTTGTTTCTGTATTGTTCATTATTTTCTGTCCTTACCCCCTATCAGAACAAGGACCTATCCTTTTCATTGTTTTATTGCCTGAAAATGAGTAGGCATGCCCTAAATATCTGTTGAATGAATGATAAGTGAATGAGGATAAATTTCAGAGGCAGAGATATTTAAGGACTTGCTCTTGAGTAGAATGTAGGGCAGGGGAGAAAGAGAATAATCAAAACACAACCCCTAAATCCATCTCCAGGAGAGTATTTCTCCAAACTCAGGCTTTCAACATCCTATTGGACATTTATATCTGAATGTTCTATGATAAATCTAAAAATAAAATCTTTATCTCCTTTCTACCAAAAGAAATGTTCCTCCTTCTTGTCTTTATTTGGGACTTCCCAAGTGGCATTAGTGGTAAAGAATCCACCTGCCAATGCAGGAGACACAGAGAGTCAGTTTCAATCCCCGGGTCTGGAATATCCCAGTGGAGAAGGAAATGGCAATCCACTCCCGTATTCTTGCCTGGAAAACGCCTTGAAAAGAGAAGCATCTATTTTCTACTGAAAGAAATAGTCCTCTTCCTTGTCCTTCTCTAGAACTTAGAGACAGACCCTGATTGGTTCATTAAGATCACATAGCCCTTGTGTTTGGATCAAGGGGTTAGGGCACTAGGATTGGTCAGACCTGGGTCACGTGGGTGGAAGAAAGCTGTGATTGGCTAGCTGCCCAGAACAAGTGGAATTCAAAAAGGTATTTCTATCAAAGGAGGGATTGGAGGGAGTGACATCAGAAGAAGGAAATGAACGCTTGGCGGACAAAAACAACAGATGCCAACTCCTAATGGCCTGTAGTCATTGTCCTAAAGATGAAATATACAGCCTTTAGCAAGACATGCAAGGGCCTTTACCATCTGGCCCTGTCTACCTCCCTGCCTCATCTCTTAGATCTGTCGATAACTGTACTGTGATGGTACATACTTAGAGGATGTCCTGCTTTTTATTTTACCTCTGAACCTCCACTGGAAATGCCCCCTGACTGTGTCTTTGCCCAAATCCTGTTTTATTCAGCTCCAATGTGATGTTTTAAGAGACAGCCCTTCATGATAACACAGCCTACCATGTATTCTGTGCTTCCATCTTTCATCACCCACAGTCTGTGTATGCACGGGGTTTAGCCCTGTGTGCGCGCTCAGCTGGAGCTCCTTGAGAAAACAGCTGTGCTTTTCATCTCTATTTCTATCTACACTTCAAATTCCCCTATGTTTGCTGCCTTAGCGAATAGGAAGGAAGAATCAGAGAGAGAGGAAAGAGAAGGGGGAGAAAGCAAAGAGTCTTAGCAATGAATGAGAGACCATTTCTTTCTTCTTTTTTTTTTTTTTTTTGTATTGGGAAATAGTTACTTTACAATCATGTGTTGGTTTCTCCTGTACAACAAAGTGAGTCAGGTACGTATCCTTACCCTCTTGGACCTCCCTCTCAACTCCCTCCATCCCATCCATCTGGGCCACCAGAGAGTACGAGCTGAGCTCCCTGTGCTACGCAGCAGCTTCTCACTAGCTATCTATTTTTCATGTGGCAGTGCATGTATGTCCCTGTTACTCTCCGGATTCACCTCACTCCCCCGCCCCCCGGCTCCCATGTCCACACGACCATATTCTACATCTGAGTCTCTATCCCTTCCCTGCATATAGGTTCATCTGGACCATTTTCCTAGATTGCACATACGGGCAGGTCAATCGGTTACCTTCAGTTTCTCAAGTAAAAGTGAGTTGGATGAAGTTTATGACTCGAATAGAAGCCAAAAGTCCTGTGCATACCCTGAGGCAGCCATTTGGAAGTGTCCAGCTAACACATTTTCCCCAGAACGCCCGGATGTACTAATAGTCACAGTCGTGCACTGCTGATGGGGTGGGAGTGCGCCTCGGGACAAGACTTTTGAGGAGCAATTTGGCAGCATCTTGCAAAGCTGAATATGCACATACCCTGTGTGTTAGTCACTCGGTTGTGTCTGACTCTTTGTAACCCCATGGACTGTAGACTGCCAGGCTCCTCTGTGCATGGGGTTCTCCAGGCAAGAACACTGGAGTGTGTTGCCCTTTCCTTCTCCAGAGGATCTTCCCAATCCAGGGACAGAACCCAGGTCTTCCGAATTGCATGCAGATTCTTTACCATCTGAGCACATAACCTATGACCCAATTATTCCACTCCTAGGCCTTCAAACATTTTGGAACCTGTACAAAACTGTTAGTCTGCCCTGGTGGCTCAGATGGTAAAGAATCTGCCTGCAATGTGGGAGACCTGGGTTCGATCTCTGAGTTGGGAAGATCCCCTGAGGAAGGAAATGGCAACCCACTCCAGTATTCTTGCCTGGAGAACCCCTTGGACAGAGGAGCATACCGGGCTACAGTCCTTGGGGTTGCAAAGAGTCGGATACAACTGAGTGACTAACACTAACCAAAAAGACTGTTAACTACAATACTGTCTGTAAATGTGAAAATTTCAAATTAGCTTAAATGTCACTTTGAAGGAGAACAGGTAAATAAATCCTGATATTAGACTAGAATACAGGAGGCCAGCGGAGAAGGCAATGGCACCCCACTCCAGTACTCTTGCCTGGAAAATCCCATGGATGGAGGAGCTTGGAAGGCTGCAGTCCATGGGGTCTCTGAGGGTTGGACACAACTGAGCGACTTCACTTTCACTTGTCACTTTCATGCATTGGAGAAGGAAATGGCAACCCACTCCAGTATTCTTGCCTGGAGAATCCCAGGGATGGGGAAGCCTGGTGGGCTGCCGTCTATGGGGTCACACAGAGTTGGACACGACTGAAGCGATTTACAGCAGCAGCAGCAGGAGGCCCGAGGAATGAACTAGCCCTACCTTCATCAAAACGGACACATCCCAAGGGCATATGGAGAAAAACAAATTGTACAAAGACATGTAAAGTATGATATAAACCTCATTTTAAAATGTGCAAAGCATATCAACAATTTACTTACGGATAGATATATGATACTAGTGTAAAAATGTGCAGGGAGTGTTAAACTATGCTCAGAAGAATGGTTACAGTGGGTAAGAAAGGGATGTAAATAAGATGGAGGATGCAGAAAGTGTTTATAGGGCAATTTAGCTGTTTCTATAACATTTTGTTTCCTTTTTAAAAGACTAAAATACACATGAATAATATTTGATAAATATGGATAGTGGGCTTTCAAATATTCTTTCTAGCACAGTTGACACTAGCCACCTGTGGTTAATTCATTTTGGATTTAAATTAATTAAAATTGTATAAAATTAAAATTTGAGTTCAGTATACTAGCCACATTTCCTGTGTCCCATGCTAACATGCAGCTAGTGACTGCTCTACTGGAAAGCAAGTGGCTGTCATATGAGCAAGGTAGATTACAGAACTTTCCTATTATTATAGAAAGTCCTATTGGACAACCCCAATCTACACTCTCGTATAATTGAATATTTCATAGTTAAAACTTCCAGATTAATTTGACTAAAGCATCCTCTGCTGTCAGTTATCACAATGACACAGGATCACAGTAGTTAATTATATAAAACCTGCTGCAAAGGCAACAAAAGCAAAAATGTGGACCTACACCACACAAAAGTTTTCTGCACAGCAAGGAAACAATCAACAAAATGAAAAGGCAACCTACAAAATGGGAGAAAATATTTCCAAAGCACATACCCAATAATGGCTTAATATCCAAAATGTATAAGAGACTCTTACAATTCAATAGCAAAAAGCAAGATAATTTTCAAATGCTTAAAGGACCTGAATAGACATTTTTCCAAAGAAGATGTACAATGACCAACAAGTATATGAAAAGATAACGTCATTAATCATCAGGTAGTCAGTCAGTTCAGTCTCTCAGTCGTGTCCGACTCTTTGTGACCCCATGAATCGCAGCACACCAGGCCTCCTTGTCTCAGAGTTCACTCAAACTCATGTCCATTGAGTCCATAATGCCATCCAGCCATCTCATCCTCTGTCGTCCCCTTCTCCTCCTGCCCCCAATCCCTCCCAGCATCAGGGTCTTTTCCAATGAGTCAACTCTTCACATGAGATGGCCAAAGTATTGGAGTTTCAGCTTTAGCATCAGTCCTTCCAATGAACACCCAGGGCTGATCTCCTTCAGAATGGACTGGTTGGATCTCCTTGCAGTCCAAGGGACTCTCAAGAGTCTTTGAACCACAGTTCAAAAGCATCAATTCTTCGGTGCTCAGCTTTCTTCACAGTCCAACTCTCACATCCATACATGACCACTGGAAAAATCATAGCCTTGACTAGACAGACCTTTGTTGGCAAAATAATGTCTCTGCTTTTCAATATGCTATCTAGGTTGGTCATAACTTTCCTTCCAAAGAGTAAGCGTCTTTTAATTTCATGGCTGCAATCACCATCTGCAATGATTTTGGAGCCCAAAACAATAAAGTCTGACACTGTTTCCACTGTTTCTCCATCTATTTGCCATGAAGTGATGGGACCAGATGCCATGATCTTCATTTTCTGAATGTTGAGCTTTAAGCCAACTTTTTCACTCTCCTCTTTCACTCTCATCAAGAGGCTTTTTAGTTCCTCTTCACTTTCTGTCATAAGGATGGTGTCATCTGCATATCTGAGGTTATTGATATTTCTCCTGGCAATCTTAATTCCAGCTTGTGCTTCTTCCACCCCAGCGTTTCTCATGATGTACTCTGCATAGTAGTTAAATAAGCAGGGTGACAATATACAGCCTTGACGTACTCCTTTTCCTATTTGGAACCAGTCTGTTGTTCCATGTCCAGTTCTAACTGTTGCTTCCTGACCTGCATATAGGTTTCTCAAGAGGCAGGTCAGGTGGTCTGGTATTCCCATCTCCTTCAGAATTTCCCACAGTTTCTTGTGATCCACACAGTCAAAGGCTTTGGCATAGTCAATAAAGCAGAAATAGATGTTTTTCTGGAACTCTCTTGCTTTTTCGATGACTAATCATCAGGGAAGTGCAAATCAAGACCATAGTGAGGTATAACCCATACCTTTTAGGATGTCTATTATCAAAAAGACAAGACATAACAAAATTTGATAAAGACTTGGAAAAATTAGAATCCTTATGGATTGTTAACAGGATTTTAAATTAATACAACTATTATAGAAAACAGCATGGAAGTTCCTCAAAAAATGAAAAACAGAACTACCATATGATCTAGCAATCACATTACAAGGTATATAACAAAATGAAATCAATATCATGAAGAGATAGCTACACATCCATGTTCATTTCAGCATTATTCACAGTAGCCAAGACATGGAAACAACCTAAGTGTCCCTCTAGAGATGAATGGATAAAGAAGATATTATAGGTAGATATATAGATAGGAATATTATTCAATCTTAAAAAAGAAGGAAATCCTGCTATTTACAACAACATGGAGAAACCTAGAGGGCATTTTGCTCAGTGAAATAAGCCAGACAAAGACAAATACTGTATGAGATTAGTAGACTGGTGGTTGCAAGGGCTGGGAGTGGTGGAAATGGGGAGAGGTTGATCAAAGGGTGCAGACTTTGAGTAATAAGATGCAGATGGTGACTGCAGCCATGAAATTAAAAGATGCTTACTCCTTGGAAGGAAAGTTATGACCAACCTAGATAGCATATTGAAAAGCAGAGACATTACTTTGCCAACAAAGGTCCATCTAGTCAAGGCTATGGTTTTTCCAGTGGTCATGTATGGATGTGAGAGTTGGACTGTGAAGAAGGCTGAGCGCCAAAGAATTGATGCTTTTTAACCGTGGTATTGGAGAAGAAACATATAGCATGGTAACCATAGTTAATAACAATACTGTATTCTATACTTGAATTTACTAAAAGAGTAGATCATAAACATTCTCATAAAAAAAGTTAACTATGTATGATATAGTGGATGGGTTAATTAACTTGGGAATAATTTCACAATACATACATATATCATATCATCACATTGTACACTTTAAATATATTATAATTCTTCCCAGGTAGTGCTAGTGGTAAAGAACCCACCTGCCAATGCAGGAGAGATAAGAGACAAGTGCTCAGTCCCTGGGTTGGGAAGGTCCCCTGGAGGATGGCATGGCAGCCTACTCCAGTATTCTTGCCTGGAGAATCCCCATGGACTGAGGAGCCTGGCAGGCTATGGCCCATAGGGTCACAAAGAGTCAGACACAACTGGAGTGACTTAGAATGCAAAGTTGAAAAAATTAATTTCCATGTCTACTATTAAGATGATACACATTAATACAAATAAATATAACTTTTCCCCAAATAAAAATATTTAATTACTATAGCAAGTAAAAATACAACTAATTTTTTTTTTAATTTTAAGAAGGTGTTTTTTAAAATTTTAAGAAGGGAGCGTTTCAGCCTCAGGACACAGCATGTGGAAAACTTCCAACAAAGGGAACTTGACCTTCACACAGATGACATGTTAGGGCATATCAAATAGCTCATTATGGCCAAGGTGTAATTCTGGAGAGGTATTGGAAAGATGCGAGGCTGGACAAACAGGAGGCAATGATCAGGGGATGAAATTGTTGGTCATGCTTAACATTCAGGGGGAGAGAGAGTCACTGAAGATTTTTATTTAAGGAATTGACTACATTTGATTTGCTTTTTAAGAGTCTTCCTCTGGCTACTATGAGGATGATTATCTGGAGGGAAATTGCTTAGAGATTATTGTAATAATCCAGCCAATAAGTGATGAGTGCCTTAACTAGGTAAATAGAGTGGACAGAAATTAAAGCCATTTCAGAGGGAGAATTCACCAGATATGGTGACTAATTGCATGTGAGGATGAAAGGAGAAGATGAGGTTGAGAGTGACTGCTGTGCTTTGTGCTTGGTTGACAGCTAAATGGGTGTTATCACTGAAATGAGGAACATAGGGAAACAGAGCCAGTTTGGAGAGAAAGGCATAAGTTAATTTTTTGACATGTTGCATTTTAGATGCCCATAAAACTCACAGGTGGTGGGTGTTAATAAGCAGTTGACTTTAAAGGTTTAAAGCTCATGAGAGAGTTCTGTACAGGTGAAAAGGACAGAGGTTTGTGAATCATTCATCTGGAGATGGTGACTAGATGTGGGGTGAGAATGATGTAACTCAGTGAAGTGTGTTAGCGGGAGGCAGTAAAGGACCTAGAAAGGGACCTATTGGGAAAGGTTAAGAGAGAAGAAACGTTTCCCCACTCTGCATGCCATCCCCCACCAGAAGGAAAAAGTAATCTGATTGGCCAGATTTTATGACACTTGCATACGCATGCTAAGTCGCTTCAGACATGTCTGACTCTTTGTGACCGGATGGACTGGTGGACTATAGTCCACCAGGCTCCTCTGTCCATGGAATTCTCCAGGCAAGAATACTGGAGTGGGTTGCCATTTCCTTCTCCAGGGGATCTTCCCGACTCAGGGATTGAACCTGTGTCTCTTATGTTCCTTGCATTGGCAAGTGGGTTCTTTACCACTAGTGCCACCTGGGAAGCCCTTTTTATAGTGTATGTAAGTCAATCCCAATTTTCCAGTTCATTCCACTCCCCTTCTCACCTTGATATCCATAAGTTAGTTCTCTACATCTTTGTCTATATTTCTGTTCTGCAAGTAAGTTCATCTGTACCATTATTCTAGATTCCACATATAAGTGATATTGTTAATGGGGAGAAGACCTAAACAGACATTTCTCCAAAGAAGACATACAGAATATTCTTAATGTCCCTTCGCACGGCAGCATTGTGCAGCCACAGTTCATATTCTAGTAAAAATGAATGAAGTAAAAGGATATATTATACAATATGGGGAATATAGCCAGTATTTTATAACTATAAATGGGGCATAACCTTTAAAAATTGTGAACAACAATTTTTAACAATCTACACCTATAACTTATAGAATATTGTAAGTGAAGGAAAGTTACAAGGCTCAAAATAGCCTGGAGTTAAAACTCCTCTCCAGGTCTTCCCCACACCATTCTATGCAAAACAAAGAACTCTCTCACCCGAAGGAAAAAAAATGGACATTAAGGTTGATTACCCCAGCTCCCAGCCAGTCCAGCCTCTGGCCAATGTCCAGAACCTTGCCCCAATGTTTTAAGAGATATCTACTCTCTTCTTCTAGGAGAAGAACAGGCCCCCTTAAGACAGTAGCTTTCCACGTATATGCCTATATATACTTTTCTTGGGTTATGGCAGCAGCTCACTAATCTGACTGCTTCCCCTTCTTGCCTCATTAAAGATGATCTGCTCCTGTAAAGTGGCGGTCTCATTCTTTTTCCAAACGTCACCTTCTCTAACTCCCTTACCCTACAGTAAGGGTTTCCCTGGTGGTTCAGTGGTAGAGAATCTCCTGCCTGCAATGCAAGAGAATGCAAAACACCCAGTTTCGATCCCTGAGTTGGGAAGATCTCCTGGAGGAGGGGATGGCTACCAACTCCAGTATTCTTGCCAAGAGAATCCCATGGACAGGGGAGCCTGGCAGGCTACAGTCCATGTGGTCGCAGAGTCTGACATGTCTGACTGACACACTAGAGCAACTACACTTCAATTTTTTTTAAGCTAATGAAGTAAATTTGTCTATAATCATTGCCCCAGTGATTGAAGTTCATCACCTTCTGAGAACCCATCTTTGTGAGTGTCATTTTAGGGGTGGGTCCTTGTCACCTGAGCTCAAACCCTGTCCTTCCACAATCAAGGCTACAGGTCTTTGACCTGAGTTGATCAAGTTGTCTCCATTCTCTTTTCCGTGTGGGTACTACCATACATTTCTGCCCTCTGTTGTTCCATTCCAGTGGTTAGGAAAGATGGGCCTAAGGAAGAGCATGCCAGGGAAAGAAGAGGAAAGGGGCCTGGCTTCAGGGTGTGCAGAGCTGGCTCCTACAGGCTCATGGGAGATAAGGTATGCATTTCTGCCCACCATCATGTAGAGTCACTCCACATGGATGGCTGAAAACTGGTCATGAAGGGAGTATTTATGCTATCTAGTCCATGTTCATACTGTTTGCCACACTCAACATGCCAATAAATTAAGAGACAAGCTGTTGGAACAAGGAATAGCAACTTTATTCAGAAAGCCAACAGACCAAGAATATGGTAGACCAGCATCTTGAAGGAGAAGGCAATGGCACCCCACTCCAGCACTCTTGCCTGGAGAATCCAGTGGACGGAAGAGCCTGGTGGGCTGCAGTCCATGGGGTCCCGAAGAGTCGGACACGACTGAGCGACTCCACTTTCACTTTTCAATTTCATGCATTGGAGAAAGAAATGGCAACCCACTCCAGTGTTCTTGCCTGGAGAATCCCAGGGATGGGGGACCCTGGTGGGCTGTCATCTACGGGGTCACACAGAGTCGGACACAACTGAAGTGACTTAGCAGCAGCAGCAGCAGCATCTTGAAGAACCATCTGGCCTGGGTTTGGATACTGATTTCTTTCACACAACAAAGAAAAGAGAGGTAAGGAGGCAAAGTAAAAAAAAGTAAAAAGTAAAGTGAAGTAAAAAAAGTAAAAAAGTAAAAAAAAGGCAAAAAAGTAAAAAGTAAAGCAAAGTAAAAAAGTAAAAAAGGCAGAAGTTGTTGCAAGTATTTCCTGGTTCTGGCCAAACTCCAGAGGGGCTGTGTTAATTTCCTCTTTCCTGAAGCCATTCATAGGTGGGCTTGGTCAGGATGTTTCCTCTGAGCTAAACAGAGGTATTTCAGCTTAATTGCTCAGGCAGGGATGCAGAGTTCCCAGAGATGGGCCATTATGTATATACTTTAAGCTATAAGCAACATTTCTTCAGTGATTAACTTGTAGCAAAAGCAATAAAATACAAAGGTTAGAATAAAAGAAACAAATCCAATATGGAGTCAGACTTGTTCTTCCTTATGACATTTACCTGGTGGATCCAGTGGTAAAGAATCCACCTGCCAATGTAGGAGATGCAGGTTAGATCCCTGGGTTGGGAAGATACCATGGAGAAGAAAATGGTAATTCACTGCAGTATTCTAGCCTGGGAAATCCCATGGACAGAGGAGCCTGGCAGGCAAGAGTCCATGGGGTCACAGAAGAGTTAGACACAACTGAGCACACACACACACATCACATTTACACCACAGAAACTGGCATACACTACAAACCAGATTTTCTTTTGTTTTGGTTTCTGAAAGAGGCAGTGTTAGACATTCGCCAGCACAACCCTGGCATCCCTGACTGCCTAAGACAACTAATTTGCTCATCTTGAGCTCCTCTGGATAAAGAAGTGTTCAAAGTGGCAATTCCTGGTCGGTTATACTGTTCTTGCTTGGGGAAAAAAGATGAAAAGAGAGAAATGAGAAAGGGGAAGAAAAAGAGGAGAAAGGGAACATCCCCATGCTAAGTTCAGTGTTAATCCCTTTATCACATGACCTTCTATACTTTCTCCCCAAAAGCTGACCTTGAACTTGAGTTGTCTCTGCCAGCTCTTCTTTTAAAGAGTGTATAGCAGGAGGGGTGAGAAAGATACCAGAGAGTTTACATCTCTCAACAGGCCCACAACCTAGCGTTGAAAAACATCTTCTATATGTTCAATAGCTTTCCACAGCATCTCATTATATTCTGTGGAGAGACAAAGTGGGTATTAAACCTGTCAATTACAGACAGTTATGCTGCAGATCTAAAGCCTCGGACATTCTATGGCAGAGCCAGGATGGAAACTGGCAGCCCTCGTGATCATTTCTAATATGAAATGGCCATATCTCTCCCTCCATGCAAACAGCACTCGAGTTTCACCTGAGAAACGCTGGGATTGGATCACCAGGAATTCACCTGATAGGCAGAGTGGAGTGGCATGGGAGGTAATGATCTGGTGGGCAGCACGCAGCGACAGGGTAATTGAAGGCTTAACACCGTGGGGTGGTGGGGTAATTGCCAGATTGATGATTGAAGCTTTTGTTTCAGGTCCAGACAGCAATTAAAGACCCTGGCACCGTGTTTATTTAAGCAGACATCCAGGTGGCTACAGGATTTCCATACACTGTAATTTGCTATAGTCTCTAGCTGGCCCCCCCTCACCTGCCCAATGCTAGCCCTGGAAACAGTCCCCCAGAGATGGGTAAGGGCACTCCTCTCTGCCTTAAGCAAGATGGTTTTGTTCAACACATTTCGTTCTGCAGTGGAGAGCTGCAGGATTATTCTTTTTTCTAACAAAGATCAGAAAGGCTAATTTAAAAAGACAGTGGCACAAGTTGCTACAAGTTTTCCAGCGGTGAAAAGGAGAAGGTCTGGGGAAATGAAGGAGCTGCTTTGTGATTTTTTTTTCCAGTTTCATCCTCAGCTGTATTTTTACTTTCCTACTTTCAAACATTGTATCTGTTCTGTCTTTCGAAGATTCTAACCGGTGCCTGTTTAGAGTAAATTCCCAGGAAGAAACCAAGTCTTATCTGTCAGTTCTGGATGTTTTCCACTTATTTTTAAGAGAGTGAAAAAAGGTCAGCAACTCAAGAACCATTAAAAAAGGAGTGAACAACAAAATGCTGGTAGCCACTTTAATTTTCTCTCAAAGGTTTCCTGGCCAGGCAGCCTCATGGGGGCCGGCATGAGGGCTGACATTCAGAATTTTTTGCAGGCAGCTGTTCTTCCCTTGGAGAAGGGATAGGCTACCCACTCCAATGTTCTTGGGTTTCCCTGGTTGCTCAGTTGGTAAAGAATCCGCCTGCAATGTGGGAGACCTGGGTTTGATCCCTGGGTTGGGAAGATCCCCTGGAGGAGGGCATGGCAACCCACTCTGGTATTCTTACCTGGAGAATCCATGGACAGAGGAGCCTGGCAGGCTACAGTCCATGGGATCACAAAGTTGGATTCGACTGAAGTACCTAGCACAGCACAGCACAGAGGGCTTCACTTGGCTTCCCAGACCTCAGTTATCCACTTATTACCAGTCTGAACCAAGCAGACATTTTTTTTCCCTTTACATCAATGCATGTATTTTTATTTATATTTTTCTTACATAAATGCATTTAAAACACATCTTTGTTGCTCAGTTGCCAAGTCACATCTGACTCTTCATGACCCCTTAGACTGCAGCATGCCAGGTTTCCCTGTCCCTCACCATCTCCCAGAGTTTGCCCATTGCATCAGTGATGTCATTAGGCAAATTATTTTAAAAGGAAACTGTATCAAGGGCAAGAGGAATTCCTTCCTTTAAGCCTAAAGGGACTTACGGAAATTTAATTTGGAGCGGGACCCAGGGACTGAGGTGGATCCTGATTCAGATTAGGATTGCAGCTGGCCGAGGGGTATTTGAGTGTGAATGACTCCATACTCCGTGAAAAACTATCCCTCTCCCACCTGCCTCAAAGAGAGATTGCCCAGGTAATAATTCCAAGAGCTGGACAAGAGAACCCCATTGTCCCCACACATAATACACATGTACATTCAAGTGCATTCCTCTCCTGTCTTCCAAGAGACTTAACCCTTCCTCTCTCCTCTGGCTCCAGGGCTCTACACTGACTGAGGCTCCCAGGAAAGAGTAGTAAATATTTACAAAGCAGAAATACAGACACAGACGTAGAGAACAAATATATGAATACCAAGTGGGGAAGGGAAGTGGGATGAATTGGGAGACTGAGAGTGACATATATACATGAGTGATACTGTGTATCAGAAAGACAACTGATGAGAAACTACTATATAGCACAGGGAACTCTGCTCAATGCTCCCTGGTGACCTAAATGGGAAAGAAATTTTTTAAAAAGGCGAATGTATGTATACTTGTGGCCGATTCACTTTGTTGTACAGTAGAAACTAACACAGCATTATAAAGCAACTACACTTTAATACAAATTAAAAAAATATATATGTGTGTGAACAGCAACCCTAACAAAGGATAGAAGTTTAAAAATGGAGTCTTTATGGCGTGGAAACATGACTCATGTGACTCTTCCTAGTAACACCACTCAAGGTATCCGTGGATGTAGTGTTTAAGACATGTTACAATTGGGGGCCATTTTGTTCCCAGTATCTTGTAGACTATGAGACCACCAAGAATGGGGAAATGAATACAAATCAGAAGAATTAAGGAAAACTTTAAGTAGAATGTATTTACTCTGAATTTAGAAGGATGGATTCAATTTTTGAAAGGAGGTGATGCTTGAATGGAGTTATGGCTAGCGGGAACAGCATAAATAAAGCTAGGAAAAGCAAAGGTGTCGGGGAACAGCAAGCAGTTGAGTGTGACTGAATGTGAAAAAACAAATGCAGAGGGCAGTGGAAAGAGTAGAATTAGGAGACAAAATTGAAAAGTGAGGTCAGAAATATAACACACTCTGTTCTTGATGTAGTGGAGAACCATTAGATAGTTTAATGCAAAGAAATAGCAATCAGATTTATGATTCAGAGTTAATTCTGGTAGCTTTATGTACAACTGGAGAGACAGAACCATTTTATGAGGCTGTGTCTGTAGCTCATGTAATATAAAGGGGCTGAATTAGGTCAATATCCATTCATTCATTAGTCACCCAACAAATATTTGCTGAATCCCTCCTCTGGGAAGAGAATGGTGGGCAGTAAAATTTTACAGTCTGCTGGAGAAGAAACAGACCTTGATCAAAGAGTCACAAAAATAAACGCAAAATTGCAGTGGCCCTTAAGTACCCATTTGGGAAATATACGAGTGTGTTCAACAGGAATGTTTGACTTGGTCTTAGAACTCTCTCCAAAGAAGTGACAGTTGAGCTAAGATCTAAAAAATCAATACAATTAGCTTGGCATAAAAATAGAAGAAAGATATTCTTTCACTGTAGAAAGAATATCCAAAAGTCTTTTGATAGCAGAAACATGATATATAAAGAAGAAAGGAGAGAAATCAGGACTCAAAAACAATTGCAGGTGAGCATTCATCATGTAGGGTCCCTTAGCCTATGTGAAATAGTTGTGCCTTTATTCCAAGAGCAAATGGAAAACATGGGACACTTTTAAGCGAAAAAGGTGACATGATGGGATTTGCATCAGATCTACATATAAAGATATAGGTCTATAGCCTAAATAGAGAATAGATTAGAGAAAAACAACCTTCAGTGTAGAGAATCCTAATATGAGTCTATTGTTATAGGTCAAGTGAGAGCTATCATAACCTGGGCCAGGGTCGTGATGGGGGAAGCCAAGAGAAGTGGATAGATTCAAAAATATTTTAAAAGTGAAATCAAGAATATTTGGCAATAGACTGAATATGGGGAGAAAAGGAGAAGGACATGTCAAGAGTGAGCTCTAAGTTACAAAGCTAGAGAGGGTGGTCATGTTTCCTGAGACAAGGGCCCATGGGAGGGGAGTGTAAGAGAGAGGGCGAGAAAACGTGTACATGCGTGTCCATACACCGGCACACACAGGAATCATGGGCCCAGCTTTGGAGATGTCAGGTTTGCACTGTATCTTTTCAGATGTCTAAGAGGAGCTGTCAAGCCCACAGTACATAGGAAGGTCTGAAATTCAAGGAGAATACCAAGGAAAGGAAGACATCAGAGGGGCAAAGTGTCATAGTAACCATTTTCTGACCAATGAATTTCAGATCTCCCATGGAAAAGTAACTGTTGTATCCTGATTATATCAGGATGTTTTAATTTGCAAGTAACTGAATACCTTAACTCCAACTGATGAAAACATTTGTAAAGCTATTCTCTCATATATTTGAAAGAAGTGAGGCAGGGTGAACATGTGTGTTGTTCATCCAAGAGCTCAACAATGTCCATGAGGACCCAGATGTTTTCTATCCTTCTCTGCCATTCCTGGTACTGGGTTCATCCTCAGATGATGAAGACCACCATTGGTCCAAGTGTTACATCTAACTTGGCAATGCTCAGAGAAATAAAACAGATCCATTCTTTGTGTGTTTCTCCTTTCAAGTCTCATTATTTAGGATTAGCTCTCATGTCAGTGGGCTTCCCTGGTGGCTCAGTGGTAAAGAATCTGCCTGCAATGCAGGAGACTGGGGTTCGATCCCTGGGTTGGGAAGATCCCCTGGAAGAAGGAAATGGCAACCCACTCCAGTATTCTTGCCTGGGAAATGCCATGGACAGAGGGGCCTGGCGGGCTACAGTCCATGGGGTCTGAAAACAGTCAGACATGACTTAATAACTAAAAAACAATAACTTATACCAATGCCTGGATCAATCACTGGAAGGAGGAAGGGGCACCATGATGGCTTTCACTAATAGTCTGTGGTAAATGGATATAGGATACTCAACAATTATGCCTTTTAAAACTATAGTATGGACTTCGCTTGTGGTTCAGTGGTTAAGACTTCGCCTTCCAATGTAGGAGGGATGGGATCCATCCTTGTTCGGGAAGCTAAGATCCTGCATGCCTCAGGGCCAAAAAAACAAAATGTAAAACAGAAGCAAACTCAATAAAAACTTTAGAAATGCTCCACATCAAAAAAACATCTTTTAAAAAACTTTGATAGCTTACATAGATATATATGCATAAAAATAATAGCAATCACTGAAAGTTAGCTATGTCAAATATTGTAGTAAGTTATTTATATGTATTTCCTCATACATACATGTCCACCGTAGTCCAAAAACAGAAGCTGTATTTTTTATTCCCATTTTACTGATACAGACACTGAGACCCAGAGAAGTCAAATAATTTGCTCAAGTTTACACCACAGTAAGTGGCTAAGATTTCATCACATATTTAATTCCAAAACTTACTAACTTGATATGGAATACTGCCTTTCCCTGACTTCTACCAGTAATTTTAACATCAAGATTTCTTTAAAAAGAAAATATGTTGCTTTATAAACACATACATACACACAGAAAGCATACTTCTACAATGATCTTTTCCCAAAGAGTCTCATTCTGAGTTCTAGCCTCTAGTTTTGTCATATGCATTTACACGTTTTACTTTGTAATCAAAGATTAGATTTTTAGCCTCTTTTTCCTCTAAACACTATGTTGGACACTTTTTTATTGTTTCCATGGTCTTTATAATCACTTTTTAATAACTATATAATATTTCAGTGAGTGACTGTGCAATGATTACTTAATCATTTTCCCACTGTTGGAGGTCATTTCCAATTTTGCATGCTATAGACAATGTTGCCTGCAAGAGTTTCAGGCTATAGGGAATTTTTCCTCTTTCATTGAATTATTTCTTCATTTTCCATACAGATGAGAAAAAATGCTGGCCCAACAGGTATGAAGCATCATATAGTTCTGGATGTGTACTGCTAAATTGCCCTGCAGAAATGTTTCACTAATTTGCACTGCTATGCAAAGTCTATAGCTAGTGTTAATCACTCAGTCATGTCTGACTCTTTGCAATCACCTGGACTTAGCCCCCCAGACTCCTCTATCCATGGGACTCTCCAGGCAAGAATACTGGAGTGGGTTGCCATTTCCTTCTCCAGGGGATCTTCCCCACCCAGGACCTGGGTCTCCTGCATTGCAGACAGGTTCTTTACCATCTGAGCCACCAGGGAAGGGAAACAAAGTCTACTAGTTAGCACTAATACAACTACCCAACCATTGGTGGTCTGGATGCCTACCATTTATTATTATATGAAAAAGATACAAGTGTTGCTGTTGTTCAGTTGCTAAGTCATGTCTAACTCTTTTTGGGACCCCATGGACTGTAGCTCACCAGGCTCCCCTGTCCAAGGAATTTTCTAGGCAAGAATACTGGAATAGGGTGCCATTTCCTTCTTCCAAGGGATCTTCCTGACCCAAGGATTGAACCCTCATCTTCTGCCTGCCTTGGCAGGCGAGTTCTTTACTACTGAGCAACCAGGGAAACCCAGAGATACAATGGAACCTTTCTATTTTCTTGTGACAAGCAGTGAGGTTGAGCGTTTTCCATGTATTTAATTCCTATTTGTATTTCCTTATACATGAGTGATCAGTTTCTACTTTTCACCCATCTGATCTAAGAGTTTCAGATGGTCTTCACTGCGGGTGGCCTGGGAGATGGGGTCCCTTTAAGGGAGGGCTTGTGTGACATGAAAAGTGCTTTCCTTGAAGCTTGGGCTTTTTAAGACCCAGGAACCGTTTTGAGCGCATGGCAGCAAGGCTATGGTTGTGAACGAACTTAATGGGGCTGTTAGGGAGATGTTGTTACTGAGAATTATTTGACTCATTCCAAGCTGTAAATTCATTTCTTTGCCCATTTTCACCGTGTGCCATAAATAACGAGAGCTGTGTAAACAAATGTCACCCGGGCACATGAACGCACTGAAATGAGACTTTAAAAAATACTAACAATCTGATAGTTACTTGATTCTTGCATAAGCCATGCACCAAAATCACCCATGATCCTCTGAAACCTACACAAATGTGTGTGTGAGTGTGTGTGCGCGCACACGCACACACACACTATGGTTGCCTAATGAAAAATAAATGGCCTCATAGGGTCATTTCAACCAAGTGCAAGGGAATAGAGAAAGATGTTGACAGATAAATAATTGCTAGGAAAAAAGTTAACGTTTTCACATGTGTACCTGTGGTGGATTCATTTTGATATTTGGCAAACTAATACAATTATGTAAAGTTTAAAAAAAAAAAAAAGTTAACGTTTTGTCCGTAAACAATTTTTCAGATCGAAAGGAGTATTTTTAATGGATAACCAACAAATTCAATAGCACACAGAATTCTGTTTAATGTTACATGGCAGCGTGGATGGGAGGAGAGTTTGGGGGAGAATAGATACATGCATATGTATGACTGAGTCCCTTCGCTGTTTATCTGAAACTATCACAACATTGTTTGTTCACTGGCTATACTTCAATACAAAATAAAAGGTATACAGTTGAAAAAAAAATAAAGGAGTATTTTCTGGGAGGTACATGAGAAAATAAAAAGTAAAATCGCAAAAATGGGGGCTGACTGCCAGCTTTCCTATCACTGCCCTCTTCTTGGGTGAGGAAAACGTGTCAGGTTAGTCAGGTAACTAACTCTGTGGGAAGTGAAAACTAACAGACAGAGTGAAAACTCAAAATAAAACCCAATCAGGGGCAGGATGTAGTGACTCAAGTTTGCAATTACAGGCTTAAAAGGCAGCCTCAGCCTCATTCAATTCTGAGTGATGCTTAAAGATTCAGGGACCTAGAAATTTCCATACAAATCATGGAACTTGCCAGATGAGCACAAGCAGCAATTTTAAAGGATGCGAATGGACCTGGAGTCCCTTACCTGTGCGGAGAAATGAGGTTTAACACTTTGAGCAACCCTGACTGAAGCCAAGAGAGGCTGCAGACTTTTACCCAAAGCCTGTGGTCTCTTCCCACCCTGGGCGATGATGCCAGGGGCACCACGTTAGTATCATGATTTGGAGAGTTCCTCCATGTGCCGTCTCATTAGACTATCACTCAGCCAACATTTTGAGGATCACTCTGGACTGAATGTGTCCCCTGCAAAGTCCATATATTGAAATTATAACCACCCCCACCCCGCTCATGTGATGGTAGGGTCTTTGGCAACAGATTAGGTAATAAAAGTGGAGCCCCCATAAATGAGATCAGTGACCTTATAAAAGGGACCCTACCTAAGGAGTTCCCTCCCTACTTCCGCCTATGAGAACACAGCAAGAAGACGACCAGCTATATGAACCAGGAAGCCAGCCTCACCAGATCCCAAAACCACCAGCACCTTGATCTGGGACTTCCAGGCCCCAGAACTGTGAAAATTAAGTGTCTGGTGTTTATAAGACACCCAGTTTGTGGTATTCTGTTATAGCAACCCTAATGGATTAAGGGGCTACTCTGTGCTGGGCACTGTGCTTTGAATAACACTTAATCTTTACCCTCAGTGTGCTTCAGGTCTGGTGCAGGAGAGAGGAGAATTTTTTAAAAATTAAAATACAGGGCTTCCCTGATGGTCTAATGATTAAGAATCCATCTGTCAGTAGAGGGGACATGGGTTCAATCCTTGGTCTGGAAAGATTCCACATGCCAAGTAGTAACTAAGCCTGTGGGCCACAACTAATGAGCCCATTCTCTAGAGCCCACGAGCCGCAACTACTGAAGTCCATGCACCCTGGAGCCTACGCTCTACACCGAGAGAAGCCACTTCAGTGAGAAGCCCGCGCACCACAACTAGAGAGCAGCCCCTGCTCACTGCAACTAGAGAAACCTCGCAGCAGAGAAGACCCAGCACAGCCAAAAAGAAACAAGTGATCGTTTTCAAAAGTTAAAATATACTATGAAATGCACCATGATGGGAGTAGGCAGAGTTGCTGTGGGCAGGCTGAGTAGGGAGAACTTGACTCATCCTTGAAGGAGTTGAGGCTCAGAGAACTTTCCTGACTTGTCCAAGCTCAGACAGCTAATAAGCATCAGGACTGGCACAGCTTCTGCCAAATACCTACATCCTACCAAAGGTCAGTTTTCCCATCTGTAAAGTGGGAATAAAATAAAAGGCTTGTTGTAAGGGTCAAGTTAAGGAATGCATGTGCAAGTATTTCTTTATGAAATCTAAAGAAGTCACAAAGTGCTATATATGGTCACTGTCACAGTTATTACCAGTCTATGACGTATACCAGGGGCTTCCCTGGTGACTCAGCTGGTAAAGAATGCGGGAGACCTGGTTTTGATCCCTGGGTTGGGAAGATCCCTTGGAGAAGGGAAAGGCTATCCGCTCCAGTATTCTGGCCTGGAGAATTTCATGAACTGTATAGTCCACAGGGTCACAAAGAGTCATGAAAGGTTGTTGTTGAATTACACAAAGACGCCGGGATTCTTGGCCCTCGGAGGAGAAGAATTCAATCTGGGGCCAGAGACGAGGCTTGATCACTCAGAGCTTTTGTGTAATAAAGTTTTATTAAAGTATAAAGGAGATAGAGAAAGCTTTTGACATAGGCATCAGAAGGGGGCAGAAAGAGTACCCCCTTGCTAGTCTTCAGCTGGATGTTATACAGTCACTAGCAGTCTGTTAATGAAAGAAAGGAATGCCTTAAAACGCAGAATGGCACCAGGCCCCTCACCCATAAGATGCATTTAGGGATAATCTTGGCACCAAATGGTTCATCCTAGGCCATAAAATGATTAGCTTGAATCTTGAAGAAGGGCAGATCACCATACAAATAATTTCGTTTACATAGATTAGGGGAACAATATCTGAGTATAACATATTGGTTTGTCAAGTAGGTTCTGAGCCAACAGGTGGAACCTACTTGAAGACAGAGTCTGGAGTAAATGCATAGTACATTAGCACAGCTTAAGACAAACATTTCCATAAGAGAAATGCATTGGTTATCTCTAGGTTTGAGACTAGTTAACTTCAGGTGAAGCCAGGTGTCATTAAGGCAACACAGTATTTTAAGAGAAACCTCCTTTTAAATTTGTATAGAGAAGGAAAAAATATCGCTAGTTTGTTTCCTCCTGCCGCTTAAGAGAGATAAAAATGTCTGACACTTGCAAGCTATTTCCTCTGTTTGGAGACCCCTGGCCTTCCTGCCTGTTACCCTCTCAGTCAGACATGACTGAGCGACTTTGACTTTCACAACATACCAGCCCAAGGATTTGAAAGGAGAGAGTGATAGACATCAAAAGCTGGGTGCAATATGATTCATTTATCTGATTTAACCTCTGTGTTCATTCATATAGTCAATTGAAACCATCAAAGGCCCATCCATGATACACATGGCCTTGAGATAGGCTCTGAAGATGCAACAGTGAATAAAACAGTCAAACCACCAATTACACATTTCCTTAGTCATCAAAAACTCAAACATGCTACAGTGGTGGGGCAGGTAGAAGGGAGGCCGACCTGCTTCGGAAGGGAAGGGAGGGCTTCCCTGAGGAGGTATGGTCGTGTTAAGAGCCAAAGGTTGAGTAGGTGTTCCAAGCAGAGGGAAGAGTGTGTAAGGGGCCCTGAGCCAGAAAGGAACATAGATGTAAAGGCCAAAGTAGCTGCAGTCAAGAGCAAGTTCGACAGGAAAGCTAAGACCTCTTATATACAAGTAGAGGATCCAGGCTACGAGGTGCTGGTAAAGGGCTTAATGCAAAAAACTGCCACTGAATTTACCTCTTTAAAAGCTCATTGTGCCTTATTGTGTTGGGACTGGATGGGAAAAAGGCAAGAGGGAATGTGGAGAGACAAATGAGGGGGTGAGTGCTGCAGTTCAGGAGGTGTAACCAAAAGTGGGGTCTGGATGCTCACCACTCAAAAGCCAATAATGAGGCAAAGTTCGTGGGAAAGAAAGTTTGCTTTACTTTGGATGCCGGCAATGCCTATGGGAGTCGGGGGGACAAATTCCTGTCCAAAGGCTGACTCCCCCACCTACTGACAATCAGTAGGAAAGAGATTTTATAAGGGAGAGAAGGTAGCTATGTGCAGAAACAGCATAGTCAGCTCTGACAAGTCATCTTGAAATTGGTCATCTGTGGTCTGACCAGTGTCATCTTGATAGGGTTGTTGTAAGCATAGTTCATCTTCAGTTCCAGGGCTGATTTGTTCCCATTCCTATGAGGCAGCTTATGTCATGGCTACTGTCTGGTCACCATGTAGTTAACTTCTTCCACGTGGTGGGTGTTTCAGTATCTACAAGACAATTCATAAGATATGGTTCAGAATATTATCTACAGCCCTTGAGAAGGAATTAAAAGTCCTTGACTTTGTTTAATGACTACATTATGACTCAGCAGGTGAAAAATCCACCTGCAAGGCATGAGACATAAGAAATTCGGGTTCAATAAAAAAATTAAAAATAATAAATAAATAAATATTTCAAACACACCAAAAAAAAAAGAAAAGAAAAAAAGAAATTGGGTTCAATCCCTGGATCAGGAAGATCCCCTGGAGGAGAAAATGGCAACTCACTCCAGTATTCTTGCCTAAAAATTCCCATGGAGAGAGGAGCCTGGCGGGCTATAGTCTGTGGGGTCACAAAGAGTCAGACAGGGATAAGCATGCACGCACACTATTATTATTTGGTCTCTTCTGACTATTTTCCTTTGTTTCTGCATTTTCTCACTCCTCTGATTAAACTTATTCTTTGGCTAAAGTTTTTCCACACATAAAAGGCAGGCTGAGGACATGGGTGGTGGGGCAATGGCCATAGGGTCTTGCTTCATTTCAGAAGGAAAGGATGGATTTTGGACTAGAGGGTTGGCCATGGATATGGCAGACCTCAAAGAATATGTGATAGAGAAATGGGATCCTCTTGATTATAAACCTCCCCATGTAAACAACATTGGAATCCACTTACTCATCTAGTTATATGTGAATATGTCTTTCCCATCAGATGGTGCATTCCCATCCCCATGCCAGGCCCTTGTACATACAACGTCCTGTCCTCAATAAATATGTTTCTTTGCACTGATCTCTAGATGGAATGTACTAGCAGGGAGCATCCCTCAGTTATCGGATGGGTGTGCGATGAGAAGCATAGGAAAGAAAAATGCTTGAATCAATTCCAGGTTGTTTTTCTTCTTCTTAAGCGTAGGCTCTTTGTGTCATCTAATTCTGAGTGATTCTCAGATGAAGGCAACCTAACCTGTTATGCCATCCAAACCATATCTGCCTGGAGGAAATTCCCCTAACACTTAGCGAAGAGAGGCAGTGTTTCATGCTTCTGTGTCAGCATCCAGTCTTTCATAACCATTTCTACCTCAGTCAAGACATCCTCGCTGCTCTCCCAAAGAAATACTTCTCCATCCCTGCCTCCCTGCCTCATCTTGCCTATTTCAAGGGCAAGGTGTCCAGTGTTCTCTGCAGAGGACAAAGACGAAGGCCATGATTGCTGACTATGATTGCTGCCTACATACTAACAGCCCTGTTGTAGGCCAACTACCTCATTTAAGTGATGGAGAATGGAAGCCCATGCAGGCAGATGGGGTGGTAACATTTGTTATAGAGCACATTTCCCAGAAGTTGAGCCTTAGGTGGAGGAGAAATCTAGAGTGGCATGAGGAAGCAGGAGCAGGTAGAGAAGAAACTAGACCACAACATGGCTTCAGCAGAAGCCTAGATGCAGCCTGATTCCTCTGGGAGCCCAGGGCATAAACTGCAGCACAGAGGTTTTCTGCCCAAATGCAAGAGACCTGGGGCCTCAGTGCCACACAACAGTCATTGGTCATGAGCTGCCCCCTGCCAATCTTCCAGGCATCTTTGGGTAAGTGGCAACATCAGCCAAAGGCAACTACTCAGAAAAGAATGCAGATGAGAGCTGCCAACACCTGCAGAATCTAGGGAGGGGTGAGGGGAAGAGGGTGGACCTGCACGGGATGCCAAAAGCATCTGCCACAGAGTCTGTGACACTTCTACTTTTTGTTTTGTTTCTTTGGCTGTGCGGCATCCAGGAGCTTAGTTCCCTGACCAGGGACTGAACCCATGTGTAGGGTCTTAACCACTGACAGCCAGCAAAGTCTCTCGAACTCTTCTTAAATGATGTATTTATGATGGAGACAGCAGTTAGGGATAATGTTCAAAGGGTGCCACTGTATGAACCAGCCCCTCTCATGCGATGTAATCTTAGATAAATGACTTTCCCTCTCTGAATTCCTGTGACCTCTTTTGCTAAATGAGGTTATGAGTCACTGTGGACTTGAAAAACCTTCCTGGTTCTGTGTTTGGAAAATTCCGGAGCAGAGTGTGGAGAGGGAAGTGGAGTGACGGCCACAGATCACAGACTGTGATGTCCTCCAGGCCAGCGACTGTTGCCCCTCACCTTTGCATCTCCAGGGCTCTGCCAGCAACTGGTAAAATCTGCACAAAGAAAAAGAGAGAAAGAAGGATAAAAGGAGGTTAAGAAAGGAGTGGGTAGGGCAGTTGGGCAAGTCTCTGGGAAATAGTATGGTAGTTACTCTATTTTGATTCCCAAAACTTCCTCACCTTGGGTAGCAATGTGGATGCTTCTCAACATATACAAATTTAACCTGCAAAAATGGATGGAGCAAGAAGGATTCAGAGAAGGAGGAAAATCGAAGGAGGCCAGTGTCCTAGAACTCATTCCAGGTCGAAGGGGCACAGTCAGCAGAGTCATACCCACCAAAAATCAAGCAGCTACTGCTGCTGCTGCTATGTCGCATCAGTCGTGTCCGACTCTGTGCGACCCCAGAGACGGCAGCCCACCAGGCTCCCCCGTCCCTGGCATTCTCCAGGCAAGAACACTGGAGTGGGTTGCCATTTCCTTCTCCAATGCATCAAAGTGAAAAGTGAAAGTGAAGTCGCTCAGTCGTGTCCGACTCTTAGCGACCCCATGGACTGTAGCCTACCAGGCTCCTCCATCCATGGGATTCTCTAGGCAAGAATAATGGAGTGGGGTGCCATTGCCTTCTCCGAAGTCAAGCAGAAGAGGATGGAAAAGTCCTGTTTAGATTAGTCAACAAGGAGGTGCTGGGAACTATCTTCAGCAAGACAAGTCTTTGATTCTGTGAGTTTTTATTCATTCTTATGGCCACGATCTGCCCCAGCAGGGCTGGCAGGGGTTGCAGAGTGAAGGATGGGAATAGGAGAAAGAGGCCACCCTGGAGAGAATGGACTCAGGGGTCATGGATGTAACCCCACGTGGGTAATAAAATCCTGCTTAAACTGCCCCCCTACCAGCGTGCCTCCTCCCACGTCAGGAATTGGAGCTAATGGTAAAAACATCCCATATGTTCTGATTAGTTCCAACCTCATTATCATGCTTCGCCTTGCAATGTCGCCCTTCAGTTAATGAAATCTGGTGCTGGAGCAAATGAGTCCATGTGAGCGTGGGGGCTCTGATGGTGGCAGCTAAGCCTGGGTTTTGCTACTTACTTGCGAGGCTTCTGCCCCTACCCCGCTCCCGGAAAGAGAAAGAGCTAAGAGAAAACAGGAGAAAAGAGACAGAGCTTGAAACAGCCTCCAAATCCCAACAACAAAAACAGCAATCGCAGTATGTCAAAGCCAGTGCAAATTAGACGAAACGGCCGCAGAAGCCAAATGGAAACCGTATTTCTTCCAGTCCCTTGCCGCTCCGACACGTGTAATGGGTTTGGCAGGGAATCAAGGAAAACGGGGGCCAAGCCGTGGTTTGTTTCAAAGAATCTAAGGGCTGCTCACTGCGAGGATGCCAGATTTCTGCACAGCTTGGCGGAGGGATGTCAGGACCAAAAGGGACTGCACCAATTCTCCACTGGAGGATGGTCCTGGACTTCTCAGAGGCTGGAAAGCCTACCAGAAGAGGCAGACCTCTTTAACGTGAATGAGAAGTCTTGCAGGACCAGGGCAGAGTTAGGGTGGGGAAGACTGCAGACCACCCAGGAACAGAGAGGGGAGCAGTTTCCTTCCAGGAAAGACTAAGGAAGCTGCCAGGAAATGCTCCTGGTTAGGTTTGTCAGAGGGGCCAGGTCGAGGTGGAGGAGGGGACACAGGATGGGGATATCCCTCCTCTGATCAAGCACTATGCTAGGAATCAACATCTAACCCCCAGGGACAGCTTCAGCCTGAAAGGAGGAAGGTGAGGTCCAGGGGGCTTGTCCAGGCTAGGAAATGGTGAGAGTCAGGATTTGAACCCAGTTCTTCCCAAAACTTCCTTGGTGGCTCAGCGGTATAGAATCTGAGTGCTAATGCAGGAGACCCAGAGACGAGGATTCCATCCCTGGGTTGGGGAGATCCCCTGGAGGAGGAAATGGCAACCCACCCCAGTATTCTTGCCCAGAAAATCGCATGAACAGAGGAGCCTGGTGGGCTACAGTCCAGGGAGTTGCAAAAGAGTCAGACTCGACTTAGCCACTAAACAATAACAGTTTTCCAAAGCTCATGCTCTCTCCCCTATTCCAGGGGTCATCTTTATGTTTTTCTGTAAAGCAACAGAAAGAAAATATTTTCAGTTTTGCAGGGCAGATGGTCTCTGTTGCAACTCCTCAACTCAAATATTGCAGTGCAAAAACAGCCGTAGAGCCCCAGAATGTATGTAAATGATTGGGTGTGGTTATGTTCCAATAATACTTTATTTACAAAAACACGTGGTGGGCCAGATAAAGCCTGTGGGACATAATTTGCCATCCCTACGGAGAAGGCAATGGCACCCCACTCCAGTACTCTTGCCTGGAAAATCACATGGACAGAGGAGCCTGGTAGGCTGCAGTCCATGAAGTCACTAAGAGTCGGACACGATTGAGCGACTTCACTTTGACTTTTCACTTTCATGCATTAGAGAAGGAAATGGCAATCAATCTTATATTCTTGCCTGGAGAATGCCAGGGACGGGGGAGCCTGGTGGGCTGCCGTCTATGGGGTAGCACAGAGTCAGACACGACTGAAGCAACTTAGCAGCAGCAGCAGCCTTCCTCTAAGGTGGCACTAGTGGTAAAGAATACCCTTGCCAATGCAGGAGACAATGGAGACTCTGGTTCTATCCCTGGGTCAGGAAGATCCCCTGGAGGAGGAAATGGCAACCCACTCCAGTATTCTTGCCCAGAAAACCCCATGGACAGAGGAGCCTGGTGGGCTATGGTCCATAGAGTTGCAAAGAGTAGGACACTACTGAATGACTTAACACACACGACCCAAGTAAATTGCACAGAGAGCTCCAGCAAAAAAAAAAAAAAGCTAAAGGGTCTTAATTCAGATTTGAAAAATCATAGTTTTGCTTCATTCCTGACATAAGTTTCTCTTTCTATATGTCTTTGGTTGTGTATATTAGTATCTCATGACTGCCAGAACAAGTTACCACAAACTTCAAGTCTTTAAAATAAGAAAAAAATGGGGATATAGTCTCTCATAGTTCTGGAGAAGTCTGAAATCTATATGTCATCAGGGACATCCTTCAGCTGGGCTCTGGGGAGAATTTGTTTCCTGCCTCTTCCAGTTATGGGTGTTTCCCTGACACTCCTGGACTTGTGGCCTCATCGCTACAATCTCTGCCGCCATCTTCACTTCATCTTCTCTGCTGTGTATCTCTCTTATCAAGACACTCATCACTGGATTTGGAGCCCACCCAAGTCATTCAGGATGGTCTCATCTCAAGACCTTTGACCTAAGTACATCTGAAAAGATTCTTTTTCCATTTAAATTCCCTACATACAAATGACTTCTATTCCAAGAGTGTGTTGGTAAGTCCAATATGTTCATAAATCCAACAAAGTTAGCCTAGATATACAGCTAACACAGTCAGTTATACATTACAGTGCTGTACTATAATAGGTTTATAATGTTGTTGTTGTTGAGTCACTCAGTCATGTCCAACTCTTTGCAACCTCATGGATTGTAGCCTGCCAGGCTTCCCTGTCCTTCACTATCTCCTAGATATTGCTCAAACTCATGTCCATTGAGTCAATGATGCCATCCAACCATCTCATCCTCTACTGCTCCCTTATCCTTTTGCCCTTAATTTTTCAAAGCATCAGTCTTTTCCAATGAGTCGGCTATTTGTATCTGGCAAAGTATTGGAGCTTCAGCTTCAGCATCAGTCCTTCCAAAGAGTATCCAGGATTGATTTCCTTTAGGATTGATTGGTTTGATCTCCTTGGTGTCCAAGGGACTCTCAAGAGTCTTCTCCAGCACCACAGTTGGAAAGCATCATTTCTTCAGCGCTCAGCCTTCTTTATGGTCCAACTCTCACATCCATACATGACCACTGGAAAAACCATCAATTTGACTATATGGACCTTTGTGGACAAAGTGATGTCTCTGGTTTTTAATATGCTGTCTAGGTTTGTCATAGCTTTTCTTCCAAGGATACTTTTCACATAAATAATACATAAAAAAAACATAAAAAAACAAAATATTTAAAATCTTACAGTACAGTACCTTGAAAAGTACAGTAGTACAGTACAACAGCTGGCACACGGGGGCTGGCACTGAGTGAACAGGCAGGAAGAGTTATCAACTGGAGCGGGTAGAGGAGGTGGGAGACAGTAGAGCTGAAGGATCGTCAGCAATAAGAGACTGAGGAGAATCTGCAATTTCATCACACATGACGTTGATGCCACGTGCTCTGGTTCCTTGCTGGATTCAATTCCATCTACCCTCTTGAAAAAATGATTCAGTGATGTCTGGGTAATAGCTCTTTCCCTCTCATTATAGATGAATTTGTAGCCCTGGATTGCATTCTGAATGGGCGCTGCAAGCTTCAGGTACCATTCTGCGTTCAAGTTCTATGCCTCTAAAACTAACAATGCCTCCTCAAGTAGAGCTAACTTAAGTGATTGGCCATGTGAACACACATTCTCATCTTTGACAGTTCGCGACTTGAAGGTTTGTATGTAGGGGACTTACTGTAAAGTCACATTCACAGATGCTGGGGTTTAGGATATGTCTCTTGGGGATGGGCATAATTCAATCCACAGTGTGGGGGAGGGGTCTCATTTTCTGATTCAGAATCAAAGCAGTGTTTCCTGATGATAGAGAATCCCTAAATGTCAGAATGTGATGAGACATTAGAAGACTTCTGATACAGCCCTCTCTGCTGTTCCCTCCTTTTTCCTACAAGAAGTTAAGTGATTTGCCCCAAGTCACTCCACTCAGAGCAACAGAGCTGAGCCTAGAATCTGGCCCTACCTGTCCAGCTCTCTCCCTGTGTGTTCTTTTTATTGCCCTCCCTGGAGAAATAAATGCACCTCCAATTCCCTGCCTCTCATGCTTCTGCCCAATCTGATTAGGCTAACTACAGCCAGCTCAGTGGGATTGTGCTTTTATAAAACTCTCCATGCTATCATGCCAGGTCAATGTCATTTTTTCCCTACCATTTGCATTGCAATGGACTTCAAGTCAGCTCTGAACACAGCCTTCAGAGCACAGAATGTTGGTTGATGACACTGACTCTTCATCCTCTGTCCTTTCTGCTCTGGTGCTGATTTATGGGCATCCAAACAGACACCGGAAAAAGTTGGCTTGCTTCTTGCCGTGGGGGCTGATGGCAAAAGAGAAAGGCCTCCCTCCCATCATTCCCCTGTGATCACATTTCACCATTAGATATAAGCAGCAGCAGAAAAATAACCACGAAAGGGTTGGGACTTGAAAGGAGCTCACTGTCAAGTCCCTGGAGTTTTACAGAAAATCGATGGTATGTGTATCATGTTACAAACACGTGAGCACATTTTTGTGGAAAAATAAATGATGGATCAATAAATATCTATTAAGCGCCTATCGTGCTTTCCAGACCATGAGTGGAGCTGAGAGTTTACAACAGTTTATTTAAGGAGAGTATATCTTTGTTTATCTACCTGGCTGTTGATGCTAATTTGGCCTGGCAGTGGCTAAGATACATTGCTGAGACAAGAAATTTCTATAAAAGATGGCTCTGTAGGCATAACTGGAATTAGTGTGCAGTAAAAAGAAAGACCTGTTCTGTATATAAATGGGACTGTGTACCCCCAAAGTCCATTGCCAGAGGGGACCAAAAGAAGCATCCCTGTGGGGTGGCCAGCCGTAAGACTAGGAGGAGCCTTGAGGACAGACTCTGGAAATAGCTACACTCTTTCCATGTTATTGAGGTAATTGAATTTTTTGCCCACTAAAATCACCCAGAAATTCTCACTTCCTGTCTACAGCAAGATACTTAATGAAGCAACACATGTGATGGAAGATATGTGTGTGCCATGGTGTGTTCTCTTAATTAAAATTTTAATATGTTTGCAGTTAGAGGGCTTGGGGTCATTCAAAGAAAGGGAACTAAATGCATTCAAAGTGTTTAATACAATCCCAGGTATTTAATACAATCCCAGGGAAGCATCCGATAATGGCAGTCATTTTTATTAAAAGGACCATGTGGTCCCATTGTCTGAAGCTTACTTCCTGGGAGAATTCACTGTCCGTGACACAAAGAGAGGCATGCGCTGTGGGGTGTGGCTGACGCCCTCATCCATATTCATCATGGGTCTTGAGAGTAAATGCTGAATTTTCCTCCCCTCTGGGTCTGCAGCTCCTAGTTCTCTGGTAAACAGCAGGTGCAGAATAAGTGACACTCTGGGGCAGCAGAAACCACTATGGCCCCCAGCAGTGCAGGGTGAGCTCATTTGCCAGCACATCAGGACATCTGGTTCCAACTAGTTGTGTGACATTGGGAAAGACATAGCTCTTGCCTTGGGTTTAGGGTTTTCATCTGAGAAATGGAATATTTAATTACTTGACCTCTGTTATCCATTCTGACCCACATAAATGCCAATGATTCCATGATACTTTGTACAGAGGCACAAGTTTTGGTGAAATGGCTTTGGGATTGGAGCCATTATGCTAGGCTTGTTGCAGGAAGGGGGTCACCTGCCAGGACCCGAGAGTGGGCTCTTGTCGACCCTGGGAAATGAATTGTCTGCGGAGACATGCCTGCTGACAAAGCATGAGACTTTATGGGGAATGGGTGCCTGGGCGGAGAGCAGCAGGGTCAGGGAACCTAGGGGAAATGCTTTGCCACAAAGCCAGTAGTCTCGGGTTTTATGGTGTTGGGATTAGTTTCCGGGATGTCTCTGGCCAATCACTGATTCGGGATCCTTCCTTATGGCCTGTGTCCATCACTCAGCCAAGATGGATTCCGGTGAGAAGGATTCTGGGAGGTTGGTAGGACATACGGACTGGAGTCTCCTATCTCCTTTTGACCTTTCCTGAATTCTTCAGGTGGTAGCTTGTCAATTCTGAGTTCCTTATCAGGCCCTCCTGTTTAAGATAACTCATGCAGTGGTTAGCATCGGGCCTGGCCAGGGTGGAGGTTTCAGTCAGTGGTTCCCCTAACAGATTTATGAGGCTATTTAAAGATGAATATGACCTTTTTACCCATAAACTGTTTTCCAATCTAATGAAAGAAACAGAGACTATGCAACATGGATAAATATTAACGAGTAAAGGGTTAAATGGTAATACATTGCTTTGTAGCTGAAAATAACTCTAAACAAGACATTATTTTTCACAAAATAAATGGTCTAAGTCAGGTATAGGTGAGTAACTGCCCAGGAGCACTTAATTCAGCCCCCATCTGACTTTGTAAAGGTAACTTTTTTTTTTTTTTTTTGAAAAGAGCCACCGCATTTGCTTAAGCATTATCTATGGCTACTTTCCTACACAATAGTAGAGTTGAGTAGTTGCAACAGAAACCATGTGGTTCACAAAGCCTAAAATATTTACAACCTGCTCCCTTAAAAACACAGTTTACTACCCTCTGGCTTATATGAACAAGGATATATCTCTCAAAGGGGTTTCCCAGGTGGCTCAGTGGTAAAGAATCTGCCTGCAATGCAGGAGACATGGGTTCCATCCCTGGGTCAGGAAGATTCCCTAGAGAAAGAAATGCCAATCCATTCCAGTATTCTTGTCTGGAAAACCCCTGGACAGAGGGGCCTCACGGGGTACAGTCCATGAGGTCGCAAAAGAGATGGACGCAATTTAACAACTAAACTATTACCACAACCTTATCTTCCAAAAAGCCTCCATCGTGGGAGTTGTGGCGGTCTTGGAAAGCTCACAGAAGCAGAGAAAAGAATTCCATTGTCTTTGAATCTAAGAGGTACCTATGCCGCTTGTCCTCAGGATGGAATCTTCTGTGGGTCACGCCTGACAGATACCTGTTTAGACAAGCACTGCTGGAACTCAAGCAGCGAGGCAGATATGCGAAGCCGTAGGACAGCAGCAACTACAGGGCTCCACCCCAGGGTTGGCAAGCCATGATGGTTAGTGAGCACTTCCTTCAGAAACACTGAAATCTACCTCCCTGTAATTTCTGCTGGGTTGTTTTTCCACGTGTCCACCCTCGGGTATTTGGAAAGATAAATTAGCTGACCCCATAATCCTCTCTGAAACAGACTTAACTTCCCATCAACAGTTCCTGTACGTGGTTCTCAGCCTCTGGACCGTCATTCCTGGCCTCCTCTGAGCACACCCTTGTCTGTGAATACCCATTTCCAGCACAGCACCACAAACCCATCTCAATGTTCCAGTGCTATTGGGCTCTCTCGTTTCTCTCCCCCAATAACTGGCCTTAAGTGTAATGTGTTTGAAAGAGCTCTAGCTTTTCTTTTCCTTTCTATGTCTTCAATTTTTAATTGAAGTATAGTTGATTTACAATGCTGTGTGATTTTTCAGGTGTGCAGCAAAGTGAGTCAGACATACATATATAATTTATGTATAATCTATTATTTTCAGATTCTTTTCCACCGTAGGTTATTATAAGATATCAAGCACAGTTCCCTGTGCTATACAGTAGGCGCCTTCTGGTGATCTATTTTATATATAGTACTGTGAAAAGAGCTCTAGCTTTAGCATCTTACAGTGTGTGTGTGTGTTTAAGTTGCTTCAGTCGTGTCCGAGTCTTCAGTCGAGTCTTTGCAACCTCATGGACTATAGCCTGCCAGGCTCCTCTGTGCATGGCATTCTCTAAGCAAGAGTGCTGGAGTGGGTAGCCTTTCCTTTTCCAGGGGATCTTCCCGACCCAGGGATTGAACTCCCGTCTCCTGCATTGCAAGCGGTTGCTTTACTATCTGAGCCACCAGGGAAGCCCTTAGCATTGTACATACTTTTATATAAATCCTGGCTCCCCTTTTTACATCTCTCTAAGCCTTAATCCCCTCGTCTTTAAAATACAGACTGCAGGATTACTATAAGGACTAGAGATGATAATTGTAAAGAGCCCAGGACATACTAAGCACTTAATAAATGATAATTATCTCTTTCTTCCTAGGTTACCACTTCTAATGCAGTCTGATGCCACAGGGCCATCAATTCTCAAGGCAAGCTTTACTCTTTGACAAAAGTCTCTGCTTCTGTTCCATAAAAAATTTACAATCTTTTTTCTTTTTCTGGAAAAATAAGGGTCCTAATTTACCCCAGTAGAGGTCTAAATCTAATTCCATGCTGCCCTCCCAGGTTGTATGGCTCTCTCTGCAATTGTATGGCTCCCTCTACAATTCCATGATCCTGGCATCTTTGCTTTGACCTTCTCCCACTTTTCTGGCTCCTTGGAGCAGCACAGCAGTCTCTGACTGGACCTTATCTTGCTCCTTCACATGGCTGGCCCATACACCTGACAGTGCTCTGTAACCAGGGCAACGAGAAGGAGTATGAGATCTGGGTACCAACCTCATCTTCACTTCCATTTTCCTTTTATCTTAGGTAGCTCCACCAAACCAACTTTTCCTTTCCTTACAAGGCTACTTTCCCAAATATGCAGCATAGAGATAAAAACAGATTCCAAACATGAGTCCAGTAGCTGGACTGAGGTAAAGAGCCAACGATGAATGACAATTTAGAGATGGACTCCAGAAATGACTATGAAACCTCAGTGTGGTTGGCACAATAACAACCCTGTAAAGATGCCCATTCCAATCCCAAAGAAAGGCAATGCCAAAGAATTCTCAAACTACCACACAATTACACTCATCTCACACGCTAGTAAAGTAATGCTCAAAATTCTCCAAGCCAGGCTTCAGCAATACGTGAACCGTGAACTTCCAGATGTTCAAGATGGTTTTAGAAAAGGCAGAGGAACCAGAGATCAAATTGCCAACATCCACTGTATCATCGAAAAAGCAAGAGAGTTCCAGAAAAACATCTATTTCTGCTTTCTTGACTATGCCAAAGCCTTTGACTGTGTGGATCACAATAAACTGTGGAAAATTCTTCAAGAGATGGGAATACCAGACCACCTGACCTGCCTCTTGAGAAACTTATATACAGATCAGGAAGCAACAGTTAGAACTGGACATGGAACAACAGACTGGTTCCAAATAGGAAAAGGAGTACATCAAGCCTGTATATTGTCACCCTGCTTATTTAACTTCTATGCAGAGTACATCATGAGAAACGCTGGGCTGGAAGAAGTACAAGCTGGAATCAAAATTGCTGGGAGAAATATCAATAACCTCAGATATGCAGATGATGCCACCCTTATGGCAGAAAGTGAAGAGGAACTCAAAAGCCTCAATGAAAGTGAAAGAGGAGAGTGAAAAAGTTGGCTTAAAGCTCAACATTCAGAAAACAAAGATCATGGCATCCAGTCCCATCACTTCATGGGAAATAGATGGGAAAACAGTGGAAACAGTGTCAGACTTTATTTTTGGGGGCTCCAAAATCACTGCAGATGGTGACTGCAGCCATGAAATTAAAAGACGCTTACTCCTTGGAAGAAAAGTTATGACCAACCTAGATAGCATATTGAAAAGCAGAGACATTACTTTGCCAACAATAGTCCGTCTAGTCGAGGCTATGGTTTTTCCAGTGGTCATGTATGGATGTGAGAGTTGGACTGTGAAGAAAGCTGAGAGCCGAAGAATTGATGCTTTTGAACTGTGATGTTGAAGAAGATGCTTGAGAGTCCCTTGGACTGCAAGGAGATCCAACCAGTCCATTCTGAAGGAGATCAGCCCTGGGATTTCTTTGGAAAGAATGATGCTAAAGCTGAAGCTCCAGTACTTTGGCTACCTCATGCGAAGAGTTGACTCATTGGAAAAGACTCTGATGCTGGGAGGGATTGGGGGCAGGAGGAGAGGGGGACGACAGAGGATGAGATGGCTGGATGGCATCACTGACTTGATGGACATGAGTCTGAGTGAACTCCAGGAGTTGGTGATGGACAGGAAGGCTTGGCATGCTGTGATTCAAGGGGTCACAAAGAGTCGGACATGACTGAGCGACTGAACTGAACTGAACTGAAAGATGCCCATCCCCTAATCCCTGGAGGCTGTGAATATATTACCTTATATAGGGACTTTGCAGAAGTCTCTAACTAAATTAATGACTTTGAGATGGGAGACTGGAATAATATGGGTGGGCCACTATAAACATAAGGGTCCTTAAAAGTGCAAGAGGGGGGCAGAAAAGAGGCCAGCGGGATGTGGGGAGAGAAACTGATCTATGATGGCTGGCTTTGAAGAAGGATGAATGGACCATGAGCTAAGGAATCCAGGCAGCCTCTAGAAGCTGGAAAAGGCAAGGAAATTGACCTGGCCCTACAGTCTCCAGAAGGGAACACAGACTGCTGACACCTTGACTTTACCCCAGTGAAATGTGAGTCAGATGTCTAAACTACAGAATTTTGAGATGATAAACCTGCCTTGTTTTAAGCCACTAAATTTGGTGATGTGTTATAGCAGCAATAAAAAACTAACACACTCAAGAAAAACAGGAAGAGAAGAAGACCCAGGAGAGAGGATTGGTCAAGGAAATCCAGGAACATTAGCTTCAAGAAATAGAAGGTGGGTAACTATTTTAAGGGCTTCCCTGGTGAGTAAGATGGTAAAGAATCTGCCTGCCTTGAAGGAGACCTGGGTTCGATCCCTGGGTGGGTAAGATTCCCCTGGAGGAAGGAATGGCTAAGAACTATTGGAAAATTAAATGATATGAGAACTGAAAAAAAAAATCCTCACCCTCTTCTCCCTGCATATTAACCCACCTCTTCTATTTCCAGCTTCACCAGCAACCAGCAGGGTGATATTTTTAAACTAGAGATCAGATCACATCACTTCCCAATGTAAAACTCTCTCCTAACTCCCCACAATTTTTATAATCAAGTCCAAAACTGCTTGCAAGACACAGTCTACTAGCACTCAACTCTCCAAGTCTATATCCTGCTACTTCCTCCATGTTCTACTCACCATTGAAGATGCACTGACTCTCTAGGGCTCCATTTAGCAAATATGATACATCCAGTACTCAGGTTTCCCAAGTGGCGCCAGTGGTAAAAATCTGCCTGCCCATGGTGGAGATGCAAGAGACTTGAGTTTGATCCTTCGGTTGGGAAGATCCCCTGGAAAAGAAAATGGCAACCCACTCCAGTATTCTTGCCTGGAAAAGCCTTTAGACAGAGAAGCCTGGTGGGCTATAGTCCACGGGGTTGCAAAGAGTCAGACACGACTGAGCTGCGCACACACACCAGTACTCATGCCCTCACATTTCACGTGCTGTTTCATTCTCTGGCCTGCCTTTGGCCTGCTTACGATTCCTGCAGCAATCTTCAAGACCTAGCTCAAGCATTATCTCCCTTGGAATGCCTTCTCTGATCCATCCCCATTCTCAGTCCTGTATTTCTCTATGACAACTTGTATGTTTCTCCCTCACACAAAACTGCGCTCTTTAGGGCAAAGTACATTCGGCTCCCAGCTCTCCGCATATGACATCTAAACTCCCTTTCTTGGGTAAGTCAGGATCTTGGATCTGACCTGGGGCAAAGTTCTCCCTGAGAGCCAAGGCTAGAAAGACAGAACTGGCCTGTGGCTACCAGACACATAGCAGAAGAACGTGGAGAAAAACAGGATGTAGATTATGCAATAGAACTGTATGCAATGATGGAAGCATGTTGTGCCTAATGCTGACCATTAGCCAAGGTGGTTATAGACCTCTTAAACAGTGGCTTGAAGTGTAACTAAGGAACCAAACATTCCATTTTACTTAATTTTAATTTACGTTTAAATAGCCACACATGATTAGTGGCTACTAGATTGAATAGCACAGCTAGCAGAAAGATAAGGTAAACAGCAGTACAAGCAAAATATCAAATTCAAAGGAATATAAAGTTAACAATTCTGAAACTACTCTACATTTTCATTGGAATTGAGTCAATCAACTATTTTTACTGGAACTGAACAAACAGAAGTGGGAACCAGGTTTCTCACTGTAGGGTGGAAGGTTATAGACAACCAACAGGAGAAGGTTGGGATGAGTCATGTGCTAATGAATCAGAATTCAACACATAAATATGAACTCATGTTTAGCTTAATATACATACAGATGGTTGCATACAGAAATATTTATAGATATGTGTATACATGCCTATTGGTATACAACATATTATTTCCTTGTTCAGTTGCTGAGAGGGCCGGAATCATAGACACCCCAGTAGCCACAAGCACATCTAGCACCCTGATATAGGTGTCTAAAACCATTCTGCAATAAAAGGAACCAGAAATTCTTGGAGAAACTACTGATTTTAGGACTGGGGCAGGAAGTCAACCAACATATAAGATAAGCCTGGAGAATCTTATAATGCTAGGAAGCAGGAAAGTTGAGGTGTGGGGAACACAATGATGGGTGGAGTGGACACAGGAGCCAACTGCAAGAAGACCTTTCCCATGTACAAAGTTGGAACCATTTAGACTAAAGAAAGTAGAATTCGATTACAACCCCAAATATAAAACAAATACCCACGACGCCATACTAATGTAAATGATTGATTAAATAAATAAATGAGGGAAAATAGGCAAATCTCCTGCACAGAAAAATTTCAAATAATAAAGTAAATACTTTGCTTTCAAGGTGATGGAGCATAATTATCATTCCTTATGTATAAACTGTACCCAGTAACTTTTTGCCAAAGAGTACAGTACAGGGTAGGAAAATTAATACCTTTACAACTGGAAAACCTGACCAAAAAAGCCTTGGCAAGGTGATCATGAGTTGCCATCAACAGTGACAAGTCATGTTTATATCATGTTTTCTGATGTGGAAGAGGTAAAATGGTATTTTACCTCTGTGGATTTCCTTCTAAAACCCATGACCCTGGTCTAACTATGAGAAAAAACATAAGACAAATCCCAACTGAGGGAGATTCTATATAACTCCTGACCACACACCTCAAAGCTGTCAAGGTCATCAAAAACAAGGAAAAATCTGAGAAACTATAAAAACAGCCAAGAAGAATCTAAAGAGACTTGATGCCTCCCTGTTACATAGTTTCCTTGATAGGATCCTGAAACCAAAAAGGGACATGAGCTAAACACTAAGCAAATACAAATAAAGTACAGACTTTACTGGATGATAATGTATGGAAAAGACCCTGATGCTGGAAGGGATTGGGGCAGGAGGAGAAGGGGATGACAGAGGATGAGATGGCTAGATGGCATCACTGACTTGATGGACGTGAGTCTGGGTGAACTCCGGGAGTCGGTGATGGACAGGGAGGCCTGGCGTGCTGCGATTCATGGGGTCACAAAGAGTCGGACACAACTGAGCGACTGAACTGAATGTATCAGTGGGCTTCCCTGGAGGCTCAGTGGTAAAGATTCCACCTGCCAATGCAGGAGACACAAGAGCCACGGGTTTAATGCCTGGGTGGGGAAGATCCCCTGGAGGAGGAAATGGCAACCCACTCCAGTATTCTTGCCTGGAAAATGCCACAGACAGAGGAGCCTGGGGTTTCAAAGAGTTGGACACAACTGAGCACACACACACACACACACACACACTGTATCAATATTGTTTCATTAATTATGACAAATGTACCACAGTGATGTATGATGCTAACAATAGAGACAATTGCCTGTGGGTTATATGACAACTCTCTGTACTATCCCCACAAGCTTTTTGTAAATCTAAAACTATACTAACATAAAAAGCTTACTTTAAAAAAATCCACAGAGATCAGTAAAAAGATAAAAGACTGTGATTTATTTTTCTGTGTGTTTCCTGGTCTTCGGGAATCCTCTCCTCCTCCAATCTTAGCCCATGTGATTTGGATAAAACTTTTGCCTATTGTTTTTGTTTCAGTGAAGGGCTAACATATGATCCACCCTTTCACCACGGCCACTGTGATTGGCTCAGGAATGGACAAATGACCCAGGCCACACCCATGAGACTCCCCTCTGGTTCATTTGATGGAACTATCAAGAAAGAGATGCTCTTCCCAGTCCCTACTAGGATCACTAAGAACAAGTAAGCTGGCAGCCATCCTGTTAACAAAAGTAGACAGCTTGCTTGAGAACAAGGCCAACATAGAGGAAAACAAAAAAAGGAAAGAAATAGAACCCTGATAATATTCTTTGAGCTCCTGATTTGCCACGTACAAAATGAGTGGTAGTCATTCATTTTGTGATTTGATAAACCACTCTCGTTCCTTTTGCTTAATTGATTTGAGGTTTCAATCAGTTGCAACCACGGAGTCTTAACCAATACAACGGTTCTAAGGAAAACGGTCTGAACCAGAATCTATTAGAGATATTTGGGGTCCCCCTTCTTCCCAGCCTTCATGTTTCCACATAGAAATTTCTACTCCCATGGTGACACAATATGTACTTAACTCTTCCACCCCTCTCTTCTGGATACAGTGATGACTTACCTAAGAGGTTGTATCAGAAAAGGGAAATAAGCATGCACAGATCCATCTGGGCCTCCCTTTCTCATCTACCTGTCTGCAAATTTGATCTGTTCTACTGCATGGCTGCCACCATGGGGCACAAAAATCAGGATCAGGGTCTACACCTGCATTCTAGCAGCAGGTCTCAAGGCTTATCCTTCCCTGACCTCCTCCTTTGACCTTGATATGTTTAATGCAACTAATCTGTATAAGGGGGAGAGCTTCACAGACCTCAGCTTTCACTTGGATGCATCATTCTGAGCTCTCAGTTCAAGGATAAAATCTCAGATGCTTGATTATCGATGTACATCCAAGGTAACCGCTCCAATCTACTGTTATCCTTTATAAAAGTGATACTTTGCCCTTCAGTTGTCTGATAACTGTTTCTCATCCTGTTGTGGACTCAACATTGAGAGAAAGGGTGTGATTCATTCCTATCTCTCAAATCTGGGCAACAGAACGGGTTTGAAGATGGAGTGTGAAGAACAGCTTAGGGACAGACCATGACAGAAGCCATTTTACGGTCCTTGTACAGTTCCTCACCTGTGCCTGTGGTCAGAAAGGCATTCAGGACAATGTCTTTTTAAAACTATAAAGGGGGTCAAGAACTAGCTTTTGAAAGAACAAACTCATTATAAGCAGCTAAGCAAGCATATATATAAAACCAGCAAAAAAAAATCCATAATATCCCTTCTGCTGCCCTGAATGATAATTAAATTGAAATAAAAGACACAATTACATTGTCCCCTAAATAAGCTATAGGGAAAACTGATCTTATCAAAGATTCTTCTAGCTATACGTCTTGAAAGGGCATCTTCCCAAGACTCTATGTCAGAACTAGTCCCTTTATCCTTCTGTTCAATGGAACCAGTAATTTCTCTCATTTTGACAAGAGATCGGCTGCAAAAACCAACTTGGTTAATGCTTCTGAAGTGCTGGGCCAGAACAAGAATTGCAGCAAGGGAAGTTAGAAAGCAGGAGGGATAAATAAATAATAATAATAAATAATAAATAAATAAATAATAAATAAATAAATAAATAAAGTCTGAGAAAGCTTGCATTCTTTTTGCATAAATAACTTGTGACATTATCTCAATTTCTCAAGTCAGAGTTTCTTCTGTAAATAATTCACAGTAATAGGCAGTGAGCTAGCTGTGAGGGGAAGTGGTAAATTATTTGCAGTAGTGGTGGAATGTAAAACCTAACACAATCTGAATGGAGAATTAGGGATGCGTTAGGGATAAACGAGAGCAGGCTCCATCTGAAGAGAGGATGGTCATGAAGGAATTCAATAATTTAGGGCACTACTTAGAGAGCTGAGAGTGATGTACTGGGCTTAGTCCTTGAGTGGGATAGTACAAGGGCCAAAGAGCAGATTTCAAGCATCTAAAAATAATTTCAAGTAGCTGTTGCTTGTGTGCCTCGAACCCTATGTGAGACACATGTAACTGACAAACCTGTCCTGCAGACTCTCTTCACCAGAGACACCAAATCTGCCAGCACCTTCATCTTGGACTTTCCAGCCTCCAGACTGTGAGAAATAAATTTCTGTTGTTTATGGTTCACCTAGTTTATGGCATTTTGTTAGAGCAGCCCAGACAGACTAAGACACTGGCAAGGAGTAGGGCTCTGGAAAGAAAGTGTGCTTTGAAATTGGGCATTTATAAGTGTATTTTCTCTCTCTCTCCCCGCTCCATCCTGCCACCCATCTCTCTCCCATTACTATCTACATATTCAGGTGAGAAGTGGAGCAGTCTAATTAAGAAAGGTGAAGAAAACTATTTACGATAGCCAAGGCATGGATGCAACCTAAATGTCCAACAGCAGATGAATGGATAAAGAAAATGTGCTCGCTACTTCAATTAAAAAAAAAAAATTTTTTTTTAAAGAAAGGCGCAGAAGCAAAGAGAAAGGCTCAGAGGAAGACAGGGGAAATGAGAAAGAAAAGAGAAGGGAGGGATTGTGTGCTCCTTCACAGAGAAACCACCCCCTACAAATGCCCTCTGAGACTGTTAAGACACAGCCTTTATGAACTAATTACCAATTACCAGGCTGTCAAACCATAAAAGCTAAGCTTGCCCATTAAAGCTGTCTGTCTGGAAAAGGAGTTGGAGAAGCCTGGGACCACAGCCCCTCTATCATGGTGCTCAAAATAGAAGCTTACAATTTAGCAGAGACCATGTGCCTACATTTCAAAGGGCACTGCTGTGACCCCTAAGGCTGGATGAGGAGGGTCTTTTTAAAAAGGCTCTGCATTTCAGCACTCCTCAAATTAGTGAGGAGAAAATAGAGGATGGTAGGGGGGTCCTGGGAAGTCAGGCAAGTCCTTCCTTCAATCCTGATCTTTTCTAAGTAAAACAGAGCAGGAGAATGGCTGAGGGGAGGGGCACCAGGGCTGGGTCACACAAGCCTGAGTTGAAACTTGGGTCCTGCCGTACAAGCATAGCATGTAAATGTCTTCAGTTTGGGGGTTACCACTCAAAATTCACTTCCTTGCCTTTACTCCCTTGGCCTTCTTTAGCAGAGCCAACACTATTCCCAGAAGGCATATGGAAAACTTACAGGAGTGTTTAGGGCTGTCTCATTGATGGGGATGTTTGTGGGTAAGGACCTAGTGCACTTACTCCCTGCAGTGATCATGTCTGTACATAAAAGAATTGCCCCAAGACCCTCATGACCTCTCAGCATCTCTGCAGAAAGATCTGTATGGGGGAAAAAAATGCACAGCTACGTAGTTATCCACACTGAGAAACTTTCCCTGCTTTATAGAAAAACACAAACTAATGTTTCCCTATTTCTATATTATTTTTACATTGAATTATCCAGGAGTACAACTACCAGGTAAATCAAGAGTATACTATATTAGTATATTATATTAGTCTTGTTCATAACTTTCCCAAGAGTTGATAACTAATTCGCAAACTACCCCTACAGCAGCACTACTGGCAGCATTTAAGTTGGCAAAACAACACCCCTGGATCATGTGTCTCTCAAATTCTGGGTGATTTTATGGTGCAGGCATCTGAATGCTTCTTATCTTCAGATACAGTTGTACCTGATATATTATTACCTTATTAAATATTAAATGCACTACTATTTTATTAAGCATTGCTGTGCTTTTTATAGTTAGGGTTGTTTTTTTTTTCTTAATTTTGTGTTGTGGTAGGTATATTATCTATAAATTTCCTATAAAGAGGACATAATAAAATATTTGTAATATAAAAGGGTCTCAGGCCAGGTTTCCCAGGAAACAGGCTCTGAGATGGAAATCTGCATGTAGGAAGCATATTAGAAGTTGTCCTTGGGATCAACTGTGAAGGATGGAGAGGGGGTAGGATGGGGCAGAGGGAAAAGCTGATCTGGATAGAGTCACTGCAGAGGCCTCAGCCCTACCTCCTGTACTTACCAGTCATCAGATTCAGGTTGTCTCTGTGGATGGGATATGAGCTAAGGTGAGGACATGAACTGCTGAGGTCAATTCTTGGAAAGAGACTCGAGGCTTTCTATTTACCTAATTTTTGTTGTGAGTCAGCAAGCTATTCAGCTTCCTGCCGGAGTACAAGACACAGTGACAGATGGCAGTGCCCAGGCTGGGGAATAAGTTGCACGTTTCTGCCAATAGAACTAGCCAGACAAGCAGGGAGGTCATCATTGATGGGCAAATTAGGCCTGGTGTCCTTGAGTTTGTTTTCAGTGTAGACTGATGGGGAATGAAAGCAGTAGCTTTGTAGGTGGCTCTTTGTCCCTTTTTCTGTTTGTTCATCTCTGTTCTCCTTAGACCTTAATTATAAAAATGAGATCACTAGGTAACATTTAACCTGACTCCTGACTTCTGCTTAACAGAAGTACACAATGCCTTTCCTAACCCATTGATTCCTTTCTTGGATTAAAAGGAGTAAGAATAAATAATTAAGTAGTTAAAGAATGACTGACTCTGTACCCTCAGCGTTCCCCTTAGCAACATTGCAGGACCAAATGGGCAAGATAGCATCCAAAGAAAAATCAGGAGAAGTCAGCAATGGAAAAATAAGGAGGACCTGGGACTTCGCCTGTAGATCACAGGTGGAGAGAACAAAGGAGATAAAAATGCGTGGGGAGAAAAACGAAGAGCACATACACACATACATACACATACAACTTGCTGCTGCTGCTGCTGCTGCTAAGTCGCTTCAGTCGTGTCCGACTCTGTGCGACCCCATAGACGGAAGCCCACCAGGCTCCCCCATGCCTGGGATTCTCTAGGCAAGAACACTGGAGTGGGTTGCCATTTCCTTCTCCAATGCATGAAAGTGAAAAGTGAAAAGTGAAAGTGAAGTTGCTCAGTCGTGTCCGACTCTTCGTGACCCCATTGACTGCAGCCTACCAAGCTCCTCCATCCATGGGCTTTTCCAGGCAAGAGTACTGGAGTGGGGTGCCATTGCCTTCTCCAACACATACAACTTAGGAAAGGAAAAACTCCAGGGGCTTGGTCATCTTAAAATTACCAAGCCACATGACCACCTTCTCAGATAACCAAACATCAGCCATGTTAAGTAAAACGACCTGTGCTAGCTATGGTAAAATGATAGCCAAGGTTAAAGTTGAAGGAAAAGGAAACCACTAATAGTTTTGCACATATCTTATGTCCTAATTCTTATATTGCAAATAAGAATTCTGAGTCTCAAAATCTTTGTGATTTATTCAAAGTCACAGAATTAATAAATGGTAGAATCAGATTTTGAACACAGGTCTATCTCATTCCAAGGTCCAAGCCCTTTCCTCCAGAGTATAGCCAAAAGTCTTACAGTTCTCTAAAAAATTATTTTGCAGTAGCAATGGGGCACACTGTGAGCACAAATATTAGGTGTGTTTCACTTATTGATATGCTAGCTTCTCCCCAGAGCACTATGGATGAAGTGTGGAGTTTTCAGGATATGAGTAATTTGTTCAAGGTCACAGTTATAATCATAAGTGATGGTGTTGGAACTAGAACCAAGGACTGTGTTGATCCCACTCTAGAGAATTATCCTTTCATTGCAATGAAACCTTAACACCTGACGCCTACACAGCTAAGCATCTATTGAATGACCTCTATAGAATTGCTGGGCAGGTGACAAGCAGGAGAAAAATCCAGGAACTTCTGGGGAAAGCAAAGCAGGCTGGTCCCCCATTGAGGAGAGTGCACTTCTGAACTCCCACTTCTCAGAATTCCTAAGAGGTCATGCTGTCCTCCATGCTGATCTAGTAAATGAATCCACATCAGCATACGCTGAATAGGGGAGATGGAGGTCCTGATCAGTGACTCCCAGTCTTAATGATAAAGCTGTAACTGTGTCCCTGGGCCAGACAGCTGCCAGCTTCCTGAGGAAGGAGATGATATCTCTTAAGTTTTAAAGAGGCTTTGTTTAAAAATAAGCATAGAGAAAGTCCTAATTTTACTCACTCTCCTCCACCTTGTCCAAGGAAAGGGCAGAGGAAAAGGCAAAGGAACTTCTGATATAATTGGTCCAGGCAACTGCTAAATAAAGTAACGCAGACATGCAGTTTCTGCAACTGTGCAAGGTGAGAGTCAGAATTTGAAATAAGTTGATGAAAATGTGACAACAGAAATAGACTGCAATACACCAAGTAAAGGTCATAAATAAAGCAACAATCTCACATTAATGGGCATGGGATGTGAATCTTGATCTGAAATCTAAGGGGCAGAAGCAGGCAAGAGGCATCCCCTGACTTGCTTTTGAGCAATGTCTTAGAAATGGTCCATAACAGCCGTGAACTTCAATTTGGCTTGGTAATTCCATCCAAAGCAAAACCTAATAAGGGAGTAATCAGGACACCACATTGCAGACAACTTGAGAAGACTATGAGGGAATTTCATGGAAGCTAATCAATAAATGGATAATCGTGAATGTTTCAGTCATGCGCAGCCCTCCATATACTCCAAGATGAGCAGAGACTATTAGTAAGGGGAGGGTCTGAATGGACAGCAAACTCAATGAAGATAAACAAAAAAAGCAAAGGGGACAGGATGAGAAGGGATGCTCAGAAAATTATTTTCACAGTTATGATTAGCAGTGTCACTTTTACTTTACAATCCCACCCTCGTGAGCAGATGTATTCCAAAAAGCATCTTGGTAAGTGACTGAGAAATACCGAGGTTCCAGGGTCCTTTTTCAGTCCCAAGTTTGGTTCATGCTGGTCTCTAGGGGATTCAGCTGTTTTCCTTCTGCTTTTGATAACAAGCAAGGCCAGTGGGGCTCCTGGGCACAAAGCCTTTCTGTGTCCCCCACTTCTTTGATTACGGGAAACAGCCATCATTCAGCCTCCGTGATCTTCCCTGAGTTCCAACACGCAGATTCAAGCAGTTGTTAATTAGGGAAAGAAGGAGATGCAAGACCAGGGAGAAGCAGTCAAGAGAAACAACAGTGCAGCCTTGGGGCAAGGTCCTGGTTCTCCATCAGCAGATATACACAGCAATATCCATCAGCAGAGTCTAAAACCCCCTCCAGGTGTGAGAAGTTACCAATTAATGATGATATGCTGCCCACAAGCATGTAGACCGCAGACAGATTAGAACCTGAAGATTGATCATGCTGACTCCTACTTACCTCACCACCAACCAATCAGAAGAATGTCCATGAGCTGATCATGCCTCCTTTGAACCATTACTGTAAGACTTATTACTCCCTCCAGGTTGGGACATACAATTTTCAGGGCATTAGCCTGCTGTGACCCCTTTTGCCTGGCAAAGCAATAAAGCTATTCTTTTCTACTTCACTTAAAACTCTGTCTCTGAGATTTAATTCAGTGTCAGGGTACAGATGCCATATTTGACTTCAGATGAAATATAATAATGAAAATATTTAATATATACTGACCCTGGGAATAGAAAAAGAAATTCTCAGATTTCAGAAACAAAGAGGTCAAAGTTCAAGCATCAAGAGTTTTCATTTATGTCACAGTGGTTCAGAAGCATTCAGCCAAGAAATAGGGCTAATTGCTCAGGGATTGAGAATAAAGTTATAGATATAGTATAGTTACAGTTAAGAAACTGGGCTAAGGAAGTGTGCATGTGTCACTTCAGTTATGTCCCACTCTTTGCCATCACAGGGACAGCAGCCTGCCAGGCTCCTCTGTCCAGGGGATTCTCCAGGCAAAAAATACTGGGATGCATTGCCACGCTGTCCTTCAGGGGATCTTCCCGAACTGAGGATCGAACCCACATCTCCTATGTCTTCTGAATTGGCAGGTAAATTCTTGGCCATTAGGGATACCTGTGAAGCCCTGGGTTAAGGATACAGGGACCTCTACTATCTTTGCCACTTCCTGTGAATGTAAAACTATTTCAAAATGAAAACTTAAAAAAGTCTATCAAACAATCAATATCTTTTTTTGTGAAAAGTCTTCAATAAATGAAGCATTATTATAATAGCAATGTTATTATAATCAACTGCCTAGTCAGCTATGTAAATGGCAAAGTTACTTTTCTACTGAGTTAAGAAATATTGGAGTTAACTAGACACAGAATGGTAGAACAGAGTGCTCAGCTTGTCTCACAGATATTAAAGCCACATTAGTTTAGTGTTTTCCTAATTGATGTTAGAGCCTGACAGACCAGGGTGTGAATACAGGTTTCACCACTTACTGGGTATCTCTTTGGGCAAATTCTCTAAGTGTCACTAATGGTGGTGACATGGATGCCTTGCTCCCTTTGAATCCTTAGAACTCAGCACAGCATCTGGCACTCCATAAATAATTGTGGAATGGAGTATCTTGATAACTCTGAATCTCCATTCCTTCTATTGCAAAATCATTGCTGGGTTTTTTCTCTTTTTTCCTGTTTACCACCTGTTGCCTCCAAGAAATTGGCATTTTCAGAAGCTGCATTTACATATGAAATCAACAAGATTAACACATTTATTGGTCTACTGTGAAAAGGAAGTATAATCACAATACTGAAAAACAGGAAAGGAAGATTTTAACAATAGCTGTCTTAAGAGTATGCAAATAGAATTTATGAGCCCTAATTGGGAGACTAGACATTTGGGCTTGTTCTAAAGGTGACTGCCATCATCTACTTCCTCTTGGGAAAACTCTTTTGGAGTTACTGCTGATTTGGACAACTAGTCAACGCCTAATGAGGCAGTAATCAGACCTTGGATTCCTTTTCTTCTTTTGGTCCTTTCCTTCTCTCATTTTCTAAAAAAAAATTTCTCCACTTCTCTATTTTTTTATTTCCCATTTGAGAATTATAATTGATCATTTCTATAAAACAGAAGCACAGAACAAGAACAATCTTTGCATCTTCAGCCTCATTAACTTTACAGGGAACTGAAGGACAAGGCAGCAGAGTGGTTTCCCAAATTCACACCTCAGGTCAATCACAGAGTTGGAAATTCAATTGGGTCTCCAGCAATCAATCCATACCTCATTTACTCTGAACTATCTCTTGATGAGGGTGAAAAAGGAGAGTGAAAAGCTGACTTAAACTCAAATTCAAAAAACTAAGATCATGGCATCTGGTTCCATCATTTCATGGTAAATAGAAGGGGGAAAGTGGAAACAGTGACAGATTTCATTTTCTTGGGTGAGATCTCTTCAGGAAAATTAGAGATAACAAGAGAACATTTCATGCAAAGATGGGCTCAATAAAGGACAGAAATGGTAGGGACCTAACAGAAGCAGAAGATATAAATAAGATGTGGCAAGAATACACAGAAGAACTGTACAAAAAAGATCTTCATGACCCAGATAACCACGATGGTGTGATCACTCACCTAGAGCCAGACATCCTGGAATGTGAAGTCAAGTGGCCTTAGGAAGCATCACTACAAACAAAGCTAGTGGAGGTGATGGAATTCCAGTTGAGCTGTTTCAAATCCTAAAAGATGATGCTGTGAAAGTGCTGCACTCAATATGCCAGCAAATTTGGAAAACTCAGCAGTGGCCACAGGACTGGGGGAAAAAGGCCAGTTTTCATTCCAATCCCAAAGAAAGGCAATGCCAAAGAATTCTCAAATTAACACACAATTACACTCATCTCACATGCTAGTAAAGTGATGCTTAAAATTCTCCAAGCTAGGCTTCAGCAATACGTGAACCGTGAACTTCCAGATGTTCAAGATGGTTTTAGAAAAGGCAGAGGAACCAGAGATCAAATTGCCAACATCTGCTGGATCATTGAAAAAGCAAGAGAGTTCCAGAAAAACATCTATTTCTGCTTTATTGACTATGCCAAAGCCTTTGACTGTGTGGATCACAATAAACTGTGGAAAATTCTGAAAGAGATGGAAATACCAGACCACCTGACCTGCCTCTTGAGAAACCTATATGCAAGTCAGGAAGCAACAGTTAGAACTGGACATGGAACCACAGACTGGTTCCAAATAGGAAAAGGAGTACGTCAAGGCTGTATATTGTCACCCTGCTTATTTAACTTATATGCAGAGTACATCATTAGAAATGCTGGGCTGAAGGAATCACAAGCTGGAACCAAGATTTCCAGGAGAAATATCAATAACTTCAGATATGCAGATGACACCACCCTTATGGCAGAAAGTGAAGAAGAACTAAAGAGACTCTTGATGAAAGTAAAAAAGGAGAGTGAAAAAGTTGGCTTAAAACTCAACATTCAGAAAACAAAGATTATGGCATCCGGTCCCATCACTTCATGGGAAATAGATGGGGAAACAGTGGAAACAGTGTCAGACTTTATTTTTTTGGGCTCCAAAATCACTGAGGATGGTGACTGCAGCCATGAAATTAAAAGACGCTTGCTCCTTGGAAGGAAAGTTATGACCAACCTAGATAGCATATTCAAAAGCAGAGACATTACTTTGTCAACAAACTTCCATCAAGTCAAGGCTATGGTTTTTCCTGTGGTCATGTATGGATGTGAGAGTTGGACTATAAAGAAAGCTGAGCACTGAAGAATTGATGCTTTTGAACTGTGGTGTTGGAGAAGACTCTTAAGAGTCCCTTGGACTGCAAGGAGATCCAACCAGTCCATCCTAAAGGAGATCAGTCCTGGGTATTCATTGGAAGGACTGATGCTGAAGCTGAAACTCAGGTTCCAATCCTTTGGACACCTGATATGAAGAGCTGACTCATTGGAAAGACCCTGATGCTGGGAAAGATTGAGGGCAGGAGGAGAAGGGAACGGCAGAGGATGAGATGGCTGAATGGCATCACTGACTCAATAAACATGGGTTTGGGTGGACTCCCAGAGTTGGTGATGGACAGGGAGGCCTGGCGTGCTGCATTTCATGGGATTGCAAAGAGTCGGACATGACTGAGCGACTGAACTGAACTGAACTGACTGGGCTCCAAAATCACTGTGGATGGTGACTGCAGCCATGAAATTAAAAGACACTTGCTCAGTGAAAGGAAAGCTATGACAAACCTAGACAGTGTATTCAAAAACAGAGACATCACTTTACTGACAAAAGTCCATATAATCAAAGCTATGGTTTTTCCAGTAATCATGTATGGATCTAACAGTTGAACCATAAAGAAAATTGAGCACCAAAAAATTGAGCACCAAAGAATTGATGATTTCAAACTGGGGTGCTGAAGAAGACTCTCGAGAGTTCCTTGGATAGCAAGATCAAATCAGTCAGTCCTAAAGGAAATCAATCCTGAATATTTATTGGAAGGACTGATACTGAAGCTGAAGCTCCAATATTTTGGCTATGTGATGTGAAGAGCTGACTCACTGGAAAAGACTGATGTTAGGGAAGATTGAGGGCAAGAGAAGGGGGCAACAGACGATGAGATGGTTGGATGGCATCACCAACTCAGTGGACCTAAGTTTGAGCAAACTCTGGGAGACAGTGCAAGACAGGGAAGCCTGGCATGCTGCAGTCCATGGGGTCCAAAAAAGAGTCAAACATGACATAATGATAGAACAACAGCAATCTCATGGAAACTCAGATCCAAAATGCTCTTCTGGAAAATGGTTGGGTTGATTCTTTAGAAAGTTGAAAAAATACTAAGTGAGCTGACAGCACCCCTTCTTATGAGATGGCAAGAGATGAGTTATTTCTGTAATATGGTACACACATTACATCTGCAATGCTTCTTATTTAGGACACACATTCTAAATTCAGCAAGACAGGCCTAAAGAGAGCTGTGATGTCCTGAAGATGACTTTGTCCACCCTACAAAATAAATCACTTTAAAATAAGCACATATAAGAAAAATGATTTTAAAAATTGACAATAGTCAGCATGGGTAAGAATATTGGGAAATGGATACTCAAACACTCCTTGGAAGCCCTACCTAGTAAAACTAAAATGCACTATAATTATATATCTAACAAAGTACATACAAGATTTGTATGAAAACTAAAATAGGCTGATGAAAGAAATCAAAGAAATCCCAAATAAATGGAGAGTCATGTTGTGTTCATGAACCAGAAGATTCAACGTAATGAAGATGTCAGTTTTTTCAATTGATCTATAAAGTTAGCAAAAATCCAATCAAAATACTAGCAGGACTTTTTACAGATAGATAAGTTGATTCAAAAATTCATAGAAAAAGGCAGTTAAACAAGAATGGTTAAAACAATGTTTTAAAAGAAGAAGAAGGTTAAGGAATTACACCATCCACCATCCAATTTTATGACTTCTGATAATGGTACAGTGATTAAGACAGCGTGGTATTGATGTGGGCTTCCCTGCTGACACACTGGTAAAGAATTTGGCTGTTAATGCAGGAGATGCAGGTTTGATCCCTGAGTCATGGAAGAGACCCTGGAGAAGGAAACGGCAGCCCACTTCAGTATCCGTGCCTGGGAAAGCCCCTGGACAGAGAAGCAAGCAGGCTATAGTCACGGAAGAGTTGGACATGACTTAGTAACTAAACAACAATAACACAGTATTGGTAGAGGAATAGAGACATAGATCAATGGAAGAGAATAGAGTTGAGAAATAGCCCTGCACAAATAAGGCAAATTGATTTTCAACAAATGTACAAAAGCAATTCAATGACACTGTAACTGAATATCCATATGGGAAAAGGAATTCGATCCATAACTCACATCACATATGAAAATTAACTCAGAATGGATCACAGACCTAAAGATAAAAGATGAAATTAAAATTTTTAGGAAAAAAGAAAGAAGGAAAATCTCTGTGAGCTGAGTTAGGCAAAGCATTCTTAATTATGATGCCAAATCATGATCCTTTAGAGGAAAAAAAAGATAAATTGAACTTCATCAAAAATTTAAAAGCTTACCCTGTGAAGACATTGCTAAAAGATTGAAAAGACAGCTATTGACTGCAATAAAATATTTTCAAATCACATATCCAACAAATAATTTGCATACAGAGTACATAAAAAAACACTCAGAACTCAACAATAAGAAAACAAGCAACCCAACTTAAAAATGAACAAAAGACTAAAGCAGACATTTCATTAAGATGTTATTAGTCACAAAGAAAACGCAAAACCACAGTGAGATACCAGCACACATCTATTATAGCAGCTGAAAATTTAAAATACTATCAATACCAAGTACTAATGATGATGCAGAGAAACTAGACATGTCATGCATTACTGATGAGAATGCAAAATGGTCCAATCATTCTGGAAAACTGGAAGTTTCTTATAAACTGAAAGATATATTAACATATGGCCCAGTAATCCCACTCCTCAGTATATGCCCTGAAAAATAAAATTGTGTGTTCTGTCAAAACTGTTCACAAATATTTGTAGCTTCTCTGTGCATGTGTGCATGCTAAGTCACTTCAGTTGTCCCTGACTCTTTGCGACCCGATGGACTGTAGCCTGCCAGGCTCCTCTGTCCATGGGGATTCTCCAGGCAAGAATATCAGAGTGGGTGCCATCCCCTCCTCCAGGGGATCTTCCCAAGCCAGGGATGAAAACCAAATCTCTTATGTCTCTTGCATTGGCAGGTGGATTCTTGACAACTAGCACCACCTGAGAAACTCTATAGCTTCTCTATTAAAGCCCCAATCTAAAAACAATCCAAATGTCATTGAATATGTGAATGAATAAACACAATGTCATTCATTCATGCACTAGAACCCTACTCAAGAATAAAAAGGGAAGAACAACTTACACATTCAGTTTAGATGAATCTCAAAAGCATTATGCTGAATAATATAAGTCAGACTCAAAAGATTACAAACTATGATTTCATACATACGACATTCTTGAAAAGCCAAACTCTGCTTATGGAGAATGGATCTGCAGTTGACAAATTTTACAGAGATGGGGAAGGGTATAGAGAGAGAGCAAGAGGGAGGTTTAGGGGTGGTATATTTGCTCTATATTTTGGTTGTGGTGAGGATTACACAAATCTGTACATGTATCAAAAGCCATAGAAATGTACCCTTAAAATATCAACTATATATTAATTTTAAAAACAAAATTTAAAACTACATACCATTAATGAATCTAGTCAATGAGCATCAGAGGATGACAAGGAAGTTTATGTAGGATGCTCTAACTGTCAATTCCTGAATCCAGCCAGTGATGAGGCAAAGAATAAATCAAAGGAAAAATAAAACAGGCTGACTTTTCCACAGAGCATTCAATATCTGATGAAACAGAACACTACCTACAAAATCTTGAGAAAAGAAAATATGGCCCAATAATAACATCTACATTACCAAATTACCATTCAAGTATAAAAATAAAAGACAAATATTCTTTAAAAGCTTCTCTTTCTCTTTATTATTCTGCAATTAAAGTATAGCATTAAGTAAATTATAAAGTTGTATAAATTATAAAGTATACAATTAAGTAAATCTTAGCATAATCTAATTTATTTTCATGATCAACATTTGTATTAATGCTTTTTGGACTGAGATTTCATGTCTTTTATAAATTCTGGTAAAGCCTCGAACCATTAATGTTGTTTCTCTTTTATTCTCTCCATTCTTTCCTATTAAATACCCACTGAACCTTTCTACTCTAGCCTATTCTTCATTTCAGAGCTAGCTCCGATTTACTAATCCTCTCCTTGAGTCTAAATTGCAAATTAATTCAACCATTGATTTTTTTAATCTGTCACACTTTTTTCATTTTTAGAAGTCCTGTTATTTTCTTTTTCAAATCTACTAAGAACTGTTTTCTAACTTTCTTTTACAGCTTTGATCATTTTAAAAATATTTCTTTTATAATTGCCATCCAGTAGATTAATTACGTAAAGTGTGAGACGTCCTAATTGTATTGCTTGTTGTGTCTGCTGACTTGCTCTGCCACGGTGCACTGTTGTTCTGCGTTGTATAACTTTTATTGTGAACTCATCTTCACTGGGACTTCAGCTGCGGTAATCCCATGCTATCTGGCATTTCTTGCCAAAACACTTGCTCGTGTACGTCCAAATTTTCACTTATATAATTTCTCAGTTTGGTAGTTCTAGAGCATAAAGATAGTACAAATATTAATCCTACCCCTACATGAGAGTAGTTCTATGATTACAGCTTCTTAAAGGAGATTTTCCACACTGAGAGCAGAAGCCATATAGTTTTTCTTCTTATCTCCTCAGGCTGGTGGGCAAAGTTTTCTAATACACACTTTAAGTGAGGATGTAGCTAGCTCTTTGAGAGTCCTGGCTTTATGACTGTCTCATTTCCAATTAACCCTCTCAGGGAGCCAAAGGCATTTATCTTATCTCCACATGGCTGTTAAACCCAATCCTCTTAGCAGTGGAAACTAAAAAAAAGAAGACTGCTTCCCACTGTAGTTTTCAGTTTCTTCTTTTTGACCTCAGAAATGTCCTTTACATTCTTTTCAACTCAGCAATGCCTTTAAAACTTTGGTGGAGGGGGGTGGGCAATGCTGTGCAGCATGTGGGATCTTAGTTTCCTCAGCAAGGATCGAACCCACACTTCCTGCCTTGGAAGCTTGGAGTCTTAACCAGTGGAAGTCCCTAAAACTATTTCTGGTCTATTTAATCCAATACACTAATTGACTCGCATTTCAAAGTTAGTTAGATTACTCTAATTTATTAAACTGCTGGAAATGTAAGTTCTCAGGCAGACAATATAAAATATGAAATAACTTAGTAAATACAACAGTTATTAGCTTATCTTTAAAACAAACAAAAAACACAGAAACAAATCTACATAGTCTTAACTGTGTGTATGCACGTAAATACGACTAAATATTGATCTGCCAGCCTCTCAGTGATTATTTTGAAAGAACCCAACGAGAAGTCAGGGAGGACCAGATACAGGGAGACAACACATCCTTCAAATGTATGTGTTGTTCAATTTTAAAAGATAAAGGCTTGGTGATAAAGGCTTTTGCATTATATGATCCACAGCTCTGTTTTAGCCATAATGAAGGATTAAAGTGTTTAACATTAGTGCTTTAGGTAATTTAAACGCTGCTACACCACTCAATCTTTTCTTTTCCACCCAGAGCCAACAGATTCCTGCTGAACTAAAATAAAGTAATGCCGAGTGACCTGCTACCCCAAACCTCGGCAGCCTCAGTATTTAGCACAGAGGAGGCTCATTTGTAAACTGGAAGGCAGCTGGCATCTTTTCCTCCTTCAACGCCCAGGAGACAGAAGCCTTCATTTCAGTTATGGGGGCCATCCATCCCAGAACTCACAGACTGAAATCAAGGGTCTAAAAAAAATGCCAGACCAAGGAGAAAAGAAGTTGCTGATGTTTCTTCCTCATCCATAAGCCTTCCACCTAATCTAGGACCTTTGAGAGAAAAAGAAATAAATAAAATATTTTCTACTCCTGACCCAGGTTTGTCTGGGATTTCTGGCAAATAGGAGGCGATCGGCAGGATATCAAGTAATGCAAGTGATTAAAAACTGATGGTGGGTGTCCGTGCGTATGTGCGTGCTTTGCTGCCAGGCACAGCCCAGCAGCCAGCGGAGTCCTTCCCCACAGAGAGCTCTGCAGGGGCTATTAAAACCAGGATGTCTGGTTACTTTTTATGAGTCTGTTGGCCTTCCTTAGATATGTAGATATATATAGCCACTGGTGTCCTTCACAGCTGAGACACGGCTGCTGACAATGTTATTTCCCACGCAGGCGAATTAAAATATTGGCAATAATGATACACTCGAACAGCAGATGCGAGAGGCCCCTCCGGCTTGCTTCCAGACTCAGAAGAATGCCGGCCTACACAGGGGCGCTTGCGTGTTCCTGCAGCTCTCAGCCCCCACGGACAGCGCTTCCCTCTCTTGCTTCCTGGGGCCCCAGAAGGGCCTGGGTATTTGCTTTTCCAGCCACAGAAGGAGAGTTAAAACCAGACGTTCTTACAGGTGTATCTGGCCCCCTTCATAATCGGACCTTTCTCTTCGTGCAAATGCTTTTTGCCCAGCTGCACCTACTGTTCACGCAGAGAGCCGTGAAGGAGAGGGCTGGTTCTGACTTGAATTATTTTCTACTCTGTTTCCCCTGCCGCCTCCTTTTGTAACCATGCAGGACCCTAAAGTGTCTTCCCAGGACAGACACCCTCCCCCATATTCTCTGGTGTAGCTCCTTCCTGAAGTACCTAGGTAAGAGGATTTGAGGCACACTTCCTGAGCTGTTTTACAGATGCTAAAACCCCCACCAGATGGAAGAAATGAACTTGATGACAAGGAGCATAGAGCCCCCAGACTTACTGGCACCTAAGGACTGAGCGTGTTAACCCCTGTGACATCACCCTGTTACCTCACCATCAGCCAATCAGAGGACTGTACCGGAGCTGATCATACACCCTGGAACTCCCCTCCCTCACCTGGTCTTTAAAAGTGCTTTACTGAAACCCATCAGGGAGAGTCTTTCTGAGCACTGGCTACCCCTGGCCTCTTGTCTGGCTTTTTACAGTAAATTGCACTTTCTGTCACCACAACCCAGTGTCAGTAGATCGACTTTCCTCCCTTGCTGGGCAAGCAGACCCAAGGGTTTGGTTCCTTAACGCTTTCTCTTACGTGATATCACACCCCTTCCCCAGTTTCCCTCCCCGACTCAGACTCACCCAGACCCGGTTCCTTCCATCCCTGCCTGTTTCCTGGTCCTCCTGCTTCCCCTCTGGCCTCACACTCATCCACAGTCCAGGTTACTGATAGAAAGACTTTCTCAGGAATGCAAACCGGAGTACAGCATTGTCCTGGTGTAGGGAAAGCGCCCTCCATCTTCTCCTCCAAGATCCCGGGTGGTCTGAGATCTGGGCCCCCCTTCTTCGAGCAGACTCTAGTTCCCGGGTCAGGCACTCCACTGGACCCTCAAGCCTCCAGTCCAATTGCCCGTCCAGCTCTGCTGTGTGCCCGCCTTCCACCTGGTGGCCTCTCTTACCATTTCTCTTTTATCGATCACTTGCCTCTTAAGCCCAAATTCAGGGAGGCCTTCTCTGACCCTGCCTCTCCCCGCTAGTCCGGGTTGGGACGCTTTGCTTTGCAATAAACTGTGCTGCTGCTAAATTGCTTTACTCATGTCTGACTGTGAGACCCCATAGACGACAGCCCACGAGGCTCCCCCGTCCCTGGGATTCTCCAGGCAAGAACACTGGAGTGGGTTGCCATTTCCTTCTCCAGTGCATGAAAGTGAAAAGTGAAAGTGAAGTCGCTCAGTCCTGTCCAACTCTTAGCGACCCCATGGACTACAGCCCACCAGGCCCTCTGTCCATGGGATTTTCCAGGCAAGAGTAGTGGAGTGGGGTGCCATTGCCTTCTCCACACTAAACTGTGATCTTCGACCAAATCCAGCCCACCATTTTTTTCCATATATAAAGTTTTCCTGGAACGCAGCCACACCCACTGATTTTGACATGGTCTAGCTGCATTCAGGCTGTAAAAGCCGGTCGAGTAGTTGCCACAGAGACCATATGTCTGGCAAAGCCTGAGATCTAGCCTTTTACAGGAAAATTTTGTCCACCCCTGTTCTAGAGTTGTGGATCCAATCACTTCCTTTACACACCCATTCCTGGACAGATGGCAGGTTTCTTGAGTTGATGATCTTGGCTTATCCATTTTTCACCAGAGCAAGGTGGTTAATGGTCTGACTCTGTAATCAGACAGGTTGAGTTGGTATCCTGGTTTCATTATTTACTAGATCTATGATACTGAGCAAGTTACTTAACCTCTAGTCCTCTGTTTGCCCATCAATAAAATGGGAGCAATAACAGTGCCCACCTCACAAGCTTGTTAAGAGTATTAAATGAGTTCAGTGCAAACTTCTTATTACACTATCTAAGCATGGAATATATTATACAACAATTGACCATTATAATTATTATTATTACTACTACTACTATTATTATCCTCAGGCCCTAGTAAATGGTAGTGGATGTGTTTGAAGGGGGCCACAGAGGATGAGATGATTGGATGGCATCATCAACTCAATGGACCTGAGTTTAAGCAAGCTCTGGGAGATAGGGAAGCCCAGCATGCTGCAGTCCATGGGGTCACAAAGAGTCGGACACGACTGAGCAACTGAGCAACAACAAATGTTTGAACTCGAACTATTCTGTTTTGACTCAGAACTGTGCAGAGACTTCCTGGGCAGTCCAGTGGTTAAGACTTCATCTTTCAATGCAAGGAGTATAGGTTTGATCCCCTGGTTGAGGAGCTAAGATCCCATACGCCTCACAGCCAAAAAACTAGAAACATAAAACAGAAGCAATATTATAACAAATTCAATAAAATGGCCACATCAAAAAAAAAATCTTAAAAAAAAAAAAAAAAGAATCGAGCAAAGGATGACTTCCCTGAGTCATACCACGGGCCAGACTCTGAATTAAGCACTTTATTCTCAATGTCTCATGTAACCTAAGAATCTACCTGTGAGGTAAAAATTCCCATCCCAATTTTATAGTTGGAGAAATCGAAACTCAGAGAGGCTGATGTTCTTTTTAAACTCTAAGTCATTCTTAGCAGAGACTATTCAGTCTTTGTTGCTTAACACTTACTTCTCAGGATATATTTTTCTGTGTGCTGTGTCATTTTTTTTGTTGTTGTTTTATTTCATTTTGCACCATAGTGCACAGAATTGGATTAAAGCTGATATGTGATACACGATACTTCTTTCTTGGGGTGAATATTTTCCTCTTGACTTTAGGAAGCTAGCCTCTTAAAATAGAGATGTTTTCTATACACTGTTGATTCAGTGTCTCCTCCAACCCCAGACTCAAGGGTGAGGCTGTCTGTGACACAGGGGCACATAACACATGTTGGTAAAGATGATGGGTGTGTTAAGACACCTCTGACTGTTAAAGATGTAGATTTCACTTAAGGGTCACCTAATTAGCCTCCATTACACCACAGTAGGACCAGCAGAGAGCAAGAGGTGAGTGGTGACATGCCAAGGCCACTTTGTCACGTCTGCCACTTACTGGCAGATTATACCAGAAGCAAGGTCTCTCGTGTCATTTGACTCTTTCCATTCTCTGATGTTCCCTTCTTTTTCCAAAGCAGATGGAAGTAATCAGAGGACCAAAGGAAAATACTGAGGTATAATACTTGAAGTGTTTTTCCTTTATCCCTCGCTGGTTATAATCCCTTTCCTGAAATTCCTTCCAATGCCAAACAGTGAGCACTTCTGTATGACTAAAATACTTTAAAGTCCAAGTCATCTCGTCCTTTCTGCTGCTTTTAACTTCAGAATACAAGATCAACATGAAAGGGTATGGTCCTAGCCATGTTATTTCCCTTCAATGGACCCCATCTGCTGATCTGTAACACAGGATGCCAGAAAAATAGCCCTGGCTCCTCACATGGTAGTCACAAGGATGAAATGAGATTTGATGTGTCAAGTGTCAAGTATGATGTTTGGCACATAATAGATGCTCAACAAATGTTAGTTCCCCATCCCTCTTACTGTTTGGGGTCTTTTCTAAAACACAAGTCAGTGGTTATGGCTGACAAAGGAATAGAATTCTAAAATTGAGCTCTTCAGCAGAACCTGTACAGTTGCCCATCTATGGCTTCAGGATATAGCATCCTTCCAGGGTCAGTGCTCAGCCACTCTCCCTGCCTCCTCTCCTCCTACCCACTCTCAGAAAAGTCCTTGGGCGAGATTACAATCTTTCTAAGGAAAGGAACCTCGTCATGCTCAACTTTGTACCTGGTCCAGTGCCTGACAGATATCATGTGCTCAAACAAGGTCTTCTTGGAACCAGCCTAAGGTTGACGGGTTCCTCCACAGTTAGCGAAAAGAGATCTTCACTCTCATCCCAGACTTTGCAATTGGGCTGAGTGTCTTCTAGGACAGACTCATTCCCTGGAACATTTTTTTTTCAATTAAAGTATAGTTAATTTACCACATTGTGTTAATTTCTGCTGTACAGCAAAGTGATTCAGATATATATGTATATATATATATGAAATATCTATAATATATATAGATACCTTATTTCTCATATCCTTTTCAATTATCAGTTGTACAGGATACTGAATATACTTCCCTGTACTACACAGTAGGAAATTGCTGTTTATCCACCCTAGGTATAATAGTTTGCATGTGCTAATCCAAAACTCCTAATCCATCTCTCTCACAGGTACCCCGGAAAGCATCTTTGCTACATCCTTGGTGAAGAATAACAGAGTCCAACAACACTTCATTTAGAGTCTATGAAGGGTACAATATTAAACACAACCCACTCCACAGTGCCCTAGCTACAGAGTGTATATTAGTCATTCTTAATACATCCTTTTTACCTAATACATCCTGCTTATTTAACTGATGTGCAGAGTACATCATATTAAATCCCAGGCTGGATGAAGCACAAGCTGGAATCAAGATTTCTGGGAGAAATATCAATAACCTCAGATACGTGGATGACACCATCCATATGGCAGAAAGTGAAGAAGAACTAAAGAGCCTTTTGATGAAAGTGAAAGAGGAGAGTGAAAAAGTTGGCCTAAAATTCAACATTCAGAAAACTAAGATTATGGTATTTGGTCCCAGCACTTCATGGGAAATAGATGGGGAAACAATGAGACAATAGAAGCAGTGAGAGACTTTATTTCCTTGGGCTCCCAAATCACTGCAGACGGTGACTGCAGCCATGAAATTAAAAGATGCTTGCTCCTTGGAAGAAAAGCTATGACCAACCTAGACAGCATATTAAAAAGCAGAGACATTACTCTGCCAACAAAGGTCCATCTAGTCAAAGCTATGGTTTTTCCAGTGGTCATGTATGGATGTGAGAGTTGGACTACAAAGAAAGCTGAGCACCAAAGAATTGATACTTTTGAACTGTGGTATTGGAGAAGACCCTTGAGAGTCCCTTAGACTGCAAAGAGATCCAACTAGTTCATCCTAAAGGAGATCAGTTCTGAATATTCATTGGAAGGACTGATGCTGAAGCTGAAACTCCAACACTTTGGCCAAACCAAATGATGCAAAGAATTGACTCATTTGAAAAGACCCTGATGCTGGGAAAGATTGAAGGCAGGAGGAGAAGGAGACAACAGAGGATGAGATGGTTGGATGAGATGGTTCGACTTGATGGACATGAGTTTGAGCAAGCTTTGGGAGTTGGTGATGGACAGGGAAGCCTGGCGTGCTGCAGTCCATGGGGTCGCAAAGAGTCAGACACAACTGAGTGACTGAACTGAACTGAATACATCCTTTTATTTTGTTTTCATTAAAACCTGGCTTTAAACAGACTAGCTCTGGATGAATTAGTAAATAAGTACCTCAGCAAGGTGAAACCTCCTAGAGGCAAGATTTTGGTAGCCACAGTGGGCCACAGGAATTAGGATACTGCCTGAATAAAGTTCTTGTGCATGCATGCTTAGTCGCCGAGTCATGTCCAACTCTGCGACTCCATGGACTGTAGCCTGCCAGGCTCCTCTGTCCACGGGATTCTCCAGGCAAGAATACTGGAGTGGGTTGACGTTCCCTTCCCCAGGGAATCAAGTTCTTACCTGTCAGCATTTACCGACTGCCAGTCAAGAAGTATGCTTGCAAGAAACATTTAACTGGTGAATGCAATAAACTAAACATTCTCCCTCTTACTAACATTATCCATTTCTTGCACTCCTCCTCTGCCACTATCTCTACACACAGAAACTGGACAGCCAGAGTTTGATTTGCAGTTCGTTTGGTGTGTAATTCTGTCCCCTGCCCTCCACCTGCCCACACACACACCTACCACTCACCTTTTAAAGTCCATCAACTTTCAAAGCAGCAGTGCTTAGCTGCTGAGTCGTGTCGGACTCTTTGAGACCCCAAGGACTGTAGCCCACCAGGCTCTTCTGTCCGTGGGGATTTTCCAGGCCAGAATACTGGAGTGGGTTGCCATGCCCTTCTCCAGGAATCCAACCCAGGTTTCCCACATTGCAGGCGAATTCTTTACCATCTTAGCCACCAGGGAAGCCCATGAATACTGGAGTGGGCAGCCTATCCCTTCTCCAGGGGATCATCTTAACCCAGGAATCAACCCAGGGTCTCCTGCATTGCAGGTGGATTCTTTACCAGCTGAGCTATCAGGAAAGCCCTTCAAAGCAGCTATTTCTATGTATATGCGCTATTTATCAGAGCAAACCAGAACAAAGTCACAGATTTAAAAAATCATGTTAGGTTCCTCAAAAATGTCATTAAGGCTTCCCTGGTGGTCCAGTGGTATAAGAATCCTCCTGCCAATGCAGGGGATGTGAGTTCAATCCCTCGTCCAGGAAGATCCACATGCCCTGGGGCAACTAAGCCCATGCACCACAGCTACTGAGCCCTCACTCCAGAGCCCAAGAGCTGCAACCACTGAGCCCACGTGCCTAGAGCCCATGCTCCACAACAAGAGAAGCCACTGCAGTGAAAAGCCCAAGCACTGCAATGAAGAGTACACCCCTCTTGCCACAATTAGAGAAAGCCCATAGCAATGAAGATCCAGAGCAGTCAAAAAATAAATAATAAATAAAATCTTTTAGAAGTCCCATTGCCTGCATGTTCAGTCTATAAGTTGTGTCTGCCACTTTGATGGGCACCAAAAAGAAGTTCATTGAAACAATGTAACATTCTTAATTCAGTTGATATGCTCCCTCCTATTCTAACAAGTTCATGAATAATTGATAAAAGAAGCTTCATCTGTTTTAATTAATTTGGTCTTGAAATTAATTCAGTCCAGTACAAAATTAGCAGGCAATTAAGCCTCATTGGCCCAACTGGACAAAAATATGCCCATATCATTGCCTAGAGAAACAAACTGGAAATGGACAAGGGCTGTGGTCCACTCTCCCAAACCTGAACACCAAACAGAGCATCACCAATCCCCATGAGACCACGGCTTGTTCTCCTTTCTGGACCTCGTAATCAAACAAAAACCTCGTCACTGGACTTTTAGCATTTATATTTTAGGAAATCCTGTAGGGAGATTCCAAATGCATAGCAAGATTGCTTTTGTTTCGGTTGCATTTCCCTTTTGAAACCTTCAAATAATTGATGAGAATTTACTAGGTAAGGAACAGAACATAATAACAATTATCCGCTGCAATACTTAGGCACATGCAATAAACACATTTGGTTCTAAGAAATTATCACAGTTTGTTATGTACATGAGTTTAGCAAATTCTTGGTTCCATTATCCACTTGGCAATTACATATAGTGTTATAATAATAGTTTATCTTAAAATAGTACATTTCCTCTCTGGATCTTGGCATGCTTAATAAGCACTATTTTCTTAACCCTCAGAATGCCCTTTAGAATGGAGAAGATAGAAAATATCATTACAGTTACTTTGGGAACAAAGATACTAGGGTTCAGAGATGTAGACAATCAAAGAGGGGCTTTGGGGGGCTGGGTTTATTGGGGAGGTTTTCGGCCATGTGGCATATGGGATCAGATCCCCAACCAGGGATGGAACCCATCCCTGCATGACCAGGGAAGTCCCGATCATAACAGTTTTAAAAGACAACTACTCCATGCACCTTTATGGTTGCTTGAATTCTACCTGGATTTTTGTAATACCTCCAGCAACAAAGAACTCATTACTTCACAAAGCCACCAATTCCATCTCTAGTGATTGATCTGAAATTCTGTTTTCAGTAGATAAAGACTATTTCTACCCCAAACAAGTTTCTTTCCTCCTACATATGGCATCTGTTTTCCAGGATTAGTCATCAGCCCCCCACCCCCACTCCTCCCGTCAAACCTCACGACAGGGCTCTGAGCCCTTCCCCATCTTAGTCATTCTTCTTGGAATCAGTTTCACTGGACAGCACCATGTAATATTAGAAAGTTCGTGAACCAGGCACCTGGAGTTCAGTTCTGGGGGTGTCAGGTCAAGGGTATCTGTGAGTTGGCTTCATGCTTAACCTTTTGAACTTCAAGGTCCTCACCTATACTGTTTAAACTATCTACCTTGTAAGATTTTTATAAAGATTTCATTAGATGATGTATAAAGAACAGTTATGGAATCCACCATGATTAAGTGTTCAGTAAGCAAATAACAATTATAGCTAATTCCCACATAGCACCTACTAAGCACTTTATACATGAACTCATTTGCACTTCACTAGTCATGATGGTGTTATTATATATGACATGTACATCTGTACACGTACCACTCATGTAGAGAGAGGTTAAGTAACTTGCCCAAAGTCACAGTCAACAGGAGACAGAGACAGAAACTGAGCCTCAATATTCTAGTTTCAGAGTCAATATTTGGTAGCCATGTCTGTTTTAAATTGTGGTGCCCCAAACAATGCTTTGCAGGTGTTGTCTGATCCTAGCAGAATAGCTGACCAGGATCCTCAACTTCTCCCCATGAAGCTGAGGATTATATTCCTTTTCTTCAAATGGGCTTTTATCCACTTGAATGCCCCTCCCTCTATAATGTTCTTACTACGACTTGTGTGCAGCCTTGAATCCCCAGCCCTTTGTTTGTTCAGCTGCTTTGTAAATCCAAGTGTAAAACTTCTTTTTCTTTTTTTAAAGTCTTCCCCTTAAATTTGGTCTAGAATTGGAAGCTGTTGCTTCTGGGGTCCTGATTTTCTCATTCAACACATTTTCTCCACTCCCAACTTCCAATCTTTCACAGGTTTGATGGAAATGTCATCCCTAACTTCATCCCAGACGCTGATAAAATTATCAGGTTGGACAGGGCATGACGGCATTAGCGTCCTCTCTCCAAGAAGTCACTGATCTACTAATCAGTACCCTCTCAGCAGGAATCAGTCCTGATCTACTAATCAGTACCCTCTCAGCAGGAATCAGTCACTGATCTACTAATCAGTACCCTCTCAGCAGGAATCAGTCACTGATCTACTAATCAGTACCCTCTCAATAGGAATCAGTCTTGGACAAAAATAGCATATGATTCACGTTCTCTTTAAGACCCTGGCTTCACTTCTGTTGCTGTGTTGTTTAAACTTTTCCTTTTTTATATAAGGTAATTCTGGCTATAAAAACACATAAAGTCAGAGTAGTAATCAAACTCTAAAATTAAGTCAAGTCCCTTTTTTGGACTTTCATCTGTTGATGTGTACAATGGGGAGGAAATTTATAATCTCCAAGAACACTTCCAGTTCTAACAGTTCAGGAAAATACTAGGATGCGCTAGACTCTCCACAGCCTGGACTTTGCCTCCTTAAATCCCACTACTCTCCTTTCACATGTTGTGTCCCAACCAAACACAAACCTGGACAGTTTCATAAACCCATCCTCTCCTTCTCAGGACTGTGATTTTGATCCTGCTGCTTCCTCTGCTTGTCCTCTCTTACTTATCCAGCTGCTGACATTCTAGTTATTACCCCAAACCAACTCAGCCAGCAAATGGCTTTGGAACAACTGATATCTATATGCAAAAAAAGAATTTTAATCCATACCTCACACCATATTAAAAAATTATAATCACAGGCCTAATTGGGAAACACAAAATATAAAACTCTAGAAGAAAAATAGGGAAAAAAGATCTTTGCAACCTTGAATAAGCAAAGATTTCCTGGCTATAGTGCCAAAAGCATGATAAACTTTTTAAATGATGAACTAGCCTTTATCAAAATTAAGCACATTTCTTTTCCAATTTGATGTTTATTTTATATTGGAGTATCATTGATTTACAATATTGTGTTAGTTTCAAGTATACAGCAAAGTGATTCAGTTATATATATATTCATTATTTTTCAGGTTATTTTCCCAAATAAGTTTCTACAGAATATTGACTAGAGTTCCCTGAAGCATTTTTCTCTCCAAAAGTCACTCTTAAGAGAGAGAATGAAAAGATAGACTGTGACTGGGAGAATGTGCTTACAAATGACATATCAGATAATCTGGAGTCAATCCTAAACCAATTTCTCTCATATTCATTTAAGGAAAAAAATATTGATTAAAAAAAAAAATATGTATGTATATATATTATATATATATATCCGAATCACTTTGCTGCATACCTGAAACTAATACAATATTGTAAATCAGCTATACTTTAAAAAAAAAAGAAAATAAGGACTTCCCTGGTGGCTTAGTGGTAAAGAATCCCCTGCCAATACAGGAGACATGGATTTGATCCCTGATCTGGGAAGATCCCACATGCTGCAGGAACAGCTGAGCCTATGTGCCACAACTATTGAGCCTGCACTCTAGAACCAGGAAGCCACAACTACTGATCCCACAAGCCTCATTGCTTCATTGCTGCTGAAACCCACACACCCTAGAGCCCATGTTCCATAACAAGAGAGGCCACCGCAACGAGAAGCCTGTGCCCCACACCTAGAGAGCACCCCTGCCCTCCACAGCTGGAGAAAACCCCGTGCAGCAGTGAAGACCCAGCACAGCCAAAAATAAATGAAGCAATTACAATTTTTTTTAATTCTGAAAAAATAAAAGAAAAAGATTATCGAGCATCTTCTATGTGTCAGGTACTATTCTAGGCACTTGCAATTGAATGAAACAGATGAAGATCTCTGCCCACGTGGAACCTACATTCTAATAGAGGAAACTTATATTCCCAGGAAATAGCAAACATGAGTCATCCTTGACTCATCGCTTTCCTTCAGATCCCATCAGTATGTCCTGTCAATTCAATCTTCAAAATCTCTCCAGAGTCTGAGCATGGCTCTCCACTTCCACTGCAACAACCCTGGTTCAGCCACCATCTTCCTCTCCTGGATGATTACTGCAGCCTCCTAATTGCTCCCTCTGCATCTGTCTTCCCTTTTTTCAGTCTTCTAGAAACAGCACCCAGAATGATCTTTCAAAACATAAGCTGGATCATGTCACATATCTTCTCAAAACCTTCCAGTGGCTCCTGCCCTCACACAAAGTAGAGGAACCTTATTATAATACCTGATCAGGACACCTGAATCTTTCTCTCCTCTGTCCCCCTAAAGTCTTCAAAACCACTATTGCTGCTGCGTGCAGGGCTCAGAATGGGCCTTTGCAAAATGAGTATGAAACCCCAGAACCTAATATACAGCCAGAAACAGATGATATTTAGCACATGGTAATACACTGACATTTATAAGACTCAAACACCAGGTTCTTATGGAAGATAGGATACCTGAGATAGAACCTTTCATCCTGGACTTCCAGAAAGGAAAAAGGGCTTTCCTCAGTTCAGTTCAGTTCAGTTCAGTCGCTCAGTCGTGTCCAACTCTATTCGACTCCATGAACTGCAGCACGCCAGGCCTCCCTGTCCATCACCAATTCCCAGAGTTCACTCAAACGCACGTCCATCGAGTCGGTGATGCCATCCAGCCATCTCATCCTCTGTCGTCCCCTTCTCCTCCTGCCCCCACTCCCTCCCAGCATCAGGGTCTTTTCCAATGAGTCAACTCTTCGCATGAGGTAGCCAAAGTACTGGAGTTTCAGCTTTAGCATCATTCCTTCCAAAGAAATCCCAGGGCTGATCTCCTTTAGAATGGACTGGTTGGATCTCCTTGCAGTCCTAGAAGGGACTAAAATCCAGCCCAGGTTTTCACCAAGCCCTCCAGTTCTCCAGTCTAAAGAAGTATAATCAGTGATGGTGTGGCTTCTAGGGAGAATGGATGTTTTCAATAAAGGGGCAACCTCTTTCCTTTTGCAGGAAGTTAAAATATGTTCATTATCAGCTTTGAAGTTCAGACAGAGTCAGCAAAGACAGTACTTATAAGCAAGGAAAGTTCACAGAGACTGGAAATTCTGATTCTCCTAATGACTGAGTAGCAAACAATGGTATAAGCTTGTCCTTGGGGCTCCACAGAGGAGTGGGGCTCTTCTCTGCCCCCACCTCTAGAGCAAGTCTGGCATATCCTCTTTGGTGGGGGGTGGGGAGAATTAATGGGAATTTCCCCTAAGTAAAAGATGCTCCCTGCTTCCAACTTATTCCCTTACTATCAACCACTCTCTATCTTAAGTAAGTACACACACACATACACACACACACACACACATACACACACACACACCAGAATGCCTAAAATTCCACCATTATGAATTCATCTTTCAAGTTATGCTTGGCTGTCTTCCAGCCATTGTCATTTAAGATGCAAATATTCCAGAAGGGGTAATAACAATATAGTTTGCATTTAGTTAGCAACTTAGAGTTTGAGAAGTACTTTCACTCCCATTATGTCTTTGCTCTTTTTTCATTATATCATTTTTACAAAACTTAGTCCTATGTATTTTATAGTTTTTAATGCAAGTGTGATTGGAATCTTTACTTACATTTTATTTTCTAGCTAGTTTTCACAGATATAAATAAAAAAGCTCTTGAATTTTTTATATTTATTTTGCATCATTCAACTTGCTTTTGTAGAGTCTGTCACATATTCTAAGCAAATTTTGTAACTTTCTATCAACTGAAATGCACTCATTTCACATGCTAGTAAGGTAACGCTCAAAATCCTTCCAGGTAGGCTTCAGCAGTATGTGAACCAAGAATTTCCAGATGTTCAAGCTGCGTTTAGAAAAGACAGAGGAACCAGAGATCAAATTGTCAACATCCATTGGGTTATAGAAAAAGCAAGAAGATTCCAAAAAACATCTACTTCTGCTTCATTAACTATGCAAAAACCTTTGACTTTGTGAATCATGACAAAATGGAAAATTCTTCAAGAGATGGGAATATCAGACCACTTTACCTGTCTCCTGAGAAAACTGTACGCAGGTCAAGAAGCAACAGTTAGAAATGGACATGGAACAACAGACCGGTTCACAATTGGGAAAAGAGTATGTCAAGGCTCTCTATATTGTCACCTTGCTGATTTAACTTATATGCAGAGTACTGCATGTACTGCAGAGTACATCATATGAAATGCTGGGCTGGATGAATCACAAGCTGGAATCAAGATTGCCAGGAGAAATACCAACAACCTTTTAGGCAGATGATGGGCTTCCTTAGTAGCTCAGATGGTAAGGAATCTGCCTGAAATGCAGGAGACCAGAGTTTGATCCCTGGGTTGGGAAGATCTCCTGGAGAAGGAAATGGCAACCCACTCCAATATTCTTGCCTGGAGAAATCCACGGACAGAGGAGCCTGACGAGCTACAGACCATGAGGTGGCAAGGAGTCCAACATGACTGAGTGATTAACACACACACACATGCAGATGATGCCACTCTAATAGCAGAAATCAAGGAGGAACTAAAGAACTTCTTGATAAGGGTGAAAGAAGAGAGTTAAAAAGCTGAGTTAAAAACTCAGCATTCAAAAAACAAAGATCATGGCATCCAATTCCATCATTTCATGGCAAATAGATGGGAAAAAAATGGAAACAGTGGCAGATTTTATTTTCTTGGGCTCCAAAATCACTGCAGATGGTGACTGCACCCATGAAATTAAAAGACGCTTGCTCCTTGGAAGAAAAGCTATGACAAACCTAGACAGCATATTAAAAAGCAGAGACATCACTTTGCTGACAAAGGTCCATATAGTCAAAGCATGGTTTTTCCACTGGTCATGTACAGATGTGAGAGTTGGACCATAAAGAAGGCTGAGCACTGGAGAATTGAGGCCTTCAAATTGCAGTGCTGGAGAAGACTCTTGAAAGTCCCTTGGAGTGCAAGGAGATCAAACCAGTCAATCTTAAATGAAATCAACCCTGAACATTCATTGGAAGGACTGATGCTGAAGCTGAAGCTCAAACTCCAATATTTTGGCCACCTGATGCAAAAGGCCAGCTCATATGGAAAGTCCTTGATGTTGGAAAGATTGAAGGCAGGAGGAGAAGGGGGTGACAGAGGATGAGATGGTGGGATAGCATCATCAACTCAATGGACATAAGTTTGAGCAAACTCCAGGAGATAGTGAAGGACAGGGAAGCCTGGTGTGCTGCAGTCCATGGGGTTGCAAAGAGTTGGACATGAATAGGCACATGTGTTTAATGTTTCTGATAAACATTATATAACATTTTAAGGTGTATTATTCCTGTTTCGCCTATATGGAATTTATCTGAAATGACCTGAATTTCATCAAGTACTTTTCAGGATAATTTTATATAATCATATTGTTTTGCCATCAGTTTATTAATAATGGTAATAGCTAATGATTATGTAGTTCTCACTATAGGCCAGAAATAATTAAACATTTTATATTTATGAACTCATTGAGATTTGCCACATCATTACCCCAACTTTATTTTTCTTCCTTTGAGTTATTTTCCTTTTATTTAATTTAATTTTATATTAGAGTATAGTTGATGTACAATGTTGGGTTAGTTTCAGGTTTGCAGTTAAATTATTCAGTTATGAGAATGGATATATGTCTTTAATCTTGAACATAGCCTTAAGCTCTGAATACCAAACACCGGCACGTGACAAAGGCCAGGCGCTAAGGAAACATTTCTTGAATGAATAAATGAATGAAATGAATAAATAAACTGATACTGTGGAATTTTTAAAACATAAATTATTACTTCTACTGACAATAATTTACGTTTTACAAATTGTCTCTACTGTCGCAAAGAGTCATGTCCGAGACCCTATAGACTATAGCTCTCCAGGCTTCTCCGCCCATGGGATTCTCCAGACAAGAATTATTGGACTGGGTGATACTGGAGTGGGTTGCCATTTCCTCTTCCAGAGGATCTTCCTGACCCAGGTATCGAACCCATGTCTCCTGTCTCCTACACTGGCAGGCAGGTTCTTTACCACCATCACCAACTGGGAACCCCTCTCTACTGAAATCAAGAGTTAAAAAAGTAAATAAATTTCCCCTAGTTGAAAACGAGTGATAAAGCCTAGGACTTGAACACTTAGTCACAAAACCAGAAGAGGTAATCAAGTTTAATGAGCCATCGTCTTTCCTTTGGAACATAACATCTTTTGCCAAATGAGAGTTTGGAGAGTACCACAGGGTTGGCATGAAGAGAAATATTGGATTCTGGGTGTAGGGAGATATTGAGCTTGGAGCTGAAAGATTCAGGATGATTATGCAAACTTGAGCTTAACTCGTCACTTAGCCTCATTTTCCTAACTGGCAAGATAGAGATAACAGCATCTTAATGTGCAATGCTCTTATGAAGATCTAAATAAATAACAGTTATAATAGCACTTTGCAAAACAGTAAAGAGTTATGCTGGTAATAATAAGAGTGAACAAGTGAGCAGCACCTGGGCAGCCCATTGTTTAGTTGCTTGTCTTTACTCTCATTAAAAATCAACTTAAATAAATCTCTAGAGAAATTAAAGAACACCTCTACTCCATTTTTTTACATCCCCACTCTCCCACCCCACCACCCTACTGGGCCCCCGTGGGTATATCATTGCATATCTGCTTTGGGGTGATTCTCTTTGGCATTGCCTTGTTCATTATTTTCTACCCAGTGGTTTCCTTGCAATCTTGCAAGTTTTCTATTGCAAACTTAATTTCCTTTGAAAATTAATTGTTAGGAGAAGAAGATTTTACAAAAGGAGCTACGTGAGTGAGAAAGCAACATGAGGCAATCATGTTTACTGCCAACAGATCACGATGAAAGAGCTAGGATGGAATCCCATTAGACTACACCATGGCCTGGTCCCTGAACTCCAGCGCAAGGATAGCCCAGGTGTTGGCTACCAGACATTCAGAGAGCCAGACATCCAAGTCCTGCCTATGCCACTGAACCTCCCTGTCTCTTAGAAGTCCTTCCTTCAAGGTCAAAACACCCTGTATAACCATCTGTTTAGAGCTAGCAGAGAAATTTCATTCTGAAATTCTGAAACACCAAGATTTGCTTCTGATGCATCACACTGCTATGTAGGAATGTCCAGCGGTCTTCCTTTTCATGAAGACTAGTTTTTCGCATAACTGTCCAGCTCTCTAGACTGCTGACATGTTTATTTCTGTTAGACTTGCAAAACTCCCACTCCAAGGAACTGTTAAAGGCAATTCTCTCAGATGATGAGATGCTGGGGCCCAGAGAGATGGTGGCTTGGCCCAAGTCACCCAAGTAGAAGCCTGTAACTTTCCTGAACTGGAATGGAGATTTAAAGACCATCCCCTTCATGAGTGTCCTCTGTCTATTCATCTGGCCTCTGCTTGAACACCTCTAGCAGTAGAGAACTCCTCACTTCCCAGGCCAGTCAATTTATGTTTGTTTACGTCTGACCTCTAGGAAGCTGGAATCAATCTTTCTTTCTCCTTCCCTCCCTCCTCATCCCTCAGTTTTGCCCACGTTCTGGCCACACTGAGAAGATTCCCCTCCAGGAGCAAAACCAGTCCTAGAACTGCCTGATTTCCCTTCCTTGCTCATCCCTCACACTATGCTAGCTCCCTCACCCTAGGACAGAAACAGAGAACAAGAATTAGAGTGTTTCCAACAATACTTTTGGCAGTGCAGTAGTATTTCCCTCTTTGTCTTATGAGTATAATCTTTAATCCATCATTTTCTCATTCACTCGGTGGGTTTATTGAATATTTTCTTTGTACTAGGCACAGTGCACTAAGCATTAAAGAGCATAGGGTCTATGTCATCAAGAAGTTAAAAAGGGGGGCTTCCCTGGTGGTCCAGTGATTAAGAACCTGCTTGCAGTGCAGGGACATGGGGTGTGATCCCTGGTCCGGGAAGATCTCACGTGCTGTGAGGCAGCTAAGCCCACACACCACAACTACTAAGCCCGTGCTGGAGAGCACACGCTCCACAGCAAGAGAAACCACTGTGTGAGAAGCCCAAGCATCCCAGTGAAGAGCGGCCCCAGCTTGCCACAATGAGAGAAAGTCCGTGCAAAGCAACAAAGACTCACCACAGCCAACAATTCGTTAATAATTAATTTTTTAAAAGAATGTCCCACCAAAAAAAAAGTTAAAAAAACTACCAAAAATATGATGTGATAAGGGCTACACTAATGGGCTTTGCAAAGTGCTATGTGAGCACCACGGAGAATATGGCTAATTGGCTGGGAGTCATTTTATCCAAAAACAAAAAAGCCCTATTTATAGCTCATTGCTTGACTTGTAGTAGACAATTAACTAATGTTTGAATGAATGAGTGGAGTGACGTTTCCTCAAGCTTTGACTGATAAGGAAATGTTTCCAACTTAGAAAAAGAAATGGCTTGCAATTTCTTTAGGATGCTAATAAAATAATTTGTTGAGGATACCATATTAATTTTCCAGAGCCACCCTAACAAAGTATTACAACTGAATAGATCAAGAAAATAGAAATGTATTCTCTTACAGTTCTGGAGGCTAGAAGTTTGAAATCAAGGTTTCAGTAAGGTTGATTTCTCCTAGAGGCTCTGTGAGTGGTCTGGTCCATGTTTTTCACTGAGCTTCTGGTGATGACTGGTGATCTTTGGTGGTCCTTAGCTTGTAAGCACATCACTCAAGACTCTGCCCTTTCTGTCCATCATATTCTCCCTGTGTGGGTGTCCAAACTTCCCTCTTCTAATAGGACACCAGTTATTGGATTAAGGCTCACCCCACTCCAGTATTTGCTCATCTTAACTTAATTACATCTGCAAAGATCCTATTTCTAAATAAGGCCACATACACAAGTACCAGGGATTAGAACTTGAACAAGCTTTCTGGGGGCCAGGGGCAGGGGGACACTGTTCAACCCAAAGGAAATACTAGAGTTTTAAGAAGTAGTGCCTGTTACAAAACAAGCCCTGTTCTAGATCTAAGGGCCAGAGAAACAAAACAGACAGGGAACCTGCCTTCAGGGAGCTTACATTCTAGAGGTGGTACTGGGGGAGTGGCCAAGACAGATAGTTAACCAGCAAATACATAAACAAGAAAATATGGATAGTGAAGGCAAGCGTTATATAAGATGGTTAGACATCTTTTGAGGAGGCAGTCAGAGAGATTTCTCTGAAGAGGAGACATTTAAGATGAGATCTACGTGAGAAGGAGGAATTAAGCAGAGGCCATATCCTCGCTTTGGGCCTTGTCCGGGAAGATCAAAAGGACAAGAATGCCAGTGTCAGAGCTCTGCTTCTCCCCGTGTGCCCACTGCCATGTCTTCTGGTTACCAAAGTGTCACTCTTTTTCATATTCTCTCTTGCAAATTCAGAAGAAGTCGCTGGTCAGACTGACTTAACTGATTACAATGGTATCTGCTTGGCTGAGCCCAGCAGGGCCATTGCTTGAGGGGCTGGAGGATGAGCAACACTTGGTCCATCCTGTCCTACGTGGTCATCTCTCTCCTAGGCCAGCTGCCTTCAGACCGAGGCATGAGGCAACAGTTTCAGTTAAAAACAGAGAAGGGCACATCCAGTAACTCTGACCCCACTGCACAACACAAAGGCTTTTCCTATAGAGGGCGCCACCGGCAACATTTCCATGGTGAGGATCACAGGGCCATCAGGCCACAAACAGCAACTCTGACTTTAGCAAAAATGAACTACTAACAGAGTATGGATAACTCCCAGAGTCAGAGAGCAAGCTGGAGAGAGGAGTCTTAGAAAGAATCGAAACTAGGACAACTCCGGGGATCTGAGAGTCAAGAAGGAATGAATGCTCCCTTTGGGCGATTGTTGGAATGAACAGAGGCCACCGTGTGCTTTTTCTGTTAAGATTCAACTTCTTTGGCTGGGGGTGGGGCATGCTGATTGACAGCCCTGCCAAGACTACGTTCAATAGACAAGAGAACATTTCCCACAGTAAAATCTGGGCGTGGAACCAGAAGAGATACTGTTCATCAGGCAGGCAAAACTTACAGCGGTCCTTCGCAATTATCAGCAAGTGTATTTCATTGGTTAAGGAGAAGAGTCCACAGAAACTCTGTGGAAGTTTCCAGATTTGCTGATTAGTGTATGGCACTTTGCCTATGTACTTAAATTTTTAAATTTTCTAGTAGTCCCATGCAGTTCATTTTTTCCTAGGAAAGCTTATGCCAAAAAGCTAGCATGCCTCCTTCTAGTCAGACAATCTGATAAGCAAACACATTGGCATTTGAAAGACCAGGTCTGCAAATGGTTTCTTTTTTTTTCCCAAGAAGTAATTCATATTAGGGCTCTGGAAAAAATAACATGCCCTGGTGCTGAATGAGTTTGAACCTTAATGCTGTCAGCCGGTTCTGGTGGTGACAGAGGCTGATCTCAGATTAAACAGCTTCGTTAGGGCAGAGGCACTGGGTCCAGGTAATGCCTGGAGAAATGGAACTGCAGAAGCGAATGTCTTTTTGCTTGTCGGGGAAATATCCAAACTGCTCACATGATGACCCCTCCTGGAGAAAATCAGCCCACTGGAAGAGACCAGTTTCCATGTGAAGTCAAGTCTGGGTGGTCCTTCTCAAGCCTTGCAGCTGGCCCGGGCAGGGTCCTAGCTGGAAGGAGGGTACTTGCCTCTTTTGATGAGGGTAGTGCTGAGCGAGGATAAAGCTATTCTTTTCTGCTTCACCCAAAACTCTGTCTCTGAGAATTAATTTGATATTAGAGTACAGTGCCCAGATTCGGCTCCAGATGCTGGGGATAAATTTGCAAGTACCAACCCTTCTGCAGCTTTACTAGCCATGCCCGCTAACATCCATCAAGGCAGTTTCTATAGAGACCCAAAAAGGCTGAGATTTGGCCAGTCTTGGCTGATACCTAAGACCAACGACATCCCTCTTAACCCAGTCCTGGCATCAAATAGGCCATCTGAGAGACGGTTTGGAGGAGGAGAGAATACAGGCTTTGGGACGGATATCCCTGGTTACTATCCTCTGCTGTCTAAAGAGCCTCAGATCAAACATATCACCTCTCAGGATTTCATCTGACTTTCAAAGATGTTGCAGGTTTTAGAAAGAATACATACAGCTGTAGAGTGAGGGTGGAGGTGGGGTCCGGGTGCTGCTTTACTGTACCAGATATCTCCTTCTGTGTGGAGACAAACTCCTGACCTCTCTCCTGTCCCTTCCCAGAGAAGAAGAAAGAGTGTTTTTGTGGCCATGCTGTGCTTCCCTCGTGGCTCAGACAGTAAAGAATCTGCTTGTAGTGCAGGAGACCTGGGTTCAATCCCTGGGTTGGGAAGATCCCCTGGAGGAGGGCATGGCAACCCACTCTAGTATTCTTGCCTGGAGAATCCCTATGGACAGAGGAGCCTGGCAGGCTACAGTCCACGGAGTCACAAAGAGTCGGACATGACTGAGTGACAAGTAGTGTATGCAGCTTGCAGGATCTTAGTTCCCAGAGCAGGGATTGAACCCAGATCCTTGGCAGTGAAAGCATGGTGTGCTAACCATGGAAAATCCCACAGACAGAGGCACCTGGCAGGCTACAGTCCATGGGGTTGCAAACAGTCGGAGACCACTCAGCAATTAACACACACTAACCACTGGGTCACCAGGGAATTCTCAAGAGAGTGTTTTATACAGTGAGATTGTGTATGTGTGTGTGTGTGTGTGTGTGTGTGTGTGTATCTGTAGAGAGAGAGAAAGAGAGAGGAGAGGAAGAGAGACAGAGATTCAGCAGCTTCAACTCTGCTCTTCTTTCTCATCCAGGAACTGCTGGAAGGAAATCCATGCTTCCTCTGCTCCCCAGGGATGCAGGTTTCACTGGGGACCTAGACTTGCAAATCACACTCTGCTCCATAAAGGTGTTAACTCTACCCCTAAAAAGATATTAATTCTGCCACTGGTTGAGATTCCCAACATCTTGTACAATGAGCCATGAATCTGGGGAAAGACACAAGAAGAGAAATTTGGGGGAGCAAAAGAACATGAGGAGAAAGAGCCTTATGTTATACCTGGTGCATGTGAGATCAGTCGTGTCTGACTCTTTGTGACCCCATGGACTGTTGCCTGCCAGGCTCCTCTGTCCATGGGATTTTCCAGGCAAGAACACTGGAGTGAGTTGCCATTTCCTTCTCCAGGGGATCTTCCCAGCCCAAGAATCAAACCCTTGTCTCCTGTGTCTCCTGCTTTGTCAAATGGATTCTTTACCACTGAGCCACTAGGGAAGCCTCTGATATACCTAGGTGGTAAGTGAACTTTATGGTAACTTTGTGAAAGCAGGTCATTGAGTTGAGCCTCATCCTGGGCTACATGCTGTGAATCCCAATTTTGCTAATAACTAGCCATGTGACATGACTAAGCAACTTCACTTTCACTTTTCACTTTCATGAATTGGAGAAGGAAATGGCAACCCACTCCAGTGTTCTTGCCTGGAGAATCCCAGGGATGGGGGAGCCTGGTGGGCTGCCGTCTATGGGGTCGCACAGAGTCAGACACGACTGAAGTGACTTAGCAGTAGCAGCCATGTGACCACAGGCAAATGATTCTGCTGGCTTCACAGGGAGGAAGGGAACAAATGCAAGTTCCTCCCTCAGAGTGTCCGTATTCTTATAATCATCAGCATTAGAATTTAAAACGCCCACATGCATGTCTCTGGAGGTAGTAAGGAATGGGCTGGGGGTATAAGGTCCCCTCCACACTCAACATTTGGGGAAGTTATAGGATGCTCACCTAGTAGTTTAATTATCTTAATGCTTTAATCTACATCTATCTCTCAGCTTCCTGTATCTTTCTTTTCCACCAACCAGGCCAAACTGTGAAGAGAAAACTTCATTTGTTTACTCCAAAAAAAAGGTTTTTTTTTGTTGTTGTTGTTCAAAAAAAATAGTGTGAAAGATTAACTTGGTGGTAGGCATTGTTCTAAAGGCTCAAGATACAGCATGAACAAAAACCAGAATTCTTGTTCTCCTAAAGCTTACAGTCTCCTGAAGAAAAGCAATAAAGAAAACATTTCAGTGTCTTCTTTTAGAGAAAGAGAGAAGCTAGAATGTCAGAGGGTACTAAGTGCCCAGCAGAAAAATAAAGCCAAGAACACAAATAAGATTTAGAATGCAAGCAGTGGGGAGGAAGAAACATAGAGCACCATCGCTTTTTTAATATGTAAACCTTAAACAATAGCCAAGCATGCAAACGTTGCAGAGATTTTGAAACTGCCATCAGTGCAGGCTTGCTAAGTCGCTTCAGTCGTGTCTGAAACTCTTTGTGACGCTATGAACTGTAGCCCATCAGGCTCCTCTGTCCATGGGATTCCCCAGGCAAGAATACTCAAGTGTGTTGCCATTTCCTCCTCCAGGGAATCTTTCTGACCCAGGGATCGAAAACGTGTCTCTTGTGTCTCTTGCGTTGGCAGTTCTTTACCACTAGCACCCCCTGGGAAGCCAATCAATGAAGGCCAGCTCCAGTCTCTGTATGTTTGGGACCTTGGAACTAAACCAGAGGCCCCTGAGGGATCTCCTGAAACCTGCACAGTCAAGACAGGAGGCAGAGGTGTGCCAAGCATGCTGATCACAGCAGCTGGGCCCTTCAGGCCCAAGCGGGAAATGAGCTGCCATCAGGGAGCAGAGAATGGACTCAGTCTGCACACTCTCCAGCTCTGAGCCCCTTGACTGTAACTGCAGCTCAGAATCATCTGGAAAGACTTTTGTAACCCAGATCCCCCAACCAACTCCCAGACACTCTGACTTGATTGATCCGGACTGAGGCTCACACCGTATCTTCTTATGGCTCCCCAGATGACTTCTAAGTGCAGCCAGGGTGAGGGACCTCTGTCTGCAGGTATCCCTGGGGCTTTGCTCAGATGTGAAATCAGGAGGAGGTCCAGGATTGGACCCAGCTCTGGAGAATGGAGCTCTGGGCAGGGATTCAAGAGAGGCTGAAAGTTTTCCTTTTACTGAAATACTCTCTTTGGTGTGGCTTCAGGGATTGTTCTGCCTTCTCAGAACTACTCTCTCAAGCAGCTGAAGGAATCAGGGAGACATACAACCAACACCACTCCCAACAACTCCCATCCTTGAAGGGCAGACTAGAAAGAAACAGGCAAATCCAAGCCCCTAGAATAGCTTGCTCTTCCGTCTAGCCCAGGCAAAAGCAGGTCTTAGAGCCTCACCACTCACACCTGATCCTGTCCAGCTCATCCCAGTAATCTGAGGCCTGCCTACCTGCTTCGGTCATGTCCAACTCTTTGCCACCATGGACTGTAGCCCGCCATGCTCCTCTGTCCATGAGATTCTCCAGGCAGGAATACTGGAGTGGGTTGCCATGCCCTCTTCCAGATGATCTTCCTGACCCAGAGATGGAAACCGCGTCTCTTATATCCCCGCATTGGCAGGCTAGTGCCACTAGCATCACCTGGGATGCCCAGTCTGAGGCCAGCATCTAGCAAGAAAGTAATGGCTGTCATTGGTCAATGATCCTCTGCCATATCAAAGTGGCAATGGATATTAGGAGATCCTGGCCAAGTCTTTCTCCATCAGAGACCCAGCTCAGAAGCAAATGACAGGAGACAGGCAAATAAGTGACAATTTAAATATCTATGAAAACAGTAACAAATGCATGGGTGCGTGCTGTTATGAGCAAGGCACTCCTTTAAATGCCTTACATGTATCATCCCATTTGTAACCCCCATCATCCTTGATTGTTATAATCTCCGTTTAATAGATGAGGAGCCAGGTCACAGAGAGCAGGTAAGTTGTCCAACATCACACAGCTGGCAAAGAACAGAGACAGATCTTGCCAAATTAGCCTGTCTGACTCCCATGTAGTCACAGAGATGGGTGCTGCGTGGTCAACACCAGTGCAGAATGCCTTACATTGAATGTGGAAAATGTCTCTGCTGGAACTTCTATCATACATGTGCTCCGAGGGTCGGGGTTCTCACAGCAACAGTGGGCTCAAAGATATCTACCCTAGCTACTAGGAGCAAGTTGCATGTGTCAGGCAATCCCAGGGGAAATCTTAAGCTTTTTACTAAGAAGATTTTTTGGAGGGTTAAGTTTTCAGTCACAATGAGCTTATCAAAGAAATTCCCTTCGCTAGAAGGCAAATCACAGAATAAAGTCAAACCAGTGGGCAACCCCACTGAGCATGGAGCTGAGGCTTGATTTAGACTCCAGGGGATGAGCAGAGGGCATTCAGGGTGGCAGAAGGGGAGGCTGAAGGGATGGGCTCATCATGGTTCCTGGAAGCTGCTCCCAGGCAGGGTGAGAGGGCATCCCCAGGCAGTGGCTTCTGCCCATGAATTTGGAACTCATGATAATTTTTTCCCTCCCCAAACGTGTCCCTGACGTGCACCGTGCTTGTGTGTAAGTCAGGGTGAATTTTCTTAGCTACACGTGTTCCTCTGACCTCGCCTGCCAGTTCTTAGCAGGTCCTAATCACACAAGGCAGCTGATCCTGCAGATGTGCATTTTGTTTCTGCTCATCCAAGGTCAGCAGTGGGCTGGGGAGGAGTCCCTGCCTTCTTGGGAATCTTTGCACCAAAATCTGCCCATGGAGATCCTAAGTAGCTGCTCTGAGTCAGCAGGAATGTCTTTTTAGTTGAAGGAGCCAGCATCTCACCCATGAAAGTCTTTTATTACCACCAGATTGTCTTAAAATGATCTGTTTATCAAGAGGGGGAAAAAAAGGCAACTCCACTTTCCTTCCATCACACTTATTCCTCCCAGTAACCCTCATTCAGATCAAGGGATACATCGCCCAGAACATGCTGGAGATTGAGAGAATTGGTTATTTGGGGGTAATTCCCAGAAGAAGGGACTATACTTCTTGCCCTTTCTAGGGAATGAGAAGGGGTTCACAGAAACTCTAAATGGTTTGGGGAGACTTCAGAGCAGACATGTGCCTACCCTTCCAGCATCCTCTGGGGAAGCTGCAAGCCTTTCAGAGAAAGGCTCGTTTCCATCAAGGGTGAGGGTGTTGGTTTACAATGAGCAAGCGGGGAGTTTTGCTGCATGGGCCCAAAGTGGCCTCATAGCATGGGATCCTGTATACTATCAATGCAGTGTGATGGGAAGAAGTAACCCCAAGAGTTTCAAAGACATCAAGGGAGGAGCAGAAGTGCTGAGAGAGGGTGTGTGCACGTGTGCTCAGTTACTTCAGTCGTGTACGACTCATTGTGACCCTGTGCACTGTAGCCCACCAGGCTCCTCCATCCTTGGGATTCTCCAGGCAAGAATTTTGGAGTGGGTTGCCATTTCTTCCTCCAGGGGATCTTCCCGACCCAGGGATCGAACCCACATCTCCTGAGTCTCCTGGCAGGCAGATTCTTTACCACTGAGACACCAGGGAAGCCCCTTGAGAGAGCGCAGTTGACACAAAAGCACTTAAGGTCAGGGCAAGGAGCTCATAAAGAGCATGGCCTGTCAACAGGAGGCCAAACAAAACCACAGAAGCAAATGTCAACACACGTTGACAAGGAACAGCTTAGTTAAGATAGTTCATCAGAGGTCAGATGGTGACCATGGACCAGACGGCCCGTGTTCTTCTGATGCCCATCATCTGAGGATAAGAAAAAGGAGAAGGCAAGAATCCAGAATTGATTGAAAAGTTATCCCAAAGAGATTGACCTTTAAGCAAGACTTGGCTGAGCCTACTTGGTTTTGTAAGATTAAGTTCTCTATTATAGCTAGAATTAGGGACATGAGAGCTAAGACTCTCTTTATATAGAAATAAAGCAAGTTAACATTGTTTACAAACCTAAGTTTTTGAGGGTTGTTATGACTATGGAAATTCACCTCCCATCACTTGCTCTTGGCATTGACAAGGGGGGAAAAATAGCTGTACAGACAAGTTCATTGTGACACCATAGTTAAGCTGTTTTAGGTCTTAGAGAACTGGGGGGGGGGCGCAGGGGGAAGCAGCCCCTCAATCAAATGGCACCACTTCCAAAACATTAAATTTCCTCCAGTATTTGGAAGCAGGTTAGGAATTGACAGCTATTTACCTTTGACTTGCAAAAGGATGTAACTACTGATGTCTTTCAATGCAGCCAACTCTTGGTTTTCATCTATTTTCACTTGCTCTGTCAAAGAAGAAGTCCTCTATTTTGCAAGTCCCATTGGGAAACTTCACTGGCCATCCACATCTTCAAAATGATGAATAGTTTCATTGCCAAGCAAAATTTCACTTAGAGGGAAAAAATGGCTCTCAGGGCACAAAAAGAATACCTTAGTTGCTTGGAAACACATCTGGTTTAAAGGGAACCATTTTTCTCCCTTTCATAGCACTCCCTCCTAGGCTCATAAAATAGTCACTTTTCCCCCTTCCTTCCACATTTTTCTTTAGCTCCTTGATGGGAGAGGAAGTGTTTAGCATCCATTGGTCCACTTTTCTCTACAGATCAGATGATAAAGCATCTCCTTCTAGTCATTTCCTTTTGTTTCTGTCTCTGGCTGCCCACCTCCACAACACACACATTTTTTTTAAGTTTCTGCAGGGGGACATCCCTTTTCCAGATGGTTACTTTAATTCCAGGGAGTTGTAGAAAGTCTGTTCAGACTACAAAAGAAAGCCAAGCCCTCATTCCAATTTCACCAGTAATAAAAGCTGGTATTTGATCTGCCCCATTTGAGTCCTATGTACTTCTCTCAATTGGTTGTAAACTCAGACATGGGAGAAAGGGTATAATTTATTGGCCCCCTTAAACCTTAAAGGAGCTTGTTTTGTGTTTTGTGAATGTAGTAAGTTGGAAAAATCGCCATAAATTCTCCTCCTCCATGTATCTTACATCCTCGAAAGGCGGCTTCTCTCACCGTTAGTTGACTTTTGGTCCATGCCTTGAATCTGCACTGACCATGTGACCTGACTTTGTCCAGTAGGACAGGAGCAAAAGCAACACACAAGAACTTGGAAAGAAACTTGGGCTTGTTCTCAGAGGCGGGCTCTCTGGCTTTCCTTGGAACCCAGCCACCACGTGAACAAGCCTGGGCCAGTTGGCTGAAGGGTAAGAGACTATGCCAACAGAGGGCTCAGTCAGCCCAGCTGCAGAGACCAGGAGGCCATCACAAACCAGCTGGTCTTGCCAATCCACCAGCGTCAATGCAGAAGAATGAATAAGCCGAAGATACATGAGCAGAGCCAAGCTGGGCCAGGAGAACCACCCACACGCCCCTCCTAAACTGCCAACCTACAACATCATGAGCCAAACTAATGGCTGTTGATGAAGCCACTGAATTGTAGGGTGGTTTGTCATGTGGCAGTGGAGAACTGATACAGAGAAGAAAGAAGTGGCAGGTAACATTGCTACATCACTGTACTTAAGGTTCAGACCCAGACAATCAGCCTCAGAGAAAGTCCTGCTGCCCTTACCTTGAACCACCTTCTCAATGCATTTTATCAAGAAATGGAGCAGAGACAACCTACAGACTAGGACAAATTTGCAAATGATGCAATTTAAAAGCTCTAATTTGTAAAGGTATATGCTCCCCAATGTTCATAGCAGCACTATTTACAATAGCCAAAACATGGAAGCAACCTAAGTATCTATCAACAGATGAATAGATAAAAATGAGATCCATTTCTGTGTGTGTGTGTGTGTGTGTTAGTCAGTCATGTCTGACTCTTTGCAACTCCATGGACTATAACCTGTAAGGCTCCTCCTCCAGTTCAACTGTAAGGCTGTATGCACAACAGTAGATGTCAAAAGAACTCAGCCCCGTTTCCAGGCATCTACAGATTTCTACTGGCAGAGCAACTGACAAGGTGTTCATGGAATTCTCCAGGTAAGAATACTGGAGTGGGTAGCCATTCCCTTCTCGAGGAGATCTTCCAGACTCAGGGATCAAACGCCAAGTCTCCTGCATTACAAGCAGATTCTTTACTGTCTGAGCCACCCATACATATATATATATAATGGAATATTACTCAGCCAAACTAAATGAAGTAAGATAGAGAAAGACAAATATGATGTCACTTATATGTAAAATCTAAAAAATAGACACAAATGAACTTATTTACATAGCAGAAAGAAACTCACAGACATAGAAAATAATCACGGTTAACAAAGGGGAAGAGGAGGAAAGGTAAATTGAGAGTGTGGGATTTAAAAAAAGGAAAATAAACAGGAAACTCTAAAGCCCTTCTCTAGAGAGATTTACCAGCTTTTTGAGAACAAATCTTAAAACACTTGACTGAACTTCTGGCAGACGAAAGATGACCCCTTCTCAGTATATTCTGACAGGGATAAATTCTTGGTGGGCATTTTTAGCAAATTGAATAAGGCAGCAATTAGAATTTAAGCCCAGCATTCGCCATTATGGGTGCTGCCCAAAAGCCCCAAGCTTTTCTGCCATTTTCACTGTTCTGGAAGAGCTGAGAGGAGAAATGCTTTTGTGGATTGTTGCCCGCAGTGAGAACACCTTGTCAGTTGCTCTGCAAGCAGAAATCTGCAGCCCCCTGGAAATGGGGCTGAGTTCTTTTGACATTTACTGTTGTGTAGACAGCCTTACAATTGAACTGGAATCTCACCCTCACCTTGCTGACACAGACAGCATCAAGAATGCAGAGAACTTGCGAAAACTGACCTCATTAACTCTAGGACAAAGGGGATTATACAAAACAAATTAAACTCAAAGAGTCTTAGGGAATTCTGGGGCTCCTTGACACACATCTGACTGTGTCTAGCAAAGCGAGCTCAAGGACTGATGATGTGGTTTTTTACTTATCTTTGAGAGCCATGGTGTAGGGGGACTTGATGCCAACAAAAGTGTTGAAATTGATTAGATAGCAAAAAAGATGTTGTCATGTAAAGACAGCTCCGAAATTTTAATTTCTTATTTAGTCAAATAACAGCAAGCTTCTGGCTGAAATTTACATTTTAACAGAATTTAAATTTACATTTTTATTCATTGGCAAAATTTGGATTTATTGCTTTTTTAAGGAAGTGGCTATTAATGCTTTGCAGGGAAAAGATAAGAAATAAATTTTTGTAAATCTCGGTTTATAGTCTCAATTCCTGTACAATGAAATGAAATCACAGGCAAAATTTCATTTGTATGTATTTCCATGTAAACACATCAGAACCGATAGTTTTTATCAGATGATCGGCGGGGGGAGATTAAACATAACTGTCATACATACAGATGGCCAAGAGACACATGAAAAGATGCTCAACCTTGCTATTTACTAAAGAAATGCAAATCAAAACTACCATGAGGTATCACCTCACACCAGTCAAAATGGCCATCATCAAAAAGTCTACAAACAATAAATGCTGGGGAGGGTGTGGAGAAAAGGGAGCCCTCCTCCACTGCTGGTGGGAAGGTAAGCTGGTGCAGACACTCTGGAGAACAGTGTGAAGGTTCCTTAAAAAACTAAAAACAGAGTTAGCATATGATTCAGCAATCCCACTCCTGGGTGTATATCCAGAAAAGACAAAAACTGATTAGAAAAGATGAAACCACCCTAATGTTCATAGCCGTACTATTACAATATTCAAGATATGGAAGCCACATAAATGTTCATTAACAGATGAATGGATAAAGAAGATGTGGCAGATATATAGATATTTCTCAGTCATAAAAAAGAATGAAATAATGTCATTTGCAGCAACATGGACGGACCTAGACATTATCATACTAATAAGTCAGACAAAGACAAATACATAATACCACTTATTTGTGGAAGCTAAGAAATGATATAAATGAACTTATTAATATTTACAAAACAGAAACAGATTCACAGGCATAGAAAACAATCTTATGGCTGCCAAAGGAGAAGGGGGACAGATAAATTAGGAGTATAGAATTAACAGCTACACACTATTAACATATATAAAATAGGTAAACAACAATGATTTACTATATAGCACAGAGAACTATACTCAATATCTTATAATAACCTATAACAGAAAAGAATATATATGTGTGTGTTTATGTATAACTGAATTGCTTTGCTATACATCTGAAACTAACATAACACTGTAAATCAACTATACTTCAATAAGAAATAAAATAATTTTCATAAAGAAAGGGGGGAATACAGTAGATAGAAAATATGTTAAGGGAGCAGGCTTTTTTTTTTTTTTTTTTTTTTTTTGCCACTTACAAGTACCATGATTTAGGGAAAATTGAAATATGTCTGAGTTTTGTTCATAAGAATGTGGCTCACAATGCTTAATAAGTAGGGTAATTATAAGGATTTCATGAGGTCAGGTATTTGCCTGGCATATAGTGAGCGCTCAGTAAATTGCAGTGCCCTTTCTGCCCTCTCATTAAACCCTTTGCATTATATTCTAAGACATTTGCAATCTGGCCTAGAAATCTAGTAAATTTCACAAGAATTTCATCCCTACTCACTCCATATATTCCGCCTTAATCCCAGCCACCCTGGGAACTAGCTTCCAGCAAGTTCTTTGACTTTCTTACCTATGGCATGGATACCTGCTGCATGGACTCATCAGGACGATTAAATGAGATTGTGTATTTAAACTACTAGGAATATGGGACTTCCCTAACCATCCAATGGCTGGGACTCCTTTCCAACAGTGCAGAGGGCACGAGTTTGATCCCTGGTCGGGGAACTAAGATACTGCACACCTCACGGCACAGCCTAAAAATAAAAAATAAAAAAATTAAAAAATAAATGTAAGTACTAGGAACAATGCTCTGTTTAATAAATACTCATGTGCTGTGTGCTAAGTGGCTTCAGTAGTGTTCGACTCTTTGCGACCCCATGTACTTTAACCCACCAGGTTCCTCTGTCCATGGGATTCTCCAGGCAACAATACTGGAGTGGGTTGTCATGCCTCTTCCAGGGGATCTTCCCGACCCAGGTATCAAACCTGCATCTCTTATATCTCCTGCACTGGCAGGCGTGTTCTTTACCACTGAGCCACCTGGGAAGTCCCGATAAATACTCAGTTAATGTTAACTAGGCATAATACCTCTCCTACTCTCCACTGTTATTGCATTCTGGCCTCCACTTGTAGCACACAGGGGCCAAGACAAGGACGCACTTCTCCAAACTGATCAGCCAGATTAAGTCTTTGCCCTCCAAGAGGAAGTCATGGAGATGAGAGAGGGTCCTGGGGTAGGAATACAATGGATGCCCTTCCCAGATGGAGCAGGAGCTAAGGGCTCCCCTCTCCCTAGCTGCCAACGTAGTTTGACCAGTTTGTGCATTTCTGGTGCTGTAATTCTGGGAAAAAGAAAATCCTCCCCTTTCCAGCCATGCTTTCTTTGCAAGCAGTCAGAAGTAACTAATGAGGATGTTGTCACTCTTGGAAACTTACACGTTCGGGACTTCCCAGGGAAGATCCTGCCTCACATTCCACACAGGGCAGGATGGGGCTGGGAACAAGAGGACTAGAAAGGGGGCGAGTAGCTGACCCATAAAACCAACTTGGTGGCAGTGCCTTTTGTCTTCCAGAAAACAGAGTGCCCGAACTGCCAAAGGATTTTGCTGACTCTTGGCTTCTTTGCTTTTACATCCAGTGCTATTGTTCGCCCTTGGGATTTATGATAATTCTTACTCCCTAAAAGATATCTCTCTAAGAATGCCCGTAAATTTAGGAAGCACTGTTTCCATTTTTCTCACTAATTATTTTCCCTCTCAGTTATTTCCCATCAGCAATTTTTAAAGTCAGAGGATGTTTCTTAGCTACGATGGGGGTGTGCTACACAGGGCAATGGGATTCTGTAGACATCTAATTAAGGGTAAACCAGGCGATTGCATTGACAGAGAACCTACTATGCTCAGAAGACCCCTCTAGGAGCCACGAAGGGAAAGGAAAAGTGGGGCCTGATCTTGAAGAGATGGGCATTCCCAAGGAAGTGCCTGTGAATATGAAATAACTTCACAAATCAAGCACATTTTAATACAGTAGTTTTTGTTAAGGATAGCTCATACTACACAGACAGGGTTCTTTACAGTCTGAATCACCAGAGAAGACCTGTCCTCTGTACAAGGAAAATCTCAACTTCCACTGACAAATTATTTTGTTTTCAAAATAATGTATCATTAAAATGGATGATCATTAAATCTTACAATCCCATGGATCATTAAAACCTTACAATCATGTTTTCCCTTTTTATTTTGATTGCTAGGGAGCTCAAAGCCATTTAGCAAGGCATTTTACATATTAATCTAGTTTTGTTTGATTTTTCCAATCTTCATTGTCCTTTAGCCTTGATCTCTTCATCCAGGTTTTGTAGCCTGTGTTACAGACTCCCCGGCCTCCAGTCATCCACAATGTTAGGAAGAGGTCTCCTGCTTCTCCACTCAGCATGTCAGACGTTCGTCATCATATATAGCTTGTCATCATATATAGCCCACAGAGGGAAGAGGATAAGAAGTGCCTGAAATGAGGGGGCTTAGTGACTATGGGTAAAGAATAGACTAGAGAAGTATCCCAAAAAGGGAGGCAGAGAGTACAACAGATCAAGAACAGCCCAGAAGGACAGTTAGCATTACAGAACAGGCAGCATCAGAGAAAAGCAGTTCCCAGCCCCTGGGTCGAAGCGGGGTGGGGCTGGGTGGTGGAAGAAGAGAGACAGAGAAGAGTGGAGGCACTAGCACATGCCAGAGAAGGGGGGCTCATAGGAAGAACATACGTTCCACACGTGCAGGAAACGTGCTGACTTGTTTGTTACTTCTCACATGGCGGCACGTGGTTGGCACTCAACAAAAACATGTCCAGTGAACAAATGCCTCCACAGGCATGGTTCATCAGTAATCTGAATCTCTGTTGGACCCTCTCTAGCTTCTTGTCTTACGTGGTGAAACGGTGTTTGAAAAGACAGAGGAAGCTCAGTGGTCTTGACCGAGCACAGTTCTAACACCAGTGAGCCCTCAGCACACACTGGGTTGGCCACTATACCAGCAGGACACATTGATACCATATTATTTATGATTTCGCAGAGCTTTGTAATTCAGCACCTGGGCTCCGGAGCCGGATGCTTTGAGTTCATACCCAGCTCCATCACTTGGCATCTGTGTGAATTTGGGCAAGCTACATAAATACTCTTGACCTCACTTCTGTTCAATAACAGTAGCTACTGAATAAGACTACTGTGACAACTGGTTGAGCCAAGATATGTACCTGGCATACAAGTGGTGATGCTGCTGACTTTGCCCTCTGGAGCAGAACAGACACTGGGAGCTGGGACCAGTCTGGGAGGGGGCAATACAGTGTATGGAAACAGAGCAAGCTACAGAGAAAAGGAGGAAGTCTACGATGGCAGCCGGAATAGGGTACAAGTGGGGATGGGGTCAGAAAGGACAGGTGTATACCAGTGGAACATGCTCCTGGAGGATGTACCCCAAGTTTCCCTAGGCTGGGATTCAAACACAAGACCCAGCTGTCTGGACAGATTGGAAAAAGCAAGTCGGAAGCCCAGACCTGGAGAGTCTAGCACCCAAGGGAGGATTTTTGATTCATGGCTCTTTCCTACCCTTTCTCCTGGAGTAGGGGGACAACTCAGCCCCCACCCCCAGTGTTTTGTAAAATGCCACCATCTACCTAGACATGCAGACCAAATACTTTAGAACCATCCTAGAATCCTTCCTTGCCCTCAGGCCCCGAATTCCACTGCCAAAACATGGCTTGCCTCCAGCTACCGCTTTCCATCTCTCCACAGAGCTCACATGGCCCAGACCACCACCATCAGCTCATGCCTAGAACACGGGCAAGACCCTCCTCACCTATCTCCCCAGAGTCCCCTTTTTCTTTCTGCTACCCATTCTCCACATGACAAGCAAGAGTGATTTTTTTTTAATGTAAGCCTAATCACATCTTCTACTTAAAACTCCCCACTGGCTTTCTATCATCCTTAGAATTAAATGGAAGTGTCTCCCTCTAACCCATGAGGCCCTCGTCACCTGGGCTCTGCTTACCTTGCCTTCCACACCTTTCCTTCTCATGCCCCGTGATTCAGCCACTTCACTCTTCTTTCTGTTTCCCACACATGCCAGGTTTTTACCAGCTGCTGACTTTTTCATGGATTGTTCCCTCTCTGCCCTCCACTCTTTTTCCAGGATCGGTGCCTCCTTATCATTCAGACCTCAGCTTAAGTGTAAGACCTCCCCTAACTGTTAGCAACCAGGGTTCTTAGCCTCCTTAATCAATAGAAATTGATGAGGCCAGACGAGGAATTCAGACAAAGCTTTCTTGGGGCCCCTGCTGCAGCAGTGGGGAGCGAAAACAAACAACAGGTTCCCTCATTTGCTTGCTTGCTTGTTTGCTCCCTGAGAGGGGGCAGGGAGTTTGTTCTTTATATGGGATGAGGGCAGGGGCGGATCCAGTGCTGGGCCTAGAGGGGTGGCTTAGGTGTTTGCCCACCCCTTTCGCAATGTTTTGTGCAAGGGGCATGCACAGTACCCTGCTTTTGCTCCCGGCTCTTCAGACACGCCCATTGTATTTTTGGTCTCTTTGTATTTTGCCAAATGTTCATAATTTGTCCCAACTGCACTGCTGCTGCTGCTGCTAAGTCACTTCAGTCGTGTCTGACTCTGTGCAAACCCATAGATGGCAGCCCACCAGGCTCCCCCATCCCTGGGATTCTCCAGGCAAGAACACTGGAGTGGGTTGCCATTTCCTTCTCCAATGCATGAAAGTGAAAAGTGAAAGTGAAGTCGCTGTCGTGTCCGACTCTTATCGACCCCATGGACTGCAGCCAACCAGGCTCCTCCATCCATGGGATTTTCCAGGCAAGAGTACTGGAGTGGGGTGCCATTGCCTTCTCCGCAACTGCACTGGCACACAGTTATTTTCAGCCCCGTATAGTTTCTTTGTATTTTGTTGCTTAAGGAGGTGTTTGTGCAGGTGTAAGCACTGCAGCAAAAGACCCCAGATCCAATCCTATCCCATAACCACCCCAGCCCACATCAAGCTCCAGCCCCCTTCACTGCACTGAAAACCACCAGCACAACGAGAAGGTGAGTTCTGTGGAAGCAGAAACTGGGTTTGTCTTGCTCATGACCGCTCCTCCAGTGCCTAAAACAATGCCTGGCACATGGGTGGTACCCAGTAAGTATTTGTTAAGTGAGCAGCTTAATCAACCCATCAGGAGGCACCCTGGGGTCTGAGGTGGTTCTGAGCCTACAGGTGATCAGAGGCAAGACACAGAGACCAGGAGCCAAGGAAGACGTGAGCGGGAAAGCTGAACGGGTTCCACCAAGTCCCTGTCCTGGAAAAGCTGCTTGTGTGCCATGACCAGCATGGCCACTCAGATGGAGAAAGTCAAAGTGACAGAAAGTGCATTCGATGAAATCATCCTGCCCACAAACCTCCAGCGTCCCCTATCGTGAGCAAGACAGTGAGGATTGTGGACACAGAAGTGAGTAGATGTGGTCCCTGCCTTAACTGAACCTCTAGGCGATGAGAACACAGGCAGAGCTGGGGTCCTGCATGGTAAGTACCATGACACAGGTAATCTTCAGATCTAATGAGGCACACAGGCAGGAGTTGTCACCTCAGCTCTACCTGGGAGCCCAGGAAGGCTTCCCAGAGGAGGGGACACTGGAGCTGGGTCTTGATGGCTGAGAAGGAGTTCCCGGGAAGTGTGTAGGCCCAAGCCGAGTAGAACCCGGAGACCCGGTGAAGTCTACAAGATCTATCCCTCTCTTATTGCCACTCTGCCTCCCCAGCTAAACCTCCTCCAGCCACCAGGCCTGCCAATTGTCCCCTGTCTCCTTGACATCCCCTTTCAAATCGTGCCTTTCATCTGAAACACCTTTGAAGCCTACAGGGCTAGCTCTCTTCCACTGTTCAAAGTAACTCCTGAAAAACACTGCCTCTTAGCAATGAATGGGCTCTCTGATCCAACGCTGGTGGGAGGTTAAATTGGTGCACCCTTTGGGAGAGTAATTTAGAAAACGGTTTCAGAAGTCTTTTTTTAAATGACCATGGCTTTATTATTCTAAATCATCCTGCTTTGGGAAATCTAGCCCAAGAAGGAGATCCTAAATTTGGAAAGGGAAAAAAAAACTTTACAAGTAGATATTCACTATATATACTAGTAACATTAAGAACACCCAAAATGTTCAACTGTAAGAGAACAAATGTTTTAAATTTTTCCATGTGATGGAATATTATGTAATCAGTCCAAAAGGTGTTTTGTTAGAATATGTAAGAGCTCAGGGAATAACATAACATAATAGTATATTTTAATGCTGAAATAACATTAAGTGAGATAAGCGTTCAAGAATTATGGGCAGTAGCCCTACTCTAAACCAACTTCTTGTTACCCTGCTGCTGCTGCTGCTGCTAAGTCACTTCAGTCGTGTCTGACTCTGTGCAATGCCTGAGATGGCAGCCCACCAGGCTCCCCCGTCCCTGGGATTCTCCAGGCAAGAACACTGGAGTGGGTTGCCATTTCCTTCTCCAAAGCATGAAAGTGAAAAGTGAAAGTGAAGTCGCTCAGTTGTGTCCGACTCTGAGCGACCCCATAGACTGCAGCCTACCAGGCTCTTCCGTACCCTACTTCTTTCCAATAAATCTTTTCAGACAAGTATCTGAGGTTCTGAATTTAAGCAGTAATAGAGCTTTGTCCTCAAGACATTTGATACCAGAAGGTTTTGGATTTTAATCCTGACTCTACCATTTATTATTATTGTTAGATGTGTGAGTGTGTGAAAATTATTCAGCCCCCTTAAGGTTTTGGTTTCTCTTTATAACATACTACTAATAATAGTATCTACCTATTGTTGCCAAGATTAAATGAGGGACTTCCCTGGTGGTCCAGTGGTTGAGACTTCACCTTCCAATGCAGGGGGTATGGGTTCTATCCCAGATCAGGGAGGTGAGATTCCACATGCCTCACAGCAGCCCTCCCCCCCAAAAATATAAACAACAGAAACAATATTGCAACAAATTCAATGAAGACTTTAAAAATGGTCCATGTCCAATTTTTTAAGATTTAAATGAGCTATTATTTGTCAACGAGTGCATATTATTACTTCCTACGTTCCAGGTATGTTTGGTAGCCTACTGTTTATGCTAAAATTTTTAACTGGAATTGAACTGATGTAAAATGTAAAATCTTGGGGGGAAATGTTACAAGCAATATGATCATAACTATGCAAAATTAAAAAACGTCTGCCTTGGCCATCTCATGACAGAGGCTGAACATAGTTAGGAGGAGTGCCGTGTGCCGCCTTCCTGCTTCTTGGAGGTTATTTATTGGTGATACAGAGGAAGCACTGGGGCCATTGGAAAGGAGTGGGTCAGTGTTATGTTGAAACCCAAACTGAAAGTCAGTCTCACATCAAGATTTTAAATGCCCAATGTTGACTGGCGTAGCTTGTCTGCCCCTTCCCCACCCTCCCCACACACAGAGAATATAGGTTTGGGTTACCCAAAGCATGGAAAGAGGCAAAGGCTGCGAGTCAGAGAGAAATAGAATTGTTGGAATTCATAGGCGGCACATCATTCATAGAAACTTGCTAATGAAGATTCGACTTATCTTTTTAAAGCTGTGCATATTTGATGTGTACAAATGATGCATTTGAAAGTAAGCATATGAATCTGGAAAACAATACACAGTGAAATAAACCAGACCTAGAAGGAAAAGACTACATGATACCACATATATGAGGTTTCTAGTGGTCTCAAAGGAGCAGAGCGTGAAATGCAAGTTGCCAGGGGCTGTGGGGAGGAGGAAATGGGGAGAAATCAGTCAAAAGGCACAAAGTTTCAGGTATATGAGATGAATAAGTCCTCAATATCTACTGTACAGCACAGTGGCCATGCTAACAATACCATACTGAATACTCCCACATTTGCTAAGAGGGTAGATCTTCTGTTAAGTGCTCCTCTAACAACAACAAAATCGACTCTTAAGAAGAACTTGGAGCAAGTACCTAAGCAAAGACGAAGAATGATCATTGAGCCAGACACTTCAATATTAAGTAACTTGTGACTCCCAGGAGATCCAGCATCTGCCTGAAGACAAAGGATGCCAACCACATCTGAACTGGACCAGGCTCCCAACCATTCCATCCTGGGCAAGAGCTTACACCATTTCCTCAGTGTGGGAAACCAGAGTCCATATTGGAAAGCACTCTGTGTCTGTCGATGTTGTGTATGTATGAGTAAATTTTACGTATCTTTTATCCTAGAATTTGCATAAGTCATTTTGTTCTTTTTACCTTTGAAAACAGAAAGCAAACCCTTTCAACTTCTAGATATTCAATGGGGAGGAGGATAAACTAGGAGTTCAGGATTAAAAGATGTATGCATATTTGAGAAATAAGTTATCACCAAAATGTGGGTACTTAGGAAAAAAACCAGTCCCATTCTTCCCATTTTAGAAACGGGAGAAAACAGTGCCCAGGAAAGTAAAATAACTTGAACAAAGTCACACAGAGAGTTAGAGGCAGATTTTCTATTAGAACCCAGGGTATTCATCAGCTACTGCTGTGAAACAACAACTATCATGAGCTTAAAACCTCTATCACATATTCACAGACATTCATCTGTAAGTTGGCTAGGGTGTGCTAACCCAGGATGGCAGCAATGGCAGCCACAGAGAGCTCAATGGCACAAGTATGGCACACTTAAGCCTTACTCTTATATCCCTATCTGCTAACTTTTCCATTTACAAACAAGTCACATGGTCAAACCCAACATCAAAGGGGAGTATCCCTCATTGAGGAGGCTGATTCAGCCCAACGTGTTCTCTTGGGGATGACAGAACATAGAGAGGGAACATAAATGCCTTCAGGAACAGGCAGGTCATGGACAAGGGTGAAGTGGGCCAGATGAAAGACAATAAGGGGAAGTAGAACATAGTGAGCTGGAGAGAAGGTGACCTCAACTTTAGCTGACTGTTGTCAGATTATCTGTATCTTTCGTGGGCTGCTGAAACACAGACCTTTATAAAGAAAGCTTCCTGATTCTTAAATCACTGAGCATACCAACAGACTGAGCCCATGAGACACATTTTTACAGGCCCCGCTCTTTGCTATGCTACCGGTGCCTGAGAATCCCATTGGTCCTTCTGTGGCTAAGGCTCTCAGGGTGAATCCCTGGGAAAAGTCAGATTACGGCAACAGGTGAAATAGTATCCTGGGCATGCCTTGACTTGAGTAGGGAGCAGGTGGATCACATGGCAGCTAGGTGGCCTCAGAAAGAGGGGGAATGAAGAAGTGCTACGAATTTAGTTCTTAGCAGCAAGCACCTTTTTTCCCATTAGTCCTCCAGTTACAAAAATCTGCAAAAGGAGTATCATTTTCATTCCATCTATCTTCCCAGGTTATTCAATATTTCTAGTCTCAGCTATGTTGGCAAGGACTTCTCCCTTGGCATCTGGGCTGTTTAGAATCTGAGACCCTGCAGTGAAGAACTGCATCATATTCTCCTGCTGAAAAGTAGCAGAATGATAACAATATTAATGATAAAAGCAGCCCTATATTGAGCCCTTCCTGTATGCTGGTACCTATTAATACATGCATTATAATGTTGAATTTTCTTAATGATCCTGTAAGGTAAGTATTGTTATCCCATTTTTCAGAAGCTGAGACACCGAGAGGTGGAAATAACATGCCTATCATTACACAGTAAGTCAAGGCACCCATTTTTCCCAATACATAAATCTGATGGAGCAAATGTCAGAAAAATTCAGGTAGCATCCAAAATCACCTTCGCGAATCACAAAGACATTTATTAAATCCGTACTCTGTAGTCAACACATGTTATTAAATTTTCCCACAGCAGCCGTAAGGGGTGTATCTTACCTTCATTTTCACCATAAGAAATTAATGTTTGGAAATTTAAAATCATTTCACTCCCCTGTAAGGCTAGAATGTGGAAAAAGAGGAGTAGAATCCACAGCTGTCTGGTGCCACCAAAGACCAGAACCTTCAATTCAGAAATGAGGCTCATGATTTCTTATTTATCTCTCTTCCCAGTCCCCCACTCCTCACTGAAGTTCCAGACCCATTGCAGCCTCCCCAAGAACCTAATCCAGAGATCCCAGAAGGTAGGTCTTGTCTTCCCACTGCTGATTTTTAAAGCATGGTGCCTGTTCCTCCAAGAGCTCAGAGAAGGTTGTGACCAGGACAAATCCTTCTTCCTTTTGGCACCTTTAACTTCCCTCCAGCAACCCTGATTCAGCTTGCTTCCTGATGCCCAGACAAGGTGAGCTGTGACCTGAGACAACTCACTCAGCCTCTCTGGGCCCCAGTTTCCCTCTCTGTAAAATAAAGGGTTTGATCTGAAAGATCTCCAGGTCTCCTTCCAGCTTTAAATAACAATCAAGCTGAAGAACTAGAAACAAAATGTCTTTCAGCCCATCTGGCTCCTTGGTGGGGGAACCAACACAGGGCTTTATAGTCAGGGCTGGGAACAAAGCTCTAAATTGAAATCACAGCTTTGGGGAGGGTTTTGTTTATTGTGACCATAACTCACAGTGGCATGGTGGTATACCACTTGCAGCACCATTTTATGTAGAATCTCATTTCCTCTGGGCAACAGCACCATGAAGGTGGTCAGACGCACTCTGTAGAAGAGAAAGCATGTTCCAGGAGCATGTGTACTTGTTCAGCTGTCACTCACAGAAGCCCTGACTTCTGTGGGCTTTAAGAAGTGTGGTTTAAGGAAGGAAGGGGCTAGAAGGGAGCCGTTACAGGTGGGACGATGGCAGCATGGCTGGCATCTCCGCAATTCTCTTGCACTTTCTCTCATGGTCATAAAGTAGCCAAAACATCCAATCTGCTGTCAAATCAGGTGAAGGAGAGGTACCAACCACCTCTCCCAGGAACATAAGACTTTCTCAGAAATCCCCCAGTACCCTTTTCTCTCATATATTCACATTTCATTGGCTTGCATTGTGTCACCTGACCAGACCTAGCTGCAAGGGAATCTTCAAAAGCCCTTTCTCCTGCCTGTGTTAGTTCTAGCGCTGTCATAACAAAGCGCTACAGGCTGGGAATGCTAAGCAACAGAAATTCACTGTCTCGCAGTCTGGAGACTAGAAGTTCAAGACGAAAGTGTCAGTGGGTTTGCTTCCTGCCAGGGGCTGTGCTTTCCTGCTTGGCTGTAGAAGACTGCTTTCTCCTTGTGTCATTTTTCTTTTATTGAGTATAGTTGACTTACAATGTCATGTTAATTTCTGCTGTATAGCAAAGTGATTCAGTTATACACATATTTTCTTTATCATATTCTCTTCCATTATGTTTTATCACAGGATAAATTTACTGAGGGGGCTTGCCTGGTGTCTCAGTGGTAAAGAATCTGCCTGGTAATGCAGGAGACATGGCTTTGATCCCTGGGTCAGGAAGATCCCCGGGTCAGGAAGATCCCCAGAGGAGGAAATTGCAACCCACTCCAGTATTCTTGCTGGGAAAATCCCATGAGCTATATAGTCCATAGAGTCACAAAAAGTTAGGCACAACTGAGCGTGGTACAGCAACAAACTCTCTGAGACTCAGCTTACAGAGACTACCTTGCCTCTCATATAGCCTCTTGTCACAGGAACCTGCATTGATTAATGACTGAAAAAACAAACTCTAGATACAGATTCCCTGGGTTCAAGTCTTCTTTTGCTGTGTGACCTTCAGCAAGCTACTTAACCTCCCTGGCTTCAGTGAAAGAGGCAACTTATTTATGACACCAAGTATGAGCTCTCACCAAGTATGAGTCTCTTCTATGTGTCAGTCATTGTTCTCAGGGCTGACAGTGACTGTAATAGAAATAAAAGTGTTAATGAATAGTGTTATGGGGGGAGGGATCTGATGAAACAGTGCAAGTAAATAAAATACTTAATTCTACAGTGCCTAGCACTAGCAAGCCATCAGGCAATGTTATTACCATCAGAGTAACTGTTATTAGCCACTCTCCCTCTCTCCTTTCCTGGGCTCCTGAGATTGTCCTTTATGTCCTGGTCACTGCACATAGCAGGATGATGGGTGTAGGTCAGCCGTGGACACTGCTGCTGGCAGGCACAGAAGCACATGACCTACGATGGAAGCTGCCCTAATGCTCCAATATGAAATGTGTGTTTGCTGGCCCAGAAGTCTGGAGAAGGAGGCCACTTTCCCCTTGACACCCAGCAGAGCAGAAATGATGGAGAGACCAGAACCAGTAGCCTCTAGCAACAGAAAGGGGATGGAGCTATCACTGCAACTTTGATGGCCACAAAAAAAAAAAGTGAACTGTGGCAAGAGGGAACTTGGGACCCTCTGGGAAGATAGTAATGGGAAATGAAGGATATACGCAGAAACACGGAGTCCAGAATAAGATGTTTCAATAGGAAGTGTTAAGGTCTATGTCAAAGCGGGAAATGTGGGATTGCACAGCAATGACCTTGAAGAGGAGAGGAAGGAAACTAACATTTAGCATCATCCTAACATTTAGCACCACTGGTTGGGGGGCTTCCCAGGTGGCTCAGTGGTAAAGAACTTGCCTGCCAATGCAGGAGACATGGGTTCAATCCCTGGGTCAGGAAGATACCGTGGAGAAAGAAATGGCAACCCACCCCAGTATTCTTGCCTGGGAAATCTCATGGACAGAGAAGCCTGGCAGGCTACAATCCATGGAGTAGGACACGACTGAGTGACTCAGCACACACACACACACACATACACACTACATGTTGAACACTTCATATGCTGTATCTCCTTAGATCCTTATGACAATAAAGACAGGCAAGACAGTATCATAGTTAAAGGAGAATGTTAGAAGAATGGTCAGACAAAACCCAGATATAAATCCCTGCTCATCTGGTGGTTTCCAAGTCCTGTGCTGTCTCTGGCAAATTACTTAACTTCTCTGAGTCTGTTCCTTTATTTATTAAGATGAGAGTGGTTATTCCCAACATACTCAATGAGTGAAAAATAACAAAGGCACATGCTTAAAAAAGCGATTTCTGCTGCTGGTTTTGTTCATATATCTCTACTGCTACCATCTCAACTCCTAAGTAGATTTTGGTGCCAAAGGAAATTTTGATAATTCTGACTCCTTCTGCTAAAAGGTTTCTTGGCCATTTGCATGTGATGATCCATCCTCCATGTCTGAACGTATAGAGTGGGTGAGTGGATTCCAGGAGAGCTTAATCTGTTTTGTTCCCAGGAGATCATTTATATAAGTTATAGCAAGTGATTTAGAAGAAAAAACAGAATAAAGGAAACCCCATCTTTCAGGATCCCAAAAGACAAAAGACATTGTCAGCTCACCTTTCCCTGCCCCCTTATCTCCCCACTCCCACCCTCCCAAAATGGGGAGAGGTCTCCAGGTCTCCTCAGGTGGAGGAGACTTCACCATCAAGGGGCTGGTAGTAATTGATTTTTACTTAATAACATTTTGAGTAAAAAACAAATACTACTTGAATTTTTTTTAACTTTCTAATCAATGTCTGTCTCTTGAGGTTCTGAACCATTTATGCAATACCTTCTGAAAACATATATTTTATGACAGGCAAGAAGAATGTTCGCCCTAAAACAAAATTCTATTTTCCATAGAAGGAGTCTGCCTGTCTGCCTGCTAAGTCACTTCAGTCATGTCCGACTCTTTGCAACCCTATAGACTGTAGCCCACCAGCCTCCTCTGTCCATGGGGAGTCTCCAGCTAAGAATACTGAAATGGGTGGCCATGCCCTCCTCCAGGGAATCTGGAGTCCTCTGTCACTCCCAGGGAATCTGGAGAAGGAAATGAGGACACTACAGTCAATGAGTGGCCATCCGTGATTCACCCTGAATAACATTAGTAATGACTCATAGCTATCATTGATGGACACTCCTTCTCAACTAAGGGGTACAGGCCCAGACGCATGAGAAACCAAGAAAGGGGGTGAGTCAGAGGAGAGTATGCCAAGAAGGGTATAAGCTGGTCAATGCTAAGGACAACGGGTTTCTCTCCTGCCGGGGTCCAGCCCCGGTGGATCCAGGGAATTCGAAGCAGGGACGGCGTCGGCGAGGATAAGGAAACAATTGCTTAATTAAACGTTAATTAAGGATATAAATAGTGGTTAAATAAGGATAGCTCAGTGAGGAAATTCAGCGGAGAAAAGAGGCTGAATAACTTGGTTTATGTGGAAAGCTAATAAAATTCCAAAATAAGGAATTTACTTCACCTATGTAGGCTGCAGGCGTCCTCCTGTTCTCCCGAAGGAGAGGAGACACTAAGATCTTAATGTCAGATCTTAGAAGCCCAGGCAAAATTAGTAGGCTTGACAAGCCTCCCCGCCCCAGATGGGAATTCAGCCAGAAGGTGAGAGAAAGAACGACATGGGGAGACCAAGTTTCGGTGAACAAAGCCCACACTTTATTTTCCAAAGTAGTTTTTATCCCTTAAATTGTGCATAGGGGATAATGGGGGAAGGGGTAGAGTCAGCAGTAAGCCAGGCTTTCTTCCTGCAAACTTATCATATGCAAAAGTTTAGATGATTTACATCATCTTCTGGCCCAGAGGCCTGTTAACATTTTAAGACCCTTTCTTCAGAAAACTGATTTTTCTCTAAAGGTGATTAGTCAGGCACCACCCTCCAAAAGCATTAGATAAAGTTGCATTCCTACAGGGCAAAGGTGTGGTGGGCTATAACAAGAAAAGGAATTAACTCAAGGGTCCAAGGTTACAAACATTAAAGCTACTATTTACATTCCTATACACCAATTATACTAATCAATACACTGCCAGGGACACAGTAGGTAAGGGATATGGAAACTTAGCAGCAAACATTGGCCCAACAAGTGAAAAACCCTTCACCAATACAATTTCTAATCAATCTTTTAACTGCTCAAAGGAATCTGTATTTAGACAGTTTAGAACATCTCATGCCTCTCACGGTTGGGAGGCTCTGAACAATCACATGTGGCCGGAAGAACCTATTCAGGCAGGCTAGAGGACTTCCAAAGGAGTTTGTGAGTTGAAACACTCTTGTCACGCCCAGGAACTTTATTAACTGAAGCTGTAAGTTAACTCTTTTTCAGAGAGAGGTGGTGGGGACAGCCCCTGTAAAGTCAGAGATGTAGGTGAGAGCACAAAGCAGAAAGTAGGCAGACTCTGGTTTTGGGGGTAGATGCTCGAGAATTTCCAGGGGGACTCCTGAGGCTCGATTTCCACCTTTGCGTATGCCAACCTCCTTCCTCATGACCTTTGCCATGGGCGGAGTTTCTCACACTGGCTCCCAGCACTCTCCCTTGCAGGGCCATCTTCCAATCAGTCGTATCAAGAGCATCTCAGGATGGTCCACTCGGGGGGCAGTGGAAAGAGAAGGGAGTATCCCCTGGCTCCTACCTACATCCTATATCCCGTTAAGAATTGATTCGCAAGAGGATATCAGTTACCCTAGTTCTATAGGCACCTGACCCATCGGCCTCAACAGAAAAGCTCTGGGTAGGAGGCAAGAGGCTGGCAGCATTAGACTTCAGTGAGTTTTGGTCAAGTTATGCCTGCATGAACCTGGTCAAAATCCACATAGCAGGACTGGATTGGGAAGGGAGTGCTTTGGGGTAAATGATTGTACATTATCTGGGGAGCAAAGAACAGGGAGATGGGTTAGGGTCTTCCTAGCCCACCCCTAGCTATCCTATTTTTAATTCACATCTAGCATTTTTGGACCAGGTCTGAGAACCCCTTCTCTAGAGTACAGCACTTCTGAAGCGCAATGTCCTCCCACAAATGGGAACCAACTCTCTCTAGTTCAATAAAATGACCTCCAGGGTCAAACTTTTGGCCAGACCCAAAAGGAAGAGATCACCTAATTATAATACCTTCTCTCTGCATAATTTTATAATTTAAATTTAGGTTACATTTGTCAGATTCAGAATCTTGACCACTGAATTAATGAGGCCTTAGGTTCCCAAGCTATAGCATCCCCTCCCCCATTCTAGTGGTCTATTCTAGCTTTACCTGGATACACATGGCCTGCATTATACACCATGTGTGAGTTCTCAGTCGCTCAGTCATGTCCAACTCTTCGACCCCACAGACTACAGCCAGCCAGGCTCCTCTGTCCCTGGGATTTTCCCAGCAAGAATACTGGAGGGGATTGCCACTTCCTCCTCCAGGGGATCTTCCAAGCCCCAGGGATCGAACCAGCATATCCTGAATCTCCTGCATTGGCAGGCGGATTCTTTACCACTGAGCCACAAGGGAATCTCACATTATATGCCAATGCCTTTCAAAATCTGGGGCTCACCACACCTCATCCTTTACAGTATCTTCACATCATTTCTAGTGTTTGTTGGTCTGCTCCAGCCTGGTCCCAGATCTGCCTGTCCTGTCCTGGGCTTCGAACTGAGTCAGTCCCAACCGCAGTGTACAACTCACCACTGCTGCTGCTGCTGCTGCTGCTGCTGCTGCTAAGTTGCGTCAGTCATGTCCGACTCTGTGCGACCCCAGAGACAGCAGCCCACCAGGCTCCCCCATCACTGGGATTCTCCAGGCAAGAACACTGGAGTGGGTTGCCATTTCCTTCTCCAATGCATGAAAGTGAAAAGTGAAAGTGAAGTCACTCAGTCGTGTCCGACTGGCAGCGACCCCATGGACTGCAACCTACCAGGCTCCTCTGTCCATGGGATTTTCCAGGCAAGAGTACTGGAGTGGGGTGCCATTGCCTTCTCCACCAAACCCCTCTGCTCTTTGCCACCCATCTGTTCGGCTACTTCAATAAACCCGCTGCCAAACCTGGGTCTAAGATAGATGCAGCCCCCAGACCCTACACCTGGATGTCCCAGCTGTTCCCTTCTGGAGCCCACCTCTGTGACCAGGTACATTTCCCCAGCTCTACCCTTGCCTGGTCCCCACACCCTCCTCCCCACTGGTGGGGCCTGTGCTGCCAGGACCCCAGCGAGCTGATTTCCAAGCCCAACCAAGCAGAAATAAGCACTTCCTTCCCAGAATGCTCTATTCATCATGCCCCACACCAAGAACAGAAACCCTGAATAGTCAGAGTTAATGCAGACAGGGATGCCACCAGCCCCAGCAGCTCTGGATTTCATTTAGCTTCATCCATTCATCCGTTTCTCATATTTAACAAATATTTATCGACCAACCTCTACATGCCAGACACTGGAAAATTGCACTAAAAGGGAAAGAGAAAGTCATTACACTTAGAATCTAGTCGGGGGAAGAGACTGTAGACAGTTTTACAAGGCACTACCCAGCAATTACATCTGTGATATCAATAGATGCTAGAGAAAAAATGTACAACCCTGGTCCACAGAATACAGACGGACCAGTGACTCGCCTTCTGTTTTTACAACCGAAATAAAAAGGAGATTTTAAACTAATCTGCTTTCTGATTCACAAATTCTTTGGCATTATCTCCAGTTGTTCTTAACTTTAGTACAAGCCACAAGTTTATGATTCAAATGAAAATGAAAAGCAAACTCCAAACCTTCTGAGTTACCACCATCAGCTCTATTAATAGCTTTCAGCTACTTGGAAAGAAATTTGAAAAAACAGAAGTGAACTCTCTGGATAGATAAAGGCCAGGCATTGTTTGATGACTGTAGTTCACATTACGGAGAGAAGCAGTGAGCTGGGAGGCAGATGGAAGGCGCCTTTGGGATTTCACAGGCTGGAGACCCCATGCATTTTTCTAATTCAAATAGGATAAGCCTCAGAGGCCCTTAATGCAGGATGGTTTTTAAGTGTTTCCAAGCTTCCTGAGAAAGATAAAACTGCCTCCTTCATCAGAATTATTCGACTGTGGCATTACTGCTTAGCATGGGGTGGAGGGTGATTGCATTTCCCCCATAGCCCACCTCACCCAGCCGTGCTGACCCTCTTTTCTCCTAGAATGATTTGCATATGGCTAGAGCCACTCTGCATTCACTCATCATTCCTCTCCTGGCCTCTCCCCACCCTGTCTTCCCACAATGTTTTCCCCAAGCCTCAAATCCCACGCCACACTACAGCCACCTGCTGCCCCTCCACTCCGGCTCCAGAATCACATCCTGCAGTGAGACCTTCCTTGGGCAGTTCACAAAAGCTCTCTGTACCTCAGTTTCCTCATCAGTAAAATGAGGATAACAATAATGTTGACTTGAGAGGGCTTTGTAAGAATTTATTGAGTATGTGGAAAACCTTCAGGCAGTGCTGGCAGGTCTGAATCACTAATAATATAAGGGTTAGCTATTATTTGTCATAACAGCAGTAGCAGCACATGCTTTGCAAGATTAATGTGAAGACTAAATATGGGAATGATTGGGACAATGCACCTTGTATTCCAAGGGCTAATGGGAGTCTCAGAACTAGACGTCAGTGAGCGGGTGTCTTAGGAGCAGAGGGAGGGGACAGAAAGAATAGAGGCTCCCTGGAGGGTCCCTCAAGGACACAGAATGTGTCTGTTTTTATCACCATTGTATCCGCAAAGGGCAGTGCAGGGTCTGGCATTGATACCCAAGGAAGGAAGGGAGGGAGGGAATGGGGCTGGGGTGGAAGGAAGATAAAGAGAAAAGTCACACATACAGTTGAGTGAGCTCCAATTGGAGCTGAGTACCTGAGGTTGGTGGAGGTGAAGATCGCTAAATTGGAGAAAGTCAATGATAAACAAGAGGAAGGTACAAGAAGTGCCATACTCATAGGCATCGGGTCCTTCCTGATAATGGTAGGAAGGGATGCGGCTAGGAAGCCCCCAAGTCAGCATCTTCAGGAGAGTGGAAGAGGGACCAGGAGGTTGAGAAATGTCCATCACGAGGAATGATGGAGGGTGGCAGTGTGAGAGAGACCTTGAATCTCAGCAGAAGGGCTTCTGCACCAAGATGGGGCAGGGGCAATGATCTGAAGCCAGGGGAATGTTCTACAGCTCATAGTGACATGCACGGCCTCTCAAGAGGGTGACAGGTGAAGAGGCATCTTTAGGGAATAGGCAGCCCCTCACTATGCCTGAGAGGACAGGAGGCAGAGATACAGTCAAGGATACAGGAACGTATGTGCACCAGCATCACAGTTAGATCTGGATGGTCACAGGTTATATACAGGAGCACCTAAGCTCGCTTCAATTTTATACTGCCCATACTTTATTTTAACAAGCCTCTATTCCTACTTGACAGTAAGAAAATTAAATTTAGTCCAATTCAGCCCACACAGCCCCGTCTAGTCATTTTTCCAGTCACTTCTGTTTTAAGACTTAGCCTTATTTCATGTATGTATTCAACTTAACATAGGTATTATTATTATTATTAATTTTATTATCATGAGTAAATGGAAAGTAAGCTGTAAGAGGGCAGGGTCATGGACTGATTTGTTTACCATTGTATACACAGCACCTGAAATACTCCCTGGCTCCTTGCTCAGCAAATATGGATAATTATCCAGCTCAACTCCTCTTGCCAGATACACACTCTGCTCCCATGAGGGGTCTCCATGCTACCTCCACCTCCACAGCAAGGGGTAATAGACTTGGGCACATCCAGCTACTGCATCTATTTCAGGGACTGTTTCATGTTCCCCCAGCCCCCAGCAGGGTGTTCAATGCAGCCTCCTGCCATGGGTAACCCTATCAAGAGAGCATTTTTCCTTTCCCAAATACTGGTTCTCACTCCACCAGGAAGTGTCCTGGGGTCTGAGCTAGCCCTGGCCCTTCCTACTCCCTTGCCTCACTTCAGGCCCTGACAAGATGTATCAGTTAGCTCTTGCCGCAACAAAGCCACATAATCAGATCAGATCAGATTAGTCGCTCAGTTGTGTCCAACTCTTTGCGACCCCATGAATCGCAGCACGCCAGGCCTCCCTGTCCATCACCAACTCCCGGAGTTCACTCAGACTCACGTCCATCGAGTCAGTGATACGATCCAGCCATCTCATCCTCTGTCGTCCCCTTCTTCTCTTGCCCCTAATCCCTCCCAGCATCAGAGTCTTTTCCAATGAGTCAACTCTTCGCATGAGGTGGCCAAAGTACTGGAGTTTCAGCTTTAGCATCATTCCTTCCAAAGAAATCCCAGGGCTGAATAAATACCCCAAATTGTGTCTTACTGCAATAAGCAGTTATTATCATACTCACAGGTCTGTGGATCAGCTGGAAAGCTCTGTTTCAGGCTTCAGGTCTCTGGGATGAACAGCAATGTCACTGGGTAAAGAGCGTGGAGACCGGAGGATGAAATACCGGAATGGCAGTGTACTTTGCCACGGCAACCCTGCCCTCCATGTGCTGGGAACCCCCCGCATGCTATCCTCTTAGCCATTCCCCCATCTGCAACTTCATGCCAGCTCACAAGCAGTCTCTTTGTGAGCCACCAGCTTTCACTTAGTTTCCAGACAGGAAGAAGATGCCAGAGCTGGCTTTGGAATCTCCACTCTTCATGGAGAAGATGGCTCCCCCAACACTTTCCCTTTTAAAGTGGGAAGGAGGGAATAGGATGACCTCTCTCAAAAGTGGCATTTGCCATCTTCAACTTGTTCTCTGAGAGAGGAAGGGACACAAATCAGCTATTCTTAGAAGGTCTCCTTTGGGATGAATTTTGGGTAAGGTGGCACCTTTACTCTTAGTGATCTTGGTGGAAATAGAGAAAAAACGACAGCTCAAACTATTGCCACAAGGAAATACTAGATATTCTGCTTCTCTGTACCAGGAACAGAGGCTTCAGAAGATGGCAAAAGGAAACACAGAAGGAAGAATAGAGATGGAGAAGAACAGAAGGAGAAATACAACGCCCTCTCAAAGGGATTAAAGGGAGTTCAAATAAGAAAATATGGGTGTTTGATAAATATTTGTTTGATTCTATTAAACTTTTAATTTCCTCCACCTCCACTAAAAAAAACTCTGGCCAGAAACACCCCTGAGTCACTTTATAGAAAAGTATTAATAGCATTAGGGAATGTGGTCTGAGAATGGTAATATGCCAGTGTATGGGGGGAATTTAGAAAAAAAAGAAAGAAAGAAAGCATTATTTATCTTAAATTTCTGTAAGTGCTAACCTGGCCCAAGCACAATCTTTTAAGTGGCACACGTACAAACTCTGTTATTATCCAAAGCAAATAAATGTACTAAGCAGATTTCTCACTGAAAGGAAATAATGGCATGAAACAAAGAAAAAGTAATAATGCCTAGAAACTGTGGTTAATAAAAGCACAAAGCTGGACAACTTTTGCTCTTTAATTTGTTTATTAAAATTATTACAAGGCATATGCATTAGGTGGGCTGTAGGCGTAAACAGTATTTTATCCACCATAGAAAATAAAAGCTTTAATCCACAGGCAATATTTCCTACCACTAGAACCAAGTCCACCCATCAGGCAAGAAGGCCAAGGAAAAGATGATTTAAAGCAACTGAAATGTTGCCTGCCTCCTGCTTGAGGTGAGTGGGAGCATCAGGAGGTCTGGTACATTTTAGGACGTAGAAAGAGCTTGTGCAAGGCACTACGGTAGGGGTGACACAGAGCATGTGTGTGTGTGTGTGTGTGTGTGTGTGTGTGCTTAGTTGCTCAGTAGTGTCTGACTCTGCAAACCTTTGGACTGTTGCCTGCCAGGCGCCTCTGTCCATGGGATTTTTCAAACAACAATACTGGAGTGGGTTGCCATGTTCTTCTCTAGGGGATCTTCCAAATCCAGGGATCAAACCTGCATCTCCTGTGTCTCCTGCATTACAGAGGGATTCTTCAGGGAATTAAAAGGACAGTATGGCTGGAGTTCTGAGTAGGAGAGGGAAAGGGCTAGGAAACGGGAGAGATATCAATGGTTGGATCATTCTGGACTTTGGAGATCACATTCGTTATGACTTAATTGATGACACCAGCTTTCAGCTCATTTTCTGAGCAGACATGATTGGTCAGCACACACAGAATCCAATACAGAATCAGATCTTTGCCAACTCACATTTCTAGATCCTCCCTCTTGTGGTTTTCTTTACTTATATCTTAAGTGATTCTAAAGCAATTCTCTGACAAAACAAAAGAAAACAAAACTCACTCCAACCCGTTGGCCACAAAGTAGATTCTTTCAAAAGCACAAGTCTCTTTTAACCTTACCTGATAGTTAAGGATTAAAGGCTACATGCTAAGCCACTCAGTTGTATCTGACTCTTTGAAACCCCATGGACTGTAGCCCACCAGGCTCCTTTGTCCATAGAATTTTCTAGGCCAGAATACTGGAGTGGGTTGCCATTTCCTTCTCCAGGGGAATCTTCCCCACCCAAGAATCAAACCTGGGTCTCCCACACTGCAGGCAGATTCTTTACCAACTGAGCCACCAGGGAAGCCCAGGGAGGGGTTAAGGGCTACACCACAGCTAACCAGCTGTCCATCAAATCTGTTTTCCTTTCACCCTGGGACGACAATGTTTCACAGCCTCCTCAGCCACGAGGTGGGATTAGATGGCCAATTATTGCCAGTGAGATCTGCCATCTTGAAAAGACTGACTTAAACAACAAAACTTTAGTTCCTCACAGTTGTGGAGGCTGAAAGTCCCAGATCGAGATCCTGGCTAGTTCAGTTCCGGTGAGGGCTCTCTTCCTAACCTGAAGACAGTTGCCTTCTCACTGAGTCATAACCTCTTCTTTGCCTGTATGGACAGAATAAACAATCTCTTTTTCTCTTCTTGTAAGCCACCAATCTTACTGTATCAGGTTACCACCCTTATGACCTCATCCAACCTTGCTGCTGCTGCTGCTGAGTCACTTCAGTTGTGTCAAACTCTGTGTGACCCCATAGACAGCAGCCCACCAGGATGCCCCGTCCCTGGGATTCTCCAGGCAAGAATACAGGAGTGGGTTGCCATTTCCTTCTCCAATGCATGAAAGTGAAAAGTGAAAGTGAAGTCACTCAGTCGCGTCCGACCCTCAGCAACCCCATGGACTGCAGCCTTCCAGGCTCCTCCATCAATGGGATTTTCCAGGCAAGAGTACTGGAGTGGGGTGCCATCGCCTTCTCCACATCCAACCTTAATTACCTCCTTAAAGCTGAGCACCAAAGAATTGATGCTTTTGAACTGTGGTGTTGGAGAAGACTCTTGAGAGTCCCTTGGACTGCAAGGAGATCCAACCAGTCCATTCTGAAGGAGATCAGCCCTGGGATTTCTTTGGAGAGAATGATGCTGAAGCTGAAACTCCAGTACTCTGGCCACCTCACGCGAAGAGTTGACTCATTAGAAAAGACTCTGATGCTGGGAGGGATTGGGGGCAGGAGGAGAAGGGGACGACAGAGGATGAGATGGCTGGATGGCATCACTGACTTCATGGACGTGAGTCTCAGTGAACTCTGGGAGTTGGTGATGGACAGGGAGGCCTGGCGTGCTGCAATTCATGGGGTCGCAAAGAGTCGGACAAGACTGAGCGACTGAACTGAACTGAACTGAAAGCCCTGGGGGCAGAGGAGTTGGGCATTTTACATCCACTAGTCAACTCTTGGCTACAAGCTGTTGGAAGTGGGAGTGAGATAGACTCCCAGGCAGGTCCACTCTCCCCAGGATCAAGAAGGCTCTAGCATCCAAGGACAGTTCTCTAAGGTTTCAGGGGCAGGTGTGAGTTGTAGCAGCAAAGCACACAGTGACGGGATGGGCACACAGAGCCAGAAGAGGGGTCTGAGGGGCGGGGCCAGGTTCCAGCACTGCCCGTTTCACTACTTCACACTGTTCTGTGGGGATGAGTTAAATAGCAGCGAATACCTATCAGGTTTGCTTTCTCATCGTCTCACCTAGGGGTGCAATCACATGGATTATCACTCATATGACTCTTACTATGTGCCAGACACTGTTCTGAGTGTATTAACGTATTTAGTTCTCACCCTCGGTCCATTATTATCCCTTTTAAAGATGTGAAGACTAGAGCATAAAGAGGATAAGTAACTTGCCCAAGGTCATGCCACCAGCAAGTAGCAGAATGGATATTTATGCCCAGAAAATGGGTCCAGAGTCCTTCGCTTAAACACTATGCTCCACGGCATTTGCCCAAGTCCCTGCTTTCTCATACTCTAACACAAGAGCTGCCAGCCACAGGTGATTCTAAAAAGCTAGTTAAAAACATTAAAATGAAATAAAATTTAGAATGCCATCCTTCAGACTTCCCAGGTGGCACAGTGCAGGCAACATGGGTTCAATCTCTGGTTGGGAAAGATTCCATATGCTGCGGAGCAACTAAGCCCGAGAGCCACAGCTACTGAGTCTGTGTGCCGCAGCTATTGAAGTCTGTACACCTAGACTCTGTGCTTCACAACAAGAGAAGCCACGGCAAAAAGAAGCCCATGCGCAGCAACAAAGAGTAGCCCCCGCTTTCCACAATTAGAGAAAGCCTGCACAAAGCAACGAAGACCAAGCGCAGCCAAAGATAAATATTTTTTTAAAAGGGATGTTATCCCTCGGTCACACTCACCACCTTTCAAGTGCTCCACAGTCTCATACAACCAGTGGCCAATCAGACGGTGCATACACAGGACATTTCCAATAGAAAGTTCCACAGCATAGCATGATGGAGAATAGAATCCTGGAGAGAGGGAATAAAGGGAGTAAGACCCTAGGATCTGCAATAAGGCAGATGTAGTTCCTGCTCCAGCTTTAGCACTATTAGCTGTGTGATGCTGGGCAAGCCTCAGTTTCATGACCTTTTGAAATGGGCAGAGCAATGGCATCGTCCCTTCCTGTGCTTATTGTGAGAATGGTGGCTCAGACGGTAAAGAATCATCTCCTGCAATGCAGGAGACCTGGGTTTGATCCCTGGGTTAGGAGATTCCCTGGAAAAGGAAATGACAACCCACTCCAGTATTCTTGCCTGGAGAATTCCGTGGACAGAGGAGCCTGGAAGGCTACATTCCATGGGGTCACAAAGAGTCAGACAGGACTGAGCAACTAACGCTTTCACTTTCACTCACTTCTTGTGCTTATTGTGTGGATGAAATGAACATAAGGTGCTCAAATGATGCCTGGCACCAAGTAATCACTGAATAGACACTAGCTATTATTACTCCTGTTCTATTTATTATCATTATTGTTACTGTTACTGTAGAGCCAGGGCGGAGCTGCTGAAGAGCTCACACCATATCACAGATGGAGAAATTGAGGCACAGAGAAGGATTTGGGCATGAAGGCAGCAAAGCCAGAACCAGACTCTAACTCTCTCCATTCCCTACACGGTCATCTTTCCACTGGTCTGTGCTATAAAACAATTCCACAGCCATTTTAGCTCTTCAACTCCAGGCTTTATCTATTGGATTTAAATATTCCATCTCTGACCAACCGTGAAACCATGGAAACTGAATGGCAAATTGAAAAGGCAGCAAACAAATTAGCTTGCAAAGCCCCACAAATGATATAATCGCTCCAGCATTTAAGCTGCAGATATTCTCTGCGTTCCGGCCAAGGCCTTTCTCAATTGCTTTTGTAAACCTGCGCTTTGTGTGTTCCTCAATCAGCCAGCCCACACAATATTATAGCCAGAAATCTACAACCATTCTCAGTCCCGTTGATTCAGAGCCAAACTCCAAGGGGTGAAACTTCCACGGAAGGTAGAGGGTGGGGTACCTGTACCCTCCCATTCTCTGCAGAAAGGCCAAACTGCATGAATGGATTTCCAGTTCTGCTGTCTCCTTCCTATCAGAAGCTCTAAGAATAAGCAAACAGAAGGGGTGTCCTGTGGGTGGAGAAAGAGAATTGTTTGGAGTGGACCAGAGGGGAAATTATAATGAATACTAGCCAGCCAGAAGCATGAGAGGCATCTGTGGTAGACTGCAGCAATGGCTCAATTCCTCACCCTTCATGGTATCCACACCGTTTGGATGGCAGCACTCCCCATACACTAAAGCACAATTCCATGGCCCTGCAGGACATTTTTTGGCCAAAAATGAATATTTACAAATGTTATGCAGAGTCTTGAATTGCTCTTATATGATTTCTGCTTTTTGTGCCTCTGCTATGACCATGAGGAGAACATACCTGCTCACCCAGGAGGAAAAAGAAGAGCATCCATTGCATCTGAGCTGTCTCAGCTTAGTTAACCCAGATCAGCTTAGGTTCAAACAGAGCACCCACTACTCCCACCCCTGAAGATCCACAAAAGCATGAGCAAGTCTATCTAATATCAACAGGGAACCCTTCTTAGGACAGTCAATGAATAACAAATCACAGAGGCATGAGCTGTAATAATAAATGAGTGTTGTCTTAAGCCATGAATATGAGGGTGATTCTCTCACCTACACTCTTGCCTGCTTCCAATCCAGTTTACACACACTTTCCCCAAAGCAAAATTGGATTATATATCCCTAGACAGGATGGGGGAACCTGGTGGGCTGCCGTTTATGGGGTCGCACAAAGTTGGACATGACTGAAGCAACTTACCAGCAGCAGCCGCAGCAGCAGACATAGAATAGGAATAAATTATCTAAGAATAAAATCCAGCCACTATCCCTAAAGATCCAGCCTCTGTTGACCTCTCCTAGTTCTGCTCATGTCACTCTCCCTGAAGTCAGACCAATCTTCTCTGTTTCTGGAACATGCCAAGCTCTCTCCCACATTGAGGACTTTGTATATGCTGTTTCTTCTCCTGAAATGGCTTTCTCCCTGCTGTCAGCATGGCTGACTCTTTCTCTTTCTGGTGTGTGTTTGTGCTAAGTCACTTCTGTCATATCCTACTCTTTGTTACCCCGTGGACTTTAGCCCTCCAGGCTCCTCTATGTCCATGGGATTCTCTAGGCAAGAATACTGGAGTGGATTGCCACATCCTCCTCCAGGGGATCTTTCCCAACCAGGGATGGAACTGACATCTCCTGTGTCTCCTGCATTGGCAGGCAGGTTCTTTACCACTAGCGCCACCTGGAAGGCCCTTTCTTCTTAAACTATTTCCCTGCCCATTGTCCTAAAGAAAGCCTTCTTCTGTTTTGTCCATGTCAAAGTCGCTGCATCTTTCTGCTTTGTAATTATTGGAGCTGGATGTTGTTTTATTTGTCTGCTTACTTTATTGATTTACTCAAATATTATTTATTGAATTACTATATGTGCCAGGCTTTGTTCTAGGTGCTTTGGAGAAAGCTGTGAAGCAGACAGACCAGGTCCTCACCCTCATTAAGGTTTCCTTCTAATGAGGGAGACTGACAATGAACAGGTAATAAACTGTCCTCGCACATCTCATCTTCCCTGGGCATCTGGTCAACAGACTAACCATGGGAGACTACACAGACGTCAGTCGTTGACTTCTTGTGATTGACTGTGAGTTATGTAGTGGGAGACATAAGACCTCAGAAGTTCCAGGTCAGTCTCTTCTCTGCACCATCCAGTGTCATCCTTATGCTCATTCTGCAGAAGGCCTCCTCTCAATCCCCTCCCCTTCAACTAACCTTAAGTTATCCTCCTTCATGGTTATTTACTCCAGTTCCACAGGGCTTTTCTCATTACTATTTGAATGGGCCCCAAGGCCCAATCCACTGAACTGTGGGAGATGAGTCCTTTCCAGCTACCATTATACCCTCTGCCCCATCTTACCAACTCCCTACCTGTGTTCAGGGCTCACCTCACCTTGTGCTCATCAGAAAGCAGACTTCTGCTGGGTTTCAAATTCCCTCTTATTTTTTGTCTATTTCTTCACACGGTCATGATGATTTATACCAGTTCCCATGGATTCACTAACTTCCCACATTATATTTCTCCTTGCAAAACTTGCTAACATTCTGTTCTCCGATGCCATAAATTTACCTTCTGGTAAATACTACTGCACTCAAGACAGATAATGTAATTTTCAATCGTGATAAGTGAGATGGAGAAAATGGAGCAGGGAAGAAAATATAGCTGAGTGAGTTGGGTGGATGCTGTGGCACATGCTCAAGAAGTGTTTGTGGATTAATAAACTGACAAAATTATGAATTTGCTATGAATAAATTGAGGGACCTGCAGCTTTTCTCCTCTTCCGCAGATCAAGCTTCTCCTACTCCTTCCTTTTCTCTCTTCTCCTGGGAGTTGAACTGAATGAACTGAATGACTCTTCCTCCAGATTTGGTCCAGGTTGAGATCCAAACTATTAAAGATTAAGCTGTTGTCATGCAATAAAGAAGCCCCAAATTGTAGCCAATTTAATAAAATAGCAAGTTACTTCTTTCTCACCTAACAATCAAAGACGAGTGGTCCAAGCCACAAGGGCAGCTGTGCTCCACAAAGTCATACAGAAGCCCAGGTTCTTCGCATGTTCTTGCCACAGCAGCACCTAGTATGTCACCTCCACCTCCATGATCATAGCTGGATCATTGCCAGTGCTTTGCTTCACAGGAAGTAAGCTCTTTCTTTTTAAAGAAATGACAGGGAGGTTACTGATACAAATTTTGTATCCACTGATACAAAATTAATCAGAGGACTACAGCTGGGATCAAGGAAGTCTGGGAAAACCTGTCGATAGCTGGGTGGCTATGTGCCCAGATAAAAGTTAGGGGTGTGTTATTTTTAACAAAAAGAAAGGAAGCGTGGACACTGGGGAACAGTGACAGCCCTAGCCACACCCACACCTTTCTGAGGACCAAACTCCAGCAAAGCGATTTTGATTCTATTGGTCCTTGTCTGTTAAATGACTGGTTGCGTCTTCAGATATCAAACTCCTGTTGTTGTTTAGTCGCTAAGTCATCTCTGACTCTTTTGTGACCCTATGGACTGTAGCCCACCAGGTTCCTCTGTCCATGGGATTTTCCAGGCAAGAATACTGGAGTGGGTTACCATTTACTTCTCTGGAGGATCTTCCTGAGGTTGACCCAGGGATTCAACCCACATCTCCTCCATTGGCAGGTAGATTCTTTACCACTGAGCAACCAGGGACTCCTGCTGCTGCTGCTAAGTCAGTCATGTCTGACTCTGTGTGACCCCATAGACAGCAGCCCACCAGGCTCCCATCCCTGGGATTCTCCAGGCAAGAATACTGGAGTGGGTTGCCACTTCCTTCTCTGCCAGGGACTCCTACCCTTCTAATAAAGTTCAACTCAAATGATCCCATCACCATTTATGCATTCAGAGCCATTTGTGCTGAGGGCTGTGGAGTGAGTGCTGGGCCCCTGCCCTTTGAAGAGTTCGCCATAAGCTTCTACAAGTAAAGGCAACAAGCTGAGCAAGCATGTGCTAAGAGCAGATGCTGGGAAAGTCAACCCATTGGACAAGTTGGGACAAGAGACATTTTCATGCAAGTAAGTAGACTCAAACCCTGGGTTGTTGTGGTTTATCAGAATGTCTCCCTTGCTCTGCAAAACCTCTTTAATGTTAAATAGTACTTCTCCCCCAAAATGGATCCCTTCTCCTATATTTTTTTAAAGTTTATTGAGCAAGTATTATGCATCACACCCCATGCATGATTATACTTCTGCCTCACTATAGAAGGAAAAATGGGAAGGATTTTATAGACTGAAGAACCAAGGAAATTGCCCAAGTCTGCACAGTCAGCAAATGGCAAAGCTTGGACTCAGACCCAGATCCATCTGGTTCTGATTCATGTCCTTTCCCACTAAAACAAGTCTGCCAACCCAGAAATTGTGCTTAATGAGCTCAGGAAACCAGTTTCTTTATTCAACTCTGCAGAATTCAAATAAGGTAGTTCCACCATATTTCACAAAAATATGTATATTATATTGATTGTCTCACACTTGAGCTTATTTCCCATAATCTTTCCCTAAAATATCATACATTTTCTGGTCTGTGTGGTCAAAAGACAAATGAACAAAGAGAAACATGCTTTCCTAGAAACAAAAAAAAAAAAAAAAAAAGGTGATGTCATTAAGATTCTTTATATATTATTTTTTAATTGAAGTACAGTTAATTTACAATATTGTGTTAGTTTCAGGTGTCAGGATTCTTTATATATTTTTTAGGTTTAATGACCAGCATACACATAACAGAGTCAGATTTTAATATGATCGTGTGATCAGCAACATCACTTCTAGTTTGATTTCTAGAAGAAAACACACCTGTGAGTCCCAGCATTCCACACAGAAGTATATGTTTGCAACTATGCCAACTGCTGAATAAACTGGAAAGTTTAAAGAATTCTGGGTTCAAATTCCAGCTCCACTGTGCCAAGTGAAAAACAAATCTGGACTTAGGATGGGAAAGATTTTATTCAAAAAGACTATTGCAGTAGGAAAAATGCTTTGACTTCAGGATCTTCAAGCACCTCAAAATTCAAAAGTAAAAAGCCTTTTCTTTTGTGAGGGCTGTGCAGTGCAACATGTAGGGAGGGACTTTGGGGAAGGCTGAGAAGCATAACAGGATTTCTCTTTGTGGCCAGTTTTTTGAAAAGTTGTCCTGGGTCTTGTTGTTGCTGTGTTAGTTGTTCAGTCGTGTCCAACTCTTTGCAACTCCATGGACTGTAGCCCACCAGGCTCCTCTGTCCATGGAATTCTCCAAGCAAGAATACTGGAGTAGATTGCTGTTCCCTTCTCCAGGGGATCTTCCTGACTCAGGGATGGAACCTAGGTCTCCTGCATTGGCAGGCAGATTCTTTACCATCTGAGCCATCAGAGAAGCCCAACTTCTGCACCTTGGTTCCTGCTTACACTTGGAGACCAGCCAAAATTTCAGAGCTTGTGGGAAAGAGGTAAGCTTGACTGAAGTTTGGTCAAGCCAAACCTATGGATAATTGGGAGCACTTTTGGTCACCCACTTCTGAGCTGTGTGACCTTAGCTAAGTCACTTTACTCCTCTTAGAATTGGGTTCCTTTTTTTTTTTCAAAATGTGGATGGTATCTGATCCCTACCTCACAGCATAGTGAGGATTAGATGAGACGTGTTGCATGGGACCTTGGATCTCTATTCCTCCCACCCCCAAGGCACAGAAGGGTCCCCAGTAATGTGTTTAGTCCCTGACACTTAAGCTGCTATCCTGATACACCCCCACCAAGAAGACTGTAAGAGGCAAACTGCATTGATGTTGGCAAAGTGCTTCTGAAGCTGCAACTTGAAAGAGAGGCTGTTCCCATTCCTCTTTGTGCTCAAGGACCCTTCACTTCCCAGCAACAACAACATCTCCAGTGCAGGTTTGGTAAATGCAACTCAACCTCAAAGAAAACGGATTAGAAAGTTCAGTCAAAAAGGAAATTCTCCTTTCTGTTATTTTCTCATGCAACTGATTAGGGAAAATAAATACTTTTTATCAGCCAGGACATTCTTCAGATATATTTTAGACCCTGATGCCAGAATAGAGCAAAATGCTCAAGATCTGGAAAGCTCCCAGGCAGCCTTCCATTCTTAGGATAAGATCTAGAATCTGGGAGTAGAGGAAGGAAAAGGAACTAGGTGGTCTGAAGAATGAGGAGTGTAGCTAACCCATCTCTGTCCCCTCGCCCAGCAGAGGGTCCTGCAGATGGCAGGTGGTGAATTGCTGGTCCTACTGGCCTGTGGACACCTACCACACCAGGCTCTTTCCATGAGCTGTCTTACAGACTCTAATTTCAAGACCTCATCCTGAACTCTGGAGCACTCCACCATCCAGTCCTGCTTCATGTCACTTCTTTCTCTTCCATTCATCCTTCTGTCCCCTCAAACCATGTCAGCCACCTGCCCTTGCTGTTCCTGCATCACGGTGGGGGGGATTCTCCCTCAGCTGCTGCACTGGCTGCCCCCTTGACCTGAAATCAGCTCCTGTCCTCACTTAACTTGGGTCTCTGCTCAAATCCCAGCTTCCCAGAAGAGCTCCTCAACACCCACTCCAAGCACACAGTAACACTGTGTCCCTGCATCCTCTTGCCATGCCTTTTTGGACTTATTACCCCTTGAAATGATTTTTTTTTTTTTGCTTTGTTTTCAAGGTTCTTGTCATGGCCTGTAGAATGTAAGCTCCATTGTGTCCATGACTTGGTCTTCACCACTGGCTCCCCGTGGCCCAGAAAAGTCCCTGGCACATAATAAATGCTTGATAAATGCAGAGCTATTATCTCACCTAATCCAGCCCAGGAAGTCGGTACCATGGTTCCCATTTGGCAGATGAGGAAATGGAGGCCCAGAGAAATGAAGTCAGTGGTCCAGGGTTGTACTGCTAGGAAAAGGCAGCTCTGGCTTTGAACCCATATCCATCACCTTCCTCTGTCCCCTGCTGTCTCCTTGGAAGTAATGCTATTAAAGATGACTCTGAGTCACCCACAGTCCCTAGAGGACAAGAGCTCAGCCTAAACCCTGCAATGTGGATGGGGCCATGAACTCCAGCTCATCAGGGTGCTGGCCATTTACATAACCCCAGCTACTCCTTCAGGATCTGATATCAGAAGACTCCTTTGGTAAGTTCAAGTGTATTGAGATCATCTATCACCCTTTTAAAATTATTTATATTAAGAAACTGATAATGAGAACACAAGATACCCACCTTAAAAGTATTTTAAAGTGACAGTCAGTGGGAACAGGGATCTGCATGTTACCTAACCTTCACTAAACATCAACTCCAATACCCAAATAGACTCCTAAGTAGGCAGTCTCCACTAAAATTCCAGGTGTAGGTGAGATGGGACTTCCCTGATAACTCAGTTGGTAAAGAATCCGCCTACAATGCAGGAGACCCTGGTTCGATTCCCAGGTCAGGAAGATCCCCTGGAGAAGGGATAGGCTACCCACTCCAGTATTCTTGGACTTCCATTGTGACTCTGCTGGTAAAGAATCTGCCTGCAATGAGGGAGACCTGGGTTCGCCTCCTGGCTTGGGAAGATCCCCTGGAGAAGGGAAAGGCTACCTACTCCAGTATTCTGGCCTGGAGAATTCCATGGACTGTGTAGTCCATGGAGTCACAAAGAGTTGGACATGACTCAGCAGTTTTCACAATGACAATGACAATGTAGGTGAGATGAGGATGAGTCTTTGGCTGTGCCAGGCCATGGCTAGACCCCTCAAGCCCCAAGAAGGCTGTGTGGAATCTGGCAAAGAACTTAGCTTTTGAGCCAAATGAACAAAACAGCCTTCCCTCCCACTTACCACCTGCAGACTTAACAGGGACTTGCCAGGTAACACAGTGGTAAAGAACCTGCCTGCCAATGCAGGAGATTTAAGAGACACAGGTTTGATCCTTGGATAGGGAAGATCTCCTGGAGTAGGAAATGACAGCCCACTCCAGTATTCTTGCCTGGAAAATTTCATGGAGAGAGGAGCCTGGCAGTTTACAAAGAGTTGAACACGACTGAGCAGATACACACAACCTCTCTGAGCTTCACTTGCAACTTCTCCAAAATGGGAGCTAAGAGACATACAGTGTCCTGATATCCATGGGTTACTGTGAAGAATAAGCAATATACTGCATACAAAATTCTTGTCACATTTCCTGGCACATAGTAAGTGTTTAATAAATGACGGTTGACATATTTCTCTTAAATGTACCTGTTTCCCTGAAACAAGCTGCCTCAGAAGTAGAGCTTTTATTAACTTTTTAATAAAGAAGATATGCATTTACAAGACCAAAGTCATTCTTTGAAAAACCATTCATTGATCACCTGCCTTGTGCTCAATTCTAAGATAGACAGAGATGAATAAGACATGAACCTCCAAGAATAAGTCCCTGGTGAATACGTCTATGCAGGTAATATTGCATTTTGCCTTCTAAATTAAGTTTGTTTGTGCATGCTTAATTAGAATCGTTTCTTCTGTGTGCTTAGCAGTTGGCTCAATGGATTGTTAAGATTGTGGATAACAGTGGGGATTGTATTTGGAGATGTGGCCTTTAGAATGTAAATAAGGTTAAATGATGTCATAAGAGTGGGTCCCTGATCCAGTATGATTAATGCTCTTTTAAGAAAAGATACCAGACCTTGCTCCTCAGGCTTTCTCCCTCTCTTTCTCTCTTTCTCTCTCTCTCTCTCCTTCTCCACCCCCAACTCCATCTTCTCTGCCTAGGGTACTCAGTGGAAAATCCATGTGAACCGAAAGTGACCATCTGCAAGCCAAGAAAAGATGCCACACCAGGGACAGAATCAGCCACCATCTTAATCTTGGACTTTCAGTCTTTAAGTACTGTGAGAAAATAAATTTCTGTGGTTTAAGCCCCCCAGTCTATGGTATTTCGTTATGGCAACCCCAGTCCACTAAGACACAGCTCCGCGCTATTCTTCCTGTCTTGCTGCCCAGACTTTCCCAGCAGTGCTTCCTGCCTCCGTCTCTCCCAGACTCTCCTCCTCTGGACCCACCCGTGTTCACTCCAGTCCCAGCAAATGCAAAGCAGACAGCTTCAGAATTCAAAACAGCCTGCAGGCTGCAGCCTCTTATTTTAATGATCCTAATTTATCTCCAGCATTATCAATAATAAATCAAACTAAGTGGAACTAAAGCAACTTTCCCTGCGGCTGTGTCATGTTCTGTTGGAAAAGACGACCCCCTTCAAAAGGCTGTGCTGATCACCAGCCACCTCAGTCTGCCACGGGGGAGCAGGTTTCTCAGAAAGCACTCGGTATGGCTTTCCTCCATGGAGAAAGGTGTTTTCTATTTGTGCCTAGGGTTCACTGCACACCTGGCATGGGCCACTGATAGCCTCCGGAGCATCACACTACCTCATTTAATGTAAGCCTAAGGAGTAGGAATGAGTAAGGCCCCATTTTGCTGATAGAGAAACTGAGGCACAAAGGAGTTCAGTGACTGTTTGTGAGCCCAGACTTCTCCAGTCCCGCATCCCCTCTCATGAAGAAGTTGATCTGGTCTGTAGTTGGCAGCCTGGTGTCCTGGCAAAAGGTCAGGTTTTGGAGTTAGAATCCTGAGCCCTCTCCTCTACTTCTAATGATGAGTAGGTGCCCAGGGAAGTTACTGAATCCTGCTGAGCTGCCTTCTCATCTTGGGAAGGGGCAGCTTATAAAACCTACAGGGCCACCAGCTACCCAAGGGGTTCTCTTGGTAGATGTACTCCAGAGTGGTACTCCAGAAAGGACCTTGCAAAAAGAACACAGGAACAGCACCCCCCAGAGACAAATCATGGGATGAATATGTTCCTCACCAGGTATAGGGAGATTTTGAATTAACAGCTGCAAAGCACAAAGCAAAGTATCAATCACGTAGTCGATAATCACAATTATTATCATTTATCTGTTAGGATGTTTCTTTTGATATTCATGAGCTGAACTTGAGGTGGAATAAGAATGGCATTGCCTTTACTGCCTCCTGCTCAGGCAGTTGAATAATTGCAAATAATGGTCAACAGGGTAGAATGCTCTTGAAACCACAGGAACTTGAACACACGTCTGCAGCTTGAAGACCTCATTTCAAAAATGAGGAAGACGTGAAAAAGAGGCTGCAGACTCAACGGAGGTCACACATCACCTTGTAGCAAGATCAGGGTGAGAAGCCCAGTATCTCAATGCCCAGAACCAGTTCATTCCTCAAATTCCTTCCCAGCAGAATAACAGGCTGGCCTGTTGCATCATGCTCCATTCTTAAGTTTGGGGGTAACCTGGTATACAGTAAAAACTAAGTGATGGGACATGGTGCCCCAAATCATCCATATTCTAGGTTCTAAAGGAGTTATCTACACCAGAGTCTGTTGGCCAAGGAAGAAGGTCCCTGCCATCTCTTCATGTATCCATAGCCTAACATGGGCCCCTTCATCTGGCTGCCCTGTCTGAGCCTTCTGAAGTGCTGACAAAGGTCCATGTTTGCTGGACAACCCAGGGCCACCCTGGGTCTGCTTTGTTCCCATCTCTCCCTCTTACTGTTTCCCGTTATCACACAAACATATCAGAAAGGGAAAATGGCCCACTTCTGCAAGTCAGCTAAGCGCAGGCTTGGCAACTGGTGGGTTTGCAGCAAAGGCAGCTGCTGAGATTTCTGGCTTCCATGGGGCACAGTGGTGCAGGATGCTTCTCGGACAAAGAAATAGTCTGGGACCCACTGTGAGAAGTAGCCCTATTTCCACAAATATTTGAGTTTAGGAGTCAAAGAGATTTTGCAGCGGTGTGATGGGGCAGCAGTAAAACTCCCAGCCTCAGACACTGCATCCTCCTCCCCGCATCACTCGCCAAACTGATGCCTAAATTCTACTGCTCATCCCCTTCATTTTGTGCAACAGAAAACACTCAGACATTAAAATGTATAGTCTGTGTAACAAAGATAGCATAATCAGAGTTAAAAGACTATAGACTGGGAGATATTTGCAAAACACATGACTGACAGTGTCTAGCGTCCAGAATATATAAAGAATTTCTACGAGTCAATAACAGAAGACAAACAACTCAGAACAATGATGAATGAGGGCCATCAAAAGACAATTCAGAGATGATTTCACCTAAAATGGCCAATAAATGTTTGACAAGGAGGTTAGCCTCACTAGAAGCCAGGAACAGGTAAATAACAAGCAATTGTATCAACTTACCTCTACCAGGCAGGCAAGGATCATTACAGGGAGGATCATAAATTGGTGCCATCATTTTGATGAAAAATATAGTAACACTTAGTCAATACGAAGATGCACATACCCTAAGACCCAGACATTCCACATCCCAGATCTCAAAAAAATCTCACATATGTGCACAAAAGATATACCCAAGGGGGTTCACTGTGGCCTTGCTTGTAACAGCAAAAAATTAGAAATTATCTAGATATTCACTTAAAGGGGAAAATGTAAATGATTTACGGTATAATTATACAATGGGATTCTCTACCAATCTTAAAATGAGTGAATTAAATTTGCATGTATCATCATGAATAAAATATAATGTTGATATAAAAAAGCAAATTGTAGAAGGTTAGATATTCAGTTTTGTAAAATTGTAAAACCCCAGAAGAATACTGGGTACATGCACAAAAGCATAAAATCATGGCCCTGAAGACTACACACCAACATTAGAATAGGGTCACCTCTTGGAAAGTAGTAAAGGGGCAGGGACTGGAAGAACTGGGAGCCTCCAACAGTATCTATTTTTTTTTAACGTGAACCATTTTTAAAGACTTTATTGAATTTGTTACAATACTGATTGTGTTTTATGTTTTGATTTTTGGCCACAAGACATGTGGGATCTTAATTCCCTGACCAGGGATCGAATCCTCACTCCCTGCATTGGGAGGTGAAGTCTTAACTGGACCACCAGGGAAGTCTATTCAACTCAAAGTATTAAAGCATCTTATTTCTTAGGAAGAGAAAGAATTTAGGGAAATAAGGCAAAATGCCAACATTCATTAAACTTGGTTCTGGCTACACAGATGTTTGTAATTTTAGTGTCAATACTTCTCATTCATTCTTTCATTCTACAAGTACTTATTGAGCATCTGCTGTATACCAGGCACTGTTCTAGACATTGGGGCCATAGCTGTGAACGGGACTGAAGCCTGGATCATCTGGAGCTGATACTAGTCAAATGGGTGATCAACAAATACATGAGGAAGATATATTAAATTGTGAGATGCTGATACAATTATGGAAGAAAAATTAAGCAAGGAAGGGCAATACGAGGGGTAGAGGTGTCTGGAAAAGGGGGCAGAGGTTATAAAGTAGGAAGCCAGGAAGGACTTGGATGAAAGGGAGATATAAGGGTCAAAATCAGCAGGAAGAAGAGAGCCGTGGAAGAGAGGAGAAGTGAGAGAGTTCCTGGCAGGGTCCTGGGTGGAGGAGGAGGTGGGAGATGAGATGCAAAAGGTTAAGGGGCAAAGTAGGGGTATCATGTGACTTTTAAGTGGTTCATAGTTTTTACAGAGAAGGAAGAAAGGGATGGAAAGAGAGAGGACTTTCCAAATTACATCTGGTTGAATTTCAAGAAAACTAAGATTAGGAAACACAAATTTTAAAAGGGATAAACTGAGAGGCTGAAATTGACATGTTCACACTACTATGTATAAAATAGATAACTAATAAAAACCTACTGCATAGCACAAGGAACACTTCTCAGGACTCTGTAATGACCTATATGGGAAAAGACTCTTAAAGAGAATAGATATAGGTATATGCATAGCTGAGTCACTTTGCTGTGAAGCAGAAACTAACACAACACTGTAAATCAAGTATACTCCAATAAAATTTTTTTTAAATTATGAACTCTTCAAAGCTTTGATGTGCCACTGAGCATACTGAAGATTCAAGAGGGGAAGAGAGCAGATGGAGTTTTAAAATATCCATGTGCCCGGGGGTACCCAGACCACTTACATCACAATGTCTGGAGCAGGGGTCAAGCACGGACCCCTTGGTGATCCCAGGGCTCCTCAAAGTTGGGGAACCATAGAGACAGAGTATGCAGGGTGTCCCTAACCTGCTTGACTATGGAGCCTTCTTATTTTTATTTTGCACAGGTCAAATCATGGGACTAAATTTCCCCCTCAGAACATCAGTTTGTGAAACGTGACTCAGTTTTGTTGTGTTTTTTGCTTCTTATTTTAAAAAGGGTTTTTTAAAGCAATATATTCCCAGTCATTAAACAAAATACAGATAAAGTCCTTAAAATGGTGCCTAGGGGACTTTCTTGGTGGTCCAATGACTAGGATTTCTCACTCACAGTGCAGGGGGCCCCAGGTTCAATCCTCGGTTAGGGAACGAGATCCCACATGCTGCAACTAAGGGTTTAAATGCCACGACCAAGCATGCCACAGTGAAGATCGAAGACCCCACATGCCCTAACTTAGACCAAACGCAGACACATAAATAAGTATTTTTTTAAAAACAGTGTCTGGCACATCATAAGAGCTCAATAGATAAAGGTTACTGTTATTACTGCTCTTGATATTTTACCTTAGCATGAAGAAGTTTATCAGCTCCGTTCCTGATACTATGTCTTAATTAGGACATCAAAACATTTATTAAGAACATTTAACACAGTCTTATAATATGCCAGAAATTTTATATGTTTGCAAGTCAAAATGCCCTGATGTTAACGGTGAGGAAATAAAGGCTCAGAAAGGTAAAGCAACCATCCAAAGGTCACAAGGCTAGAAGTGGCCAAACCAAGGCAATGGGCATGGTTCTCATCCAACTACTAAAATTCAGCCAGACTTGATAAGATATTTGTTTTTCTCTGATATGTAAATGTCATTTTGAATTTGATTCTTGTGTAAAAGAACACAGAAATGAGAGAACTGGATGCTTTTCTGGGCTCCTCTGTAGAACCAATCTCTCCCCTCTCTCAGATCCCACAAGCCTTTGTACATCCTCCATGATAGGTCTTACCACATCGCCCTACAGCTGGAGCCAGGATTCAAGTAAAGATCAGAGAATGAGGCAGCTTCCCCAGACACATCCAGGGGCTGCAGCACTGGACTGTCCTGTGTGTACGGACTGCGATGCACAGGCTGTGGATCTTCTGGGAATCCTACCCACCCTAGTGAAAGGGATGAGATGACATGAAGGCAGTGCATCTCAGGGGTTGAGAGGGGGAGCCTGGAGGCAGACCACCAAGGTTCCAATCCAGGGTCTGGCCCTTGCTTGCTGTGTAATCATGGGTGAATTTCTGGCCCCTTTTGTGCCTCCATTTTCTCACCTGTAAAACAGGTAATTTAAAAAAAAAATTAAAGGTAATAACAATACCTTCTGCACAGTGTAGAGGATGAAATGCTTTCACATATGCAAAATTCCTGGAAGGATGCTCAGCATACAGTGAGCACTAAATAAATCCTAGCTATTAGTGTCATGTTATAATTAAAAGCTGGCCCACTTAACTCCATAGAGACAGAACACAGATTCCTGGTTACCACTAACCAGGGGGAGAGGTTGATGAAAATGTTTTGGAACTGGATACAGATGGTGATCATGCAACATTGTGAATACATTAACTGTCACTGAAATGTTCACTACTAAAAGGCTAAGTTTATGTTATGTGAATTTCACCTCAATTTTAAAGAAAATCTAACCAACCTATACTCCCATCCCAGTTCATGTGGTAGCCAGATATGTATTTCCTCGCCTGTCAAAAGTAATGATAGTAATATTTTGAGCATAGGTCACATGTGAGATTTAAATTAGGTGATTATGTAAATTACTCCCTGCATATAAACCACATGGCATATAATAAATGCTGAAGAAATAACACTGATTATTCTTTAAGGCTCAAAGTAGTAAGCACTTTAGAAGTTACCCTCTCTTCCTTTTCATAGGATGGATTGACCCCTTATTATCAAACTGTCAAGTATTCATAGATTTAAGTACTATATATTTAAGTACTGAACATTCCCCAAGATCAACCTTCTGAGATTCACCTGGGAAATCCATTCTCTGTAAGTCAAAAATTCTCACTTTAGCTCTTTTAGAATAAATATTAAATTACTTAGCAAATATTTGAGGTAAGTCTGTCAATTACAATCAAACATATTAGTAAATAAGAGATTTCTGTCCACTTTTAAATACCAGGAAACAGCTTCTATTCCCATACTAAATGTTATTGCTCCAATAAGTAACTTTAATGGAAGCCATTGGCAGAAAGGATCCAGTTCTGTTTGAAAAGCAGTCACCCAGGAATTCCTGTAACACCTGTTCTGGCCTACAGGTACGGAATGGCATTCATGAAAGGTATAAATATCTACACTGCCCTTCTATAGTCTGGTCAAACTGCAACAGAAGGAGGGGAAGAAAAAAACATTCAGAGAGATTCATAAGATATAAATCATAAGACCAAAGGAAAAAGAAGTACAAATGGAAGGACAGGTGTGCTGTTTCCAAATATTCTGAGTTGAGCCCAAATCCCAAACATCTCATTTGGTACTGGCCATCCAAACAGATGTCTTAGCCTTCAGGAAAATTACTAAAGATGGAAGTGTGAATCCTCAGTGAGCTTCTCCTTGGCCCAAACCTGCAGCTACGTTGATGGTTGCAGCATTAAATTACCAGCAACAGCAGCAGCATGGTAACGTAGAATGCCAGGACATGTCACGCAACTTTTCTTGTTCATCTACTACACAGATGAAAACATCCTGAGAAACCCTGAGTCTGAGGACCCAGATCCCTGACCCAAAGAGCCTGTGAAATTGTAAACGCTTCGTTTTGTTTTGGCTGTGCTGGGTCTTCTTTGCTGCTCGCAGGCTTTCTCTAGTTGAGGCGAGTGGGTGGCTTCCTCTCTAGTTGCAGCGTGAGGGCCTCTCCTTGCAGTGGCTTCTCTTGTTTCTGAGCGCAGTCTCCAGGCACACGGGCTTTAATAGTTGCAGCACGTAGGCTGAGTAGCTGCAGCACACAGGCTTAGCTGCTCCATGGCATGTAGGGATGGAACAATGTTCCCTGCAGTAGCAGGCAGATTCCTATCCACTGTACCTCCAGGGAAGTCCATGTTGCTGTTTTAAGCTGCTAAATTTAGGGGCAATTTGTTATGCAGCCAGTGATAACTGATACATTATATGATGCCATTTTTATAGACAAGTAAGCTAGAGCTTAGAGAGGTTGGCATAGCTGCCCACATCACACAGCTGACTCCAGAGACCAAGTTTATACTGAAGGCTGCCTGCTGCTTACTGAGATGTGAATTTTATTTCTCCTTCCCTTCAGCAGCCTCTGTGCCACTCACCCTCGCTTAATGCCCTTCAAGCACTTGGCTTTATTGCTCCTTCTGGGGTCATTCTTTCTCTGCCCCTTGTCCTCTCTTTGTTTGCTTGCTTTTTTCTTCAGTGGAGTCTTCCTCTCAACCTCTTTCTTCTCTCGTCCCTTCTTCCCCTTCCTTCCTTTTTCCACAGTCCTAGAACCTGAAGGAAAGGGTTTACAGGTAAGACAACCTGCATTAAGGCTTTCAGTAGCTGATATCAAAAATATTAACTTAGAATGACACCCAAATTGTAATCTTAGAAATAAACTAGTCAAATACTCCCATCTCTGCAGTTCATCTGGAGGAAAATTCTTGCTATTTGATGGTATAGTAGATAGTAGTCATTTTCTTATCTATTTTTTGTTTCCAATATATGTAAGCTCCAAGAAGGCAAAGACCTTAACTTTTTCACCACTCTTCCCTAGGTCAAAATAGGACTTACCCCATCGTTGGCAAGCAAGAATTATTTCCCAAGTGAATGAATATTAAATGAGGAAGAGGAGGATAGGGAAAGATGGAAAACAGGGCTACAATTTAATGAATACCTTCTTCAGGCCATTTATCAAAATTATCACTCGTAATGATCACAACCACTTTATACCATTCCCCAAGCTGTAGACAAAAAAATAAAAATAAAACTACTGAGGATCAGAGAAGTAAGTTGATTTTCCTAAAGTAGCACAGATAGTAAGTGACAGAACAAAGATTTGAACCCAGGTCTCCCTGGCTTCCCTGGTGTCTCAGTGCTAAAGAATCCGCCCACAATGCAGGAGACATGGCTTCTGTCCCTGGGTCAGGAAGACCCTCTGGAGGAGGAAATGGCAACCCACTCCAGTATACTTGCCTGGGAAATCCCATGGACAGAGAAGCCTGGCAGGTTACAGTCCATGGGGTTGCAAAAGAGTCAGACACAACTTAGCAACTAAACAACAACTCCCTGGCTTCAGAGCCTGTTCCTTTTGTTCTGTATCCCACTGCTATCACTCTATAGGTTTCTAGAATGGCACCTCATATCCTCACACTAGAATCTGTATCTCTTATGACCTGGCTTCTCAGAAACCAGCCTAAGCAAGTAGAAATCTCATCTTGGCCCTTACACAACACCTTTAGAGACACAGATCAGAGATGTGTAACCCTTAGCAGCACCCTGGTAACAAACAAGTAAATCTACATGAGAGAAAAGCTGGGAATTCGGCTTTCCTAATTACTAACTGAATGACTGAGCAAATCACCTAATATTTCCGTTCCTCAGTTTCCTCACATGAAAAACAGGGATATGCATACACTTAAACTCATAGGGTTGCTATGAGAATGAAATGAGTTGATGCATGAGATGCCCAAAAGTCCAACACATAGCAAGTGCTCAGTAAAGCTAAGCTGCGAGAATCATTATAGTTTATTTTTAAATACCAGCTTCCCAATCTGGTTAAGTTGAGATGAAATGTAAGTGATTGGCCCAGATTATACAACTAAGTCAGGAGTGAGGAAACTCCAACCTTCACCCTATTCTGTCCACCCCACCCAGACCCCAAATGTCTTCCCCAACAGGTCTTGCCCACTTTCCTGAATGTCCAGTGGTAAAGAATCCACCTTGCAATGCAGGAGATGTGGGTTTGACCCTTGGCTGGAGAACTAAGATCCTACATGCCACGGAGCAAATAAGCCCGCGTACCACGACTAGAGAGTCCACGTTCTGCAAATACTGAACCCACGAGCCGAAACTAGAGAATTCATGTGTCACAATGGAAGGTCACAAAACTAAGACCAGATGCACCCAAATAAATTTTTTAAGTGCTAAATTCATCAACTTTGTGATGTCTGGATTTTTTTTTAATCCCAAATCCTTAGCCTGTTCATTTAGCCTCACACTTCCAAGTTATCCTGAGTCATCCTTGAGGTCACAGCCAAGAGCTTCTCTGGGTTGTTCAGCATTTGTTTCTGAGATGAGCCTTTTTCTAAGAGGAGCATGGAGCAGAAGATGGAGGCCCACATGTAGGGGGAAGCTGAGCAGGAGGACAGGAAAATAAACAGGATTTCCAGCAGGGCCGTCTGTCTCCATGAAGCTCAGTATACTCATTTCTCCAGCAAAAGACTTATTAGCTGCAGAATAGAAGGGGGAGCCCACAGTAACGAGTCTTTAATTACAAAACTCTTTTACCTTATTGCTTTTGTGTGGTCCCAGTGAAAATGAGCAGTGGCTCATTTCTATTAGAAATGTTAATTACTTTCCCGGGTAATTAGACTCACTGGGTATCGCAAACACCTGACCTCCCTTTGTAAGAGCAGAGATGGGAGGGAGGGAAAAATTGGTTGTGGGGTGAGGAGGGGAGGGGAGGTGGGGGGAGAAAAGGAGAGTGTTTATAAGTGCTGAGAAAAGCAAAATCATGCAAATTAGTTGGATGGAAGATGAAGTTACAGAAGCCCCTAGGGAAAGGCTCGGAGGACAGGAAATCTACTAGGAGGGGCTTCTGAACATAGAGCGGGGATCTGTCAAGAAGATGGAAACAGAGGCAAACCCCTCTCAAAATGATGGGCCCTTGGAAAGGTTCCCAGTCTTAAAAACGAGGCTACTAGCACCAGGCTCTCAGAGGCTTCCTGGGGTCACAAAGCAGGTGGAGGCAGGGCTGGGACCACAGCCTGCTGAATATTCCTCCCCTTCCTTCCTTTCTTCCTTCCTTTCTTCCTTCCTTCTAGAAGCATTCATTAACTGCATGGGAAGGGCAACCAGGAGAACAGAACAGACACAGTTCCAGCTTTCAAGGAGTTTTGGGTCTGGGGGTGCAGACAGATATGATGGCGATGTCGCTGTGAAGGAAGCCCATAGGAGGCTGTGATGAAGGATGATTGGGTAAGAGGGCCTCAGTGGGGATGGAGTAGTGAGGGAGGGCTTCTCGGGGGAGGTGGCTTTTCTCTTGAGACCAGGTTGGGAAGAGTCATGCTACTTGGATAGTTGGAGTGAACAAGTGTATTATTAGTGTTGTGGGTTAAATAATATCCACCCCACATCAAATTCATATCTACCCAGAACCTCAGAATGCGAACTTAATGGAAATAAAGGTCTTTGCAGAGATGATGAACTAAGATGAGGTCTTATTGGATCAAGGTGGGCCCTAAATCCAATGATTGGTGGCCTTATAAGAAGAGGAAAATGTCACAGCAACATCACCATCATGTCTGTCTGCACCCCACAGACGTACAGGGAAGAGGCCACATGGTGCTAGAGGCAGAGATCAGAGTGAGGCAGCTACATGTCAAGGAACAGCAAGGACTGCCAGCCACCACAGAAGCTGCAAGAGGCTGGAAGGATGCCCCCAGGGTTCTCAGAGGAAGTAGGCCTGATTTTACTGGCACCTGGATTTCAGACCTCTAGCCTCCAGAACCGAGAATGAACGTCTGCTATTTGAAGTCACCTTGTTTGTGGTACTTTGCTAGCAGTCCCAGCAAACTAGCATACTTGTATCTCTGACACCACAGACTAAATTCCCAGAGTAAGACAGCTGGAGGTCACGGTGGGAGCACTGGCAAAGTGTCCAGCTCTCCTGCTAACCTACCTTGTCTCTTTGAGCAAGTCATTTCCCACTTTGAGCTTTGATCTCACGAGGAGGAGTTTGGGGTTCCCCACCACGTGGTCAGGGACCAGCCAAATCAGCACCACTGTGGCGGGGGGCGGGTCTGTTTAGCATCACATCCCTGGGCCTCTCCTCCCCTCCTGCCCACCCTGAAACCTGCATCTCCAGTGGGGCTCTGGAATCTGTATTTCTAACAAACTCCCCACGAGAGGAAGCCAGACATGTCGCCAAGTCCTCAGAATCTCTAGATTCTAACACATGCCCTAAGGCAGGGGTCCCCAACCTCCAGGAGCTAATGTCTGATGATCTGAGGTGGAGCTGATATAATAATAATACAGTGCACGATAAAGGTAATGCGCCTGAATCATCCCAAAACCATCCCCTCACGCCGGTCCACGAAAAAATTGTCTATCGTGAAACCGGTCCCTGGTGCCAAAAAGGCTGGGGACTGCTGCCCTAAGGGTCCTTCTAGGGCAGCGTGTGTATTACTCTAAGGACTAAGCACTCTGGCCGTGAGAGGCACCTGCCCATCTGTGCTGACCTAACAAGCTATTGTGTCTGTGAAAAACCCCAGACACCCAAGATGCCAGGAGAGGCTCACGCCAAAAGAGAGAGGCAGGCTTGGTCCTCAGAGTCATTAAAGAAGCTGTTTGCAGAGCCCTGCTCCTCTTTTAATTTGTTTGTCTTTTCGATTGTGTAATTGAATCTCAGCCGTGGGGCTCAGCCAAGCTTCGCCAGGGAAGGCAGAAAGCCATCAATACCCAGGAGTGACTGACAGTGGTATCCAAGGCGAGAAGCTCTGTGGGCGGACAGCAGAAAGGCTTGAATCCCGCCAGCCTTCAGAAGCAAGGCCATGTGTGCAGGGGAGGGCACCAGAACTTTGCCAATGTGACAAACCAGGGTTCAAATTTCAGCTCAGTCACCAGCCAGCTGTGTGACCTGGGGCAAACTGCTAAACTTCTCTGTTTCTCAAATTCCTCATTTGTGAATCCAAGGATAACATACCCACCTGGCAGCGTTGCTGGGAAAACTATACGAAACAAGCTAATGAGGACCCAATGACTTGCGGGTGCCTAGTAAACTGTAAATTATTATTGTCATTATTGGGGCTTCCCGGGTGGAATTAGTGGTAAAGAACCTGCCTGTCAATGCAGGAAATGTGTGTTCAATCCCTGGGTTGTGAAGTTCCCCTGGAGGAGGGCATGGCAACCCACTCCAGTATTCTTGCCTGGAGAATCCCATGGACAGAGGAGCCTGGTGGGCTACAGTCCATAGGGTCGCTAAGAGTCTGACACGACTGAAGTGACTTTGCACACACATTGTCATTATTATTATTATTACCATTGAATGGTAGAAAGCTTGCCCTGGAGAATGCTAGTCCATTTGGCAGAGGACAGTACACACTGATAGAGCTGGAAGAGATTATGAGAAGGCTGTTAGATGTCATGGAAAGAGCCCAGGATTGGAATCAGAATTTCTGATTTTGAGTTCCAGTTCTACTGTATTTTCTCTGTGGCCCTGGGCAAGTCGCTTAAACTCTCTGAGAGCCAATGTCCTCATCTCCAAGTGGAGCCCAGAGTCCCCGTCCCCCCACCTCTCCTGAGACAATTAAACAAGACAACATTTGTGAAATTGGGTAAACTCCCAATCTTTTGACATGTCCAAAAAAGAGATTGCTATTATCCAGCTCACAGGTTCCTGAGCCTGGCTGCCCACTGAAATCCCCAGAGGGACTTCGAAAAAACACCAGTGCCCACACCTCTTCCCAGACCAAACAAACAGCAGTCCCCCCAGGGCTAGGATCTCGGCAAGGCCTGCTGTCACTAGAAAGCTGAGGGTCTGGCCCAGAGCTCCCTTTCTGCAGAGGAGGAAGGCGGGACCCAGAGACAGGCGGGATCTTGCCCAAGTTCACATAGCAGGTTATTAACCCTCTGGAGTGTCTCTCGCTCCACCCTGCTCTCTGCCAGCACAAGATCCCGCAAGGCACACTCTCAGGGGCCCATCAGAAAGGATTGCTTGTTTTGAACAGTCTGCCTGGGGACCTGGGAGCACATAGCTGGTGTTCACCAGGAGGGCTGTAGCCAGCAGTTCCTCAGCAGTGGGCACTGACCCAGCAGCAGGGCCCCGTTCCTGCACCATCAAGAGAGGCCAGGACCTTCCTGCAGGTGTCCTGGCTGGGGACAGGGGACACAGAGGTGGTCATGGCAAACCACGGTTGAGAGGCGTTCGTGGTAGAAGCAATTAGAAAGGAAGGTGAGCAAGCATCAAACCCACCTTGTTCTGACTCCCTTGCTGCCATGGTCTAACTGTGTGTGCCCCATTAAGCAGGTGGAATAAATGAGAATTTTGCTGTTTAAACACAGTTTCCCTGCCCAGTGGGCTCTGGCTCCTGCATCTTAGAAATGCCTCCTTCCACCCTGAGGTTCAGCCCAGCCCTTTGGGTGAATCAGCCTTTTGTGGGTAGGAACGATGTCAGGCAGCTCTTTGGTCTATAACAGAGCAGGTGGAGAGTTAAAGAACGAGGCTAGGGTGCCCAGAGAAGGCTAGGGAGCAGAGGCAATGAGGCCTCGGCCTCTGAAAGGCTACATAAGGAAGGGGGCCCAGGAGCAGGGTTAAGACTCTCTGAGGAAGCCCAGAAAGCAAGCTTTAGCCCAAGGGAGAGAAGTGAAACAAAGGAGCCAGCTTCCTAGTGAGGTAGTGAGCTCTCCATCACACCAGAATTATGTCTGCGGAAGTTGCCCAGTCCTGGTAAGGATGGTATCCACGAGATACCTGTCTTCAACGGACACATGAACTAAATGAACACCAAGGGCCCTTCCATGCTCATATTCTACGTGTTGATGAAGCTAAAGTTCCAGTGACTAGATTTGCAAAAACGTATTCTGGCAGACATTCAAGCCCTGACTTCATCACTTGTTAGTTGCGTGACCTTGAGCAAGTTATGTGATCTCTCTGAGGCTGTTCCCTCATCCGCAATACAACAATCATCACATCTATTTCAAATGACTGGGGTGAGAATTGAACAGTTCACTGGTGGCTCAGATGGTAAAGAATCTGCCTGCAGTGCAGGAGATTCAGATTTGGTCCCTGGGTCAGGAAGATCCCCTGGAGAAGGGAATGGCAACCCACTGCAGTATTCTTGCCTGGAGAATTCCATGGACAGAGGACTCTGGCGGGCTACAGTCCATGGGGTCACAAGAAGTCAGACATGACTGAGTGACTAACCCACACACACACACACACACACACATGGTACACAGAGCACTTGGATGGACCTTGTACATGGTCAAGTCTGAAACAGCAGAGCACCCCAGCTGCCCTCTTAATTGTGAGCCGGAGATCTCCAGGTCTTCCAGAAGATGCACTCATTAAGCAGATTAATGCACAAAAGCAATCGTCACTCACATCCTCGGATGCGCACGTTTAAATGCTGGTCGCAGTCTCTTCCCATTAAGTTCATGCTTCGCAGAGCCCAGGCTGCTTCACAGGGAGTGAGGTCTTAATAGCCATGCCTAAAGGGAAGCTGTTATTGAGAGGAGGAGAAAAAAAAAAAAACAACTAGGCCTAAAGGACCTTGAAGAATGCATGCCTGGTGCTGGAACTGAAAGCTCACATGTCTGACTGCGGGGCTGTGCTGCTGGGTGGGAAAGCAAGCTCCTTCCTCCTCGCTGCGGGAGCAGACAGCCAGACACTCTAATCCCCGGGGCACCAGCTGGCTGTCTCCTCCACCGCCCCCTCCTCCTCCCCCGGGCCCACCCTAAAAATAGGAGGTGAGCATCCGTCAGCTAGGCCAAGGCCAGCCAAGGCCAGGGTGACACCACACACCCTACCTTCTACACATGCTGTGAGCAGGGGTCTCCTGGTAGAATGTGAGGCGTCAGACATACTCCCACTTTGGTCCTCAAAACATCTCCCCTACTAACTTAACAGCCAGGATTGGACTTTTCAGCTTTTTTAGAAACATTTTATTTTGTATTGGAGTATAGCCGATTAACAAACAATGCTGTGATAGTTTCAGGTGGACAGCAAAGGGACTCAGCCAAACATATACATGTATCCATTCTTCCCCAAACTCCCCTCCCCTCCAGGATGCCACCTAACACTGAGCAGAGTTCCCTGTGATAAACAGTAGCACCTTGTTGGTAATCCATTTTAAATATACCAGTGTGTACATTGGATTTGTCAGCTTTTAAAGTACCTTTACTTCTGTTTCCTAAAAGTGCATCCCCAGCCCTCCAGAAATCAAAAAAGAAAATGGTCAAAACCATTTCCTGCAACTAAGAATTCCTAGTTGTTTTGGAAATGATCTCTGAGTTAAGCCAGCAAAGCTAAGGGGAAAGTTGGGGGTTGGGAGGTGACTTCCACTCTGGAAACTGAGACGAAAGGTAATACAGTGTACAGAATCCTCAACTCCTTTCTCTCCCCAACACACACACACACAGAGAAATCACAGAAATCTGTGTTGAAGCTATCAAGGTCCATTCATTTGAGATGATAGCAGCTAATATTCTCATTTTGTACATCAGGGAGGGGCAGTGACCAAGTGGCCTAGTCTGTACCAAGTCTTCTAAACGGGTTCATACTTTAGAGAAGTTCATGACAAACTTGGTACCCAGAGCACAAGAACAGCTGTCTTCTTGGATGGACCACTGCTGCTACTGCTAAGTCGCTTCAGTCGTGTCCGACTCTGCCCCCGTCCCTGGGATTCTCCAGGCAAGAACACTGGAGTGGGTTGCCATTTCCTTCTCCAATGCATGAAAGTGAAACGTGAAAGGGAAGTCGCTCAGTCGTGTCCGACCCTCAGCGTCCCCATGGACTGCAGCCTTCCAGGACTGCAGCCCTCCAGGCTCCTCCATCGATGGGATTTTCCAGGCAAGAGTACTGGAGTGGGGTGCCATTGCCTTCTCCGTGGATGGACCACATGGGAGGGTAAAAGTGAGCCTTCCCTTGGTATTGCCATGCCCATTTTACAAATGAGGAAGTTGGGGTGGTGAGAAATGACTTGCTCATTACCATGGCCAACAGGTGGCAGTCAGTGAAAGTGTTAATCACTCAGTCATGTCTGATTCTTTGAGACCCTGTGAAATGCAGCCCAGCAGGCTTCTTTGTCCATGGAATTCTTCAGGCAAGAATACTGGAGGGAGTAGCCATTCTCTTCTCCAGGGAATCTTCCAGACCCAGGGATAGAAACTGGATCTCTTGCATTATCAAGCAGATTCTTACCATCTGAGCCACCAGGAAGCCCAACAGGTGGCAGAGCTAGCTGCAAATCCAAGTCTGCCAAGCACTGAAAGCATTATTTGCCTTATGTCACATGTGTTCTTATCTGAAAGCCTCTCTTGGCTTACTCCAGTGTTGAGAGAATTAGTTTGAGCCCTTTGGAAGCAAAGCTGTTCCCAGGGACCTGTGGTTGTCAAAATTTAATGAGCACACGCATCACCCAGGAAGTCTTTAACCATGCCAAACATAAGCTCCATCATGGTCCAGACCAGCTCTAACTTTCACATGCACAGAATCATCTGGAGAGCTTTTTAAACACAGGTGCTGATGCAATGACTCAGGAGTGAGGGTGAAACCCTGAATTTCTAACACACTCCCGGGTGATGCTGATGATACTGGTCCATGGATCACACTTTGAAGTCGCAAGGTGACAGTGAGTCTTCCAGCAGCTTGAATCCCAGCATCACCACGACTAGTTGCACAAGACCTGCCAAGCTACTCAGCCTCTCTGTGCCTCCATTCCTTTATATGTAAAAACAAAAACAAAAACAGAGACATGTATCAGTACAGTGCTACTTGGCAGAGTTATTTTTAGGGTGAAGGGAGATGATGCATGCAAGTCAGCAAAGTGCCTGGTGCATAGAAAAGTCTCAATAAAGTATTATTAGTGAGTTTTGTCATACATTATAAGATTCAAAAAATAATGTTCATATTGGCACTATCTACAATAACCAGAACATGTAAACAAACTAAATGTCCATCAGCAGATGAATGGATAAAGATGTGAAACATATATACAGTGGAATATTGCTGGGCCATAAAGAAAATAAAATAATGCCATTTGCAGCAGCATGGATGAACCTAGAGATTATCATACCAAGTGAAGTAAGAGACGAATATATGATAGCACATATGTGGAATCTAAAGCAATGATACAAGTGAGCTTATTTATGAGACAGATTTAGACTCACAGACATAGAAAACGAACTATGGTTACAAAAAGGGAATGAAGGAAGAGGATAAATTAGGAGTCTGGGATTCACAGATACACACTATTGTATATAAAATAGATGGACAACAAGGTCTTACTGTATAGCACACGGAACTATACTCAATATCTAGTAATAGCCTATAATGGAAAAGAATCTGACAAAGAATAGATACAGATGTATAACTGAATCACTTACTATACATCTGAAACTAACACAACTTTGTAACTCAACTACACTTCAATTCAAAAAATTAAAAATAAAGATAAATGCTGTTGCTACTGCTAAGTCACTTCAGTTGTGTCCGACTCTGTGCGACTCCATAGACGGCAGCCCACCAGGCTCCCCCATCCCTGGGATTCTCCAGGCAAGAACACTGGAGTGGGTTGCCATTGGCTTCTCCGAAAGATAAGTGAATAAAATATAAAAGTTGTTATATGTTATATATTCTGACCCAGGGATCAAACCCATGTCTCCTGCATTACAGGAAGATTCTTTACCATCTGAGCCACCAGGAAACTTCATGCTTAAAACCACCATGATTTATTACTTTTACAATTCTATGTTCGACTAAGCTCAGCTAGGCAGTTCTGCTCCACGTGAAGGAGCTGAGGTCTCTCTGTATTCAGTAGGAGCTTAGCAGGGAGTGATGCTGAGTTGGACATCATTCCCACCACTCTCTGCCTCCAGGACTCTGTCCATGGAGCTTCTTGTCGTCCATTAGTCTAACTGAGCTTCTTTCACAGCCCGATGGCTCCCTCCTCAGAGTGAGGATCTGAGAGAAGCCCCGCCACACACGTGTGTTTGTCAGTCCTTTACTCACATTACAATCGCTGATGGCCCATTGATCCAAGCAAGTCACAGGGACACAGTCTACATTAGGAAGTGCTGTCACGTGGGGAGCCACCAGTGTAAAATCCATCACAGTCTATAAGCTTACTTGAGTATAAGGCCCTTGAAGACAACTCGTCTACCCCATGCATTGTTGTATCCCAAGTTGTAGGAGACTGGTGAATACATCTGATCCTGTGACTGCCCTGAGAAACAGTTAAAGCAAAAAGATGATCTCCATTTGCAGACAGATGTAAGAGTTTGAAGGCATGCAGCTAGATAGGGGCTGGCACACAGGACATCAAGCCCAGGTCTGTCATCCTTTCCTCTCCACTCTTCCTGCTAATCTTCTCATGTAGTCATTTTCTGCCAGCCCCTCCTTATCACATGTATCTCCTTTCTCCAGGCTTCCTGGTAGCATCGTTAATTATTTACAAATGAACAGTTAAATGCACCAGGATACATGCTATTTAAAGGAAACCTGTGGTGACTCAACAAGTAAATAAAATAATCACTTATTCCGGGGGAGGAGCCAAGATGGTGGAGGAGTAGGACGGGGAGAACACTTTCTCCCCCACAAATTCATCAAAAGAGCATTTAAACGTCGAGTAAATTCCACAAAACAACTTCTGAATGCCGGCAGAGGACATCAGGCACCCAGAAAAGCAACCCAACTCTTCGAAAGGAGGTAGGAAAAAATATTAAAAACAAAAAAAAAGAGACAAAAGAGGGAGGGACGGAGTTCCGTCCCGGGAAGGGAATCTTAAAAAGAGAGAAGTTTCCAAACATCAGGAAACCTTCTCACTGCCGAATCTGTGCCGAGCTTTGGAAGCACAGAGGGCAACATAACAGGGAGAAAAAATAAATAAACAATTTAAAACTCGCAGATTGCGAGCCCTACGGTAACTCCCCCAGCAGAGAAGCAGCGCAGACGCCTGCATCCGCCATTAGCAAACCGGGGCTGGGCAGGGAGGCGCGGCGTGGGCTGCATCGCTGAGAGTAAGAATCTGGCCTGAATACCCTGAGCGCTATCTGAGCGAAATAATTTGGGCTAGCAAACCAGACTGTGGGATACCTACCACGCGAAAAGCCAGCCCTAACCTAAGACCGCCAGGCCCGCGCACGGAACAAAGGACTGAACAGAGATAGCCGGCTGCAGACCTTCCCCCTCCGGTGACAGGCAGCCAGAGCCGGAAGGGGGCAATCGCAGCCCCAGAGAGACATTATCTATAAAATTGTAAGCAGGCTTCTTTGCTAACTAAAACTTCTTGGGGTCTGGGCGGTCAACATCTGCCTGAGAAGGTGCGCGGTTTTACATCCAGATAACCGAGTGGCGGGAGGCAATAAGTCGCAGCATTGGCGCCGCCTGGGAAGAGCAAATTGGCGCTCGGACCTGGGAAGAGCACAAAACGCAGGCCCAACTGAGTCTGCGCCTCTGAGGACTACCCGAGTGCCTGAACCTGAGCGGCTTGGACCTGGGAGGTGCATGCAGCCCAGGGCCAGCCTCGGATTGTTCCCGCGGAACAACCTAGAGTCCGAGCAGTGTGGACAGGGAGGCTAAACGCGCGCCGTGAGCGGGCAGACCCAGGGTGGCTGAGGCACTGCGAGCCCACGCCAGTGTTATTTGTTTGCAGCATCCCTCCCTCCCTCCCCACAGCGCGACTGAACAAGTAAGCCTAAAAAAAAAAAAAAAAAAAAGTCCTCCACCGTGCCCTTTGAGTCAGGGCGAAACCAGATACTGAAGAGACTAGCAAACAGAAGAAGATATAACAGAGGGAAACGCCTTGGAAGCTACAGGCAATAGATCAAAACCCTGTGGTTACTACGGACTACATAGGAAGGGGCCTATAGATCTTGAGAAATATAAATCTGACCAAGGAACTAGCCAAAATGAACTGAACCCACAACACCCACAAAAAAAAAAAAAAAAAAAAGTCCTAGATATATTTTTTATTATTTTTACGATCATTCTTTCTTTTTTTTAATTAAAAAAAAATTTTAAGTCCTCTATTGTTCCTTTAATTTTCACTTTTATAACCTATTACTTTGCAAAAAAAAAAAAAAAAAAAAAAAAAGACCTTTTTTTTTCTTCTTCAGCAAACTTCATATATATATATTTTATAATTTTTTGACCTTGGTTTTTTTTGTTGTTGTTGTTTTTTTTTTTTTCTTTTCTTTAACATTGTATTTTTGAAATTCCAAACTCTACTCTAGATTTTTAATTTTCGCTTTTTGGTATATGTTATCAATTTTGTCCCTATAGTTTTTTTTTTTATATAATTTCTGTGACTTTTTTTTTTTTCTTCTCTGTTTCTTTCTCTTCTTCTTTTATATAACATTGTATATATGAAATTCCAAACTTTACTCTAGATTTTTAATTTATGCTTCTTGGTATTTGATATCAATTTTGTACCTGTATTTTCTTTATAATTTTTGTGACATTGTTCAGATTTGTTTGTTTGTTTTCTCTCTTTATTTTTCTTTTCTTTTTTTTTTTTTTTTTAACATTGTATTTTTGAAATTCCAAACTCTACTCTAGATTTTTAATTTTTGCTTTCTGGTATTAGTTATCAATTTTGTACCTGTACTTTCTTTATCATTTTCATGACCTTGTTTGTTTTTGTTTGTTCGTTTTTTCTCTTTTTCTTTTCCTTCTTCTTTTTTCTTTAACATTGTATTTTTGAAATTCCAAACTCTACTCTACATTTTTAATTTTCGCTTTCTGGTATTAGTTATCAATTTTGTACCTGTACTTTCTTTATAATTTTCACACCTTGTTTGTTTTTGTTTGTTCGTTCTTTCTCTCTTTCTTTTCCTTCTTCTTTTCTTTAACGTCGTATTTTTGAAATTCCAAACTCTACTCTAGATTTTTAATTTTTGCTTTTATGTATTTGTTACCAATTTTGTACCTTTAAGGACCCAATCTTCAGGACCCATTTTTCACTAGGGAGTGAGATTACTGGCTTGACTGCTCTCTCTCCCTTTGACCCTCCTTTTTTCCACCAGGTCGCCTGTGTCTCCTCCCTAACCCCTCTCTACTCTACCCAACTCTGTGAATTTCTGTGTGTTCCAGACGGTGGAGAACACTTAGGGAACTGATTACTGGCTGGATCTGTCTCCCTCCTTTTCATTCCCCCCTTTTATCCTTCTGGCCACCTCTGTTACCTTCCTCCTTCTTCTCTTCTCTGTATAACCCCGTGAACATCTCTGAGTGGTCCAGTTGTGGAGTGCACATAAGGAAGTGACAACTGGCTAGCCCACTCTCTCCACTATTGATTCACCTCATCTCATCTGGGTCACCTCTAACTCCCTCCTCCCTCTTCTCTTCTCCATGTAACCCTGTGAACCTCTCTGAGTGACCCTCACTGTAGAGAAACTTATCATCTTTAATGTAGATGTTTTATCAATGGTGTTGTATAGAAGGAGAAGTTTTGAAACTACTGTAAAAATAAGACCGATAATCGGAAGCAGGAGACTTAAGTCCAAACCCTGACTCCAGGGAACTCCTGACTCAAGGAACATTCATTGACAGGAGCTCATCAAATGCCTCCATACCGACACTGAAACCAAGCACCACACAAGGGCCAATAAGTTCCAGGGCAAGACATACCAAGCAAATTCTCCAGCAACAAAGGAACACAGCCCTGAGCTTCAAGATACAGGCTGCCCAAAGTCACCCCAAAACTATAGACATCTCATAACTCATTACTGGACATTTCATTGCACTCCAGAGAGAAGAAATACAGCTCCACCCACCAGAACACCGACACAAGCTTCCCTAACCAGGAAACCTTGACAAGCCACCTGTACAAACCCACACACAGTGAGGAAACGCCACAATAAAGAGAACTCCACAAACTGCCAGAATACAGAAAGGACACCCCAAACTCAGCAATTTAAACAAGATGAAGAGACAGAGGAATACTCAGCAGATAAAGGAACAGGATAAATGCCCACCAAACCAAACAAAAGAGGAAGAGATAGGGAATCTACCTGATAAAGAATTCGAATAATGATAGTGAAATTGATCCAAAATCTTGAAACTAAAATGGAATCACAGATAAATAGCCTGGAGACAAGGATTGAGAAGATGCAAGAAAGGTTTAACAAGGACCTAGAAGAAATAAAAAGAGTCAATATATAATGAATAATGCAATAAGTGAAATTAAAAACACTCTGGAGGCAACAAATAGTAGAATAACAGAGGCAGAAGACAGGATTAGTGAATTAGAAGATAGAATGGTAGAAATAAATGAATCAGAGAGGATAAAAGAAAAACGAATTAAAAGAAATGAGGACAATCTCAGAGACCTCCAGGACAATATTAAACGCTACAACATTGAATCATAGGGGTTCCAGAAGAAGAAGACAAAAAGAAAGACCATGAGAAAATACTTGAGGAGATAATAGTGGAAAACTTCCTAAAATGGGGAAGGAAATAATCACCCAAGTCCAAGAAACCCAGAGAGTACCAAACAGGATAAACCCAAGGAGAAACACCCCAAGACACATATTAATCAAATTAACAAAGATCAAACACAAAGAACAAATATTAAAAGCAGCAAGGGAAAACAACAAATAACACACAAGGGAATTCCCATAAGGATAACAGCTGATCTTTCAATAGAAACTCTTCAAGCCAGGAGGAATGGCAAGACATACTTAAAATGATGAAAGAAAATAACCTACAGCCCAGATTATTGTACCCAGCAAGGATCTCATTCAAGTATGAAGGAGAAATCAAAAGCTTTTCAGACAAGCAAAAGCTGAGAGAATTCTGCACCACCAAACCAGCTCTCCAACAAATACTAAAGGATATTCTCTAGACAGGAAACACAAAAAACGGTGTATAAACTCAACCCAAAACAATAAAGTAAATGGCAACGGAACATACTTATCAGTAATTACTTTAAATGTAAATGGGTTGAATGCCCCAACCAAAAGACAAAGACTGGCTGAATGGATACAAAAACAAGACCCCTACATATGTTGTCTACAAGAGACCCACCTCAAAACAGGGGACACATACAGACTGAAAGTGAAGGGCTGGAAAAAGATTTTCCATGCAAATAGGGACCAAAAGAAAGCAGGAGTAGCAATACTCATATCAGATAAAATAGACTTTAAAACAAAGGCTGTGAAAAGAGACAAAGAAGGTCACTACATAATGATCAAAGGATCAATCCAAGAAGAAGATATAACAATTATAAATATATATGCACCCAACACGGAGCACCACAGTACGTAAGACAAATGCTAACAAGTATGAAAGGAGAAATTAACAATAACACAATAATAGTGGGAGACTTTAATACCCCACTTACACCTATGGATAGATCAACTAAACAGAAAATTAACAAGGAAACACAAACTTTAAATGATACAATAGACCAGTTAGACCTAATTGATATCTATAGGTCATTTCATCCCAAAACAATGAATTTCACCTTTTTCTCAAGCGCACATGGAACCTTCTCCAGGATAGATCACATGCTGGGCCATAAAGCTAGCCTTGGTAAATTCAAAAAAATAGAAATCATTCCAAGCATTTTTTCTGACCACAATGCAGTAAGATTAGATCTCAATTACAGGAGAAAAACTATTAAAAATTCCAACATATGGAGGCTGAACAACACGCTGCTGAATAACCAACAAATCACAGAAGAAATCAAAAAGAAATCAAAATTTGCATAGAAACGAATGAAAATGAAAACACAACAACCCAAAACCTGTGGGACACAGTAAAAGCAGTCCTAAGGGGAAAGTTCATAGCAATACAGGCACACCTCAAGAAACAAGAAAAAGTCAAATAAATAACCTAACTCTACACCTAAAGCAACTAGAAAAGGAAGAAATGAAGAACCCCAGGGTTAGTAGAAGGAAAGAAATCTTAAAAATTAGAGCAGAAATAAATGCAAAAGAAACAAAAGAGACCATAGCAAAAATCAACAAAACCAAAAGCTGGTTCTTTGAAAGGATAAATAAAATTGACAAACCATTAGCTAGACTCATCAAGAAACAAAGGGAGAAAAATCAAATCAACAAAATTAGAAACGAAAATGGAGAGATCACAACAGACAACACAGAAATACAAAGGATCATAAGAGACTACTATCAACAATTATATGCCAATAAAATGGACAACGTGGAAGAAATGGACAAATTCTTAGAAAAGTACAACTTTCCAAAACTGGACCAGGAAGAAATAGAAAATCTTAACAGACCCATCACAAGCATGGAAATTGAAACTGTAATCAAAAATCTTCCAGCAAACAAAAGCCCCGTCCAGACGGCTTCACATCTGAATTCTACCAAAAATTTAGAGAAGAGCTGACACCTATCCTGCTCAAACTCTTCCAGAAAATTGCAGAGGAAGGTAAACTTCCAAACTCATTCTATGAGGCCACCATCACCCTAATACCAAAACCTGACAAAGATCCCACAAAAAAAAAAACTACAGGCCAATATCACTGATGAACATAGATGCAAAAATCCTTAACAAAATTCTAGCAATCAGAATCCAACAACACATTAAAAGATCATACACCATGATCAAGTGGGCTTTATCCCAGGGATGCAAGGATTCTTCAATATCCGCAAATCAATCAATGTAATACACCACATTAACAAATTGAAAAATAAAAACCATATGATTATCTCAATAGATGCAGAGAAAGCCTTTGACAAAATTCAACATCCATTTATGATAAACACTCTCCAGAAAGCAGGAATAGAAGGAACATACCTCAACATAATAAAAGCTATATATGACAAACCCACAGCAAACATTATCCTCAATGGTGAAAAATTGAAAGCATTTCCTCTAAAGTCAGGAACAAGACAAGGGTGCCCACTTTCACCATTACTATTCAACATAGTTTTGGAAGTTTTGGCCACAGCAATCAGAGCAGAAAAAGAAATAAAAGGAATCCAAATTGGAAACGAAGAAGTAAAACTCTCACTATTTGCAGATGACATGATCCTCTACATAGAAAACCCTAAAGAATCCACCAGAAAATTACTAGAAATAATCAATGACTACAGTAAAGTTGCAGGATATAAAATCAACACACAGAAATCCCTTGCTTTCCTATACACTAATAATGAGAAAACAGAAAGAGAAATTAAGGAAACAATTCCATTCACCATTGCAACGGAAAGAATAAAATACTTAGGAATATATCTACCTAAAGAAACTAAAGACCTATATATAGAAAAAAACTATAAAACACTGGTGAAAGAAATCAAAGAGGACACTAATAGATGGAGAAATATACCATGTTCATGGATTGGAAGAATCAATATAGTGAAAATGAGTATACTACCCAAAGCAATTTATAGATTCAACGCAAATCCCTATCAAGCTACCAACAGTATTTTTCACAGAGCTAGAACAAATAATTTCACAATTTGTATGGAAATACAAAAAACCTCGAATAGCCAAAGCGATCTTGAGAAAGAAGAATGGAACTGGAGGAATCAACCTACCTGACTTCAGGCTCTACTACAAAGCCACAGTTATCAAGACAGTATGGTACTGGCACAAAGACAGAAATATTGATCAATGGAATAAAATAGAAAGCCCAGAGATAAATCCACGCACATATGGACACCTTATCTTCGACAAAGGAGGCAAGAATATACAATGGATTAAAGACAATCTTTTAACAAGTGGTGCTGGGAAATCTGGTCAACCACTTGTAAAAGAATGAAACTGGACCACTTTCTAACACCATACACAAAAATAAACTCAAAATGGATTAAAGATCTAAACGTAAGACCAGAAACTATAAAACTCCTAGAGGAGAACATAGGCAAAACACTCTCCGACATACATCACAGCAGGATCCTCTATGACCCACCTCCCAGAATATTGGAAATAAAAGCAAAAATAAACAAATGGGACCTAATTAACCTTAAAAGCTTCTGCACATCAAAGGAAACTATTAGCAAGGTGAAAAGACAGCCTTCAGAATGGGAGAAAATAATAGCAAATGAAGCAAACGACAAACAACTAATCTCAAAAATATACAAGCAACTCCTACAGCTCAACTCCAGAAAAATAAACGACCCAATCAAAAAATGGGCCAAAGAACTAAATAGACATTTCTCCAAAAAAGACATACAGATGGCTAACAAACACATGAAAAGATGCTCAACATCACTCATTATCAGAGAAATGCAAATCAAAACCACTATGAGGTACCATTTCACACCAGTCAGAATGGCTGCGATCCAAAAGTCTACAAATAATAAATGCTGGAGAGGGTGTGGAGAAAAGGGAACCCTCTTACACTGTTGGTGGAATGCAAACTAGTACAGCCACTATGGAGAACAGTGTGAGATTCCTTAAAAACTGGAAATAGAACTGCCTTATGATCCAGCAACCCCACTGCTGGGCATACACACTGAGGAAACCAGAAGGAAAGAGACACGTGTACCCCAATGTTCATCGCAGCACTGTTTATAATAGCCAAGACATGGAAGCAACCTAGATGTCCATCAGCAGATGAATGGATAAGAAAGCTGTGGTACATATACACAATGGAGTATTACTCAGCCATTAAAAAGAATACATTTGAATCAGTTCTAATGAGGTGGATGAAACTGGAGCCTATTATACAGAGTGAAGTAAGCCAGAAGGAAAAACATAAATACAGTATACTAACGCATATATATGGAATTTAGAAAGATGGTAACAATAACCTGGTGTACGAGACAGCAAAAGAGACACTGATGTATAGAACAGTCTTATGGACTCTGTGGGAGAGGGAGAGGGTGGGAAGATTTGGGAGAATGGCAATGAAACATGTAAAATATCATGTAGGAAACGAGTTGCCAGTCCAGGTTCGATGCATGATGCTGGATGCTTGGGGCTGGTGCACTGGGACGGCCCAGAGGGATGGTATGGGGAGGGAGGAGGGAGGAGGGTTCGGGATGGGGAACACATGTATACCCTGTGGGGATTCATTTTGATGTTTGGCAAAACTAATACAATTATGTAAAGTTTAAAAATAAAATAAAATTAGAGAAAAAAAATTATATTAAAAAAATAATAAAATAAAATAAAATTTTAAAAAAGTAAAAAAAAAAAAATAATCACTTATTCCATAAGCATTTATCAGGGCTCAGTTTGCAGCAGGCACTGTAAAGTGGAGTTGGAGGGACAATGGCGGAGTTCAGAATTAGAAGATGGGGTTCCACCCTCAGCAAGCGAAATATCTTATGCTTTCAGCAACAGATGTTTTTCAGGAGCCTACTCTGTGTCCAACTAAGTGCCAGATAATAAGGGTGAACCCAGCACCATTCCTGCCCTCAAAATGCTCACAGACTGGCAGGGAGACCAGCAAGCAAGCATCCCACATCTCACAGTGTGTGTGTGTGTGTGTGTGTGTGTGTGCATGCATGCGCATGCCCACATACGTGCTCAGTCCTGTCCGACTCTTTGCAATCCCATGGACTGTAGCCCATCAGGCTCCTCTTTCCATGGAGTTTTCCAGGCAAGGATCCTGCAGTGAGTTGCCATTACCTATTCCAGGGGATCTTCCTGACCCAGGGACCGGATCTTCGTCTCTTGCATCTTCTGACTTAGCGACTAAGCAACAGCATTCACATCACTTAGGTGTGTTTGAGAAAGGTCATTCAATGTGGGAAAGGGACAAACTCTACCTGACAGAGTGGCAGTGGTCTAAGAAATCTTCCCAGGAACAGTGACCCATGAATTGTCCCCGAGAGAGCCTTGCAGGCTGGGACAGGAAGGCACTAAAGATAATCAAAGTCACTAAGTGTGGGGACAAGGTTTTCCTGCATCCTGTGTGCAGGGCCAGTTTCTTAAGATGCAGAGTCCAGGCTGTTCTACCCAGAGGTACCAGCAGTATCGCTTGACCAGAAGGTGCTTCCCTGCCCCATCCTTCAGACTCCAGTCAAGGTCAGATGTTTGCAAAGGCCTTCCCTGATGACTGGAGTGGTCCATCCTGTGCTACCACTCCATGTTTATCTCCCTCATGGAGCTTAGCACTGACAGGACCAACTTGCTCACTGTCTGTCATCTCTATTCACAATAGCTCCATGGAGGTAGGGACTTTGCTATTCTCAGACATCCCGATGAAAATGAAATCTGCATGGGGACGAGGACATCATTTGGTTCCTGTGGCACCAAGCACCTATAGGAGTCTCTGGCACCTAGAGCATGCGTAAAGAATAAATGCAGGCAAGGGACCCCAGCAGGAGGAATGAGGGGCTGGGGAGTAAGGTGGGCACCAGGAGCAAGTCCTAGGAGTCCTGTGGCTTTAGAACAAGCCCCATCTGAGTTCCCATCTTGCCTCTGTTCCTTAATCAGGGACTACAGAAAATCAGGCTTCCCAGGTAGCACTAGTGGTAAGGAATCCATCTGCCAATGCAGAAGACACCGGAGATGCGAATTCAATCCCTGGGTCTGGAAGATCCCCTGGAGGAGGAAATAGCAACCAGTTCCAGTATTCTTGCCTGGAAAATTCCATGGACAAAGGAGCTTGGTGGGCTACAGTACATGAGGTTGCAAAGAGCCTCATGACTCTTGACCAAGTGACTGAACCCATAACGAAAAGCAATTTCCAACCCCACTCAGGCTCCTAGATTCCCCATCCCCCTTGTCAGGCAGCCTTTTGCAGATCAAATTTCAGAACAAGTACAACGGTTCTGTTTTTAACAGGCCTTGGAAAGAGGGAGGCAGCTCTGTGGGTCCTCTAGGGAGGTCAGATCTAGGAGCCAACATCATATGATCAAAATCATGACGAGTTATAAGTTCAAAGCTCAGTAGTGCTTGGTTCTGATTCAGGGTCACAGCCTCTGGATTCCTGAGTTCCTTCTCGCCCAGTGGAGCATTGACATTGGTATGTGGCCCAAAATACACAAGGGTTAACGAGTTAGCTGCTTGGCAGTTTTGTCTGGGGCCTCAGCCTAAGACAAAGAGAGAGGGCAAGAGAGGTTTCTTATGGACCTTTGCTTTTTCATACATGCTGTTCCCTCTTCAGGAAAAGACTTTTCTGCCCTTTACATGGTGAATTCCTACCCATCCTTCAAAACCCCATTGAAATGCTCCCCGTCTCTGAAAACTGCTTTGTCCCTCCATGCAAAATTAGTCACCCCCTCTTCTGTACTCACACAATACTTTATCATATTCTCTGTTCAGCTAGAACTTTCCTAGAACAGAAGTGGCCTGGTCTCTCTGTAGCTCCAATGCCATTCATAAGAGCTCCTATGCACTATATTAATAATAACCACCATTTACTAAGCACACACTCTGTTTCCAGGCTCTGTGCTAAGAGCTTTATGTACATCATTTAATTGAATCCTTACAACAGCCCACAAGCTGGGTTCTAATAGGATCCCATATTGCAGCTGAGAAAACTGAATGATGGAAGTAGGAACCACTACATGTCTGATGTGTGTGCATTCAATAAAGGGGCAAATGAGGAAGTGACTGAGATTCAGAACTAAGAAATAAAGTCATTTTTCTATTTTAGCTGTCTTTGCCATCTAGGGAAATGATCCCTGGGACATGCTCTTAGACTGAAGAGCTCAACATCCAGTCCTTAGAATCCTAAGGTGCCCAGAATGTGTACTCAGTTGATCAGTTGTGTCTGACTCTTTGCAACCCCATGGACAGTAGCCCACCGGGCTCCTCTGTCCATGGGATTCTCCAGACAAGAATACTGGAGTGGGTTGTCATTTTCTCCTCCAGGGGATCTTCTCAACCCAAGGATCAAACCTGTATCTCTTGCATCTCCTGCAAGATGGGTTCTTTACCACTAGAACCACCCCAAAGGAAGGTTGAATAGGAAGTATAGAATAAAAAGACCTGGTTATAAAAAATCACTTCCTAGATAGGCCCCCTAGAATGGAAAACAGGCCCTAGAAATCTCAGCCTGTGGGCAGACCATCACCTCTTGGAGGGCTGCTGGTTCTGGAATGTCTTTCCTTCCATAATGTGCCCCTGCACTCTGCCAGGCCACCTGCCTAATCCTCCACCCTGCTTGTGGATGGATATGTCTGCAATTCGCATTTCTCGGGGCATGATGATCTGTCCATCTGTGGGTGTTAATGCACACACATCTCCTCTCTGACCTTGGTTAGCAAGAGCCTTCAACAGGAATGCTGTGACCAGTGTCCTCACAGATTGAAATGGATTTCCTCTTTCGCAGCTTCTCTTTGAAGCCAGGGGCTGGGAAACAGTGATTATGGCAGATTCGTGGCTGGGGTGTGAGGATAAAAGCTTCTGGGCTCAGTCTCAAAACCACCGTTAGGTGATATTGTTGCTAGTTAACACACCAGAGATAAGATGTGAGTGAGCTTCAAAGACTTGCAGGAATCCTGGCCCCTAACAGACAGCCCCTTCTCAGGTCCACCCTTCAGGGTTTCCCCAATTTTCCCTTTCCCCAAAGCTCATGACAATTACCCCAGGAGGGCAGAAGAAGTGCCTTCTTGCAGGTGCCGGAAACAGCCACAGAAATCATTTCAAGATGAAAAAGTCAAAAAGATGAAGGCATAATATGCTAAGCCCTGCAACAGATTTATGCATTCATTTCATATAGAGATGACATTAACTAGGAAAACAATCAGATCTTGACATCTTGGAAAGTCTTGCCAATTAAATCACACCTAATAAGGGTTCATATTTATTGGGCATTCATTGGAGTTAGGCTCTGTGCTAAACACTCCACAGGCATAATCTGATATAGGAAGCTTTCAACAAACCAAAGAGGAAACAACTGTCAGTACTACTCTCAGTCTTTAGGTGAGAAAACCAAGATTCAAATGGCTGGCACGTAGTTTCCTATCCACAGGTGGTGGGCCACAGATCTGAGCCCAGGTCCGTGTGACCCCTGTGTCTCCGTGTTCTTCTGCCAGAGTAAGAGCCAAGTCCACCTTTGGCTGGCCAGTCATCTGACTGGTAGGAACTTAAAAGCCAGGAATCCCAGAATCCCAGAACTATACCAGGCTTCTTGGCAAGCTCCAAGAAAGCAGATGGCATCCCCCCTCCTGAGGGGAGCCATCTACAACCAGTAGTCTCAGCAAACAGCCCACCTCCTCCCTATCACCCAAGAAGTGTCTACCTCTCGCAGCACCAGCTACACCTGCTCTGACTCTCGAAGGATTCAGCAGGAAGGAACACCTCTACCTTTCAGAAACAACCTGGGCTGTTGAATCCATCACCCAGCTTCTGTTGACTATTTAGGATCCCTAGGTCACTGCTCGGGCACTTTACCACACTGAATCCCAAGACAATTGTATTTCTCTGAACCTCCTTTCTCGGTGAAACTGGGAATCAGACTACATGGATTCTGATAATTTTGGCAGTTTGACATTGCTGGGTCTTCTAGAACGGCACTGTTCAACAGAAGTTTCTGCAATGATAGTGTTCTAAATCTGAGCTGTCCAGTATGGCAGCCTGAGCCACATGTGGCTGTTAACACTTGAAATGTTGCCAGATGTGATAAAGGAACAGGGTTGTTAATTCCTTCTAAGTCTGATAGATTTCTAACAGATTTCCACTGTGGCTAGTGGCTATCATTCTGGGCTCTGCCATTCTAGAACTGATATTAAGATAACTGCTGGGTCTCACGAGATATGGAAGCCCATTCCATATTATGAGTAACATCACTATAACAACCAATAGGGTACCCACAGGGTGGCTTGAGAGGCTTTAACCCCGTCACAACCTCCATCAGCCACCCGGCAATGACATCAGGAAAAAAGATATAAATTTTCTGGAAAAAAATGTTTCCTCTGCAAACAAGTCTCAAAACTATTTGCTTTCTAGATTCCATACATATTCTTTAATATATAATATTAGTTTTTCTCTTTCTGACTTAACTTCACTCTGTATGACAGACTCTAGGTCCATTTACATCACTGCAAATGATCCAGTTTCAGACCTAGATGGGTGGGATGGGGATGATGGAAGAGAGGATCAAAAGAGAGAGAGATGTGCATACATATGGCTGATTCACTTCATTGTACAGCAGAAATTAATATAGCATTGTAAAGCAATTCTACTGAGCAAGTTTAATTAAAAAAAAAATTTAACCATTTGCTTGGCTTGTATAATCACATTGCCTTGTATAATTACATTGTGTCCCTACCTCTTCTTATTCAAGTATTTTGGTGTCACTACAGCTTCTCCTATTGGTTCAACATTTTAAAATTTTTTCAATTTTAACAAAACCATTCTCTTTGATCCTCACAACCGTGCACTCAAGCAAGTACCCTTATTCCTATTTCATGGCTCAAGAAATTGAAGTTTCAGATGACTTCTAAAACAAAGACAAATTCCAACCCAGACAGTGGGGCTCAAAGCCAATCGGCCTATTCTCTCAAACTTGGTACTGATGGAAACCTGCAGCTGTGATCATTGTCGATAGGTGAGCTGTCTATACCTTGGTGGCCTGGAGATGTTTAATAAATGTACAAAGTGGAGAGAAACATTCCAGGTCTGGATGAAGAGCAGATGGAGCCTGGCTCAACAGAGGGAAGAAGGGAGGACATCACTCTTGGTATTGAAGGTGCCCTTTGTGGGGCTCTGATCAAATTCAGTGCTCTGCGTGATCTCTGTCTCTCTGGCCTTGGTCACCTTCTCTAGACATCCCAGCTGGAAAACACCAGATGATCTCTGAGGACTCAGGCACCTAGGACTTGAGGAACTGATGAAGTGCTTTCTGCGTGCCACGTGCCTGGCTCAGTGCATCAGGGAGATACAGGGGAGAAGAAGTCAGGGCTGTAAGTTTTGCCAGTTGGTCCTCATCATCTGTAGAGTCACCCAAACTGCAGCGGTGTGTGTGGAAGGGACAGGGCAAAGACCTGGGTTCACCATCCTGGCCCTGCCACTTTAAGCTGTGTGGTCGTGAGCAGGTCACACAACCTCTCTTTCTGAGCCTGTCAACTGTAAAATAGCGCTGCCACTCATCTCAGAGGCTGTAATGAGGACCACCTGAGACAACCAAGAAGCATCCATCAGTGATGCTTGTGCCGTAAACATCACTTCCTTTCCCTGCCCTTTGTCAGCCAACTGAGACAGAGTACCCACTGTCTGCCAAGAAGTTCCCATCACTGATTGGATTTACTGCAGGTTCCCACTCCACCATGCTCTCCATCCCCGACCTGTGCTTTCAAGCCTTCCTGAATGCCCAAAATGTGTCAAACCCACTTGGTGAGTCAGGAGACAGAGACAAGAAAAGAAACACGTCTCCATGATGGGCAGCGAGGAGGCCTCCCCAGGATGGGATCCTTGGCCAAATCTTCCCATGTCTCAGCTCAGGCAGTCTGGAAAGTTGCTCTCCTGAAGGGTCCGCCCAAAAATCCCACTCAGACATCATCCTCCAAGTAGGAACAGCTCCCACAGTGACAAGGAAGAGACATCTGTCCCTTTCCTTCTCACCAACCCCCAGAATGAGCCTAATTAGATTGTCTCTTCTTTCAGCTGCCTTGATGATCAGTGCCACCAAAGTGCAGCAACATGATGCCTCCAGGCACAGATGCCCGAAATGCCACATGTTTGCCAACCCCAGGCATGGGTGCTTGGCTGATGTCGAGGGACTGGAGTCCAACCACAGAGTCTTACAGAGGGCACCATGAGATGAGACCAGGACAGGAACTGGGTTTCTGGGGGGAAGTGAACATTTTCTCAAAATAGGCTCTGAGCCAAGCTAGGTTTTGAAATCTTATTCCTGAATTTTGGATCTCTCATGAGAAATTACATCAGTCAAGGTCTTGGCAGGAAACAGAAGTTCACTCAGCTGGTATATTGAAGAGACTTTTAATGAAGGAACTAGGGTGGGCACCCAAGGATGGGCAGGATTCAGAGAATCCACAGGGAGTATGAGCACCCAGGGACCAGCAAAAGTTCAAGGGGAGAGAAGGTTACTATCAGAGTCCATTTGAGAGCTGGAGCCTGGAAAGGAGGCTACTTACAGCCACTGGAAACCCACAGTCAAGCAGGAAGGAGCAGGAAGCTTCAGATTCCTACTCCTCTACCAGCTGAACCCAACCAGAAGTTAAGGGTCAAGAGCCTTGCAGGTGCAGTCCAGAGAAGCAGGCTCCTGGAGCATGCAGCCAGCCAAGGAAGGGATGAAGATGGATATGGGGCAATAAGAGATATCCAGGTCAGAGGAAAAAGTTTTTGGTATTGGTAATACTGACTTGGGATTAGATCTCAACTCTTGCACATATGATACAAGTGATGACAAATTCCTTACCTTTTCTGAACCTTGGTATCCTTGTCAATAATGGTATATTATCCAGTTTCAAAAACTAGAACAATGTTTGTAAAGATCATGTATAGGGGACTGGCACAGATGAAGTCGATAATTGACGACATGGAGGTGGCTGAAATATCACAGGCTTTGGAATCAAATGCCGAGGTTTCCTATCCTGGCTCCATCACCCCTTAATGGTGTGATTTTGGCAAGCAGTTTAACTGATTTGAACCCAAGCTTGTCACCTACCACATAGATATTGTAAGAACACCTGATTCAGACTGATATTAACAACAGTATAAAGTGTGTTTGGGGACTTCCCTGGTGATCCTGTTGTTAAGAATCTGCCTTCCAATGCAGGGCACATGGGTTCGATCCCTGGTTGGGGAACAAAGATCCCACATGCAGTAGGGCAACTAAGCCCAAATGCCACAACTAGAGAGAAGCCCTTGAGCTGCAATTAAGACCTGATGCAGCCAAATAAACAGAATAAATATAAATAATATATGTAAAGTGTTTAGCATAGTGCTAGAACAGAGAGCATCAATAAATAGTCCTCATTAGAGATTGGGTAGAAAGTATCTCTCCTGCATGAAGGTTTGTGTCTCCCTCATCTTGACTTTGTTTCCCCTAGTAGGGGCTCTTGAACTTGAATTTCAGTGGTCACCACTCAGCAGAGCCTCTTCAATGCTTATGATTCTCTCCAAGTTCAGATGCACAAGTTCTAGGAAAGACAGATCATCTATCTTCCCATAGACTTGGCTCCCTCCCACCACAATTGGGCTATTCCTCCACCCAGAGAGAAGAGCAGCCCTTACCTGATGAATCACAGAAGGAGGCCCAGTTGGATGAAAGAAAGTTTGGTCCCTCTGTGTCCGATGACAAAGGTGATGATTTCCCTAAATCATATTGAAGTTGGAGACACAGCCCAGAAATCCTGGGCTTTGATGATCCTTTTCCAGGTGAAGAAATGGGTGTGCTCTGACCCATGCCCACACTCAACCATGAGCACCTAGAGGATCAGGATGTTCTTAAGCAACTTACTGCCCCAGCATCTGTCACAGTGATACACCTGAGCCCCACCATGTGCCAGGCACTAGGTGTATTTCAAACACCTACTGAACAAAGAAAATACAGCTTATGCCCTTGTGATGCTTACAGACTGGCAGGGCAGTCAGGAATTTTATGTTAGTTTGTGTTAGTCACTCAGCCGTGTCCAACTCTTTGCAATCCCGTGGACTGCAGCCCGCCAGGCTCCTCCGTCCATGGAATTCTCCAGGTAAGAATACTGGAGTGGGTTGCCATTTTCTTCTCCAAAGGATCTTCTTGACCTAGGGATCAAACCCAGGTCTCCCACATTGCAGGCAGAATCTTTACCATCTAAGCCACCAGGGAAGGAATTTTATAAGTAATCACAAATGTTATCGCTGTTATGAAAAGTAGCATAGGAGATTCACTGCCAGCTGGGATGCACAGGGTTACAAAGGATTGTTTCCCTCATTAGCAGAAGCAAACATCAGATAAAATAAAGTCACCAAAGAGTGCTAGATGCAGTACAGCATCTAGTGGTGGACGCAGGTAGAACAGCCCTGTATTGGTGAAGAAAAGTACCCGGGGAAAATTACCAGGCCTGGGTTTGTGCAAGCAGAAGAGTAGGCCTGCCACAGGCAGACGAATGTTGCTGAAACAAGGATAAACCAGGAAACTTTTACTGACAATGTGGGCTGGCAAGGCAGATTGGAATCTAGAAGGGTCCAAATGCAAAAATAAATCTCTTGGCCAAGCAGTTGTCCCTCACAGGAACTGTGCTGAGTAAGCAGCTGTGGAGGTGGAGCTTGAAACAGAGATGGATCTTGCAGTTTTGTGCAGTGCTTAGGTTGAATCCAGAGGTGAATTAAAACTAACGAAAGCTGCAAACCAAATCCATCCTAGCTCACATTCTGATAATATCAAAGGACCAGTGCATCAGCAGTGGCAGCATAGGAAGTTGGATTTAGGGATGAAGGACAAAGAGATATCTCTGTTATCTCATTTAAAACCAGAGGTAAACTTAAAACTAATTCAAACTTCATGTTAGCCCAGCTCAGCTTGCTCATGGTGGAATCTCAATGATTAGCCTCTCTTCCTAGCCTTCTGTTAGAGAAAAAGCTGTCCTCTCTTGAGTAGGGGAGAAGATAAATGATAGATGGGTAGACAGACAGACAGACAGATAGATAGATTCTAGTTCAGTCTCTACTGTTCTTTTAATCAAAATATCCAACATACAATTAAAAATTAGAAGATATGCAAAGAAGCAAGAAAATATGACCCATAATGAAGAGAAAAGAGAGCCAATATAGAGAGACCTACAGATGGCCAAGGCATGAGAAGGAGCAAACCAGGACTTTGAAATAATTAGTATAAACATATGAAAGAATTTTGGAAGAAAACGTATGCAGAACAAGTGGACAGACAGGGAATTTTAGAAAATAAAGGAAAGATGAGAAAAAGAACTAATTGTAAATTCTAGAACTTGAAAATACAATATGTGAAATGAAGAATTCAGGACTTAATAACAATAGATTCAGTAGAAGAACAAATCAGTGAACTCAAAGAGCCATCAGTATAAAATACCCAAAGCTGAAACACTAAGAAAATAAAACATGGAGAGAGAAAAAGGAGTAGAGGGGAGAGAGAGAAGGAGAGGGAGATGGAGAGATTTGTAGCATAAGAGCTAACAATCTAGGGACTTCCTTGGTGGTCCAATGGTTAAGATTTCATCTTCCAATGCAAGGGGTGTAGGCTCAGTCCCTGGTCTAGGAGCTAAGATCCTACATGCCTTATGGCTAAAAAAAAACAAAACATATAACAAAAACAATATTGTAACAAATTCATTGAAGACTTTTTTTAAAAAGCTAATGATCTAACATACTTATAATTGAAAAAGTAAAGTATAATAACTCTACGGGTATGTAACCCATCAGTGTATTTTCCCCTCAGGTCTTTAAAAATGCTGTTCCTTGTGCCTGGATCTCAGAGTCACAGGGATGATTCCCCCACATCCTTCAAAGTTTTGCTCAAAGCTCTCCCTCTCAGTGAGGTCATCCCTGACCACACTATACAAAATTTCCATTGTCCCACTCATAGCTGGAATTTCTTCTCACCATGTGCCTTATATTTTCCTTACCTCTTATTATTAATTAACTATATACTCTTTTTTTTTTTTTGCCATGCCACACGGCTTATAAGATCAGTGAACTCAAAGAGCCATCAGTATAAAATACCCAAAACTGAAACACTGAGAAAATAAAGCATGGAGAGAGAGAAAAGAGTAAGGAGAGAGAGAGAGAGGAGAGGGAGATGGAGAGATTCGTAGCATAAGAGCTAACGATCTAGGGACAAGATCTCAGTCTAGGGCAAGATCTTAGTTCCCCAACAAGAGATTGAACCCAGTTCATGGCAGCAAAAGCACTGAATCTTAACCACTGGACCACCAGGAAACTCCCATTTCTTTTTTGATTACTTCTCCCCTCTGCTAGAATGTACATTCCTTGCTGGGAGGAAATTTTAAATTTTTTTTTACCAGTTTGTTCACTGACAACTCTACTGAAACCATAGTGCTCTCAATAAATATCACTGATTAACAAATAGTGAGATTTAATGGATTCATTTTGATAATTGGCAAAACTAATACAATTATGTAAAGTTTAAAAATATAGGGACCAAAAGAAAGCAGGAGTAGCAATACTTATATCAGATAAAATAGACTTTAAAACAAAGGCTGTGAAAAGAGACAAAGATGGTCACTACCTAATGATCAAAGGATCAATCCAAGAAGAAGATATAACAATTATAAATATATATGCACCCAACACGGGAGCGCCGCAATATGTAAGACAAATGCTAACAAGTATGAAAGGAGAAATTAACAATAACACAATAATAGTGGGAGACTTTAATACCCCACTCACACCTATGGATAGATCAACTAAACAGAAAATTAACAAGGAAACACAAACGTTAAACGATACAATAGACCAGTTAGACCTAATTGATATCTATAGGACATTTCATCCCAAAACAATGAATTTCACCTTTTTCTCAAGCGCACATGGAACCTTCTCCAGGATAGATCACATCCTGGGCCATAAATCTAGCCTTGGTAAATTCAAAAAAATAAAATAAAATTTAAAATAAATAAATAAATAAAGCTACTCAAAAGTAAAGTAAGGTGGGGCTTTCCCGGTGGCCCAGCAAGGGGCCCAGGTTCAGTCCTTGGTCAGAGAACTAGATCCCACATGCTGCAACTAAGACCCGGCACAGCCAAATAAATAACAATTTTTTTAAAGTAAAGGCGGGCATGACCAGTGATCCTCATGATTTATCATCAGAACTTCCACTTCCAAGATATCTCCATGAAATACATTTGAAGAGCAGAGAGTCTCCTGAAGTAAGAGAGGAGAGTGAGGATCTGTATGGGCATCAAGGAACATGGAGGGTCAGGCCAGAGAAGGAGATCTCTGGGTATGATGGAAGGGGGACCAGAGGTTAACCATCTAGCTCAAGTTCTGATTTCATCACTCACAGTCATGTGATCTTGGTGCAGGTAACCTTGGAGAAACAGGCTTGTGAAGTTTGTCTGCAAGTAAAGGAGATTTTCTTAAAAAGTAGAGAAAGGCATGAATAAAGAGCTTTTGGCTCTGATTGGAAAGATGAGTACATCAGGCAGGTCTCATTTGAGTACAGGTGAAGTTTAAATGGCCTAAGAAAAACAGAAGGCAATGGCACCCCACTCCAGTACTCTTGCCTGGAGAATCCCAAGGACGGAGGAGCCTGGTGGGCTGCAGTCCATGGGATCGCTGGGAGTCGGACACGACTGAGCGACTTCACTTTCACTTTTCACTTTCATGCATTGGAGAAGGAAATGACAACCCACTCCAGTGTTCTTGCCTGGAGAATCCCAGGGACAGGGGAGCCTGGTGGGCTGCCATCTATGGGGTCGCACAGAGTCAGACACGACTGAAGTGACTTAGCATAAGAAAAACAGATAATGCATAGGTTTACATAACTGAAAAGTGCAAGGTTTCATGCTTCAGGCTACATCTAGATCTAGTTGCTGAAAATATACTTCAAGAAATGTTCTCTCTTTTCCTCTGGGTTCTAGTATCTGCATGAGCTTCATTCTCAAGCAGGCTTTCTCCAGGGGTTAGTTAAGAAGGATCCTAAATTTTTAGCTTTGTGTGCCTTCAGCTTAGGCACTCCAGATCATGCTATGCTCATTGGCCAGGCTCATAGCCAATTCCTGGATGGATTCACTGTGACCAGGAAGATGCAGAGCACTGATTGGTCAGGTCTGGGTCATGTGACCACCCTTGGCATTGGAATGCAAATTCAATCCAGTAAACCACATGGTCTGAGAGTGGGGTTTCCTCAAGGGAAAATCAAGGTGCAATTTCTAGAAGAGGGAATGCTACACAGAATTAAAAAAATATATATATATGTTTATTTATGTAAGCATCTGGAATGCAGAGACATGGAAAGTGAGAGTTGTCCTAAGAAAGTGCTTGAGGCCAGAGAGAGTATTAAAAAAAAGAATTTCTACTCAGTTGGAAAGAACAAGAAAGGAGTGGTGAGAAATGGGACAGTAAACAGAGGCCAAACCTTGTGAGCCTTATACATCATGTCTACAAATTTGGATGTAGTCCTAAAAGCAAAGGGAAGTCCTTGAAACATTCCAAGCAAGAGATTTAAATGGCTAACCTGATCTAAAGAACTCCTATTAACTACCTTATTTAGAATGGACCAGAGAGCAATAGGACTGGAGCTGGCCACCCATGAGGTATTACAATTGTCCCTAGGAGAGACACGATGGAGGTCTATGAAGGTGACAGTGGGGGTGGAAAAATTAAAAGTATTTGACAATTTGTAGGCATAATCCAAGCATTCTCAAAACAGATCAGGATTTATCGATAGCTTTTCAAGCCTTTACCAGGAAGATCTCCAAGCTGTCTGCTGCTTCTCTACTTTTCCACCGTGGGTTGCAAAAAGCCACAATAGGAAAGCAATATTGTACTCACCTCCTCCCCTTCCCCTTTGCTCTCCTACCCTCACTCCAGCCAAGCTTCTCCCAGCAATGGGCCCCTGCTGTGAAATCTCTATGTAGATGAGTTGCATAAATTTGTGTGGATAATAAAGCTAAGTGTAGAGAACTCATGCTGGCACCACCTAGGGTATGCACAGTGCCCCAGAGTCAAATAGAGCCAGGTTATATTCCTGCCCTGCCACTTATTAGCTGTGTGTCCTTGAGCAAGTTACTTAACCTCTCTGAACTTCCATTTCCTCATTTGAAAAAATATATTACATTAGCTCACAGAGCACTTGTGAGATTTAAATGACTGTGCTTGTGAAGGTGGGGACAGCATTTGGCACAGAGAGGGAGCTCAATGGAGAGGAGTCCATTTTCCTCCCAATCCTTCTCCATAGGTGCCTAAGGACCTCTTTACACCTATTTTCCTTTTTGACAGAATCCTTCATCATGCCCCAGTTTTGTGATGCAACTGTGATAAATTAAATGCAAATAATCAAGCTGTCTAATTCATTACATTTGGCTCCAGTGACAATTACTAACTGTTTCAAGCCTCCTGGCAGGATACCACAGCTGTTGGGAAGCCTCCGGCTACTGGTTAGGCCCTACTGGGCCATGAGTTCAGTTAGAAGGGGCTAAGAAGAAGCAAACGGCACTTATAGAAGTTAGACATACCTCTTTAACTGCTGGGGCATTGGTTAGCCCCCCTAGACATTAGGAAATTACTGTCGTTCCCCAGAAACATGAAGCTCCCACCGCTCATTAATTCTCTCACATAGTATTTATTCAGGGCTTGTCATTCTACTTGGAGAAGAAAAAGGCAACCCACTTCAGTATTCTTGCCTGGAGAATCCCATGGACTGAGGAGCCTGGTAGGCTGCAGTCCATGGGGTCGCAAAGAGTCGGACATGACTGATCGACTTGACTTGTCATCCTACTACAGCTAGGGATTACAAACTATGAGGGAAATAATAAAAAATAACTAGAGTGTGCCTATAACCTGTGACTTGCTTCTACCCAATGTTATTGTTGTTATTCAGTAGATAAGTTGTGTCTAACCTTGCAACCACATGGACTGCAGCACCCCAGGCTTCTCTGTCTCCCAGAGTTTGCTCAAATTCATGTCCACTGAGTCAGTGATGCTATCTAACCATCTTATTCTCTGCTGCCCCTTTCTCCTTTTGCTGTCAATCTTTCCCATCATCAGGGTCTTTTCCAGTGAGTCAGTTCTTTGCATCAGGTGGCCAAAGTATTGGAGCTTCAGCTTCAGCAACAGTCCTTCTAATGAATATTCAGGTTGATTTCCTTTAGGATCAACTGGTTTGATCTTCTTGCAATCCAAGGGACTCTCAAGAGCCTTCTCCAGCACCAATTAGTCAAATGCATCAATTCTTCTAACCCATAGAATATGGCAAGAGTGTTTGGATATACATGATTACATGTAAGTGATTATGTGATTGAGTTACACTGGATTACAGCACCCTTCTTAGTGGAATCTCTTAGTCTCTTCCTATTTCTGAGCAAACAAACAGCCACCTTAGGGCATGTCATGCACCAAAGAACTGCAGGCAACCTCTAGGAGCCGAGGGCAACCTTCACTAACAGCCATCGTGAAACTGAAGCTCCCAGTCCCGTAGCTCAAAAATTGAAACCTGCCAAGAACTGAGTTGGAAGCAGACCCTTCCTCAGTCAAGCAACCAGATGAGACCCCAGCCCTAACCCCTCAGTTATAATCTCATAAAGACACACCTATGTCATGTCCAACCATGTCATGGTGGGATGGCATCACTGGCTTAATGAACATGAATTTGAGCAAACTCCAGGGGATGGCCAAGGACAGGGAAGCCAGGCGTGCCTCAGTCCATAGGGTCTCAGAGTCGGACACGACTGAGTGACTGAACAGCAATGTCCTTCTAATCCACAGAAACTGTGACATAACAAATTCAAGACTTCTAACCCACAGAAACTGTGACATAACAAATTCAAGTTGTTTTAAATCGCAGTGTTATAGTACTACTGTTATGCAGTGGTAGATAGCTGATGTATACGCTAAGTATTAAATGATAATGACTCAATGAATGAGAAATTAGAGAAAATTTCTAATCAGAAAAGGGACAGACCAAGACAGATTCAACATACATATATCTATTTTAAGCTCTGTTTATGCAGATTCTATCTAATTATTCTGAGGGATGGTGGAGATGACTTATTCATATGGGTAGGCCAACTGCTGTAACTAACAACCCAAACCCTTAATGAGGATGACCACAGTAAAGGTTGACTTTTCACTCCCAGAACAGTCCAGTGCAAGCTGCAGAGTAGCAGGAAAGGAAGGGACCTCTGCTTTACTTAGTCATTCAGGGACCCAGGCTATTGCTATCTTGTGGCATCCCCTGGGTCTCAGCGTCTTCCCCTGGGTCCTTTGGAGGAGACAGCATTTAATCCAAGCTTTGAAGGATCAGAGCCATCTTCACTCCATGGGCTGTTACTTAAAAACCAAAAGGTTTCTTCCTGGATAGGTACCAAATGAGAGCAGAGGGAGGAAATCCACAGAATTCAGGACAGGCCGAGAGGTGACGGTGAGCACATTCACCAGCTCCTGATTAGAGACTGGGACCTTTCCACTTCCATCTTTTCAGTAGCTTGGACGATTTTAGCAGAAATTTACAAAGAAGCATCAGGTGATGCAGTAGGTAACTTATGGGATTCATTTCCCCAGGAGGCTGCTGAGGTGGAAATTTTCAATCATTTCCCAAAAGGCTTACTTAAGTTCATGAGTGATTGAGTCCTAATGGATTATCAAAGCCTGTTAGGAAGCAACTCCTTAAACTTTAAGGCTGAAGTCTTAGAAAACAGGGGTCCTTTTTATAATACTTCTGTCTGCACCTCTGTCATAGGCAAAATTATGAGGTTGTATATATCTCCAAGTTGATTCCCTGTGACAATGCAGTTAGAGAATCACCATAAGAAGACACTTTGAACCAGGAAGGACCAGTCCAAGGCACCTCTGCCATGACTCCTCTTGATGGGTTCACAGCAGATATTACTAGTCCATCACAGCACTATTTGCTGCTGGGTACCATGATGGCCCCAGACTCTTTCCTAGCAGAGTCACTCCTTGGCCATCCTCAGTAGACCCTCATCTCTTCACAGAAGGTGAAAACAAGGCCCAGAGAGTAGGAGAGATTAGTTCAAGATATTTGCTCCACCCTCCCACTTCCATCTTTTCTATATCCCTTTAAATCCTCTAGCCAAGCCATATAGTATGAGAATCCAATAACATCCAGGTGTCCAGTCTGATGTTTAATCGCCTCTATGCCAGATAATTGAGAGACAGGCAATCCTGCTATCCCTTCTCTCCTTTACTGTTCATAAATCTGCTATTTGCGTTCCCATAATGAAAGTCCAGACTTAGGAGATAGTAATACATGAGAATCAGGGAGTGGATGAGATGGAGGAAGGATAAGCAGGAAGAAGAGGAGGATGTGGAGGAAGAAATGGGAGAGGAAGGAATCTTTTGTGTATGCATCATATTTGACATTTTACAAACACATTTATATCTACTGTTATTATATTTAACACTCAATGTATCCTCAGCTTCATAAAGAATGAAAAAATGAGGTTCAAGGAAGTAAGCTACTGCCTAAGATCGCACAACTCCTAAGTGATGAAGTTAAGACAGATTCAAGTCAGACCTCTGTACCAGCTGAGCCCACTTTCCATTCCTCCACACAAATCCATCTAGAAGCAAATCTATCTCCTTGTCTTGCGATCAAACATTCCAGTCTTCCACGTGGATTGAGAGGGCAACTCAGCTACATCAGAACCTGTCTCCTGATAACACGACTTATTCCCTTGGCCTGTGCTGTTTCATCTCTGTTTCTCCTTCTGCTCAGAGAATGAAGACACATCCACTGATTCACTAGCAGAGAATGTCATTCTGTGGCAGCTGAGGAAGCACTCAGGTACCAGATGTCCACTATCTCTCAAGCCAGATCTCCAACCCTCTATAATGATGATGTCGGCGGCACTGAAAACAATCTAATTTCCCAACTGCCTATTATTGGTTCACCCGACAAATATTTATTGAGTGTTTACTATGTTCTGGGCACTGAGCCACATCCTGGGGACACAGCAGGGATAAGACAGTTCACGGAGGATAAATAATGAACATGTTTATAAATGAATGAAAATAATTTCAAATGTGACACATATAATAATGAGGGTCCTCTGACAGAAAGGAACTAGGAGATTAAGGAGGGCTAGCCTACTACTTTAGACAGACCTCTCTGAGGAGGGGACTTTTCAGCCAAGACCTTAAGGATGGAGTGGAGCCATTTGTGTAAACAGAAGAGACAAGAGCACTAAAGTGAAGTCAAAGGCTCCAAGCCAAGAAAGCTTGAGTGCAGGAGTGGAAGACCAATAGGAAGCTAGGGAAAGACTTATCATCCCATTTGAAAGATGAGCAAACTGAGGCCTGGTAAGTTGGAGCGACTTGGCTAAGATCTCAGGGAAATTTTTGAGTGTTATTTATTAAACAGGCGTCTCCAAATGGATCGTGATGTAGTAAACGGTGTCCCAAGGTCTTTGTCAGAGAGCAGCCTTCACTGCACCTCTCCCTCCCATTCAGTCCCACTCAGGATCATAATATTCCCAGAGGAACATCACAGTCAACTCCCACGGAGCTGACTGCAGCATCACCAGATGGAGATGATCATCCGAACTGAGGCCAGACTACCAGAAAGGAAGGGAGATGCTCTCTGAACAGGGGAGCACCTCTCTGCTTTCAAATGTCCAGAGAACAGCGGAGACGGAAATGGCATATCAAATGACATGATCAACAGGGTAGGTGGCTAGTTTGTTTTCCCAAAAGCATCAGCTGATCTCAGGAGCTGGCTTGGGATTCCAGTGTGTGATGTCTGTTGAGGCAAAGTCCTCTGTGGTCTGTCTGTTTGTTTGTTTTCGGCTGTGCCATGCGAGATCTTAGTTTCCTGACCAGGGATGGAAACCACACTCCCTACATTGAAAGTGGAGAGTCTTAACCACTGGGCCACCAGGGAAGTCCCTGTGGTCTCTCCATCTTATTAATAGTTCAACAAACTACTTCCTGAGAAATTATTTTACCCCTCACTCTGGGTTCATCCTTCTCCTCTAAAATAGATTCTGTACCCAGCAGGCACCTAGTAAGTATCAGTGGAATGAATTAGCAGGGTAAATGCAGTAAGAGAAGAATGCAAAAGTGCATGTGCCTATTCATTCATTTAGTTGTTATTTATCAAAACACTGCATGCCTGACATCTGTCTAGCATTCTGCTAGATATGAGTGGGGAGGAGATAAAAGATGGAAAAGACAGATTTGTTTGTTGATTCATGCACTCACTCACCTGTGTTGGGCACCTGGATTAGTGTTTCACATCACGTTGTATTTCCATGGTTTCATTTTATATCAATCAGTTCAGTTCAGTCACTCAATCGTGTCCGACTCTTTGTGACCCCATGAACCACAGCACGCCAGGCCTCCCTGTCCATCATCAACTCCCGGAGTTCACCCAAATTCATGTCCATTGAGTCAGTGATGCCATCTAACCATCTCATCCTCTGTCGTCCCCTTCTCCTCCTGCCTTCAATCTTTCCCAGCATCAAGGTCTTTTCAAATGAGTCAGCTCTTCGCATCAGGTGGCCAAAGGATTGGAGTTTCAGCTTTAGCATCAGTCCTTCCAATGAACACCCAGGACTGGTCTCCTCTAGGATGGCCTGGTTGGTACTCCTTGCAGTCCGAGGGACTCTCAAGAATCTTCTCCAATACCACAGTTCAAAAGCATCAATTCCTTGGCACTCAGCTTTCTTTATAGTCCAACTCTCACACCCCATACATGACCACTGGAAAAACCATAGCCTTGACTAGATGGACCTTTGTTGACAAAGTAATGTCTCTGCTTTTTAATATGCTGTCTAGGTTGGTCATAACTTTCCTTCCAAGGAATAAGTGTCTTTTAATTTCATGGCTGCTGTCACCATCTGCAGTGATTTTGGAGCCCAAAAAAATAGTCTCTCACTGTTTCCACTGTTTCCCCATCTATTTGCCATGAAGTGATGGAACCGGATGCCATGATCTTTGTTTTCTGAATGTTGAGCTTTAAGCCAACTTTTTCACTCTCCTCTTTCACTTTCCTCAAGAGGCTCTTTAGTTCTTCACTTTCTGCCATAAGGGTGGTGTCATCTGCATATCTGAAATAGCAGCCTTTTAAAAGCAAAATCTTCTTACTGTGAGTTGAGTGAGCCAACTATGAGGCAAGTGAGCTGGCTTACTTGCTGTGAGCCAACTATGAATTGAAATCAAACCTGACCGTCAATGTAACCTAAGGCAAGTTGTTTAACCTCTCTTTTTCCATCAGAAAAATGGGAACAATAGTGATGCACTTCTTCCTATGTTTCTGAAAGCCTTTATGCAGTAACGTGTGAAAGGGACTGAGCAGAGATCTCAGCCTATGGAATGCATTCAGTGATAGGTAGCAAGTCTCATTATTATAACAGATGTTATTTCTGATTCTCTCTGAAGCAGGTATTCCGTTCTCATTTTATAGAGCTGAAAGTCAGGGGAAATCACATAGCAAGAAGTCAGAACTAAGCTTGAGCCTTGGCCATCCATGACAAAAATCTCACAAGCTCATACCCTCTGCTTATGAATAAAGCATTTGGGAGGCTGATCAGATGACAGAGTAGAAATGTTTCCATCTGATGCTTACTTTTTAGATGGGGATCACTCACCAGATACAGGTTAAGCAAATTGCCCAAAGTCAACCGTCTCGATGGAGCTGGGATTCAAACCCAACTTTCTTGGGTTCTTGGGTTCTCAGTTTGTGTTAAACAATGTGTTTAACTCCAAAGATGCGAAATGAAATAGGGCTCAAGCCTTTCCTCTGAAGACACACAGCCTAGGGAGGATTGGGTGATTAGAATGAAGATGTATTTCCTGCGAAGAAGGACTCTTGGGGAACCTTACAGTCTTCACAAATAGATGTAGGACTGTCATTTGAAAAGGGAAGGCGGATGTGAGGGCGATCTGGTTGCGACATCTGTCACCCCATTGATCGCCAGGGTTGAAAAGGGAAGGCAACACAATAAGGTAGCACAACACACAACACGTGGACTTTAAAGTCAGGCAAACCCAGGTTCAAACCCACCGCCACCACTTTCAAGCTTTGTGATCTTGAGGAAGTCATTTAATGTCTCCAAGTCTGTTTCCTTTTCTCTAAAATGGACATGATAAGCCCTCCATAGATTGCTTACAGCCAATCAGAAGTGGGCTTCATCCTTAGTCTTGCCCCTTCCCAAGGTATGTAAGTCAAAGGAGTCTGAAGTCTGTGTTTCATGAGGGCAAGTACTCCAAGCTCTTGTTTATCGTGGTGCTCCTCATGGCTGGCACATGGCATGGGCACCGTGTGGAAGAGGAGGGTGAGACAGGCAGGCCCCAGGAGGAAAGCATGAGAAAATCATGGAGTTATCAACACTCATAAAATTGGAAACAAAATACGCAGCAGTCATGTTTGCCTCTAAGAAGGTTCATGGGGGAAGGTATGCAGGGCCATCAACAGAGGATGGGGTGTCAGGCAGGATGGACCATACCAAGGATCTTCCTTTTCCTACCTGGCTCCTTACCTGGAGTTGAGTGTCCTATCTGCCCACTCTTACATTTCTCGCAAGGCTGCTGGGGTGGACACTGTGTGTTGTCTACTAAAGGCTATTTATAACCAATTTCTCCTTGACTTCCTCTATTAGAAAGGTTGAAAAGCTAAAACAATCTATTTGCCATCTGCCTGGAGAGTTTTTTAAATGGTTCTGGCCAGTGAAAAGTAACAGAAGCCCCAAGGGATCTTTTCTAAGAGAAGTTGTGTGTATACATGTATGTGTGCACATGCGATTGTATGTATCTCTTTTTCATTTGCCTCTTTCCCCTTCTAACCTACTAAGAGACTTCTGGGGATGCAGCAGCCACTGTGTGGCTATGAAGTGATAAGCATTAAGGTGTAGCGCCACGTGGTAAGCAAGGTGGAGTGCTTGCTCTCTTTGACAAATAATCCTTTAAGTCATGATGGAGGGTTTTATATCCTTTGTCACGATGGTGTGATCACTGACCTAGAGCCAGACATCCTGGAATGTGAAGTCAAGTGGGCCTTAGAAACCATCACTACGAACAAAGCTAGTGGAGGTGATGGAATTCCAGTTGAGCTATTCCAAATCCTGAAAGATGATGCTGTGAAACTGCTGCACTCAATATGCCAGCAAATTGGGAAAACTCAGCAGTGGCCACAGGACTGGAAAAGGTCAGTTTTCATTCCAATCCCAAAGAAAGGCAATGCCAAAGAATGCTCAAACTACCGCACAATTGCACTCATCTCACATGCTAGTAAAGTAATGCTCAAAATTCTCCAAGCCAGGCTTCAGCAATATGTGAACCATGAACTTCCTGATGTTCAAGCTGGTTTTAGAAAAGGCAGAGGAACCAGAGATAAAATTGCCAACATCCGCTGGATCATGGAAAAAGCAAGAGAGTTCCAGAAAAACATCTATTTCTGCTTTATTGACTATGCCAAAGCCTTTGACTGTGTGGATCACAATAAACTGTGGTAAATTCTGAAAGAGATGGGAATACCAGACCACATGATCTGCCTCTTGGGAAATTTGTATGCAGGTCAGGAAGCAACAGTTAGAACTGGACATGGAACAACAGACTGGTTCCAAATAGGAAAAGGAGTTAGTCAGGCTGTATATTGTCACCCTGTTTATTTAACTTATATGCAGAGTACATCATGAGAAACGCTGGACTGGAAGAAACACAAACTGGAATCAAGGTTGCCGCGAGAAATATCGCTAACCTCAGATATGCAGATGACACCACCCTTATGGCAGAAAGTGAAGAGGAACTCAAAGCCTCTTGGTGAAAGTGAAAGTGGAGAGTGAAAAAGTTGGCTTAAAGCTCAACATTCAGAAAACGAAGATCATGGCATCCGGTCCCACCACTTCATGGGAAATAGATGGGGAAACAGTGGAAACAATGTCAGACTTTATTTTTCTGGGCTCCAAAATCACTGCAGATTGTGACTGCAGCCATGAAATTAAAAGACGCTTACTCCTTGGAAGGAAAGTTATGACCAACCTAGATAGCATATTCAAAAGCAGAGACATTACTTTGCCAACAAAGGTTCGTCCAGTCAAGGCTATGGTTTTTCCTGTGGTCATGTATGGATGTGAGAGTTGAACTGTGAAGAAGGCTGAGCGCCGAAGAATTGATGCTTTTGAACTGTGGTGTTGGAGAAGACTGTTGAGAGTCCCTTGGACTGCAAGGAGATCCAACCAGTCCATTCTGAAGGAGATCAGCCCTGGGATTTCTTTGGAAGGAATGATGCTAAAGCTGAAACTCCAGTACTTTGGCCACCTCATGCGAAGAGTTGACTCATTGGAAAAGACTCTGATGCTGGGAGGGATTGGGGGCAGGAGGAGAAGGGGAAGACAGAGGATGAGATGGCTGGATGGCATCACTGACTTGATGGACGTGAGTCTCAGTGAACTCCAGGAGTCGTTGATGGACAGGGAGGCCTGGCGATTCATGGGGTTGCAAAGAGTTGGACACAACTGAGCGACTGATCTGATCTGATATCCTTTGTAGCCAAAAGCAAGCCCAGTACACACAAAAACTGGCCAGTCATCCTATCTAAGTTGCCCTGCTCTGGCCAGATCTTTGCTGATTTCCCTGCCTCTTCTTCTCCTTAGACCAATCTTCTAGACGTTTACAACTGGAGTCCTCAAGATGCCCCCCATCTGCTCCTATGAGATTTAGACTTCAGTTCCAAACCATCATCCTGGCCTAGTGACCAAGATAATCCCTTTGGCCTTGTGACGAGGGCACAAGAAATAATGTCCGTATCAGGGTGAGACTCGAGGTAGAGATGGCTTACACACTGAAGTGACCCAGACTTTACAGTTCCACCTAGTGCTGCCTCCTGACAACTCTGTCCATGTTGAAAACACCACACCACCTGGAAGATCAAGCTCCAGTGAGGCCTTTCCTGGAATCATGCTGTAGCAGGAACAAATGTCAATATGTTTATCCTCATGCTTTTTCTCTTCCGCATTGCCTGGAGAATAATTAGAATTATGATGATCTTTCTACTGCAGTCTTTTTACTTCCTCAGTAAGCTCTTTAGAACCAAAGAGACAGACCCAAGGGAAGCTGGTGATGCTGCTTATGCCATAACAACAAGCCAGAAAAAGAACAGAGAGCCAAAACACCCTGTCACCTGGGAGACCAGAGGATGGCTCCCTCATGTCGGGGGAAATTTTGTAAAGACTCAGAAATAGGCAAAATCAAGTGTCTCGCCAGTGGAGTTCTGGACTTTACCTAGTAGATCTCAAAGGGATTATCTTCTTCTACCAGGATGAACACCTTAAACAGATCTCAATCAACAAAGCTATTTTCCAGCTTTATAGAAGTTGTAGGAAACTCATAGTGATGCAAATGATCCTTGTCCATGATGATGGAAATGAATTTTATCTGGTAGAGATATAATTGATTTCTACCCAATAAGGAAAATCTAACCTCAGACATTCCATTTCATTGCCCAATAGCAGTGGAGCTCACTCATGCATCATCTGTGTCCATCTGGGAGTTGCCCAAGATGGTTTCAGGGAGTCTGTTAGATCAAAACCATTTTCATATTAATATTATTTGCCTGTTTTTCTCTCATTTCCTCACAGGCATACGGTGCCTTTTGGGGGGCTACATGACTTGCAATGTTACTGTCATTGCTCTGATGGCTTATGGAATGAGTGTTTGTTGGTATGCTCCGGTGTTTTTAAATGTCCTCAGTTTTAATTTCTAACATGGCAAATATTGGTAGATCTAACCCACATAAACAAAAGCTCCTTGAGGTGTTGCATAAGCTTTAAGAGTGTAAAGGGATCCTGAGATGGAAACTTTTGAGAACTGCTACCCTATAGAATATTAACTAATTTTGCATTATACTAACTAATTTTGCCTCTATGAGAAATTTCATGTCAGCATTCTTGTTTGAGATGTGTGTGTGGTTTTAATATCTTACCGGCCCTGTATTAATTAATGAGTCAAATAAAATCTTTGTTCATATTATATCTGTACAAGTGTTGTATTTTTAACTTTTAAAAAATTACCCTTTACGGACATTCCTGGTGGTCCAGTGGCTAGAACTCCTCATTCTCAATGCAGGAGGCCTGGGTTCAATCCCTGGTCAAGGAACTAGATCCTGCATGTTGCAACTAAAGATCCTGCATGCTACGACTGAAGACCTTATGTGCCACAACTAAGACCTGGCACAGCTAAATCAATAACTTTGTTTAAGTACCCTTTAACAAACTGGAGAAGGCAGTGGCACCCCACTCCAGTACTCTTGCCTGGAAAATCCCATGGACGGAGGAGCCTGGTAGGCTGCAGTCCATGGCGTCGCTAAGAGTCAGACACGACTGAGCAACTTCACTTTCACTTTTCACTTTCATGCATTGGAGGAGGAAATGGCAACCCACTCCTGTGTTCTTGCCTGGAGAATCCCAGAGACGGCAGGGCCTGGTGGGCTGCCGTCTATGGGGTTGCACGGAGTCAGACACGACTGAAGTGACTTAGCAGCAGCAGCAGCAGCAACACAGGGCTTGGAGTAGAAGAGAAAGAGGTGAAGAGTGACCGAGGAGAAAGTCAAGGGGCCTGGACCACGCTGAGGACACCCAGGCAGCACTGAGACGGCTGCCACACTCTCCCTGTGTCTAGTGCATGGAGCTGTGGGGGGGGGGGTGGTGGTGAGGGGATGAAGTCAGCACCTCAAACCACCCCTCATTGTTCAGACAAGGACAGCACACAGATTCCCCACACAGCATACACAGGGCGCTGTGATCTGTCCAGCAGCAGGACAACAGCCCAGGCCCAGAGGCTTGGCTGTGCCCATCTAGAGTTTCCTGCATGGAAATCCCTCTTTTCAATGGCCCTGTGTTTTTCAAACCCCTTCAAAACACAGCTGAGGTTCTTGACACCCAGAGGGTGGTATGGTGTAGAAGAGGAAGTTCTACTCCCGGTCTTAAGGTGGGTGATGTCACATCATCCCATTTCATGGCTTAAACTCCCAGAGAAGCCAGGAGACCTGCCCCAGGTGACACTGGCTCACAGAACAGGTGACAGAAATAGACTGCAGGGACCTCCTCTCCAACCTCAGGACTCTTACTACGACTTGTATGCCTCGTTATGTGTACAAATCCTATGAATTCTTGTGCTCAACTCTCCTAGGAATTTGTGGAGGCCTTCAGAGCTCCTGGGCTTCCCAGGGGGTTCAGCAGTAAAGAATCCACCTGCCAATAAAGGAGACACGAGGGACACGAGTTCAATCCCTAGGTTAGGAAATAGCAACCCACTCCAGTATTCTTGCCTAGAAAACTCCATGGGCAGAGGATACTGGTGGGCTACAGTCCACAGAGTTGCAAAGAGTCAGACATGACTGAGCATGCACATGTTCTACGTGTTCTCAGAGGAACTCCATGTTCAGAGTTCCCAGGAGGAAAAGGGGTGTGGCTTTTGTTGCCTTTGCTATCACTGGTTGGTCATCCTCACTGAGCCTGGTTTCCTGGCCTGATTATGGAGACAATAAGAAAAATAAACTAGTCAAGCCCTGGGCCCTTAAAGGGTGCTGAGCGGATAATGCTGAGTCAGAACCCTTTTCTCTTAGAATCAGTCCCTACCTATTGCTCTGAATGGAATCCCAGGGCTGGCCAGTGAAGGAGAGTGGGATTGACGGAAACAAGAGAAGAAAGGGGAGCCGCCTCCCAAGTCAAATTTAGGTGGTAGCACAGCAGACTTTTTTTCCTGAGTAGTTTTATTTTATTTATTTATTTATTTATTTATTGGAGTATAATTGCTTTACAATGTTGCATTGGTTTCTGCTGAACAACCACGTGAATCAGCTCCCTGTGTGTGTGTATATATCCCTTCCCTCTTGAGCCTCCCTCTTAACCCGCCCCCGTCCCACCCCTGTAGGTCATCACGGAGCACTGGACTGAGCTCCCTGTGCTGTACAGCAGCTTCTCACTAGCTATCTGTTTTCCACATGGCAGCAGTGTGTGTGCTCATTTGTGTCCTACTCTGCAACCCCATAGACTATGGCCACCAGGCCTCTCTGTCCATGGGATTCTCCAGGCAAGAATACTGCAGTGGGTTGCCATTTCCTCCTCCAGGGGATCTTCCCAACCCAGGGATAGAACCCGCATCTCTTATGTCTCCTACATTGGCAGGTGAGTTCTTTACCACTAGCACCATCTGGGAAGCCCAAAAGTTAATTTGGGGCAAGCTCTCCTGCCCTGACACCACCCCAAGTGGGACTTGAACCCACAATCCCTGGCTTAGGAGGCCAGTGCCTTGTCCATTAGGCCACTGGGACATTTACATATGGTAATGTACACATGTCAATGTTATTCTCAATTCCTCCCACCCTTTCCATCCCCCGCTGTGTCCACAAGTCTGCTCTCTCTGTCAGCATCTTTATTAGAGCAGATTTCTTTAAGGTAATCTTTTAAAGTGTGTGTGTGTGTGTGTCAGTGTGTGTGTGAGTACACAATACCCTTTTGGTGTAGCAGATACAACATGATACATGTATGAGTATTCCCAGAGTCCCCGCTCCATCTTGATGCTGAGTTGGGGGAATCTTGCCTGCAACCTCAGCCTACTACAACCCTCCTTCACTGGGGAGAAGCAGAAGGAATACTAATGATATCTGAGAAGCTAAAATCATCCACATCAGGGGTCTCCAAACTGGGCCCATTACAACCCTTTTCCTGTTTTTCATACATCCCATGATCTAAGACTAGTTTTTAAATGTTTAAATGGTTGCTAAGCTAAGTCACTTCAGTCGTGTCCAACTCTGTGTGACCCCATAGATGGCCTCCTACCAGGCTCCTCTGTCCCTGGGATTCTCCAGGCAAGAACACTGGAGTGGGTTGCCATTTCCTCCTCCAGTGCATGAAAGTGAAAAGTGAAAGTGAAGTCGCTCAGTCGTGCCCGACTCTTTGCGACCCCATGGACTGCAGCCCACCAGGCTCCTCGGTCCATGGGATTTTCCAGGCAAGAGTACTGGAGTGGGGTGCCATTGCCTTCTCCAACTTAAATGGTTGAGACAAAAATAAAAAAATAATAATAATTCATGATCCATGAAAACGACATGAAATTAAAATTTCAGTGTCCACAGAGTTGCACTGAAACACAGCCATGCTCACTCATTTCCTTCTTGTCCAAAGCTGCTGCAGAGATAGTGTCAGAGCTGAGTAGCTGGAACCAAAACTGTGTGGTTTGCAAAGCTGGAACTATTTCCAGTCTAGCTCTTTACAGAAGTTTGCCAACCCTGATCTACATGATAAGCTAGGAGAGAAAGTGTTAGTCACTCAGTCGTGTCCAACTCTTTGCAACCCCGAGGACTGTAGCCCACCAGACTCCTCTGTCCATGGAATTTCCCAGGCAAGAGTACTGGGAGCAGGTAGCCATTCCCTTCTCCAGGGGATCTTTCCAATCCAGGGATCGAATCCAGGTATCCCAAAATGCAGGCAGATTTTTCACCATCTGAGCTAATATGATAAGCTAAGAGAGAGGTAGTATAGAATTCAGACAAGTTGCATGTCAAGATGAATGTGGGGGGTTGGGGGAACTTAAGGAGAAAGCAAAGATATTTAGAGGTGAGGGGAATCAGCCACTACCACTATAATAATATTGAGAGCATTTCAGAGGGTCTTCAGAATGTTTTAGTGTTTTGAGAATGTTATTGTTTAGCCACTGGACTCTTTGTGACACCATGGACTGTAGCTTGCCAGGCTCCCCTCTCCAAGGGATTTCCCAGACAAGAATATTGGAGTGAGTTGCCATTTTTTTCTCCAGGGGATCTTCCCCACCAAGGGATCTCCTGCATTGCTGGTGGATTCTTTGCCACTGAGCCACCAAGGAAACCCCATTTTGAAAATAGTCTGATCAGAAGTCAGTAATCTTTTTACTTATGATTACAAACATATATAGTAAAAATATTAAAACATGTAAGAGAGGGACTTTCCTGATGGTCCAGTGGCTAAGACTGTGCTCCCAATGCAGGGTGCTCAGGTTCAACCCCTGATTAGGGAACTAGATCCCACACACCACAACCAAGAGTTTGCGTGACTCAACAAAAGGTTCTGCATGCCATAACTAAGACCCAGTGCAGCCAAATAAATATTTGTTAAAAGCATATATGAGAGTTGTTGTTTAGTTGCTCAGTTGTGTTCAACTCTTTGTGACCGAATGGACTATAGCCTGCCATGTTCCTCTGTCCAGGGGATTCCCCAGGCAAGAATACTGGAATGGGTTGCCTTGCTCTCCTCTAGGGGATCTTCTTGACCCAGAGATCAAACCCATGCCTCTTGCGTCTCCTCCACTGAGCCACTAGGTAAGCCCATATCTGAGAGTAATATGCACCAAATTCAAGACATAATGAAAGGGGGAAATAAGAGGGAAAGGGGAGATGGAACTGTAGCAGTAATACATGATTTGTTACAGTTTTAAAAATTTATCTATCTAAAGAAAATAAGCCAATATGTAATAAAAGATGAAAAGATTGTTTAGTGGTAGAGATAAAACCAAAGAATTGATTTTTTTATTTTTAAGTTGCCTCTGGAGTGGAGGACGAGGAATATAAAAGGCCAAGCTAAGTTCTTCTACACACTGTTGGTTTTTTCCTGGCTACTATAGTACTATAGCGGAGAAGGCAATGGCACCCCACTCCAGTACTCTTGCCTAGAAAATCCCATTGATGGAAGAGCTTGGTGGGCTACAGTCCATGGGGTCGCGAACAGTCAGACATGACTGAGTGACTTCACTTTCACTTTTCACTTTCATGCATTGGAGAAGGAAATGGCAACCCACTCCAGTGTTCTTGCCTGAAGAATCCCAGGGACGGCGGAGCCTGGTAGGCTGCCGTCTATGGGGTCGCACAGAGTCGGACACGACTGAAGCGACTTAGCAGCAGCAGCATAGTACTATAGTATGTACTATGACTTCGCCCTGAATCTAAGACATGCATTTTTTTTCACATTTTAGCATCTCTAAAATAAGGATGCATTTTACCATTGATTATAAAACACACTTGTCAGAGTTTTTCTTTCCTTGATGTTAGAAAAAAAAATAGTGATTCATCTTATAATCAATAGTTATCTTACATTTTCTTTCAAAGGGACAAATAAAGAGGATTCTCTTTTTCTGACATCCCATCAAGAGATTAAGAGGAAAAATGAAGCATTGTTCATTACCTTCAGGTTGTGTTAAAAGATAAACTGAGGCATATTAAAAACTTTAAGAGTTTATTTGAGCAAAAAGCAATTCAAATGGGCAGCCAGAAACAAGAAATGGTGAGGAGTAGACATCGGTGGGATAGAAGCTTGGAGAAACTTTTAACAAATATATATTAACACATATATGTGTAATCTAGGGGGCTTCCCTGGTGGCTCAGCAGTAAAGAACACGCTGGTCAATACAGGAGATGTAGGTTCAATCCCTGAGTCAGAAAGATCTCCTGGAGGAAGAAATGACAACCCACTCCAGTATTCTGGCCTGGGAAATCCCATGGACAGAGGACCTTGGTGGGCTGCAGTCCATGCAGTCACAGAGTCGGACATGACTGAGGCAACTGAGTACACATGCACGTGGAATCTAGAAAAATGGTACACATGACCTTACTTGTTAAGCAGAAATAGAGACACAGACATAGAGAACACATGCATGGACACCAGAGGGGGAAAGGAGGGTTGGGAGATCACGATGGACGTATACACACTACTGATGCTACACATGAAACAGACAACTAATGAGAACCTACTGGACAGCAGAGAGAACTAGCCAGTGCTCTGAAAGTGAAAGTGAAAGTCATTCAGTGTCTGACTCTTTGCGACCCCATGGACTATGCAGTCCTTGGAATTCTCCAGGCCAGAATACTGGAGTGGGTAGCCTTTACCTTCTCCAGGGGATCTTCCCAATGCAGGGGTTGAACTCAGGTCTCCCTCATTGCAGGCAGATTCTTTACCAGCTGAGCCACAGTGGAAGCCCTTGCACTCTGTGGTGACCTAAATGGGAAGGAAATCCAAAAATGAGAGGATGCATGTATATTTATAACTAATTCACTTTTCTGTACAGCAGAACTCTATACAGATAGAGTACAGATAGAGACGTCTCTCCTGGTTCTTACATCCCCCCATTATAAACTGACACAACATCGTAAAGTAACTATGCTCCAACAACAAAATTTTTTTCAAAAAAACAGGCTCAGTTCAGAACGTTTAGAAAAAGCTATGTTAATAAAAACAGCTTTTATTGAGTGCTTCTCTGTGCTGGTCAGGCACTAGGTGCTTTATATTCCTCATTTAATACCTTATTTAATCCTCTCAATAAATCCATAAGATAAGGTATAAATAAAGAAAAGAGGCAGAAGCAAAGTGAGAAAATTGCTGATTCGCTGTGGTTTAAAGCACAGTTGGCAGTTTGCGATTTGTTGTCCTTTGGTTTCAATTCTGTAACCCAAAGCAAGCACAGGGTTAGATTTTGGTTTGCTTACAGAGGTGGCCATGGAATTAGAGCCACCTGATTAATTTAACAATTAATTAATTGCTTAATTAATTTAAAAATTGACTGAGGATGTCTCTGAGTGAGACACTGCCTTGAGCCTGAGCCACATGGAATCCCAGGATTTATCTGTGTTTAATAAAATGTTAGTCGCTGACTGACTCTATGCAACCCATGGACTGTAGCCCTCCAGGCTCCTCTGTCCATGGAATTCTCCAGGCAAGAACACTGGAGTAAGTAGCCATTCCTTTCTTCAGGGAGTTATCTGATGGAAGCAGGAGAGCTTGGGTGATACACGTTGGTTATAAACATCTCTTCTTAGAAAAAGAAGACAGCAAAAACCATATTAAGTCATTTTGATTTAGAAGATGTGATGAATCAGAGAAAACTTTGTGCTGGTCAGCAGAACCTTACCTGAGGAAAAAAATTGTTCTAATTCTTAAATGTTATTAAACTTTGTCTGCCAAAGTAAAATAAAAGTACAGAGTCAGTAGTAATTAAGCCCTCTTTCCTCTGGGTCGGTCTCAGAAGTAAGAGATTCTATTAAGAAGCAAGCCCACTTCCTGATAAAACCATCGCATGGGAGAGAGCAGAGATCAATTCGTGCTCCGTGGAATAGAGTGGGGGCAAGGGAGATGGTGACGAAAGATCTGACCCTCGGGTGAAAGATTAGGACTGCAGAGGTTAGCACAGAAAAATCCATCCTGTTAGAAGAAACCCTGAGACTCAACCCAGCTCTTCTGTTGTCCTCCCACCATGCAAGAGAACAGAAGACTGAGGGGGCAGGCAGTCCCTGGAGCCAGATAAGGAGATGCCATTCCCTTGATTTAAGTGTTTAGTTTAAGAACGTTAAATTCAGTACCCACTCGGGTAATGTGTGGAGTCTTTCATTCAGCAGATATTTTCTGAGCATTCTAGGGACCTGAGATAAAGACCTCTCTCCTGGTTCTCATATCCACCCAATTTAAACTCTACTTAAATGATGTCCCTTAATACTCTCAAAAATCCTATGAGGTGGTAGAGCTATCAGCACCCCTATGTTACAGAGGATGAACTGAAGCTCGGAGAGGCTAAGTCACTTGCCCAAGGTTACCCAATTAGTAAATAACAGAGCTGAGATTTGAACCTAAGCATCAATGCTCAGAGTCTATGCTCTTAATCACTCTGCGATGTCACTCCTATAGATGAAAGTGAAAATGAATGCCTGAAAATTGCTCTGCTCTCACAAAAGTCACTCTAAAATAGGTGATAAAAGCCTGAGTTTTACATGTGATCTAGCAATCCCACTCTTGGATGTATATATGGAAAAGATGAAAACTTTAATTCAAAAAGATACATGCAACCCAGTGTTCATAGCAGCACTATTTAGAAGAGTCAAGACATGGAGGCAACCTAAGTGTCCATGGAAAGAGGAATAGATGGATAAAGGAAAATGAAGGCATAGATAGACAAAGGAAGATAGATAAAGATAGATAAAGGAATAATACATATATATATATACACACATACATATATATATATGCACACACATATGTATACACAGAATGGAATATTAGTTATAAACAAGAATAAAATAATGTCATTTGCAGCAACATGAATGGACCCAGAGGTTATCATACTAAATGAAGTAAGTCAGATAAATCAGACAAATATTACATGATATCACTTATAAAAAATGAGTGTTAGTCACTCAGTCATGTCTGACTCATCACAACCCCATGGACTATAGCCTGCCAGGCTCCTCCACCCATGGAATTCTCCAGGCAAGAATATTGGAGTAGGTAGCCATTCCCTTCTCCAGGGGATCTTCCCAACCCAGAGATCAAACCCCAGTCTCCTGCATTACAGGTATATTTTTTATTGTCTGGGCCACTATAGGTGGAATCTAAAGCAAACTGATGGTTACCAAAGGGGAAAGAGGGAGGATAAATTAAGAGTTAAAGGTTAACAGATACACATTACTATATATTAATATACTGTATATACATACTTCTATACATACAGATATACACTACTACATATAAAATAGATAAACAGATAGGACCTACTGTATAGCATAAGAAACTATAGTCAATATCTTGTAATAACCTATAATGGAAAAGAATCTGAAAAAGAATAGATATATACGTATAACTGAATCACTTTGCTGAATACCTGAAACTAACTCAACATTGCAAATCACCTATACTTCAAGTTTTTTAAAGTCTGGGTTTTGTAAGTCAGACAAGAGTTAGAATTCTTTCCCACTGCTGGCCTCTTCTCCTTGAAGTCAGGGACCATGCCTAACCTGGCACCTTTGGATCCCCTAGCATCAAGCCCAAGACATAGTGATACTCAGTAAATATTTGCTGATTAAATGAAGGAGTGAATTCGTTTACCAGCAAAAGGATCTTGGAAAAACCCCCTAATCAGTCTTCCTTCTGGTTCCTCCTATGTATCCATTCCTCCTTAGAGATATTGTAAAACTTTAATGAAGTATTTCAGGTAACTACCACAAGGCCTAAACTATAGTAGTTCAGTTCAGTTGCTCAGTCATGTCCAACTCTTTGCAATCGCATGGACTGCAGCACGCAAGGCTTCCCTGTCCATCACCAACTCCCGGAGTCCACCCAACCCATGTCCATTGAGTCAGTGATGCCATCCAATCATCTCATCCTCTGTCATCCCCTTCTCCTCCTGCCCTCAATCTTTGCCAGCATCAGGGTCTTTTCAAATGAGTCAGCTCTTCGCGTCAGGTAGCCAAAGTATTGGAGTTTCAGCTTCAACATCAGTCCTTCCAATGAATGTTCAGCACTGATTTCCTTTAGGATGGACTTGTTGGATCTCCTTGCAGTCCAAGGGACTCTCAAGAGTCTCTTCTAACACCACTGCTTAAAAGCAACAGTTCTTTGGCACTCAGCTTTCTTTACAGTCCAACTCTCACATCCATACATGCTGCTTGCTGCTGCCGCTAAGTCACTTCAGTTGTGTCTGACCCTGTGCGACCCCATAGCCAGCAGCCCACCAGGCTCCCCCATCCCTGGGATTCTCCAGGCAAGAACACTGGAGTGGGTTGCCATTTCCTTCTCCAATGCATGAAAGTGAAAAGTGAAAGTGAAGTTGCTCAGTCATGTCTGACTCCTAGCGACCCCATGGACTATAGCCTACCAGGCCCCTCCGTTCATTGGATTTTCCAGGCAACGGTACTGGAGTGGGTCATCCATACATGACTACTGGAAAAACCATAGCTTTGACTAGATAATCCTTTGTTGGCAAAGCAATATCTCTGCTTTTTAATATGCTGTCTAGGTTGGTCATAGTTTTTCTTCCAAGGAGCAAGCGTCTTTTAATTCCATAACTGCAGTCACCATCTGCCGTAATTTTGGAGCCCCAAAAAACAAACTCAGCCACTGTTTCCATTGTTTCTCCATCTATTTATCATGAAGTGATGGGACCAGATGCCATGATCTTAGTTTTCTGAAGGTTGAGTTTTAAGCCAACTTTTTCACTCTCCTTTCACTTTCATCAAGAGGCTCTTTAGTTCTTCTTCACTTTCTGCCATAAGGGTGGTGTCATCTGCATAACAGAGGTTATTGATATTTCTCCCAGCAATCTTGATTCCAGCTTGTGCTTCATCCAGCCCAACATTTTGCATGATGTATTCTGCATATAAGTTAAACAAGCAGGGTGACAATATACAGCCTTGACGAACTCCTTTTCCTATTTGGAACCAATCTGTTGTTCCATGTTCAGTTCTAACTGTTGCTTCTTGACCTGCATACAGATTTCTCAAGAGGCAGGTCAGATGGTCTGGTATTCCCTTCTCTTGAAGAATTTTCCAGTTTGTTGTGATCCACGCAGTCAAAGGCTTTGACTTAATCAGTATAGCAGAAGTAGATGTTTTCTGGAACTCTCTTGCTTTTTCAATGATCCAACAGATGCTGGCAACTTGATCTCTGGTTCCTTCTCCTTTTCTAAATCCAGATGGAACATTTGGAAGTTCAAAGTGCATGTACTGTTGAAGCCTGGCTTGGAGAATTTTGAGCATTATTTTGCTAGTGTATGAGATGAGTGCTACTGTGCGGTAGTGTGAGCATTCTTTGGCATTGCCTTTCCTTGGGATTAGAATGAAAACTGACCTTTTCTAGTCCTGTGGGCACGGCTGAGTTTTCCAAATTGGCTGGCATATTGAGTGCAGAACTTTCAAAGCATCATCTTTTAAGATTTGACATAGCTCAACTGGAATTCCATCATCTCCACTTCCTAAGGCCCACATGACTTCACGTTCCAGGATGTCTGGCTCTAGGTGAGTGATCACACCATTGTGGTTATCTGCGTCATGAAGCTCTTTTTTGTACAGTTTTTCTGTGAATTCTTGCCACCTTTTCTTAATATCTTCTGCTTCTGTTAAGTCCATACCATTTCTGTCCTTTATTGTGCCCATCTCTGCATGAAATGTTCCCTTGGTATCTCTAGTTTTCTTCAAGAGATCTCTAGTCTTTCCCATTCTGTTGTTTTCCTCTATTTCTTTGCATTGATCCCAGAGGAATGTTTCTTATCTCTCCTTGCTGTTCTTTGGAACTCTTCATTCAAATGGGTAAGCCTCTTATCTTTATCCCTCAGAGGGCAGATAGAATGAAAACCACAATCACAGAAAACTAATCAAACTGATCACATGGACCACAGCCTCGTTTAACTGAATGAAACTATGAGCCATGCCCTGTGGGGCCACCCAAGACAGACAGGTCATGGTGGAGAGTTCTGACAAAATGTGGTCCACTGAGAAGGGAATGGCAAACCAGTTAAGTATTCTTGCCTTGAGAACCCCATAAACAGTATGAAAACCCATAGTAAGTACTCACTAAATAAATCTGATGCCATGGCCACCATGTGTCACACTGCTGGAGCACAGCACTTGGCACAAAGTAAGTTCTCCATGAATATTATTTACTATTTCTGTTGTCCTCTAGATGGGAAAACGCATACTCTAAGAAAACCAGAGGAGTCCTGTCCTAAAGATGGGCTTGGAGCCACCCAACTTTCCCTAGGATGTTCTATCTCTTCCAAGGCTATCCATCATGCTTTAAGCCATAGAATCACATAAGGGAGCTGGAAGAAGTCCTCTTCCTCACTCCTTTCTCTCTCCCAATCCTCACAGTGGAGCCCAGCATGGAAACAACCACTTCCAGTCCAACCCACCCATTTTATACAGGAAAGAACTGGGACTCAGGGAGGAAACCGATTATACAGCCCCAAGATCATACAACCAGCTCCTAGCAGGGCTGAGAGCAGGACTTTGCTATTTTTGATGCAGGGAATAAAAGAATCACCAAAAAAAAGCATTTATGACCTCCATAAGCCAGGGAGGGAAATGATGCGAAGAAAAGAGGAAATGGAATTTCCTGTTGCCTGGAGCAGCCCAGGGACATCAGTCCTTGGAACAAACTGACAAGCAATGGGGAGATTTGAATGCTGGCAAGCTGGACCTCAGCTTGAGTCTTCCAGCCCAGCCTGGGGGTGGCATGGTGCTCTTGGAGCTGGCTTACCCTCCCCTGCCTTTTCAGCTGAATATCTTCCATTATCTTTCCTCCCTCTCACCACTGTTTGCCACATTGTAGCCTCCTAAAAGAGACACTGGGTAAATCAGAAGGAGCTGGGTCCAGAGGGACATCTAAACTCTTCAATAACAGGCACAGTGCTGACCCTGGCCATCACCCTGTCCACAAGCCAGAGGACTAGAGCAGGAATTTGTCCCTCTAGTTGATCTTGCAGTGATCTAGGGGGTCTTGGAGGAAGGGTCCAGATGACCACGCTGTGAGAGAGGGCAATATGGATGCTTAGAACATCACTGGCCGTTTATGGACCACCAATATGGAACTGTTTCAGTCTTTTAATACCCAGTGGCAGCTGAAATTCTGCATTGACTAAAGTCAGACTGCAGACTACCACCCAGCTCCTGGTTGGACACCTCCAGGGCCCCAGCTGGCATCCAAGGCCATCCAAGATCACTTCATTGCAAATAGATGGGGAAACAGTGGAAACAGTGGCTGACTTTATTTTTCTGGGCTCCAAAATCACTGCAGATGGTGATTGTAGCCATGAAATTAAAAGACACTCCTTGAAAGGAAAGTTATGACCAACCTAGACAGCATATTAAAAAGCAGAGGTATTACTTTGTCCACAAAGGTCCATCTAGTCAAGGCTATGGTTTTCCAGTGGTCATGTATGGATGTGAGAGTTGGACTATAAAGAAACCTGAGTGCTGAAGAATTGATGTTTTTGAACCGTGGTGTTGGAGAAGACTCTTGAGAGTCCTTTGGACTTCAAGGAGATCCAACCAGTCCATCCTAAAGGAGATCAGTCCTGGGTGTTCTTTGGAAGGTCTGATGTTGAAGCTGAAACTCCAATACTTTGGCCACCTGATGTGAACAGCTGACCCATTTGAAAAGACCCTGATTTTGGGAAAGCTTGAGGGCAGGAGGAGAAGGGGACGACAGAGGATGAGATGGCTGGATGGCATCACCGACTCAATGGACATGGGTTTGGGTGGACTCCAGGAGTTGGTAATGACAGGGAGGCCTGGTGTGCTATGGTTCATGGGGTCACAAAGAGTCAGACACAACCGAGTGACTGAACTGAACTGAAGATCTATCTGTCCCCTGCATCACTTTCTAGGGTCATCTCCCACTGCCTCTCTCTGCATGAGGCTGTGTGGTATCATGAAAAAGGCAATGGATGCCGTGTCAGAAAGATCTGGATTAAAATTCTTGCTCTGACACTTACAACTTACAAACTCAGAGGAACTCAGGCTAAGTTCTCTGAGACTGATTCATAACAAAGGATAAGCAGCCATCAAATGTCCGGCACGTTTCAAACTCTAAGTGCTCACTTACTCCTCACAACCACTCTGTAAAGAAGATCCCATCCACAGCCTTGTTTTACAGACAAGGACACGGAGGCACCAAGGCTAGTTCAACAGCTTGTCAAAGGTCATCAGCTTCCCAGTTGCAGAATGGGAAACCTGCCCAAGGTCAATCCTGTGCACTTGACTACATCCTTATATGGTCCCCATTAAATGGGGGATAGGGAAAATAACCTGTGAATGGGTACTGATAGCTCTAAAGCCTCCATGCAAGTGGACTCCTGGATGGATGGGTGAGTGGCAGATGGATGAACAGAAAAAACTATGTATTTTTCTATTATTAATTTTTTTTTAATTTTTACAATGTTGGTTGATTTCTGCCATACAAACAATGCAAATTGCACATACTTAATTATACATACACCCCCTCCCTCTCTAGCCTCCCTCCCCTCCCCACATCCTACCCCTCCAGGTCATCACAGAGCACCAGACTGGGCTCCTCGTGCTACACAACAACTTCCCACCAGCTATCCATCTTATTTACACCTGATAGTTGATGTTACTCTCTTAATTTCTCCCACTTTTGCCCTCCCCCACGTGTTAGGAGGTCAGGGAGGAGGGGGTTCCAGGCATGGGGCTGTTCCCTGCCTGATGGGAGGAGCATGCAGGCCCCCACTACGGGCTCTTCCACTGGAGCCAAGTCAAAGGCCATAAGCCCATATCAAGGTCTGGAACCTCAAAACCATTTCATCAGCTTCCAAATCCCAGTTAGATCAGGGAAACAAAGGCAACACAAATCTTGTTTCATTGAGACCAGAGGCCCTGCAGCCAATCTGCCACTCCCTCTGTGTAAACCTGGGCAAGGTATTTAACTGCTTGATGACTCAGTTTCCTCCTCTGGGGACAATAGCAACAGCAAAACAAACTTTTCTGAGGGGTGTGTGTGTGTGAATAGAGTAAAGCACCTGACTCCAGCTGAGTCTGAAATTCTGTGACCCTGGGCTTTGGGGAAGGGTCGAGGTACCATCCCAAACATAACCAGGCTGCCTATCATGGGATGTGGCTATGACAGTCACAGGAGATGGGACAGGATGAATCGGGGAGGGCTGTGAACAGGTTACAATGTAGGAAGAGTTTGGGGCACTGCAGCTTGGAGCAAAAGCAGTTTTCCCAAAACAGTGGCAAAGTAATTGATCTGTTGTTTACAACTCCCTGTATCCCCTGAAGAGGTGAATCCTAGTGACCCCAAGCGTCTTCTGTTTCTGAGCAGGAGAGCAATTGCCTCCTAGGAGGAGCCCAGGCTGAGCTTCACTGCTTTGCCAAGGAATAGGAAGGAGGCAGTGAGGCCCCAGGAGGACATCTGGGACAGGACAGGTAACTGGAGACACAGGGTCTGGACCCAGACTCAAGTAACCCAGGGCAAGTCACTTCACTTCTCTATGCTTCAGTTTCCTCCTCTGGGAATGGGAATGCTAATGGTTCCTTGATTCACTGAATTGTGGTGGGAATGAAATGAGTTCATATACACAGGACACCTGGAATACTACCTCATCCATGGCGAAGAGCCCCAAGGGTCTGGCACTCCCAGGGTCTGGCATGCCCAGCGGATTTCATCTCCACCAAGTGCTTCTTTCCCTAAAAACACCCCAAAAGCCTTTTCTTAGCCTGCTTGGTTTAAACAGCACTCCACATGGCAGTTTTCCCAAGCTCAGTACCATTGTCTTCATCTTACTAGGGTGTCAGAGGTATGGAGAAAGCATCCTCTGAAAATTCAGGGCACCAGAAGAGGGATGTCCTGAGAGCAGCACCCGCCAGGAATCCGGCCCCCACCCTCAAAGCCCACTCGCATGACAGAGCATCCTTCCCCACCCAGGACCATGGGCCTTCACCAGAAACAGGAAAAAATTAAATGAAGCCAAATGGTCCATAATTAGAATGGTAATAAAGGCAGGGAGGAGGAGTAAGGCAGTGAACTCTATTAATAGTGCTAATAAATGTTCCAGGATAATACTGCTGTGTTCTGAACCTGCCCGTGGGAGGTGTTGCTTAACGCTTATTTGCATATTAATTTGGAAGGAAAATGCCGGGCTCTTTCTGCTGGGATAAATCAATTCCAGTGGAAGTTCTCAGATGGGAAGCTGCTAATTCTTCTTCCCTTTTCCTCCCAGCAGGAAGACACCCATTTGCTGCCAGGAAAGTATTTTTAAGAGCCACCATGGTGTGAAAAAAACTGGGCCAGAAAACTCCAAATAGAGTGCAGACTCTGCCTATGGCCAGAGCCACGATGGACTCCCTAAGGCCCAGCTCAGTGCAGGCTCAGGAGCCAGGGTGAGACTAACCCGTTCTGGCTTCTCTGAAACATCATTGGAGCAAGAATGCCAAGTAGATTCACCTCGAATTCAGTGTTTATTGACTGGTACTGAATGTTACTGGGACACGGAGTTAAGAATTTGAAATCCAGGATCTGAGATCCGAGACCAGACTCAGAAGACAGTGCCATGATCAATTAGTAATGTCTGCCATGGGAGAGGGTACCTAGGAGAAGTGATATCTGTCATGCTGTTTTAAGAAGAGTCATGCTTCATATTCTGGATCAGAGGTTTACAACAGGCCTTTCAAGGTATAGTGAGGCAGGCAGGGCTGAGAATGGGAAATGGGAATAAAACTGCAGAGCAGCCAAGCAGTTGAGAGGCAGTCCAAGAATGGAGTGACAGAAGACATGACTGAATACCAACATTTTTTTGAGCAGCTACTCTGTTGGTTGTCCTTGTTCAGTCACTCAGTCATGTCCAGCTCTTTGCAACCCCATGGACTGCAGCACGCCAGGCTTCCCTGTCCTTCACCATCTTCTAGAGTTTGCTCAAACTCAATTCCATTGAGTTGGTGATGCCATCCAACCATCTTGTCCTCTGTCATCCCCTTGTCCTCCTGCCTTCAATCTTTCCCAGTATCAGGGTCTTTTCCAATGAGTCGGCTCTTCCCATCAGGTGGCCAAATTATTGAAACTTCAGCGTCAGCATCAGTCCTTCCAATGGATATTCAGGGTTGATTTCCTCGAGGATTGATTGGTTTGATCTCCTTGCTGTCCAAGGGACTGTCAAGAGTCTTCTCCAACACCACAGTTCAAAAGCATCAATTCTTCAGCGCTCACCCTTCTTTATGGTCCAACTCTCACATGGTTCATGACTACCAGAAAAGCCATATCTTTGACTATATGGACCTCTGTTGGCAAAGTGATGTCTCTGCTTTTTAATATGCTGTCTAGGTATTGGACAAGCTGTTAAATCTGGGGAATACAGAAATGATTAAGATAATGCTTTCTTAGACAGATGACATACGATATCACTTATATGTGAAATCTAAAATACAACACAAAAGAACTTACCTAGGAAACAGAGACAGACTCACAGACACAGAGAGCAGACCTGAAGTTGCCGAAGGGAAGAAAGGATGAGGTGGGAGTTTGGGGTTAGCTGATTCAAACTAATATATATAGAATGGAAAAACAACAAGGTCTTACTGTATAGCACAGGGAATCATATTCAATGTTCCATGATGAACTATAGTGGAAAAGAATATGAAAAAATGTATTATATATGTGTATATATATATATATATACACACACACAACTAAGTCACTTTGCCGTAAGGCAGAAATTAACACAACATTGTAAATCTATACTTCAATAAAATTCATTTTTTTGAAGATAATGCTTTCTTTCAAAAATGAAATCTAATGAAGGAGACATGCATGTAAATAAGACTTACGACATAATGAAATATCACTCCTCTGCTTCTTCTAATGACTGGGTGTCTCTTTCCACACCCTCTGCAAGTCCTATTTCTCCACTTCTCCTCCTATTTATTAAGTCCCCTCCTTGGACTATTTAGTTCTCCCCCTCACTGGACATACTCACAGAGGACTCTCTTTTGCTCCCCAAACTTGAACTTCCTCCTCTGCACCAATGACTCCCAAAAATCTGTCTCAAGGCAGCTCTTCTCCCCAACACCATTCCCAGGCGCACACTAGATGTTTCCACTCTTACAGATCCGTTTTGCAGGTAGGGAAACCGAGGCATGGAAGGACTCACATGTTAGCATGGAGCAGAGTGAGAATTAGACCTGCTTTCTCCTTAGAGCACCTTCCATTGCAGGGAAAGAGAACCCAGGTGTCAAGGGCAAGGGGTCCAGGACCACACGACTCGTGGCCCAATCCCAGTTGTTTCCAGCTGGCTGGATGGCTCCCTATATCCCTGAGCCTCAACACCCTTGGTAACATGGAGAAAGTCAGAGCACCTGCCCCAGAGGGCTGTCATGAAGATAACATGAGTAAAGATGTAAAGACAGAATGACGCCTGGCACACAGCAAGAGTTGGTCCCCTTTAGATTCTTTTTTTTTTAATTGATTTTATTTTGTAAATTAATTACTTATTTGGCAGTGTCAGGTCTTAGTTTCGGCTTGCGGGATCTTTTGCTGTGGTGCATGGACTCTCTATTTGCAGTGGGCGGGCTTACTTGCTCCACAGCATGTGGGATCTTAGCTCCCCAACCAGGGGTCGAACCCACCTCCCCTGTATTGCAGGGTAGATTCTTAACCTCTGGACCACCAGGGAAGTCCCCCCTTGCCCCCACTTTGATTCTTATATGCTACTTTCCGTGTTTCCCCTGGCACAGAACCTCTCCTCCTCAAGGACAGGGATTGTATTTTGTTCATCAGTGGATCCTTAACATCTAGAATAGTTCCTTCCACTGATCTGAGGCCAACTTGTAGAATATTTTTTGAACACAAACTCTGCCAGGCACAAAACATGGCAGAGGCAAAAGGATTGGGAAGGCAGTAGAAGCAAAGGAATTTTTCTACTAGGAAGAAATATGAAGAGATTGTCAGAGTGTGAGGTGCAGAGATCCATGACCCAAAAACCTAGCTTTTGGGGTCAGATAAAATGGCCTGAGCCCTCAAACTGTTGTGTTCTGGAGGTGGGCCACTGTACTGACCTTTACCTACGGGAGCCTGCCTCCTCACCTGAGAAGTGGAGGGCTCTCATCCTGTGTGGAGGGGTATTGGCACAGGACAGAAGGGATCACCTGCCTAATGTCTGCAGGTCCTAGTAAATTTCAGTGTCCCCCATCAGGGTCCCAGCAGAGCCCTCCCCCACCTCGTGCATCTCCTGACCTTCCTGATGGAGTGATGGCTGCGTATCCCGGTAGGGACCCCACAGTCCTCTGCCAGACCTCATTGCCTCTGTCTGTGAAAGCAGAGACTCGCTTTTTCTGCTCCACTCTTAGGAGGAGGAGGGAGGGGGTTAAGCTCCTGTTTTTTGTTTTTACAATGCAAAATTTGTCAACTTGGTGCAGTTGACAGACTGCCTCTGTGTTCCTTTAATTGCCTTCCCTGCGTGAGAGCATCTGTATGTGTGTGCGCCTGTGTTTCCTGGGAAAGGCTCACTGGTTGGCTTGGGCAGAAAAGAAGCTGATTTCAGAAGATGGACCTGTCCCTTGGAACGCCTGTCCACGACCCCAATCCCCAAAAGCAGTGTGCTGCTGCTGCTGCTAAGTCACTTCAGTCGTGTCCGACTCTGTGCGACCCCATAGACGGCAGCCCACCAGGCTCCCCTGTCCCTGGGATTCTCCAGGCAAGAACACTGGAGTGGGTTGCCATTTCCTTCTCCAATGCAGGAAAGTGAAAAGTGAAAGTGAAGTCGCTCAGTCATGTCTGACTCTTAGCGACCCCATGGACTGCAGCCCACCAGGCTCCTCCATCCATGGGATTCTCCAGGCAAGAGTACTGGAGTGGGGTGCCATTGCCTTCTCCGAAAAGCAGTGTAGGGTGAGCTAAAGAGATCTCCCTTTGAGTCAGGAGACTTGGACTCTGGTCCACACGGCACCTTCAATTATAGTCAATAGCAACAGAATCAATAACAGTATGACAGGAGCTAAAATGGGTTTTTTCTAGCTCAATTTCAATTTCCAGCCCCAAGACATTCTACATTTTTAAGTGAGTGTTCGACCACCCCTCCAGGAGGTAGCTGAACATCAGCTTTGCCACACTTGGTTGACCACCCCCTGCTGACATGTTCAGTGATGGAGGAGCCTTGGGAAAGCCTAGTTATTGGTTACTTTTTAAAAATTTATTTTATTGAAGTATAGTTGATTTACAACGTTGTGCTAATTTCTGTTGACAGCAAAGTGATTCCGTTATATGGAGAGTGTATGTTCAATTGCTCAGTCATGTCCAACTCTTTGAGACCACCATGAACTGTAGCCCACCAAGCTCCTTTATCCATGGAATTTTCCAGGCCAAGAATACAGATGTGGTGGCCACTTCCTACTCCAGGGGATCTTCCTGACCCAGGGATAGAGCTGAGATCTCCTGTGGCTCCCGCATTTGTAGGCAGATTCTTTACTAGCGCCATATGGGAAGCTCCATATGAATATTAAATAACATTTTTTGGAATGCTTGGGGAGCTGTGAACTGACAGATACCCAAGATGATGGAATGGAGGTGAGATACTTCCTTCTCCCCTCAAGCCAGAGAGATGGGCTTCAGGGAGGCCAATGGAGACCACCCCCTGGATTGGTCCATACTTTCTGTGTGATGGTTGTCTAAGGAGTCTAGGGGTGAGAGGCTGAAGCTATGGGCCTGGACAGTGAGGCAGGAATGGAAGATGTACTTCATCAGGATCTCACTACACAGGTGTGGGCAAGGCTAGGCCAGGTCTGGGCCACAGGGAGAGAGCCAGCCCAGAACCCTCCCAAGGTGACCCCAAGAACAGGTGAGACCACCAGATTCCCAGGTGCAGAGGGAGGAAATCCAAGTGGGCAGGAGGGCATCTTGTGGCTCTGAGAGGAGCCAAGACAAGCTAAAGAGGGAAAAATTCCAGACAGAGAGAACCAGAGCACCAATCAGCTCATGGACTGTAAATGAACCATCCTTGGCCCCTCTAACCTCAAGACCTCTCATTGGGTGAGGTTCCACATTTTCTTCATTGCTTACATCATCTGAGTTTTCTCTCTCAGAGAGAAAACCCAAGCCAATTTGAGTAATTTGTCCTGAAGTTCTCAATAGCAAGTGGAAGCATTAAAACCTGGTGTCAGATATGTACGCCCTGTGCTTGTCACGAATCACTGTGCTGAGACATTGTGCTGCAGGAAAAGTGCGGTGTGAACCCAAGTCACAGATGTGTCAGCTCAAGTCACACCTGAGACGCAGGGGAGCCTTAAGACACAGATTGTAGGATGCTTTAAGACGGCAAAAGCAGAAGCTCCAAGCACATATCAGGATATAGGAAATTAACAGATACACACTACTGCATATAAAATGCATAAACAACAAGGACAGGCTCTATAGCACAGGAACTGTATTCAATGCCTTGCAATAATCTGTAATGGAAAAGAACTTGAGACAGAGAAGCTATACACATGTCTAATTGTGTCACTTTACTGTATACCTGAGACGAGCACAACATTGTAAATCAACTGTACTTCAATTTTTTTAAGTTTTGTTTTTTAAAAACAGGTGTAGAATGAACTCAGTAAAAGCATATTCTGAGAAACTGCCATGGATCAGAGGGGGAAGGAGACACAACAGCTAAAAGCAGTATGGTAGCCAGGATTGGATACTGCAACAGAAAGAGGACATTAGTGGAAAACTGATGAACTCCAAATAAAGTCTGGACTTTGGTTAAAAGTAACATACAATGTCAGTTTCTTAGCTTTGACAAAGCAAGATATTAACAATGGGAGAAAATGGAAGAAGTGTTCATGGGATCTCTCTATACTACTTTTGCAACTTTTTTGTAAACCCAAAATGATTCTAAAGTTAAAAGTTTATGTTTTTAATTTATTGAGTGAGTGATGAATAAAAAGTCTGTGTTCAGGAACTAATGGAACACCTGTCTTCCAACTGGCTGTTCCCACATCTCTTCCAGTCCCTTCAGCTGTGCCGTGAGGAGTGTATCACACACTACTTGGCACATTGCAGGTTCTCAGTAAATATGCATTGACTGGATCAATTAATCCTCTTTTCATATTAGGAATTTGAAGCCAAAAGAGGCAAAGTCTGTACATCCAACTTTATTTTACTCCAAGGTTTGTTATTCTTGGACTTCACTCCCCTCCCAGCATCAGGGTTAGAGCCATGTCAGAGCTGGGAATTTTCCCCTGCCCTACTCTAGGCTCCAGCTGCTCAACTTCATGGTTTATGCCAAGAAAACCTAAAAGCAAGAAACTACAGCCTCTCCATGGCTCAGAAATCAGCACCATAAATCTCAATTCTAAAATTTAATAATATTTGCTTTCACATTGATGGCATCATTATTACAGAGCAGTCTGCTCAGGCTTAAGGTGGCTGTAGTAAATCATTTCATTTGACAGACTCAGCCCACCCACCACACTGTGACCTGGCCTCCCCTAGTGCAGGGACAGCTGGCCAAGATGATTCCAAATGACATGGCGGGGCGGGGGCGGGTGGGGGAAGGGGGCATCCCAATTAATAGTGTCCATGCAGCTGGGAATGAGGGTACTTTTTCTTCAGATCATAAATACTTTCCAAGGATTTCCATCCCTCTAGTGTTTAAGGATCCACCTGCTTTGGTGGCAAGAATTCTAACAAAAGAACTAAAAAAAAAACCAGGAGAGATATGGTGAGAGAAATTAGCTAATCCCCTTCCCTCCACCCACTCCTCCCTGGACACGTCAATCCCATCCATCCCGCAGAGTCCAAGTCAGATTTCATCCCCACAACACACACACACATGCATGCATGTATACTAATGCATGAAAATCCCAGTGGCAATGAATCTCTCGTTCTTCCAAATGTCTTGCATTTCTATCACAGCACCAGTCCAAGTCGGCCTGGATTAGGGAACTCATTTATTCATTGATTTTCTCATTCACTCAACAAATATTTATTGAGCACATATTATGTGCTATGTTCTATAGACATAATACTCACCAAAACAGGCATGAACCCTACAGAGCCAATCATCTAGTTGCTCGTGTGTCAGTCTGTCCACATCCTCACTGAATGGTGGGTTTCTGGAAGAAGGAATCTATGTCTTCATCTCTGATCCCCAGGACTTAGCACAACACCTGGCACACAGTAGGAGCATAATAAATGCTTGCTAAGCTATTGAATCAATGACTCAATCAACACTAAAACCCAGACTGTTTCTTATACTTAAAACTCTCAAATGTCCTCTGCACCCCGCCCCCATTGTCTGCAACAGGGCCAGCAAACTGCAGCCCATGGACCAAACCCAACCCATCATCTGTTTTTGTAAATAAAGTTTTATTGGAACACAGCCATACTCATTTGTTTACATGTCATCAATGGCTGCTTCCACACTACAATGCAACACTGAGCAGTTGAGGAAAAGCGATAGGACCCACAAAGCCAAAAAATAGTACTGTCTGGTCCTTTGCCAAAAAAAAAAAGTTTTGATGACCCTGGTCTATGAAATAAAGCTCAAACTTCTTAGAGGAGCCTACGGCCCTGTCCAACACACATGTGTCCAGCACACATCTCTCCACTCAGAATGTTCTGTGTTCTAGCTACACCAAATCACACATAGTCCCCTCATTGTGCAGTCACTAAGTCAAGTCTGACTCTCTTTTACCTCATGAATCGCAGACCACCATCTCCCACATCCTCCACTATCTCCCAGAGTTTGCTAAAATTCTTGTCTATTGAATTGGTGATGCTATCTAACCATCTCATCCTCTGTTACCCACTTCTCCCCCCGCCCTCAATCTTTCCCAGCATAACTGTCTTTTCCAATGATGCAACTCTTCACATCAGGCGGCCAAAGTATTGGAGCTTCAGCTTCAGCATCAGTCCCCTCCTAGATCCAGCCTACTAAGGCCTCAGGGACTTGCCTGAGTCCCTGCTCTTGGCTTTGCTCAAAATTTCTCATCTCCAAACCTTTCCACCTACATGACTACAGACTTCACAGATAATTTGCTCAAGCATCTCCTGTAGATTGTCTGCCTCATCATCCTCCCCTCCTCTATCCCCAGACCAGATTCGGGGCTTCTCCTAGCCTCCACCGCAGCCACATTTTTCTCTCTTATGGATATGATCTTCCCAGACTAGAAATTCTCTTTGTCCTAGTTTTTCTCCCCAGCTGGTTCGTATTTCCTACAGGCAAGGACTTGTCCTGGGTGTGATTGTTTTGACAAGGTCTTGTTTATCAGTGTCTTCCAGCAGCTACCCCAGGACGTGGCACAGAGTAAGCTTTCTGAATGTCTCGCTATCACCTGTCTCATTCCTGTGCCCCCTCCACCTCTTGCCCCAGGGCCCAGCCTCCCACTGACTCAAAGAGAACAGAAGCACGGAAGTCAAGGAGAAAATCCCAGTTACATAAATTGGGGATAACCTAGGGTCTGGTAGCTTAGTTGGTAAAGAATCCGCCTGCAATGCAGGAGACCCCGGTTCAATTCCTGAGTCGGGAAGACACATTGGAGAAGGGATAGGCTACCCATACAAGTATTCTTGGGTTTCCCTTGTGGCTCAGCTGGTAAAGAATCCACCTGAAATGTGGGAGACCCGGGTTCGATCTCTGGGTTGGGAGGATCCCCTGGAGAAGGGAAAGGCTACCCATTCCAGTATTCTGGCCTGGAGAATTGCATGGACTGTATAGTCCATGTGGTCGCAAAGAGTCGGGCACGACTGAGTGACTTTCACTTTACCTTTTCACTTTAGGGTCTGGTACCTGTGGATGAGAGTGGAGAACAATGTGGGGGCTGCGTGTTGTTACAACACAGCAGAGAGCAGGAATGGGCAAGAGCAGATACCCAAGAGTGACCCTGAAATAGAATTCCAATTGGCTGCCTCACTGGGGAGACCAGCTGGAGGCACCGTCAAAGGCAGCACAGAGCCAGAGGCGCCACCAGAATCTGGTTAAAGATGCGGAGATGTGAGTGGACTAAGCCCACCGGCGGACGGTGAGGTTGCTTAAGGTCCTTCTGCCTCCAGATTGGCTTTACCTGGAAAGTAAGGCTGTGGGTGTGGCAGCAGGGATAGCACGTAAGATACTGCAGAGGGGAAGGGCAGATGGGGAGGGAAGACCTGTAATTGATCGTGTAGCATCAGCTCGGTCTGTGGTTGCCTGTTATTGTGGTATTACACCATATCCCTCCGCCTTTCCACCCCCGTGCCCCTGCTTCCCACGCCACAATCTTGATGTCGGTGACTTCAAAAAGCAACAACATGAGCAACTTCCCTAGTGGTCCAGTGGCTAAGACTCGGCACTCCCAGTGCAGCGAGCCTGGGTTCGATCTCTGGTCAGGGAACTAGATCTCACGTGCCGCAAGGAAGATAGAAGATCCTGAGTGCCACGACTAAGACTTGGAGCAGGAAAATAAATAAATAAGCAATAATAAGACTGTGCACGCTCAGTCGCTTCAGTCATGTCCAACTCTTCGCAACCCCAAGGACTGTAGCCCACCAGGCTCCTCTGTCCATGGAATTTCCCAGGCAAGAATACTGGAGTGGGTTGCCATGCCCTCCTCCAGGGGATCTTCCTGACCCAAGGACTGAACCATCGTCTCCTGCGTCTCCTGCATTGGAGGTGGATTCTTTACTGCTGAGCCAGCAGAGAAGCCCAACCCCAAGCAAATGTGGAAGGGATAACTTCAGAGGGTTTTGAAAAATGGAGGCTGACTGCCTGATAGATGAAGCAGGAGTCTTCCGAAACGGGCAAGACAGCAATCGATCTCTGTCTCAAATCCCCAAGAACTAAGAGCCCAGAAAGCATCGGTCTGATCGATCATCTGGGGCTGACTCTCTCTGAATTTTCTTCTTCTTACACTTCAGATTTTGTTCTCTGCCCAAGAAGTGGGGAGGCTGTTAGCCTGGACCTCTTATGTTTTGGGTCCAAATCAGCTTTTACTGCAAGTGATGATGTGAATTTGGAATGGGTGTTTTTTCCCTGGTACCAGGACTGCCCTCTGAGTAACATCAGCCTTTGGGATCCTGGGATGAACAGAAATGAGAAAGATGTCTTGACTAATAGGATCTTAGAAGATTTTCTGATTTCTTAAAGCCTATTGGCATGATAGGAACAAGACATGGCTATCTCTCAGTAAACCAAGGTGGACCAAAATTTCTATGTCAGTTAAAATAAAACTTTTTTTAAACTTCTCTCCTTGCAAACATTTCACAGTCCTCACACAGTTCCAGCCCCTTCCCCTATCTCGATTCTCTGAAGCAAGTTTCATCCAAGAAATGATGAGGGGGTATATCAGGTAGTAACAATCTTCACCCCAAGTCACCCTCTCAGGGTTCTTATTTGGGGGAAAAAATAAACCTATTATATGCTGCCACTGTGAGCTCTGAATAATTTCCAAGTAATCAATCATTCACTCAACTTCTTGACATAGAGGAGATTACTTATGCCCCTGCCAGGTCCAACCCCAATGGATCAGACAGCTCCCTGGATTATATGATTTCTCTTTATCATCTAGGAGTTTGTCTCTGATTGTATGATCTCCAAGTCAGATGCAATAGGATGTCCTAGGCTTCTTATTTAAAATGCTTGAACTGCCCTCAAAACCTACAGAATAGGGTGTCATTTACCTTCACATTTTACATGTTCTGGGTAAGTCTGAAAACCACAGAGAACATAAAAAGATAACATCCAAAGATAAATGTAAATGCATGCTCACCTGGAGAATATAAATGCCAACCAAAGCCAGAATAGCCCTCAATACCCACCATTAAACAAGATGCACTTAATGGGGCACCTTTCTCACCATCCATTCTGCATCTCCCTAGAGGAAGAGCTCTGAGTGACCACAGTAGCCTCCTGACTAGTGGCCCTACTTTGTCCCTCATCTGCCACAATCTCCTCCCCACAGAGCATCCAGAGAGCCCATCTTGTCAAGTAAATTGCATCATGTCACTTCCCCACTCTATCTCTATCAGCTTCCCAGCACACTTGGAACCCAACCCCACATCCTTACAATGATCCACTGATGTCTCCATGACCTGGCCTCCACAAAGGGTCCACTCTCCCCTCACCTCTGTGCACCAGGCATCCTTCCCCCTGCTGTTCCTTCAGCACATGGACCATGTGCTGACCTCAAGCTGTTAGCATCTCCTGGCCCCTCTGCCTGGAAGCCCTTCCCTCGACTACCCACTTGGCTCACCCACCCCTCACTTCCTTCAGCTCATGGTCACCTATTCAACAAGGCTTTCCCTGTTCACCCCATCTACAAAAGCACCTCCATCACTTCCTATCCTTTTGTCTTACTTTCTATTTCCTCACAGTATCTAATATTACATCACATTTATTTATCATGGATCACTGCTTTTCTCCACTAGAATAGAATCTTCATAGAACAGTGTTCCAGTCAGTAAAAGGCAAATTCTGCTGCACAAACAACTTCAAAAGCTCAGCAGCTTTGAAGCATGAGAGTTTACTTCTCCCACCCTGTCCAACATGGATCAGCTGTGGGTTCTGCACCCATCATCCTCACTTGAAGACCTAGGCTAATGGACAAACCACTATCTGGAATATTGCAGGTGACTTGCCAGATGGAAAAGAGAATGTGCCAAGGGTGACCTGGCTAGTACACATCATCTCATTCAGATTCCACTGGCCAAGGCTGAATTCAATGGAATAGGGAAGTACAGTCCTTCTCCAGGAAAGGAAGTAGAGCTTGGGGAATAGTAACCAGTCTGCCAGAGGCAAGGAGTGTTGTTCTATCTATTCCTCTGTCTCTGTGTCCAAAATAGCGCCCAGTATGATTCAGTTCAGTTCAGTCAATCAGTCGTGTCCAACTCTTTGAGACGCCATGAACCTCAGCACACCAGGCCTCCCTGTCCATCACCAACTTCCAGAGTTCACCCAAACTCATGTCCATTGAGTCAGTGATGCCATCCAGCCATCTCATGCTCTGTTGTCCCCTTCTCCTCCTGCCCTCAAGCTTTCCCAGAATCAGGGTCTTTTCCAATGAGTCAGCTCTTCACATCAGGAGGCCAAAGTATTGGAGTTTCAGCTTCAACATCAGTCCTTCCAATGAACACCCAGGACTGATCTCCTTTAGAATAGACTGGTTGGATCTCCTTGCAGTCCAAGGGACTCTCAAGAGTCTTCTCCAACACCGCAGTTCGAAAGCATCAATTCTTCACTGCTCAGCTTTCTTTATAGTCCAACTCTCACATCCATACACGACCACTGGAAAAACCATAGCCTTGACTGGATGGACCTTTGTGGACAAAGTAATATCTCTGCTTTTTAATATGCTGTCTAGGTTGGTCATAACTTTCCTTCCAAGGAATAAGCGTCTTTTAATTTCATGGCTGCGATCACCATCTGCAGTGATTTTGGAGCCCAAACAAATAAAGTCTGACAGGGTTTCCACTGTTTCCCCATCTATTTGCCATGAAGTGATGGGACCAGATGCCGTGATCTTAGTTTTCTGAATGTTGAGCTTTAAGCCAAATTTTTCACTCTCCACTTTCACTTTTATCAAGAGGCTCTTTAGTCCTTCTTTGCTTTCTGCCATAAGGGTGGTGTCATCTACATATCTGAGGTTATTGATATTTCTCCTGGCAATCTTGATTCCAGCTTGTGCTTCTTCCAGCCCAGCATTTCTCATGATGTACTCTGCATATAAGTTAAATAAGCAGGGTGACAATATACAGCTTTGACATACTCCTTTTCCAATTTGGAACCAGTCTGTTGTTCCATGTCCAGTTCTGTTGCTTCCTGACCTGCACACTGGTTTCTCAAGAGGCAGGTCAGGTGGTCTAGTATTCCCATCTCTTTAAGAATTTTCTACAGTTTATTGTGATCCACACAAAGGCTTTGGCATAGTCAATAAAGCAGAAATAGATGTTTTTCTGGAACTCTCTTGCTTTTTTGATGATCCAGTGGATATTGGCAATTTGATCTCTGGTTCCTCCACCTTTTCTAAAACCAACTTGAACATCTGGAAGTTCACAGTTCAGGTATTGCTGAAGCCTGGCTTGGAGAATTTTAAGCATCACTTTACTAGCGTGTGGGATGAGTACAATTATGTGGTAGTTTGAGCATTCTTTGGCGTTGCCTTTCTTTGGGATTGGAATGAAAACTGACCTTTTCCAGGTGCTCAATTAATATTTATTGGATGGATAGAGGTTCAGAACCCAAGGTTGATGGCTTGACTTAACTAAGGCCCTGTGTCCTGGGGCTGATGCAGTCCCAGGTAAGATGGGTTCAGTGGCATCTGATATACCCAAAGATTCAGCTACCAGAGCTGGAAAAAAAGGCAATGAAACTGACAGCAGCCTTAGATGCCTATAGCCAGAAGGAAACATAAAGACCACCACTCCAGCCTCTCTCACAAAGAAAGACTCCTTCTGTCCTCCCTAGAGAACCCCAATGGGCAATGGAGGGAGGTGCTTGGGCAAGGCAGATCCTGAGGCACAGAGCAGCAGTACCTACACTCAGGAACCAAGGGCTTAAAGTTGGGAGATCAGACACCCAGTTCAAGTTGGGTCACTCAGGAGACCTGGGTCAAAAGGCAGTTGGGAGATCAAGATATTAGAGCTTTGAAAACAGGAAGCAGCCAAAGAAAGGGCTTCTCCAGGGAACAGATGGTGATTCTGAGACCCAGAGAGGGGCAGCAACTTACTCCAAGTCACACAGGTAGGAAGTGGTAAAGAGAGGACTTGAATCCAAGATTCTCCTCTCCTGGCCCGGTGCAAACAGCACGCTGGGAACAGCAATGGTGATGATTAGAGTAGTAATGGGTACCCCTTCCTGGCCTCTTACTGTGTGCCAGGCACTACTGCAAGCACTTTCCAGGACTGTTCTCATATAAACACCATCCTAAGCCTATAAGGTAAGTATTATGTCGTATTTCCATTTTGTAGATAAGGGAACTGAGGCCCCAACGTTTACAGAATTGATCCAAAATCACACAGACACTAAGTGACAGAAGTAGAATTAGAGCCTGTTTCTGACTCCAGATCCCAGGCTTTTTGTTTTTTTTTAATTGGAGGATAATTGCTTTACAATGATGTGTTGCTTTCTGCTGTATAACAATGTGAGTCAGCTATAAGTATACATATATCTCCTCCCTCTTGATACTCGCTCCCACCCCACCCCCATCAACCCAGCCCTTTAGGTCACCACAGAGCACTGAACTGCGTTCCCTGCACTATACAGCTGCTTCCCACCAGGTAACTATTTTACACATAGTGCTATATATACGTCAATGCTACTATCTCATTTGTCCCACCCTCTCCTTCCCTCAGGCAGAATCCACCTGTAATGCAGGAGACGCAGGTTCAATCCCTAGGTCAGAAAGATCCCCTGGAGGAGGGCATGGCAACCCACTCCAGGATTCTTGCTTGGAGAATCCCAAGAAGAGCCTGGTAGGCTACAGTCCATAGGGTCACACAGAGTAGGGCATGACTGAAGCAACTGAGCATACATGCACTGACGCTCCTTCCCTCACTGTGTCCACAACAGACCCCAGGCTCTTAATTGATAATATGAAAGAAGTGAAAATGAAAGTGTTAGTCGTTCAGTTGTGTCCAACTCTTTGCTACCCCATGGACTGTAGCCTGCCAAACTCCTCTGTCCATGGAATTCTCCAGGCAAGAACACTGGAGTGGGTTGCCATTCCCTTCGCCAGGGTATCTTCCTGACCCAGGGATCAAACCCAGGTCTCCTGCATTGCAGGCAGATTCTTTACCATCTGATAATATACTGATAATGTATTATACTAGTGACCAGCACCCACTATAGACCCAACATGAGAAACAAGGTAAGCCAAAATTAGAAATGGAGACCCAGGCATGGGGAACCAAAGTCCATGGAGCCAGGGAACAAACCCAAGGAAACCTGAACCAAAGGTTAGAGCAGGGGCAGGGCCAAGGGCTTGAGGGCTAGGAAGGATAGTGGGGGAGGGGGTACAAATGGAAAACAGAAATAACAGCAATGGTGTTCATGTAGTACTTTTTATGTGCCAGACAGTCCAGACTCTTACCACATACTAATTCATTTAATCTTCACAATAACTGTATGAGGGAGAAACAGTATTATTCAGTCTTCAGTTCAGTTTAGGCACTCAGTCGTGTCCGACTCTTTGCAACCCCATAGACTGCAACACACCAGGCTTCTGTGTCCATCACCAACTCCCAGAGCTTACTCAAACTCATGTCCATTGAGTTGGTGATGCCATCCAACCATCTCATCCTCTGTTGTCCCCTTCTCCCACCTTCAATCATTCCCAGCATCAGGGTCTTTTCCAATGAGTCAGTTCTTTGCATCAGGTGGCCAAAGTATTGGAGTTTCAGCTTCAGCATCAGTCCTTCCAAAGAATATTCAGGAGTGATTTTCTTTAGGATGGACTGGTTGGATCTCCTTGCAGTCCAAGGGACTCTCAAGACTCTTCTCCAACACCACAGTTCAAAAGCATCAATTCTTCAGCACTCAGCTTTCTTTATAGTCCAATTCTCACATCCATACATGACTACTGGAAAAACCATAGCTTTGACTACACAGACCTTTGTTGACAGAGTAACGTCTCTGCTTTTTAATGTACTGTCTAGGTTGGTCATAGCTTTTCTTCCAAGGAGCAAGCGTCTTAATTTCATGTCTGCAGTCACCATCTGCAGTGATTTTGGAGCCCAAGAAACTAAAGTCTGTCACTGTTTCCCCATCTATTTGCCATGAAGTGATGAGACTAGATGCCATGATCTTAGTTTTTTGAATGCTGAGTTTTAAGCCAACTTTTTCACTCTCCTCTTTTACTTTCATCAAGAGGCCTAGAGAATTCCATGCACTATGGACTATACAATCCATGGAATTCTCTAGGCCAGAATACTGGATTTGGTAGCCTTTCCCTTCTCCAGGGGATCTTCCCAACCCAGGGATCCAACCCAGGTCTCCCACATTGCAGGTGGATTCTTTACCAGCTGAGCCACAAGGGAAGCCCATTATTCAGTTTTAGTAATGAGGAAACTAAAACACAGAGAAGTTAACCAACTTGCTCAAGATCACACAGCAAGTCTATGTGGAGCCAGGATGTGAACTTGGGTCTGACCCCCCTTTCCACTCCTGCACTGGGGATCAGTGATGTCCTGAGCACAGATCTGTGTGGACACAGAGCCAGCTGGCCACCAGGGCCTCGCTCAGACCTGTCTGGGGACAATGCTGGTCAGCTTCATTAGGTTGCCCAGTCCTCTGGGAGGTGTGCTAGTGCTTGGAAGTTTCTGGTTTATCTCAGGCTAAAGCCTGCCTCCCCTTATAAGTGTCCCTCGGTGGTCCTAACTCTGGCCAGTATGGCCATGGTGATCAAGTCTTCTGTCCACTCCATGATTGCTGTCTCCATTCTCAGCACTCCCTCTTGACCTTGGCGTGCCCTTCGAGCTCATCCCCCTCCTCTGGATGAAGACTGAAATGCCAGCATCCCATCCGATTCATCTGGTCCTGGTCCCCCAGACACCACTTTGTAGCACACAGAGCCTTGAAAGAGACACTAGCTGGTCAGTGTCTTCCAGATGCACACTCTGATGTGTCACAGACCTCCTGCCAGGTTTCTGTTAGGTCAGGCAAATTAAGCAAGAGCTCATTTTCCCAGCTCTTCCAAAGAATGTCCCTGGACATATGCTGTCTTGCTCTTTCCAGGGCTTACAGAATGGAATATTTACACAGGTGCAAGGGAAGCACTGTCCAATTGAGCTTCTACTCCCAGCCAGTAGGTGTTCAGGCTACAGACCCAGTACTGCCCATCTGGGCCAGGCCCTGGTGCCTCTGTCCCCCATGGAACTGCTCTGGGGGTATTTCTGCCCCCACTACTTTGTTATAAGTCTCCCCAGCTCTTCTCTTCAGAATATTTGGTCTCAAATAGCCCCCAGAGGAGACTGGAACAGATGAGTGATTGTTACAGTGACTTCCGCATGATGGGCTTAGTTGACGGGGGATGAAGGGAGAGAGGAAGCAGATTCCATGGTCAAGTAAGATGAGACGCCCTGGGTAAGGCAAACTGGCTTCTCTGCTGTCAGACTTCTTAGGGCCTTGAGTGTGCATTAGAAATCTACTTAAGAGGCATTGTTTAATTCAATAAATATTTACTGAGCATCTATCAAGTATCAAGCATCCTTTAAGCACCAAGAATACAGATGCTGCTGCAGCTACTAAGTCACTTCAGTCGTGTCTGACTCTGTGCGACCCCGTAGATGGCAGCCCAACAGGCTCCGCTGTTCCTGGGATTCTCCAGGCAAGAACACTGGAGTGGGTTGCCATTTCCTTCTCCAATGCAGGAAAGTGAAAAGTGAAAATGAAGTCGCTCAGTCATGTCTGACTCTTAGCGACCCCATGGACTGTAGCCCACCAAGCTTCTCTGTCCATGGGATTTTCCAGGCAAGAGTACTGGAGAAGAATACAGCACTCATTAAAATAAACCAAAAAAGAGATGGACAATAAACAAAAAACATAGGAAATAATTAACATTAACATACATATGTTGATCATATGTAATTAACATGCATATGATGCTACAAGGTGGTATGTGATATGAGTATTTAAAAAAAAAAAGGCAAGATAAGAGGGATTAGAAAGGCCATGGAAGAGGGACAGGGATACAAGTTTAAATAAGGTGGTTGGGATTTATGATTAAAACTCTTCAAAAAATGGGCATAGAAGGAACCTACCTCAACAAAGTAAAGGCCATATAAGATAAGCCTACAGCAAACATTATTCTCAATGGTGAGAAACTGAAAGCATTCCCCTAAGATCAGGAACAAGACAAGGGTGTCCACTTTTGCCACTATTATTCAACATAGTTCTGGAAGTCCTAGCTACAGCAATCAGAGAAGAAAAAGAAATAAAAGGAATCCAGATTGGAAAAGGAGAAGTAAAGCTCTCACTGTTTGCAGATGACATGATACTGTACATAGAAAACCCTAAAGATAGTATCAGAAAATTATTAGAGCTAATTAGGGAATTTAGCAAAATTGCAGGATACAAAATCAATACACAGAAATCAGTTGCATTTCTATATACTAACAATGAAAAATCAGAAAGAGAAAGTAAGGAATAAATCCCATTCACCATTGCAACAAAAAGAATTAAATGTCTAGGAATAAACTTACCTAAGAAGACAGCAGAACTGTACACAGAAAATTATAAGACACTGATGAAATAAATCAAAGATGACATAAACAGATGGAGAGATAGTCCATGTTCCTGGGTAGGAAGAATCAATATTGTGAACATGACTATACTACCAAATGCAATCTACAGATTCAATGTGATCCCTATCAAATTACCAATGGCATTTTTCACAGAACTAGAACAAAAAATTTCACAATTCATATGGAAACACAAAAGACCCCAAATAGCCAAAGCAGTCTTGAGAAAGAAGAATGGAGCTGGAGGAATCAACCTTCCTGACTTCAGATTATACTACAAAGCTATAGTCATCAAAACAATATGGTATTGGCATAAAAACAGAAACATAGACCAATGGAAGATATAAAGCCCAGAAATAAATCCATGCTCCTATGGGTACCTTATTTTTGACAAAGGAAGCAAGAATATACAATGGGGCAAAGACAGGCTCTTCAGTAAATGGTGCTGGGAAAACTGGACAGCTACATGTAAAAGAATGAAATTAGAACACTTCCTAACACCATACACAAAGATAAACTCAAAATGGATTAAACTCAAAATATTCTTACTAAATGTAAGACCAGAAAATATAAAACTCTTAGAGGAAAATAGGCAGAACACTCGATGACATAAGTCAAAGCAAGATCCTCTATGATCCACTTCCTAGAGTAATGGAAATAAAAACAAAAGTAAACAAGTGGGACCTAATTAAACTTAAAAGCTTTTCCACAGCAAAGGAAACTATAAGCAAGGTAAAAAGACAACCCTCGGGATGGGAGAAAATAATAGCAAATGAAACAACTGACAAAGGATTAATTTCCAAAATGTACAAGCAGCTCATACAACTCAATACCAGGAAAACAAACAACCCAATCCAAAAGTGGGAAAAAGACCTAAACAGATATTTCGCCAAAGAAGACACACAGATGACTAACAAACACATGAAAAGATGCTCAACATCACTCATTATCAGAAAAATGCAAATCAAAACCACAATGAAATGTCACCTCACACCGGTCAGAATCACCATCATCAAAAAGTCTACAAACAATAAATGCTGGAGAGGGTGTGGAGTAAAGGGAACACTCTTGCACTGTTGGTGGGAATATAAATTGATACAGTCACTATGGAAGACAGTATGGAGATTCCTTTAAAAAACTAGGAATAAAACCACCGTATGACCCAGCAATCTGAGAGGGTAACGGGCAGGAAGGCCAGGGGTCTCCAAACGGAGGAAATAGCCTGCAAGTGTCAGACATTTTTATCTCTCTTAATTGGCAGGAGGAAACAAACTGGCAATATTTTTTTCCTTCTCTATACAAATTTAAAAGGAGGTTTCTCTTAAAATACTGTGTTGCCATAATGACACCTGGTTTCACCTGAAGTTAACTGTTCTCAAACCTAGAGATAACCAATGCCTTTTTCTTATGGAAATGCTTGTCTTAAGCTATGCTAATGTACTATGCATTTACCCCAAACTCTGTCTTCAAGTCTGTTCCGCCTAATGGCTCAGAACCTACTTGACAAACAAGTACGTTATACTCAGATATTGTTCCCCTAAACTATGTAAACAAAACAATTTGTATGGTAACCTGCCCTTTTACAAGATTCAAGTTAATCATTTTATGGCCCAGGATGAACCATTTGGTGCCAAGATTATCCCTAAATGCATCTTATGGGTGAGGGGCCTGGTGCCATTCTGAGTTTTAAGACATTCCTTTCTTTCATTAACAGACTGCTAGTGACTATATAACATCCAGCTGAAGACTAGCAGAGGGGTACTCTTTCTGCCCCCTTCTGATGCCTATGTCAGAAGCTTTCTCTATCTCCTTTATACTTTAATAAAACTTTATTACACAAAAGCTCTGAGTGATCAAGCCTCGTCTCTGGCCCTGGATTGAATTCTTCTCTTCTGGGGGCCGAGAATCCTGGCATCTTTTCATTCAGCAACAACCTTTCAAATCCCACTCCTAGGCATATACCTGAGGAAACCAGAGTTGAAAAAGACACGTGTATCCCATTGTTCATTGCAGCACTATTTACAATAGCTAGAACATGGAAGCAACCTAAATGCCTATCAACAGATGAATGGACAAAGAAGTTGTGGTACATATACACGATGGAATGTTATTCAATCATAAAAAGGAATGCATCTGAGTCAGTTCTGATGAGGTGGATGAACCTAGAACCTATCATACAGAGTGAAGTGAGTAAAAGAGAAAGATAAATATCGTATTCTAATGCACATATACGGAGAAGGCAATGGCACCCCACTCCAGTACCCTTGCCTGGAAAATCCCATGAGCAGAGGAGCCTGGTAGGCTGCGGTCCATGGGGTCGCTAAGAGTCGGACACGACTGAGTGACTTCACTTTCACTTTTTATTTTCATGCATTGGAGAAGGAAACGGCAACCCACTCCAGTACTCTTGCCTGGAGAATCCCAGGGACGGGGGAGCCTGGTGGGCTGCCATCTATGGAGTCGCACAGAGTCGGACACGACTGAAGCGACTTAGCAGCAGCAGCAGCAATACACATATATGGAATCTAGAAAAATGGTTCTGAAGAATTTATTTACAGGGCAGCAATGGAGAAACAGACATAGAGAAAAGACTTATGGACGTGGGGAGAGGGGAGGAGAGGGTGAGATGTATGGAAAGAGTAACATGGAAACTTACATTACCATATGTAAAATACGTAGCCAATGGGAATTTACTGTATGACTCAGGAAACTCAAACAGGGGCTCTGTATCAACCTGGATGGAGGGCGGGGATGGGGAGGGAGATGGGAGGGAGCTTCAAAAGGGAGGAGATATATGTATACTTACGACTGATTCATGTTGAGGTTGGACAGAAAACAACAAAATTCTGTAAAGCAATTATCCTTCAGTAAAAAAATAAATTAAAATAAATAAATAAATAAATAAGGTGGTTGGGACTTCCTTGATAGTCCAGTGGCTAAGACTCCGAGCTCCCAGTGCAGGAGGTCTGGGTTCGATCCCTGGTCAGGAAACTAGACTCTGCATGCTACAACTAAAGAGTTGTAACAAAATGGAAGATCTAGCATGCTACAACTAAGTTGTACCCAGTATAGCCAAATAAATAAATAAATCTTTAAGTACAGGAAAAAAATTTTCTACAAATTTTAAAAAATAATAAGTAAATAAATAAGGTGATCTATCTAGGTCTCATTAAGAAGGGCTGTATGTGGGACCAGCCTGGATCACCCACCCAGCAAATTTCTATGTCCTTGGTCTCATTTCTCAAGAAAAGAGCCTGGAAACCACAGGGCCATGGGACCCGAGGCAGGGAAGTTGCTGGATCGCCTGCTGGGTCTCCAGGCTAACCTGAGCTTGGACTTGGCTCTGCCACTTCCTAGCTGCCTGACCCTGCACAGTAGGGGCGTTGATAATAACCAGCCTTACGAGACCATGGCAAAGTGAGAAGACAATTGTGAACGCACCCAGCAAAATGCCTAGCACCAAGTAGCCTCTTCCATGCTGGCTTCTGTCTTAATACCTTGTATGCAGTTGCTGTGGCTTCTAAAACAAATTCCCACACACCTCATTGGCTTCAAACCACAGGAATTTCTTCTCTCACAGTTTTGAGGCCAGACATCTGAGATGGGGGTATTGGTGGGGCCATGTTCCCTCCAGAGGCTCCTAGGGAGGAACGTTCCTCACCTCCTCCAGTTTCTGGTGGTTCTTGGGTTCCTTGGCTTGTGACCGCATTGCTCCCATCTCTGCTTTGTAGCCTTCTTCCCTGTATATGTGAGTCTCTCTTTGTTCTCTCCTTCTATATGGACTCCAGTCATTGGATTTAAGGCCCATCAGAATGATTACCTGGACTTCCCAGGTGGCTCATGGTAGAGAATATGCCTGCCAATGCAGGAGATGCAGGTTCAGTCCCTGGGTGGGGAAGATGCCCTGGAGGAGGAAATGGCAACACGCTCCAGTATTGTTGCAGGAGAATCTCATGGACAGAGCAGGCTGGCGGGCTACGGTCCAAGAGGTCACAAAGAGTCAGACATGACTGAATGACCAAACAACAACAGGATGATTACGTCTTGAGATGTTTAACTAATTGAAGCTGCAAATATCATTTTCCCAAATTAGGTTATATTCTGAGGTTTTGTGTGGACAGTGTATTTGGGGAGCGAGACCCTCTTCCAGCCAGCGCACACCTCATGGACAAGGAACCCAAGCCCCCGCCTCTGCCCTGTACCTCTGTTCCCTTCTTTCAGCAAGAAAGTCCATCCTGGTGTCGTCGGCTCACACAGTCTGAGCCTGTCTCCTCTCCTGCAAACCAGACCTTCCTGGTGTCTGGACCCAGATGCGTCCAGATCACATCCCAAGGCTGACCCAGGGCAGGAGAATGGAGCTTACTTTCCCAACAGTTTCTGTCCGGGGTTAGCCCAGAGGTTCTCTGGGAACTTCTAGGGCACAGTGGGTGACCTACTGGAAGAGGGCAAGCGGGGATGCGGGTGGCGCGAGTAGAATGCCCGTTTTAACCCTTTCTTTGCCGGGAATCAGCCCTAAGCCTAAATTTCGGGTTGCGGCCAAACCCGAGTCCGCAGCGCCCCCTGGTGGTCATCCTGAGTCGGCATCGCAGCTCCCCTGTGCCGGTGCAGCCGCGCGCGTCGGAGGTGGCTGTAAATGAATTTAGCATCAGCACAGTTATTTAAATTGTTTTAATTAATCACAGATTGAGCAGTAAATGAACCACTAAGTGGAGAGAGAGCGCGGAGTGAGCGAGAAAGAGGTGAGGGGAGGAAGACGGCGCCTGTCGATGGCTTAAAGGAGCACAAATAGCTTCCGGTGGCCGGGGGTAGAGGGGAGCGCTGGAGGCGCAGATCGCTGAGCTCTGCCTCCCACTCCTAACACACCTCCCCGCCCCAGATCTGGGTACCACGCGGCTGGCGCGGAAGGCGGCCCAGCCAGCAGGGGTGGGGTTGGGAGGGGCGCCTTGAGCGGGGTGGTGGGGGAGGGGTGCCTACTCCCCGGAGAAAGGACAGAAAGTTGCCAAAAGGGGAGCGAGCAAGCAGGAGAGGGGAATAATTCGGTAAGAGTTTAAAACGTGCCTTGGTATTGCTCAGCACTTGGACATCCGTTTTTGTATCTGAAAAGCACACACGGTTGAAAACGGCGAGCATCCTGGCGCAACAAGGCCGATGGTGCACCGAGGGGTCTTGAACGTGGATTCGGCGCCTGAATCTGAATCTGGGGACCTGCAGAATGGGAAGGGGTCCGGTGGAATTGCAGAAGACACTAAGAGCTCCCAGATCCAGGATTCTTTGCCCTTGAACAAGACATTTAGTGATGCCCTGGGCCAGCTTCCTTATCTGTAAAGCAGGTTTACCACATCCTCCAGAATTTAATGCGAGATTCTGCAACCTGCAGCATGCAGGCCTATTTTTGTAAAGCCTGTGAGCTGAGTGGTTTTTTTGTGTTTTGGTTTTTTCTACACAGTTGGAAAAAAAATCAAAAGAATAATATTTCATGACACGTGAAAATTGTATGAAATCTAAATTCCATAAAGTTTTATTGAAAAGCAGCCATGTTTTTCATGTTAAGGCTTGTCCGTGGTTGCTGAAACAACACAGGAGCAGTTAAGTAGTTACAGCAGAGATGGGATGGCCCTGGAAGCCTGAAATATCGACCATCTGACCATTTACACAAATGGTTTGCTGACTCCTAATTTAATACACCATGATTTGTCAGATGCACGATTTTTATCCGTTAACAAGGAAATACACTGCCAAATTAAATCATACCATGAGCCTTTCATATTACTTAGATTTTATTTTACATGGATTGGAAGTTATTTAGACTATTTAAACTTAGATTTGGACACACTTGTGAAAACGTAGAAAGGAAAATGTGTGTGAAATAAAAAGGGCTTCCCTTGTGGCTCAGCTGGTAAAGAATCCACCTGCAATGAGGGAGACCTGGGTTCAATTCCTGGGTTGGGAAGATCCCCTAGAGAAGGGAAAGGCTACCCACTCCAGTATTCCAGCCTGGAGAATTCCATGGGGTTGCAAAGAGTCAGACACGACTGAGCGACTTTCACTCATTCATTCCGCAAACATTTTCATATCCTAAGACCAACTCTTTTGAATCACTTTTTGACTCAAAAATCACTTTTGTCCTTGTCTTGCATACAGTCTCATCCTCAGTGCCTTTACATAAGGCAGTATTTCTTTTTTCCTCTTCTTTTTTATTTTTTGAATTGAGGCAATATGGGGTTCCCAGGTAGCTCACTGGTAAAGAATCCATATACTAATGCAGGAGACACGGGAGACTCAGGTTCAATCATTGGGTCTGCAAGATCCCCTGGAGAAGCGAATGGCAACCCACCCCAGTATTCTTGCCTGGAAAAATCCCATGGACAGAAGAGCCTGGTGGGCTGCAGCCCATGGGGTCGCAAAGAGTTAGTTATGCACAACACACAACGTTGGTTTATAACATTATATAAGCCTCATGTGTACGATGTTATATTTCAACTTCTGTGTACGCTGCAGGGTACGCACTGCCAAAAGTTTAGTTTCCACCCATCACCCTACAGTTGGCCCTTTTATCCATTTTGACCTCTACCCTTCCCCTCTGGTAACCATTACTCTTCTCTGTATCTGTTCTGGTTTGGTTTGTTCATACCTTTTATTTATTCCACTTATGAGTGAAATCATAAAGTATTTGTCTTTCTCCATCTGATTTATTTCATTTAGAAAATTACCTTCAAGGCCCATCCAAGTTGGTGCAAATGGCAAGATTTCATCTTTTTGTGGCTGAGTAGTAGTCCATTGTATATATACAACACAGTTTCTTTATCCATTCATGGCAAAGAGTTGGACACGACTCAGCAACTAACACTTTGCTATAAAGAGGAGAACTGTGAGGCAAGATCCAGAGGACACTAAGGAATCGAGGCAGACATTATTATTCTTTATTGTTATCGCCTATTTATCCATTGACAAACTATTCAGTAGAGAATAAAAAATTGATAAGACAAGAAAGAAAGGAGGCCATTGGTGTGAAAAGTATCCTTGAGGGCTGGAAGAGTTGACTTTCTGTGAAAGGACAGTTTGTTGATGGTGTGAGGAAGGAAGTCCAGCCTAGAAGTGGGAGGGGCCATGTGGAATTGTCGTCATGGCAACTACCATCTCCAGGAAATGGGAAGCAATGCCAGAGCATCCCTAAGACAAGGGAGGGAAGAGGACACTTTGGAGGTTAGAGAAGAGCGAGTCTGAAACAGTCATCTAGGAAAGTGTAGGGGATGAGCCTGGTTCTATGTTCAGACCTCTTTGGACCACTCACCAGGGTGAAAAATTCATTTACATTCAGATCCAGTAGACAACACATTTCACAAAACAATATTTAACCTTATTATATTTGGTGGGCTCTGACCTTTTTTCTATTTTATCTCACTTTTTTAATGCTTATTGGACCTACTAAATTGGCTCCTTGACCCACAAGTGAATCTTGACCTGAGGCTTGTAAAAGGCTGAGTTAGGGAAGCAGCATAGGGATAGGGAATAACACAAGGTTTAGTTAAGGCATAGAATTGGCCGGCCAGTGGGGAGTTGCAGTTGCCAAATACTGGTAGGAACAAGGTCCAGGGTGTAACCATGGGGGTGACTGGCTGAGCCAGGATGAGGAAAAGAGTCTAAGGAATGAGGAGGCTGGGTTACAGGAGAGATCCCCTCTGCAGACACTAAAGTCCCCCCAAATTAGACCCCGGATGTCCCAGGCTGGAGTCACAGCAGAGGCCAAAGGCTTCAGTCTCTGAGACACAAACCCAAGCCCTAGAGATGACAAGGAAAAAGGGTGGCAGGAGGCTTGAATCTCACCGTCTGTGGCTGACCCTGGGCAGCAAGGATGGGCAAGGAGTTCCCACAGTGTGGAGGGTGGGACTACTTGAGAGGCTGTCAGGGACGCGTGTGCTCAGGGAGATCCATGCGTCCCCCAGAGCAAGAGGGCAAAGGGAAGATCCAGGGAGGAGGCTGAGCACCTGGGAAATCTTGCAGACACAACGCTGAGTGCTAGAGGGTCTGGGCCTCGGCATCCCAGGCACGGCAGGTGGGACTTCCTGTCGGGGAAGGAGGAATGTTTTATCACTGACATTGTTTAGAATTGTGGGAGGGCGGGGATTCTGGAAAGCAAGCTGACTTTGGTTTAATTCGTGTTTTAAATCCTCTACAGCCCTTCTCACCTGAACCAGGGTAGACTGCTGGTTTGCAGAGTTGCATGAAGTTGAGTCAGTTAGGGGTGCAGCCAGAACAGCAGAGGATGCGATTTGGCAGGAGCGTGGCATTGGAGCAGCTAATGCCCTACATGTGCTGTCCTCTTCTGAGGACTTCTTCACACAAAGCAATTCATTGAATCCTCGCAACTACCCTGTGAGCTGGGCCCTGTAATGAGCCCCATATTACAGAGGAGGAAACTGTGGCCCTGAGAGATACGTGACGGGTTGGAGGATCTACAGATTCCAGATGAAAGAGCCGAGGCTCCCACCAAGGTCAGCTGGCTCTAGACTCTGGGCTTGGTACCCCTGTGTGCCCCTGCCTCCCCCTGGGCCCCACTGTGATGACCCGGGGGCCTGGTATCTCATGGTGGCTGCTGTACATGGGTCTGTGAGCATGCTTCGTTCATCCTGGTGGTCGCTTGGGCTCTGAGAGTTGCGAGTAGGGTGTTTACTGGGCTCCTGAATCTCCCTTCCCTTACCCCACACTCTATCACTCCAGTGGCTGTGACTTTGAGCAGAGGGCTGGTTCCTTGGGCCCCAGGAACTCAGCTGCCCACCTGTCTGTCTAATGAGATTAGGGATGGACAGGTTTGTGGATGCAGCAAGAAGTGACTGCTAGAGGCCAGACAGATGCAGGACTCCACACCTGTTACAGGGATAAGATAATTTCTTTTTTAAGGCAGGTTGAGTTGGAGCATCCCTGTCTTGCACCCAAAGCATCATTAACTATATTACAGGGAGGGTCTGCCACGAGAGACGTCCAGGGAAGAGCAGCACAGAATCCAGGGAAAGCCAAGATTTGGGGAATCGAGCTTCAAAGAGGTCTGACAGCCAGGCTGTACTCACCAGGAAGATCCTTATGATCCCTGAATAAGAGGGGCCTCGAAAGGAGGCCCTATGGGAGAACTCGATGCAGAGCCAGGACCCAAGATGTACCGTCGGGCCATTTCCTGGCAGGGAAGGTGAGAATACCAGGCGGAGAGTGGAACTGCCCTTACTGGAGTCTGACCCCCACCATGTATTAGCTGTGTTCCTTCAGATGCACGAGTGAACCTCTCTCTTCATCCATTCCCTTCTCTGCCATGTGAGGAGGGTATAGTACCTGCCTCCAGGGTTGCCAGGTGTGCAAATGAGATAATTCTTGCCAGATGATCGTGCTTGCCTAGCACAAGTCCTGGAGATGCTGAGAAAGTGCCAATGATGAGTATTATTCCCCTTCCTCTGCTTCCTAGGCTTGCTGCCCAGTGGCCATGTCCTCCCACTCTCCACTCCCCTTCATTCCTGCCTGTCTGACTTGTGTACATCCTCGATGAGGCAAATTTAGGCATCCCCTCCTCCTGGAAGCCCTCCCTGCTTTCCTCCTACTCCAGGTCTGGGCAGATGTCTTTTTGTGTGTGCTTTTACCCGCTGATATTTTGAAATCTGCCTCCCAGCCCCTGTCACATTATAGGCTCTTGGTGATTGCTGAACCAATAAGGGAGTGAACAAACAAACTGGGATGGCATCACCAACTCGATGGACATGAGTTTGAGCAAGCTCTGGGAGTTGGTGATGGACAGGGAGGCCTGGCGTGCTGCAGTCCAAGGGGTCACAGAGAGTCAGACACGACTGAGTGACTGAACTGAAACAAACTGGGGAAGTGGGGACTGGGTTTCAGGAACAAAGTAGAGGCTTATTTATCAAAACTGAGGACTAAGGGACAAGTGATGAGAGGGGCTGATACTGAATGCCCTAGGCCTACACACACACACACACACACACACACACACTCCATCTTGTTGGTCTCAGAGCTGTTTTTCACTCTTGCAGCAAATATTCCTAGCTCCCATTACACCCTATATCCAATTCTGGGCACTAAAGACACAGAAGTAAACAAGATGTTCATAATTCCTTATCTCTTTGTGTCTGCTATATTCTAGTAGCAGAAACAGACACACAAGGAAATACATAAAATACAAGATAATTTCAGATCAAAGATAATACGAGGGAGAAAATGAAAACATGCATAGCAGAGGGAGTGGCAGGGATTAAAACAAAAACAGAGACGGGAGTAATTGACAAGATGGAGGAGGCCAGGCCAAATCTGGAGGAAGGACCCCACACAGAGGGAAAAGGCAGGATGTGCAAAGGTCCTGAGGCAAGACCAGGCGTGGTGTGCTGGAGGAGCCGAAAGAAACAGGGAGGCGGTGCATGGGTAGCCAGATGGAGAGGAGAAATGTAGGTCAAGGTTCATGTGCAGTAAGAAGCTTTTAGAGGCTTCTTTACCAGCTGAGCCACCAGGGAAGCCCTTTAGTGGTTTAAGCAGTCAAGCATGATCGGACTTACGGTTTTAAAAGGAGTGATCTGGCTGCTACATCAAGAAATGTCTGTGTTAAATAGATGGTTAATGGGAGCCTGCTGTACAGCACAGGGAGCTCAGCTCTGTGATGATCGCTAGGGGTAGAATGAGGGGGATCAAGGGAGGTTCAAGAGGGAGGGGATCTGTGTGTACATACAGCTGATTCACATTGTACAGCAGAAGCCAGCACAACATTGTAAAACAATTATACGCCAATTTAAAAAAAATTTGTTTAAATAAAAGAGGTGACCATAGTGGGCAAGGGGCAAAGAGAGTAGCAGGGAACTGGTGAGGAGGCTTTCGTGACGGGCCACCATTGTTCAAAGCAATGGTGGTTTGAACAAGAGCTGTGGCCTTGTCCAGGGCCCATGCTCAGGATCCGCACTCAGGGTCCACACTCAGCCCAGCTCCCAGCATCTCTGCTGTTCTTCCTGCAGCTGGTCACCAGCAGTGGGTGGACACACCCTCCTGCCCTGGACTGCTCTTCCTCCCCTCCCTGCCTTCTGCAGCTAACACCTGCTCTCTGAGTTATTTATCACCATTCTCTTCCCTAAGGATGTCTGCCTCTGTCTGAAAACACCTTCTATTAATATAAAGGAAATACCAACAGCCAGCCCCAGCTCTGCCCAGCGGAACTCTGTGTGCTGTGTTTCCTTTGAGACTTCAGAAGTCATAATAAAGGCTAATATTGATTGAACACTCATGAGACACTGGCCCAAGCTAAGTGCTTTCCTTACTGTTGTAGGTTTAATTGTGTCCCTGAACAATGTAATTGTGGAAACCCTGACCCCAGTGCCTGTGAATGCACCATTGTTGGGAAACAAGGTCTTTGCAGGTGTCCTCCAGTTAAGATGAGGTCATTAGGGCAGATGCTAATCCAGTGTGACTGGTGAGCTTCTAAGAAGAGAAGGGACAGAGAGACCGACTTGAGGGATTTCAAGCCTCATCCCTTCGCCTCCCAAGGAGCCCTGCCCCTCCCATTTCAGGGTTGTCACCTGGTGGCAGAGCTCAGTGCCCATCTGGCCTTAGGAAGGGCACACCTGGATTCCGTCCAGGCGTGCTGACCTGTGGAGCTCTGCTCATTACCACTTTGCCACCCCAGTCATACTCGCTCCTGTGCTGCCCTTGCTCCAGACTGTGACACAGCTCTCATCCGGCTCTGCCTTCCGGTGCGAGAGCAGCCCAGCATCACACAGGGGCTTGGGGACCAGCCACCAGTGATGGGAAGACCTATTTTCAGTATTAGAATATTCCACATTTTGGAAATGGGTTTACAAAGAGTCGGACACAACTTAGCAACTGAACAACAGTGACATTTTGGAAAAATACAAAATTTGAATCATTTATGTCTTGAGACATACCCAGAAAGTCATAGGCCGAATAAACAAATTCAAACTGAACCAAACTGACTGCTTCAGAAAGCAGTCCCATCCCATCCCTTTCTCATATAATACAATTTCCAGGTTGTCATCTAAATTTCCAGGACTTCCCTGATGGTCCGGTGGTTAAAATGTGCTTCCACTGCAGGGATGCAGGTTCGATCCCTGGTCAGAAAACTAAAGTCCCACATGCCACAAAACACAGTCCAAAAGTAAATAAATAAAAAATCTTAAAAATGCACTTCCATTTCTTGGGTTACTAATGAGAGGGAGCCCTTCTCCATATGTTAATAATCATTTAGCAATTTTAAAATGTTAATAATAATCATTGCCATTTCCTCCAGAGTCCTTTTAAACCCCAAGACTACTTCCCAAAGTCCTCATGGAGTCACCTTAGCCTAGGGCTGGGGAACTAGAGGGCAATAATGAGGGAAAGCAATCATGGAAGTGGTCACAGTGGGACTGAGGAAAGCAGGAGGAAGGCAAGGGTGGTCCCATATCCCATCCCAACCTCTGGATCCCAAGCACTTCCTTTCCTGCAAGGTAAAGCCCTCTGCCCCCCTTCCCACCCCCATCACCACCAAGGCCCTGGCCACTTGTGACTGCCTAGGTTGTATCTATACAGGCTCAGCAGCCGGGAGGGCCAGGAAACCCCAGCTCTCCCTGTTACCAAGCTCTGCGCCCTCCCGTATCTGCCTCAGGAGAGCCTCTTCCTACCTGGCACTACCAACGACAGAGGACACAAGGGGCCCAGCTTTCTGAGAAAAGGAATATTCCCGCTGTATCAGCAACAAGGATGTCACAGTCATCAGTGATCGCAGCTCTCCAATGTGAGCTGATGAGCCCGGAGGGAACATGGGGAGGAAAAGAATACCTGCCATCTAGCCGCCACCAGACTACAGCAACTCCCTATGCTGAGCCCCAAGGAAGCTCAGGATGTGAAAAATATAAGATACTGGCCCCAGTAGCCGAGGTGCATATCAAAGGAAGGATTTCAGTGAGTCCAGACTCTTGCATCTTCCAATACATACAAAAGTCCTAAATTCCTTAGCTTGGAATATCTGATTTTCTTTAATATCAATAATCTCTTGATGTTCAGACTACCTGCCCTTTGCTGCAAAACTACTATATAACCTGGTTCATCTCCTCACCTCCTTGAAGCAGTTTTTTCAGGGTTACTTGAGATACTATCTCTGGGGCTTGAAGTTCTAAAAATTTCCACTGAATAAAACATAACTCTCAACTTTTAGGCTGTGAATATTTTTTAAGTCAACAGGTCCTACTCAAAGCATCTCAACCCAAAGGATGCTGTTGACCTCCAACCATCTTGGGAAACTAAAGGAAGAGAAAGGAGGTCTCCCAGCCTACGGAGACCGACTGTGAGATGTGTGTGGCCCCCTTCCCAATGATTCCTGGGTGTGCCAAAACTATAATCCATCCATCAGCCTCCAGGGGCCAGGCCGGGAGGTGGCCAACCACAGCTGAGCAATCGGAGGCCTGCATGGGCTCAGGCATGGACAGATGGCCTTCTGCTTTATTTCCTATTAGCCTTGTAATGTGATACACTGAGTGTAATTGGTACGTGAATCAGAAGACACGCTCCCTTTTATGTTCTCGGTGGGAACCTCCTTGTGTCCCTCTGCCACACTCTGGCACTCCTCCAGCTGGTCACTCTGACATTTCTGGAGCTGGCAGAGAAGATGCTTGGTTGCACCCCCTAAACTGGGGAGTGACATCTTCTCAGGCTTTTGGAAGTAGCAGCCTTCGAACCATGGGGAGGACTAGCCTCCCGTTTTCATCCTTGGAGAAAAAGTCTGTTTCCAACCGTAAGGAATTGGAAAGGCCAGGCAGCAAGCAATGGGAACAGATGCTGGCTCCGCTGTATCTGTTCAGGGCTATGGCTTCCTGCAGGCCCAGCTTCTCTCTTCCTGTCACCACTGCCACACTAGCTGCCTCTCAGCCCAACTCTGCCAGCAGTCCCCAAGGTCCTTCCCAGCCTCAGCTAATCCTTCTGTACTAGCAAGGACACAGTGTCTTGGGGAAAGTGAGGCTTTGAGAGACACTCTAACCCAAAACTGAATCTAGATCTGAGTACCTAGGCCAGGTGACTTTCCCTCCCAATGCCTCAGTTTCTTCATCTGTAAAATGGGCAGGTCATACCTCTCACCTTGGCTTGTAGGAAGGATGAATTAAATCTCCCAGAAACTCTGGTATAGTGTTGGTGTCCAAAACATGTTAATTTCACTCCTCCTCCTATATACCCCCTTCCAGCCCTGCCTCCCCCATGACTGTCAAGAAGTGCTTTTCATTATGTCAAAGAATGAATTCAGGAGACAGCTTGGGGAAGGCCCAGTCTCTTCACTCTGAACACACAGCTGTGAGTTTATCTATCCCTAAAGCACAATGGCAACCCACTCCAGTATTCTTGCCTGGAAAATCCCATGGACGGAAAAGCCTGGTGGGCTGCAGTACATGGGGTTGCAAAAGAGTCAGACACGACTGAAGCAACTTAGCAGCAGCAGCAGCAAAGCAGTTCTCCTGCAATTCCTTCCATTGTCAGACATAAAAATCATCAATAAACTAACCACTTATATACATGTCCTTGCTGGAATGTCCCACCCCATTTAACACCGTGCCTCCCATGGCTCATCACACCACCCAGTCAGCAGTGAGTCACCCTCATGGACAGACCTCAGCACTCCAAGATGCTGTGCCCATGAAGTTCAATTAACTGTATTTGAAAATGCAAATCTCAGGCTTCCCTGGCAGCTCAGTGGTGGGGAATCTATCTGCCAATGCAAGAGACATGGGTTCAATTCCTGGTCAGGGAAGATCCCACATGCTGCAGAGCAACTGAGCCCATGCATCACAACTATTGAGCCTGCGCTCTAGAGCCTGGGAGCCGCAACTACTGAAGCCCAAGGGCCCTAAAGCCTGCGCTCTGAACTAGAGAAGCCACTGCAACGAGCAGCCCACGCACCACAGTTAGAGAGTAGCGCCTAGCCTCCGCAACTATAGAAAAGCCCTCACCAGCAATGAAGACCCAGCACAACCTAAAATAAATAAATTAAAAAAATTTTTAAAGAAAGCGCAAATCTCACAAGTGAGACAGGATTTCACAAGCTCAACGAAAGTGATATAAGAGCATGGTTCCAATCACACACAGAGCCTTTGATCAGTGAGCAGCTAAGAAGCAGTCTTGTGATTCAAGCCCCTCCTTCTTCCTATTACTTCTTACAAACCTATGAGAAAGTTACTAAACCTCTCCATGCCAGTTTCCTTATAAAACACACCAAATATGTCCTACCACATAGAATCATGGCAAGAATAAATCCATTAATATACACAAAGAGCCTTGCTCACGGTAAACACTCAAAAAATGCTAGTTATCAGTACTGTGTAGAAGGGTGAGACCAGTTAATAATTAACAAAGAGGAAATCAATGAGGATAATGAATACGTATCTCCAAAGAGAATAATTTAAATATCAAAGAACTGAGAGAAGCCCTTAGGAAAACTGAGGAAGCCCTCAAGCATTTTTGCAAATAAAGAAAAAAAAAAATGACCCTCTCTATAGTGGTGCCTTGAAAATCTAATAAGGAGTGAAGGTTGTCCTAACACACCATTAGACCGTCTTGTCAGAAAAATTCCACCAAAAGTAGAAAAATGTGATTCATTCTTTGTTCATTCTAAAAGCTTGAAAGCACTCGTTTAATTATAGTAAAATAGTGTTTAATGTAACGTGTGTGTGTGTGTGTGTGTGTGTGCGCTCAGCCACTCAGTCGTGTCCAACTCTTTGCAACTCCATGGACCATAGCTCACCAAGCTCCTCTGTTCATGGGATTTCCCAGGCAAGAATACTAGAGTGAGTTGCCATTTCCTCCTCCAGGGGATCTTCCTGACCCAGAGATTGAACCCGCAACTCCTGTGTCTCCTGCATTGGCAGCTGGATTCTTTACCACTGTGCCACCTATATTTTGCTTTATGTTTAGTGACAGGTTGGCCTCAACCAAGGAGATGGCACATAGGCTGACATTCAGCAGAGATGATGTCCTTGTGTTACAGGGAAGGACTCCATGTTGGATCTGTTTCTTTTACTTTAACCTTGGCTTCCCATTGCTTTTGTTCACTAAAAGGATGCTGTTTATATATAATGGCCTGCCTCAAATAACCCTACCCCTCTGCCTGAATGTTAAACCAAAATGCCTTTGTTCAGGACCCTGTCCACCTGTGAATGGTTAGAGGAAGGAAAAAATTAACACATGCCCTCCTAAGGCTAACCATTCCCAGAGATATTTGTAAGATTAATAGCCTTTTTTACTTTACCTCCTCACCTTCCACCACCTTATTATAAAAGAAACCTGGCATCCAGACTCTGATATGATGGTTATTTTGAGACATTAGTCTGCCATCCTCTTGGTCTGCTGGCTTTCAGAATAAAGTCATAATCCTTGCCTCAACACCTTGTCTCCGATTCATTGACCTGTCCTGCAGTGGACAGAATGAGCTTGGACTCGATAACACTTGCCCTTGTGCGACATAAATAACTTGTGTGGCCAGAGAGGGAGTTCAGGTCAGAAGAAAGTGGAAACAAGAGATTTTCTTTCAGTGAATATTTACTGTGTCAGATACTGTTCTAGATCCTTGAGATACAGTCATGAACAAATAGACCAAAAAAAACTCACTTCTCATGGACTTATAATCTAACTGGCAAGAGGGACAGAAAGTAAGCTCTAAGCCATAGACATGCCAAATAATACAGAACAGACTTGTGGACACAGTAGGGGAGGGAGAGGGAGGGACAAATTGAAAGGGTAATACTGAAACATACATTATCATATGTAAAATAGATACTCAGTGGGAATTTCCTGTATGATGCAGAGCACTCAAACCCAGTGCTCTGGGACAACGTAAGGGGTGGGATGGGGTTGGAGAAAGGTTCAAGAGGGAGGGGACTGATTACTTACAGCTGATTTATGTGATTTATGTTGTTGTATGGCAAAAACTAACACAATATTGTAAACCAATTATCCTCCAATTAAAATAAAAATTAAAAAGCAACTTACATGCACATAAGTGCTGTAGTACATCATGAGAAATGCTGGGCTGGAGGAAGCGCAAGCTGGAATCAAGATTGCCAGGAGAAATATCAGTAACCTCAGATATGCAGATGACACCACCCTATGGCAGAAAATGAAGAAGAACTAAAGAGTCTCTTGATGAAAGTGAAAGAGGAGAGTGAAAAAGTTGGCTTAAAGCTCAACATTCAGAAAACGAAGATCATGGCATCTGGTCCCATCACTTCATGGCAAATACATGGGGAAACAGTGAAAACAGTGGCTGGCTTTATTTTTCTGGGCTCCAAAATCACTGCAGATGGTGACTGCAGCCATAAAATTAAAAGATGCTTACTCCTTGGAAGGAAATTTATGGTCAGCCTAGATAGCATATTCAAAAGCAGAGACATTACTTTGCCAACAAAGGTCCGTCTAGTCAAGGCTATGGTTTTTCCAGTGGTCACGTATGGATGTGAGAGTTGGACTGTGAAGAAAGCTGAGCACTGAAGAATTGATGCTTTTGAACTGTGGTGTTGGAGAAGACTGTTGAGAGTCCCTTGGACTGCAAAGAGATCCAACCAGTCCGTCCTAAGGGAGATCAGTCCTGGGTGTTCATTGGAAGGACTGATGTTGAAGCTGAAAGTCCAGTACTTTGGCCACCTGATGCGAACAGCTGACTCATTTGAAAACACCCTAATGTTGGGAAAGACTGAGGGCAGGAGGAGAAGGGGACGAAAGATGATGAGATGGTTGGATGGCATCACCGACTCGATGGGCATGGGTTTGGGTGGATTCTGGGAGTTGGTGATGGACAGGGAGGCCTGGCATGCTGCGGTTCATGGGGTCGCAAAGAGTCAGACATGACTGAGCGACTGAACTGAACTGAAGTGCTGTAGAAAATGGAAAGGAAGAACAGGGTACCAAAGCAGGGGTGAGCAGGGAGGGTCTAGATGAGAAAGTGATGTTCGAGCAGACCAGGAGGAAAGAAAGAGTGAAACATGAGACTGTGCAAGGAAAAGCACTTCAGGCAGAGGGAAGAACAAATGCAAAGATTAGAGTGTGTTCAGCATGTTCAAAGGAACTGCCAGGAGGTCTGTGTAGCGGGAGCACAGAGAGATCAGATTTCACAAGGCTGTTGGTTCTCCTCTAGATTCTTGGGGGATCAGGGCAGGTGCTTGAGCAGAAGAGGCTGGATACGGCAGTTATATGGGGCAGAGACTGGAGGGGAATAGAGGAAAGAAGGGAATCGTATACAGTTGTCCAAGGCAGGGACCCAGCTGGCTCACCAAAGGGGAGCAGAGATGAGGTAGGATTCCAGACACACCCAAAAGATGTAACCAAGAAAAAAAAAGTTGTAACCAACAGAATTTGCTGATGAATTAGATATAGGATGAGAGAGGAAAATGCAGGATAATTTTTAGGTTTTTGGTTTTGGCCCATCTGGGCCCCTGACCTGGGACCTCGGTCAGCTCCCCAAACTGAAGTGACACCATCCAACAGATCAAGGCTGCAGTGAGTGGTGGGGAGTCAGTCACAGGGCCCCCACCATATGGCCATCCACCATGTGCAGCCTTGGATTTAATAATAACAGCATGCACTAGGTAGGGACTTACGGAGTGCCAGGCACTGTGCTCTGCTCCTGTCATCTCATTTAATGCTCACAACAAGCCTGTGACATGCGCATCATTAGTTCCACTTAAGAGATGAGGGACCCTGAGCCCAAAGACATCAGCGAAGTTCACACAGATAGAAGTGGCAGGGCTGAGACATAAACCTGGGATTCTCTTGACAGGAGAGCCTGTGTTCCCAACTACTATGTGACCCCGTCCCCGACGCTGTGCCAGACGGGTCACCTCCCCTCCCTGACCATCAAGCACATGGAAGGGATCACCTCTAGTGATCTCCCAGCTCTGGTATATTTTGTGCTATGAAATCAGGAGTCAAGAGACCCAGGTGCCTCCCTCTTGGCTTTCCCACTAACTGACCTGTGACCTTGGGAAAGTCGCTTCCCTGATGGGCCCCACCTGGGTTTAAACATCCCCTCCCCACCATGCTTTTTCTGCTCAAAAACTCTATGTCTGTATGAATATCGCCATTTCCAGAAAGTTCCAGTGGGCATCAACGGACCTTTTCAGAATGAGGGATGGATTGCAGTGCCCTCTACACAGACGACTTCAGGGAGAAGCCCTGTCAAACCGCCCTTCATTCACGCCGGTCTGTCAGCAGTCCCCTACCCGCCCACTGCCCTCTGAGGAAGTGGCCGCCGATGGAGCGCCAGCTGGCCCGGCCCGCCCCTCGGAGCCCTGTCCACACCCACCTCCCTCTGCGCTGCTGACCTTCCGTGGGTGTCCTCCCTTTTCTCTCTTTGGTTTCCTTCATCAAAACAAGAACTGCGCAGAGGGTTTTGTTTCAACTGTGAGAACGTCTCTAAATGCAGCTCGTGAAGTCACCATTCACTGCACCCATGCGACATTCACACGCCTCGCCACATCCACCCGCTCAACAACTGGGGAGGGAGACAGTTTAATGCACACCTGCCTTGGTGAGGCGAGGGCCCTGGCTCAGGAGGGTGGGTCTTTGCCTCTCTCCACTGTCCCTCTATTCTCTGCTCTAGGCAAACCTACCTGCAGCTCTTTTCCAGACAAATCCCACCCCCTGGGTTACCATTCCCATCCCCACAGTATCTCCTCTCCATCCTCTCAGAGACGTTTCAAGTACCACCTCCTCCAGGAAGTCCTCCATGGTGCCCCCTCCACAATGGGGCAGATTAACTGAAACCACATAGACAGTCTCATTTTCTGCTTTTAACTTTATTTTTTAATTAATATTTTGTGTGTTCAAGATGTACAACATGATGATTTGGTATACATGTAGACAGCAAAATGATTACTACAACCAAGCTGGTCAGTGCATTACGTCCTCACATAGTTCCCGTGTGTGTGTATGTGTGTGTGTGCGTGCGTACACACACACGCAAGTGTGCACATGATGGAAGCACCTTAGATCTACTCTTAACAGATTTTCAGCATTCATTATATTACTTTTTTAAGTTTTTAAAATATATTTTTAAATTTACAATGTTGTGTTTAATTTCTACCATACAGCAAATGACTCAGTTATACCATATTCATTCTCTTCCATTATGCTTTATCACAGGATTCTGAATATAGTTCCCTGTGCCATTGCAGTATTATTAACCAGAGCCTCATGCTGCACCTTAGATGGCTAGGCTTGTTTATCCTATATAACTGCAAGACTGTTCCCTCCTCCAGCATCTTCCCATTTCCACCCCCACCCTTCCTGACCACCATTCTACTCTTTGCTTCTACAGAGTCAAATTTTTAGATTCCATATAGAAGTGAGATTACAAAGTTTTCCCCTTTCTGTGTCTGCTGAATGTGACTTCCAGTTTTTGTTTTTAGGTTGTGAGCTGAAAGGTAAAGTACTTTCTGAGTGTAGAGGCTCTAGAGCAAAACGGATCCGCGTTCAAATCCCATACCTGCCGTTCCTTCACTGGGCAGCCTCGGGCAAGATACTCTGTGGGTCTCCGTTTCTTCATGATCAATTTTAGGTTCAAGACTGACAGCAGTACTTTCTGCAGGTCTGGCACTGTTCGAAGCCCTTCATGTTCAATTCTCACAGCAGCCCTGTGACATGGGTTCTATCTATCTTTTACCATTTTACAGAAGAGACTGAAGCATAGAGTGTTAAAGCAATTTGCCCAAAGCTCCCTGGCTCCTTTCTTTTTCTTTTTTGCTGTGTGGCTTTGGGTAAGTCATTTAACTTCCCTGATCTTGGACAAGTTATTTTACTGCTGTGTGCCCTAGTTACCTTCTCTAGAAAATGAAATATCTGCCACATATTAATACTCAAAATCAGATGAAGTCAAGTTCACTTCACTCAGTCGCTCAGTCATGACCAACTCTTTGCGACCCCATAGACTGTGCTGGCCAGACTCCTCTGTCCATGGGATTCTTCAGGCAAGAACACTGGAGTGGGTAGACATTCCCTTTTGCAGGGGATCTTCCAAACCCAGGGATTGAACCCAGGTCTCCCACATTGCAGGCAGATTCTTTACCATCTGAGCCACCAGGGAGGGGTGTTTTTTAAATCCTTGTCATCTTCATCATCCCTACTGATATAATTACAGACTTACCCAAAGCAATATGAGATACTCAGGAAACTTTCAGCAAATGGAGCAGAGAAGCTGGGCAGGAAGGAAGAAGTAACTGAAAGAAGAACGAATGAAAAAAATGAATAAATGGATGTATTACCCACAGAAAGCTCTGGAATGCAGAAGGGGAGCAAGAGGGTGTGAAGCAAATTCAAGTGATACACTTGTGAACTGATGGACCATGTGGGTGCAGAAGAACTAAAGATCCACATCACTATAGCTAGGTAACCTTCCGCCTCTCCGCTGATGTCTCTTTTGAACCCCCAGAGCAGAGTCTGAGAACCATTTGCACCCTGAATGGACAATGATACAGATGGAAATGTCAACTGATCCTAAATTGATACATAAATGGACCCTGCAACCCAAGTTATCAGTTTAAGACCCCAGGGATTCTTTATTAATATTTATAATTTATGGGCTCATTTGAGAAGTCATTAGTGACAACAAACCTAATAAATCACGGGTTAAAAGGACTCCAGACAGCAGCACACAGGGTCTTCCTCATGTACAGTGGGTGGTAGTCCTTTTACTTCTGAGACAATCATAGCAACGGTCACCAGGGAGACGGGCTGCCAAAGGAAGTCTGGAGTTGGCGGTGGTGACAGCTGGAAGCAGATTATCAAGAGAGGACAGCATTTCCTGGTCCAGTGGAGAAGGCCGGGGAGGAAACTGTCGGCTGTGCACTGCTTTGTGCGTGTGTGCGTGTGCTCTGCTGTGTCCGACCCTTTGTGATCCCCTGGACTATAGTCCGCCAGGTTCCACTGTCCATGGAATTTTCCAGGCAAGAATACTGAAGTGGGCTGCCATTTCCTCCTCCACGGGATCTTCCCCACTCAGGGATCAAATCCACGTCTCTGTGTCTCCTGCTTTGGCAGATAGATTCTTCACCACTGTGCCATCTGAGAAGCCACGCTCTTCTGTGCAGACGCTTTATTTGCATTGCCTGGCTTAAGCCTCCTCAAGTGACGCCTATGGATAGCTGCCCTGGTTCCCACTTACAGGCGAGGCAACTGAGGCTCAGAGAGACGAGGTCACTAGGCTCAGTTAACATTTGAGCTGTTCAAAGTCAGGAGGCACCCATCCAACAGTCCATGCTCTTAATCACTGCACTTTTCTGGCCACCAGTCCAATGTCCCCATTCCACAGAGCTGGAGACTGAGACCCGGTGAGGCAGACACACACACAAGTCAGTAGGAGAGCAGGGATGAGGACTTTGCATCCTGACGGTCTATTCTCTTGTTCTTTCTGAAGAGCTTCCCTAATTGTCATTCTCATCCCCTTGCTCTTGTTTTCTTATTTTCTTCCCTTCATAGCATTTATCACCTGCCATCTTATAGATTTATTCTTTTGGATCCCAGCATGCTCATATTTGTTAGCTAAGCATTTGGGCCGTTTAATCAACGTGTACCCCAAGTGATACAACTGGTTGCACACCCATCTCAAGCATAGGATCTTCCCAGTGGTACCAAAATAACTAAATTTCTCCCCCAGATGCACTTCCTACTGCCAAAGTTCAGGAAGAGATGGAGCCTCCTACGTGTACCCCAGTGAGCATTTTCACTGAGCCCCTGGGGCTGATCAGCCCCTTTCACATGACCACATTACTAACAGAGTGCAACTTTTGTGTCTTCTTAAGTTGCCTTTACACTTCTCCACTTCAGTGTTTTATGTGTTCAGGATTAGCTGTGTCACCAAAAAGGCCACCTCACTTCCTTCCTCCGTGTTTTTAAGGGGCTCACTCATTGTAGCTCCCAACTACAAGCTGTAGTCAGGCTTCTGTTGTATATCCAATATGCATATTTCCCTTCTTGTCAGCAATAGAATCCCAGTCTTATTCAGGGTAGCAGTGTCTTCAGGTTCAAGATTACATTTCCTAGTCCCACCTTCAGCCATAAGAGGAGGTTTAATGGAATGAAAGAGAAAGTCATTGGATACATTTCCTTCCAGAAAACTCTTGAGGGAAAACTGACCAAGGTAAGAGATTAGTCCTTCTTCCTCTCCACCTGGAATGCAAACTTGATGTCCAGAGCCACAGCAGCCAACTTGCGCTGTGGGGCAACATTGAGAATAGAAGTTGGCACAAAGGTATGTAGACCCTTTTGATAGTGAATTTGCCAGCCCAACCCAGCCCAGCCCTGACCTGACACTCTTGACTCCATTTACATGACAGAAAATAAATAAATACCCTCTTACATGTGAAATATCGGGTTATTTTTATCCAGAATTTCCATCTATTGGTGCAGTAATGTGGTGCCTCCACAAAAGAAAAACTCTTCTTGTTAAACTCACATGCCCATATCATGGTCTGATAGGAAAACACCAGTGAGGCAGTCAGGAGACCTGGGATCCAGTCCTCATATTGAACTGTTCTAGGATGACAGATCGGAGAAGGCAATGGCACCCCACTCCAGTACTCTTGCCTGGAGAATCCCATGGACGGAGGAGCCTGGTAGGCTGCAGTCCATGGGGTCGCTAAGGGTCGGATACGACTGAGCGACTTCACTTTCACTTTTCGCTTTCATGCATTGGAGAAGGAAATGGCAACCCGCTACAGTGTTCTTGCCTGGAGAATCCCAGGGACGGTGGAGCCTGATGGGCTGCCGTCTATGGGGTCGCACAGAGTCAGACACGACTGAAGTAACTTAGCAGCAGCAGCAGCAGCAGGATGACAGATGGGTTGTTGTCCCATTCTTCACACTAGTGTTTATTTACTTCTCTACCTCATCCTGGAAAAGAGATGAAATGTGGATAGCGGACAAGTTTGAAGTTACAGTCTGGAATAAGAACTGGCCTGAGGAAGAGGCATGCTGCGGTGCCAGTTAAGGAAAGATCTGTGTGATTTACAATCGCGTGAACTTACCTCTACACAAAGAGAGGTCAAAATACCTGTGGGAGTGTCTATGGGAATACTTTTGGGAACACCTCTGAGAATACTTGTGGGAATACTTGTGAGGGTACCTGTGGGAATAGTTTAGGGAACATCTCTCAGAATACTTGTGGGAATACCAGTATAAAAGCTTTTGGGGGATGCTTGTGAGGGTATCTGTGGGAATACTTGTGGGACTACCTATGGGAATACTCTGGTAATACCTGTGAGAGTACTTGTAGGAATACCTATGGAAATACTTGTGAGAGTACCTGTGGGAATATTTTAGGGAACATCTCTCAGAATATTTTTGGGAATACCAGTTGAAAATCTTTTGGGGATGCCTGTGGGAAAACCCGTGAAAATACTTGTGAGAGTACCTGTGGGAATATTTGTGGGACTACCTATGGGAATACTCTGGTAATACCTGTGAGAGTACCTGTGGGAATACCTGGGGAAATACTTAGGGAAATACATATGGGAATACTCCGATAATACCTGTGAGAGTACATGTGGGAATACCTGTAAGAATACCTGTGAGAATACCAGTAGGAAAGCTGTGGGGATGCCTGTGGAAAGCTGTAGTCCTTAAGAGAACAGCTCTTCATCTTCTCCCACACCAAGAAATAAAGTCCAAGTCCATCAAGCCAAACCATAATAATTTTAGCTTAAATTTTTTTTCAACGTATGTTTTACAAATCACCCAAGAAGGCCCTAGAAAAATCCTAACTCTGCACCCACAGACACCTAATGTTAAGCAAATATCACCTCCTGGTGAGTCCCGCAAATGGCTGAGTAGGAAAATGCAACCCTCAGTGACTAAATGAGTGAATGCAATTCACAGGTTGTTGAATAAAAGCCAACTCAATGTTGGAGGACATCTGCCGACAGTGACAATCAGGGGTTAGAACAGTTCATCCTGAGCCAGTTTTTCCTGACAGTAATGAGGCCATTCTTGCTTCATGACAATAAAATCACGTCATCTGCATAGAAAAAGACTTTCAACTTTCTGTTCCTTGTAGCAAAGGGCAATTCATTCAGCTCATCCAGAAATTCTTTCAAGTCATACAAGACATGTTAGAGGGAGCTGGGACCAGAGCATGGCTCCTGTGCTCTGCTTGAACTCACCATCTGCTTTTGAGGATGCGATTCCTTTGGACGCCAGCCTGCAGGCGCTGCTAAGGGGCAGTTCTGTGTCAGTGCCCGTGCCAGGGTGGGGATGAATATCAGCACCTCCAGCTTAGCCCATAATTGCTTTCTCTCCACATAATTAGTTTCTCTCCACTGAGTCAAAAGGCCAGACTCAGTCACTGCTACTGCAATTCGTATATCATTCCTGACAAATTTTTGCACCAGTGGCATAAAAAAAGGTCAATCATGTGGAATAAATATGCTGAAAACCCAAGGGCTTCTTCATACAAAATACCAACCTGAAAAACCCCAGACCTGCCATTTCTAAAAGAGGAAATTGACAGGTGCTTTGGTTGGAATAGTAAATAAACCAATAGGTCTATCATTTGGTAAGGTCAATAGAGGCTGGGCCTTACAAAGTGGGAGAATCTACCTTTAGGATCCATCCAGACAAGGTTACCTGTAGAATTAAGAAGAACAATCAACTCGGTGAATGAATGCTTGAAACACGCCAGGTCCAAATAGAGATGACTCATGAATATAAAGCAGACACCAGAATTCAAATTTAGGATAAAAAAATAATGCAAATTTTTTTATTGAGTATGGGTCAGAACAATAATATTTGGATAGATTGGTCAAATAAAATATATTATTAAAAATCATACTATCTTTTCTTTCTTTTTTTTACTTTTTTGTATGCCTACTAAAATGTTTTAAATTACTTGCATGCACCCTGTGGTAGCCATCTCCAAGATGACCCTCAGTAATTCTTCCTGATATTCACACCCTTCTGTGATCCCCTCCCGCTTTGTATCAGGGTTGGTCTGCGTGACCAATAGAATATTTTTGTTTGAGTTCATTAGGTGGCGCTAGTGGTAAAGAACCCACCCGCCAATGCAGGAGACAAAAGAGATGTGAGTTCAATCCCTGTGTTGGGAAGATCCCCTGAAGAAAGGAATGGCAACCCACTCCAGTATTCTTGCCTGGAGAATCCCATGGACAGAGGAGCCTGGAGGGCTGTAGTCCACTGGGTCACAAAGAGTCAGACACGACTGAAGTGACTTAGCACACACATTGTTAGAATGTTCATGTAACTTTTTGTGTACATCTCTAAATGTAAAACTGCCACATGCTTGCCTGCTGCTGCTGCTGCTGCTGCTGCTGCTGCTAAGTCCCTTCAGTCGTGTCCGACTCTGTGTGACCCCATAGACGGCAGCCCACCAGGCTCCCTGTCCCTGGGATTCTCCAGGCAAGAAAACTGGAGTGGCTTGCCATTTCCTTCTCCAATGCATGAAAGTGAAAAGTGAAAGTGAAATTGCTCAGTCGTCTCCAACCCTTGGTGACCCCATGGACTGCAGCCTACCAGGCTCCTCCGCCCATGGGATTTTCCAGGCAAGAGTACTGGAGTGGGGTGCCATTGCCTTCCTAGGACCAGTTTATAGAATACAAAATATTTTCTAGGTTCAAGTATTCAGTAATTCCCAGATTTGTGAATGTCATCTTGCCCCATGACCTGTTCAGTCTTCCTTAAAGGAACATTACAGTATATTTTTTAGTGGAATACACCAGAAGTAATGGTGTATCATTCAAGATTAGGTTACAAAATATGCTGAAGCTTCTCCTTTGGTCTCTTTTTCAGTACTTCTGTCTATCCGTCTGTCTCTCTCTTTCTCCCTCTCTCTCTCTAGTCAGGTACTCTAGAGGAAGTTAGTGCTAATTTGTGAGCAACCCTGTGAACAAGCCTGCATAGTGAGGAACCAAGGCCTCCAGCCAACACCCACGTGGATGAACCCTCTCAGGTCCTCCGGCCATAGTCCAACCTTCAGATAATTGCAGCCAAAGCAATGCCTTGACTACAACCTCGTGAAAGACTCTGCATTGGAATCACCCAGTTAAGCCACTCCCAGATTTCTGGCCTTCAGAAACCATGTGACATCATAAATATTAAGTCGTGGGTAATCTATCACATAGCAACATATAGCTAATACACATTCATGTTATTACTATTAAGCAACACTAATCTCAAGTTGGCTTCCCTGGTGGCTTCAGTGGTAAAGAATCCCCCTGCCAATGCAGGAGACATCGGTTCAATTCCTGAGTCAGGAAGAGCCCTTGGAGAAGAAAATGAAAACCCACTCCAGTATTCTTGCCTGGGAAATCCCAAAGACAGAGGAATTTGTCTTTATAGCCTGGCAGGCTAGAATCCATAGGGTCACAAAGAACAGCTAAACAATAACAATGATCTCAATTAACAACAACAAAAAAGAATCCTCTAGAGCAGAGTCTCCTAAACCTGGCTGCATGTTAAAAATCACTTGACAAACTTCTTAAATAGTTGATGCCCAGCTCCCCGACCCCAGACAGTTGAATCAGAGACTCTTGAGGTAAAGCCCCAGTATGGGTATTTTATGAAAGTTACCCAGGTGATGTAAAGGTTCAGCCAAGGTTGAGATCGCTGCTCTAAGGAATGCTTCTCCAATGTCATGGTGCTTACTTCCATGTATCATCTGGGGTCTGGCTACCCTGGATGTGTATCAGAATCCATGTGGGGGCTGTTAGAAAAGCTAAGTCTCTGGCCCCAGCCCAAGCAGACCAAATCAGAATCTGTATTTTAATAGGATCCCCCAGGGAATGTGGATGCACACTGAGCTCTGAGGGGCACTGATTTGGGGGCATCAATTCAGAACTAGTCCTCTGAGCTCACAGTCCAGTTTCCTGCTAAGGGTAACCAAAATCCCCAAATCTGTTCTCCCATAAGCATGCTGCAGTCCATGGGGTTGCAAAGAGTCAGACACAACCGAACGAATGAGCAAGAACAATGCATCATCTCCCTCGCCAAGGGATTCTGACATAACTAGTGGGGGTGGGGCTGAGCCAGGGAGGGTTTTGAGAAAGTTCCCCTCAGGGGATTCTAAGCTGCAGCATGGGTGGTGAGATGGATCGCAATCTATCTTTTCCCTGAGACTCTCATCTCACTGCAATAGTGGGACTCAAGAGTTTAAAGATGTCTGTTTCCAAACAACAAAACCCTACGAGCCAACTGCCCCATCTAGGACTTCCTTGAAGAAATAACCATTTCTGCCAACATTTTGGCGGGGGAAACTCATGACGTGAGATTTACGCAGTGCTAAAGTGTGTGTCTCATGCTGAGGACCAGTCACCATCCCCTGAATCACATCCTTGAGAACAAAGTCCCAGCAAGATGCACCATTACTATATTGCTGTTGTTTAGTTATTAAGTCACATCTGACTCTTTGCAACTCAGTGGACTATAAAGCCCACCAGGCTCTTGTGCCCATGGGATTCTCCAGACAAGAATACTGGAGTGGGTTACCATTTCCTTCTTCAAGGGATCTTCCTGACCCAAGGATCAAAGCTGTGTCTCCTGCATTGGCAGGCAGATTCTTTACCACTAGGCCACCTGGGAAGCCCTCACCACTACCACATAGCAAGATTTAAGCTTTATTATAACTCCCTTAAGCTTCCAGTCAATGCAAAGAAATACAGGAAAACAACAGAATGGGAAAGACTAGAGGTCTCTTCCAGAAAATTAGAGATACCAAGGGAACATTTCATGCAAAGATGGGCTCAATAAATGACAGAAATGGTATGGACCTAACAGAAGCAGAAGATATTAAGAAGAGGTGGCAAGAATACACAGAAGAACTGTACAAAAAAGATCTTCACAACCCAGATAATCACGGTGGTGTGATCACTGACCTAGAGCCAGACATCCTGGAATGTGAAGTCAAATGGGCCTTAGAAAGCATCACTATGAACAAAGCTAGTGGAGGTGATGGAATTCCAGTTGAGCTATTTCAAATCCTGAAAGATGATACTGTGAAAGTGCTGCACTCAATATGCCAGCAAATTGGGAAAACTCAGCAGTGGCCACAGGACTGGAAAAGGTCAGTTTTCATTTCAATCCCAAAGAAAAGCAATGCCAAAGAATGCTCAAACTACCACACAATTGCACTCATCTCACACGCTAGTAAAGTAATGCTCAAAATTCTCCAAGCCAGGCTTCAGCAATATGTGAACCATGAACTTTCAGATGTTCAAGCTGGTTTTAGAAAAGGCAGAGGAACCAGAGATCAAATTGCCAACATCCACTGGATCATCAAAAAACCAAGAGAGTTCCAGAAAAACATCTATTTCTGCTTTAGTGACTATGCCAAAGCCTTTGACTGTGGATCATAATAAACTGTGGAAACTTCTGAAAGAGATGGGGATACCAGACCACCTGACCTGCCTCTTGAGAAACCTGTATGCAGGTCAGGAAGCAACAGTTAGAACTGGACATGGAACAACAGACTGGTTCCAAATAGGGAAAGGAATATGTCAAGGCTGTATATTGTCACCCTGCTTATTTAACTTATATGCAGAGTACATCATGAGAAACGCTGGGCTGGAGGAAGCTCAAGCTGGAATCAAGATTGCCAGGAGAAATATCAATAACCTCAGATATGCAGATGACACCACCCTTATGGCAGAAAGTGAAGAGGAACTCAAAAGCCTCTTGATGAAAGTGAAAGAGGAGAGTGAAAAGATTGGCTTAAAACTCAACATTCAGAAAATGAAGATCATAGCATCTGGTCCTATCACTTCATGGCAGATAAATGGGGAAACAGTGGAAACAGTGTCAAACTTTATTTTGGGGGGCTCCAAAATCACTGCAGATGGTGACTGCAGCCATGAAATTAAAAGATGTTTACTCCTTGGAAGGAAAGTTATGACCAACCTAGATAGCATATTCAAAAGCAGAGACATTACTTTGCCAACAAAGGTCCATCTAGTCAAGGCTATGGTTTTTCCAGTGGTCATGTTATGGATGTGAGAGTTGGACTGTGAAGAAGGCTGAGCGCTGAAGAATTGATGCTTTTGAACTGTGGTGTTGGAGAAGACTCTTGAGAGTCCTTTGGACTGCAAGGAGATCCAAACAGTCCATTCTAAAAGAAATCAGTCCTGGGTGTTCATTGGAGGGACTGATGCTGAAGCTGAAACTCCAGTACTTTGGCCACCTCATGTGAAGAGTTGACTCATTGGAAAAGACTCTGATGCTGGGAGGGATTGGGGACAGGAAGAGAAGGGGGCAACAGAGGATGAGATGGTTGGATGGCATCACCGACTCAATGGACATGAGTTTGAGTGAACTCCGGGAGATGGTGATGGACAGGGAGGCCTGGTGTGCTGTGATTTATGGGGTTGCAAAGAGTCGGACACGACTGAGCAACTGAACTGAACTGAACTAAGCTTCCAAACTCCTCTTCTAACATTAGCTCACTTTCTTGGTTACACTTGAAGAATTGGTTCTGTTTCTTACTTCATTTATTTTCCTTTTCCTTTCTGATAGTCTTTATCAAACTAAGAACTACAATGACAAAATCCATATTGACCCCCCCCCAAAAAATGAACCAACAAAGCCAGTTTTAATTTGCTGACAATTACATTGATAATGAGTGAGGGGTAAACCCAAGGCATTTCATGATATTTAAAGAGATTCTTAAAAAAACAACTTTCACCAACTTGAAAATTCATTCCTCTGAAATGCCTCCACTCTTTGAGTAGAACCATGAGTTCTAACAGGTCTGGCCATACTTAGTTTATGGTGGGATGAATATCATCACTTGTCCCCATCTGAAAATCACCTTCCTTAACATAATAATGAATAAGACAGGCTAACTGTAATACTATTTACAGCATTGTCTTCTTCAAGCCATTTACCGTAATTTGTAATATCTATTTGTCTGCTTGCTTACCATGTCGCCTCTCTGATAATAATCCCATCTGGGCAGGAGTCTTCTTGGTCTTAATATGCTCCTCCTCCTTAGCCTAGTATCTGACTGTGTGTGCGTGCTTGCCATCTCTTCAGTTGTGTCCGACTCTTTGCGCCCTTATGGACTGTAGCCTGCCAAGCTCCTGTGTCCATGGGATTCTCCAGGCAAGAATACTGGAGTGGGTTGCCATTTCTTCCTCCAGGGAATCTTCCCGACCCAAGGGTCAAACCCATGTCTCCTGCAGCTCCTGCACTGCAAGTTGATTCTTTACCTCTGAGCCACTGGGGAAGCCCATCTGACACATAGAAGGTACCAACTGAATGTTTGCTGAATGAAGGATTGAATGGAAATTTCCCAGATCCATGCAATGCACTGACACTCAGAAATACTAGACCTTATAAATCCATTGATGACTATCTGTCCTCTGTGCTTGATACAGCTGTCTACAGGAGACATGATCTATAGGCAAACAGAGTGGTTCAAACTGGCCCCTACAAAATCTATGCCAACTCTGACATGCTGGCCTTTGGACTGACTTTTTTTTCCAATATAGAAAATTTCTATTTTTATATGTGAACAACAAACATTCGGAAAATGAAATTAGCAAAACAATTCCACTTACAATGGAGGCTGAAAATATCATAAACCACTTTGGAAATAAATTTAATGAGAGATATGGAACTGTACAAAAAAGATCTTCACAACCCAGATAATCACGATGGTGTGATCACTCACCTAGAACCAGACATCCTGGAATGGGAAGCCAAGTGGGCCTTAGGAAGCATCACTATGAACAAAGCTAGTGTAGATGACAGAATTCCAGTTGAGCTATTTCAAATCCTGAAAGATGATGCTGTGAACGTGCTGCACTCAATATGCCAGCAAATTGGGAAAACTCAGCAGTGGCCACAGGACTGGAAAAGACAGGTCAGTTTTCATTCCAATCCCAAAGAAAGGCAATGCCAAAGAATGCTCAAACTACCACACAATTGCACTCATCTCACATGCTAGTAAAGTAATGCTCAAAATTCTCCAAGCCAGGCTTCAGCAATATGTGAACCATGAACTTTCAGATGTTCAAGCTGGTTTTAGAAAAGGCAGAGGAACCAGAGATCAAATTGCCAACATCCACTGGATCATCAAAAAACCAAGAGAGTTCCAGAAAAACATCTATTTCTGCTTTAGTGACTATGCCAAAGCCTTTGACTGTGTGGATCATAATAAACTGTGGAAACTTCTGAAAGAGATGGGGATACCAGACCACCTGACCTGCCTCTTGAGAAACCTGTATGCAGGTCAGGAAGCAACAGTTAGAACTGGACATGGAACGACAGACTGTGTCCAAATTGGGAAAGGAGTACATCAAGGTTGTATATTGCCACCCTGCTTATTTAACTTATATGCAGAGTACATCATGAGAACGCTGGGCTGGAGGAAGCATAGGCTGGAATCAAGGTTGCTGGGAGAAGTATCAATAACCTCAGATATGCAGATGACACCACCCTTATGGCAGAAAATGAAGAAGAACTAAAGGGCCTCTTGATGAAAGTGAAAGTGGAGAGTGAAAAAGTTGGCTTAAAGCTCAACATTCAGAAAACTAAGATCATGGCATCCAGTCCCATCACTTCATGGCAAATAGATGGGGAAACAGTGGAAACAGTGGCTGACTTTATTTTGGGGGGCTCTAAAATCACTGCATATGGTGACTGCAGCCATGAAATTAAAAGACGCTTACTCCTTGGAAGGAAAGTTATGACCAACCTAGACAGCATATTAAAAAGCAGAGACATTACTTTGCCAACAAAGTAGTCTAGTCAGATCAGATCAGTCACTCAATCGTGTCCGACTCTTTATGACCCCATGAATCGCAGCATGCCAGGCCTCCCTGTCCATCACCAACTCCCAGAGTTCACTCAGACTCACGTCCATCGAGTCAGTGATGCCATCCAGCCATCTCATCCTCTGTCGTCCCCTTCTCCTCCTGCCCCCAATCCCTCCCAGCATCAGGGTCTTTTCCAATGAGTCAACTCTTTGCATGAGGTGGCCAAAGTACTGGAGTTTCAGCTTCAGCATCATTCCTTCCAAAGAAATCCCAGGGCTGATCTCCTTCAGAATGGACTGGTTGGATCTCCTTGCAGTCCAAGGGACTCTCAACAGTCTTCTCCAACACCACAGTTCAAAAGCATCAATTCTTCAGCGCTCAGCCTTCTTCACAGTCCAACTCTCACATCCATACATGACCACAGGAAAAACCACAGCCTTGACTAGATGAACCTTTGTTGGCAAAGTAATGTCTCTGCTTTTGAATATGCTATCTAGGTTGGTCATAACTTTCCTTCCAAGGAGTAAGCGTCTTTTAATTTCATGGCTGCAGTCACCAGTCTAGTCAAGACTATGGCTTTTGCAGTGGTCATGTATGGATGTAAGAGTTGGACTATAAAGAAAGCTGAGCACTGAAGAATTGATGCTTTTGAACCGTGGAGAAGACTCTTGAGAGTCCCTTGGACTGCAAAGACGTCCAACCAGTTCATACTAAAGGAGATCAGTCCTGAGTGTTCATTGGAAGGACTGATGCTGAAGCTGAAACTCCAATCCTTTGGCCACCTGATGCGAAGACCTGACTCCTTAGAAAAGACCCTGATGCTGGGAAAGATTGAGGGCAGGAGGAGAAAGGGACAACAGAGGATGAGATGGTTGGATGGCATCACCGACTCAATGGACATGGGTTTGGGTAAATTCTGGGAGTTGGTGATGGACAGGGAGGCCTGGTGTGCTGTGGCTCATGAGGTTGCATGACTAAGCGACTGAACTGTACTAAACTGAACTGATGGAAAAACCTCTACCCTGAAAACTATAATATGTAATGGAAGGTCATTAAAGGAGATCTTTTTTATTATTTTTATTCTATATTCGGGTATAGCTGATTTACATACAGCCTGTAACTCATCTCCATCTTATTCAAGTCCCTGATGAATGCTTCACTTCACCTTGTAGTTGGGTTCATGAACTGTCACGCACAATACCATCCACAACTCTGTATCACCTGTGGCATAAAATTTTAACCTGAAAAAACTAAAGTACCCTCGCTCACCTGGCTGCTCTCCAGCTCATCATTCTGTCTTATTTTCTTTATAATACTGTCACAAATAGAAATTACATTGGCCGTATTTTTTTTTACCTGTTTATTATCTATTTCCAATGTAAGCTCTGTAAGATGGGGGCTGGGGGGGTGGGGTGCTTGCTTATTTTGATCACAACTATCTTTCCAGTCATGCAATCACAATCTGGCACATATTCATGGGTACTTTAAAAATACTTTTTTAATTGAGGTATAGTTGGTATGGGCTTCCCTGATGGCTCAGGCGGTAAAGAATCCTCCTGTAATGCAGGAGACTCAGGTTCGATTCCTGAGTTGGGAAGATCCCCTGGAGAAGGGAATGGTTACTCACTCCAGTATTCTTGCCTGGAGAATTCCCTGGACAGAGGAGCCTGTCAGGCTATCGTCGATAGGGTCACAAAGAGTCAGACACAACTGAGCGACTAACACTGTCTCATAGATAGTGGATATACAAGATTATATAGTTTTCAGGTATACAACATGGTGAGTCACAAATTTTTAAAGTTCTATGTCATTTATCATTATTAGTAAATACGGCAATGTTCCCTGTGTTGTACAATATATCCTTGTAGCTTTTTCTTTTATACATAGTAGTTTGTGTCTCTTAATCCCTTCCCACTATATAGCTCCTCCGTCCTTCCCTCTCCCCACTGGTAACCACTAGTTTGTTCTCTATACCTGGGAGCCTGTTTCTTTTTCATTATCGTCACTAGTTTTATTTTTTAGATTCCACATATAGCTGGTATCACACAGTATTTGTCTTTGTCTGATTAATTTCACATCACATAATACCCTCCAAGTCCAGCCATGTTGTTGAAAAAGGCAAATGGCTGACTTGTTCTTCCTAAACAGCTTTTCATAAAATAAAATGGACTAGTAACAGTGCACCATGCTGCCAAGGGTCTCTCCTTGCTTGTGTGATGTAGGGTGGATTAAATGAGGGAACCTGTGTGATGACTCCCCTTCTCTCCTTCCTCCTCGGCAAAGCCTTCTTTGGTTCAACCGACTGTACCGAGTTACTCCTCTGAACTCCTCCAACACTGACCACTGACCACTTTCCACCTTGTGTCCCTGGCCATCTCCTCCAGTCCCGACACACTCCCCACCCTAGAGTGACGGTCCCTCTGGTCAGGTTCGTGGCTCATTCATCTGCATCCCACCCCTCCATGTGTGGCATGTAGTAGATGCTCAAGCAACATGTGTGGGATGAACACAGATGTGACTGCCTGGACTACGGCTCACCACAAAGGCCCACCCCTCCATGGGTGGCATGTAGGAGATGCTCAAGCAACATCTGTGGGATGAACACAGATGTGACTGCCTGGACTACGGCTCACCACAAAGGCCATGGTTTGGAAGATTCACACTCCACACCATGAGCGCTGCCATGCCAGGGATTGCAGCGGGGCAATGCTCACCCCAGAGAGAGAGAAAATACAAGAACTCAGTGCAGTGCTAAAAAGGACAGGTGTGACTCAGGAAAATACCCCCTCAGAGACGTGGTTCTTCATCTGCACAGTGAGAGGCTTGGATCGGGTGGCCTCTGGGGATTATGGCAAAGGGAGCAGAGCGTGGACTCACCTGGGCGTGACCGCTGCTTCTTCTACAGGATTAACTGTGCAGCCTTATATCCGCACTCACCTCTCTGGGCGCCTCTCCTCGGCTGTAAAATGGCATGAGTGACCCCAAATGATAGAGCTGTCACGTAGATTAAATCAGGTGATGCGTGCACAGCCCCTGGCTCAGTGGCCTCCCCTCATATCTGCTCCTTCTTTGGAACCCGGAGTCCATGTCCTCACCCTGTCTTTTTTGGTTTTTGGGGGTTTTTTGGTCCATGTTACACAGCATATGGAATCTTAGTTCCCTGAACAGAGATTGAATCCACGCCCCCTGCAGTCAAAGTGTGGAGTCTTAACCACTGGACTACCAGGGAAATCCCCCCGTGTTCACTCTTGACTGGCCACCACAAGTGTCCATCATACCTTCTCAGCCCCAAGCAGAAGGAAATCCACACTCCCAAAGCAATAACTCTTTTGAACGGGGCGGGTGCTGACGTCTGTGGGCCTCTGGCCTTCTGACCATAAAGCAGGCATTTCCCTGTGCACCACCCCAGCTGGATTACTTCCCTTCTGGCCCAGAGAACTCCACCTCCCAGAATCTGGGCAAGGCCATGTGACTCATCCCTGCCACATAGTACAAGCAGAAGTTACTGAACCACTTCCACTGCTGACTCATTAAAATTTCCTCCTCTGCTCTCTCCTCTTCCTTGGAAAACTTGAAGCCCTTGATTGATTGGAGGTTGGTTACATCACAGTCTGGAAGAAGCTTGAGTCCCCAGAGGGACATCCAACTACATCGACTGTGACATGAGTAAGCAACTGAAGGTCCCAAGATTTGAGGGTTTGCTGGGCTTCCTGGGTGGCGCTAGAGGTAAGGAACCTGCCTGCCAACGCAGGAGACATAAGAAATGCAGGTTCGATCCCTGTGTTGGGAAGATCCCCTGGAGAAGGGCACGGCAACCGACTCCAGTATTCTTGCCTAGAGAATCCCATGGACAGAGGCTGGTGGGCTACAGTGCGTGCGGTCACAAAGAGTCGGACATGACTGAAGCATGCACGCTGTGACATGGCAGAGACAGGATCCCCTGGCTAGACCAGACCACCTGACCCTTCCCAGGGGCACAGCTCCTCAAACAGTACAGGTGATCTTTCCTCTGACTCACCCTCCTCAGGGAGGAAGGCTCAAGCTTCCCCTTCCCCCTCCTTCCACGAGAAGGTCTGGGTTCTCACACCCCATTCAGGTCCACAGACTCCCCCAGGTATCTATCACCCTCGTGAGGACACACCCTGTGGCCAGCCTGGCAGTCTGGAGCTCCCCCAAGTCCCGCTTAGATGAGACCATGACTTCTACCACACCCTCTTGGTCTGGACCTCTGTTTCCCCACACACCCCAGAAGGACCTCAGAAGATGGCCCTCAAGTCCAGGAAAGCACATCTGAAACGGACTGCCCACAGCCAATACCCAGCAGACTGCACCCTGGCCCAGCCTCCAGCCTACATATGACCCATAAATTCTCCCAGCTGAACAAACACATTTTATGGGGCCTGGGGACGCTTCCTGGCCTCACTGTTCCCACCTTCCCGTGTCCTGCTCTGGCCTGGCCAGCTCCCCAACACCGCACCTCTCTGGGACCCCCAAGCCCCATCCTTAAGTCTCCCTCCACCTCCTACCCGTCTCCCCCAGCTCCCGCCACAAGGAGGGTGGAAAGTTTCTTCTCTTATCAGCCGTTTTACTGCCCCCTCCTCCCTGGTTACACAGTAATTGGGAACAGAACTCCTGGCAAGAACGGGTTGATCCTATCAGTTTGCAGTCAACAGTTTACTAGACAGAGGGAAAGGGTCCCCTCAGTGAGGACCCAGGAGGCAGGTAAGAGGTGTGCAAACAAGAGGGGGACAGAAAGGACCCCCAAAGGAAGGGAAAGGAGCCAGGAAGGAGCCTACCGAGAGGCTTGTGCAGTGAAGTCAGGGAGAGAGCAGAAGAAAGTGCTGGCTGGACCAGAGACACCAGGAGAGGTTCAGATACCAGCGTTCAGCCCAGCCCCAGCACAGAGAGCCAGCCTGGCGGTGACCTCGCGACCCTCTTCAGAAGCCTCCACCTGCAGGTGCTCTGGGAGGAAGGCCTGTTCTGGAATCTGGGAGCAGCAGAAGCCAGAGGAATCTAGGAGGATTTCTGGGAGCACCCCCCAAGCTGCAGTGTGGCCCAGGGCTGGGTTGGCCACCTGGGGCTAGCTGGTGGCACTCCGGCGCCCAGCCGCCCGAACACCTGCTTCCAGAGGTCTGGCCGGAGCCAGCAGGAAAGAGCCACACAACAGAGAAAGGGTAAAGGTGCACACTTTGCCTCCAGATCTCCTCTGGGGGCAGCCTCCCTTTTCCTTCCAGCTCTTTTTTCCTGTTCCCGACTGGCCATGACTTCAGGGTCCCTGGCCTAGGCTGTGGACTGTGAAAGTGACCACCTCGGAAAAGACCCATCACAGTAGGACTGAATTCAGTTTAGCAATGGCGATTCCTTTGATGTTGAGTCAACGAGGGCTCTAAGCCCATGGGCACAGGCACAGCCCCTTCCAGCTTTCCCAATGGGACCAGCATCCTTGATCCCAAGGTGTTTTGAGGTGACCCACAGATGTACCCATGGAGACATAACCGTGCTGGATAATCCAACGTGAGAATCTCTGTTCACCTCTGCTCACCCTCTTGTCCAGGAGTTTCAGGAAAGCAAGGACCCCTCCCTCCACGGGCATTGGCCCCTCTGCCCCCTCGCAGCTGCCCACAGAGGGTGCCAAGGCAGGCTCTGATCTCCACGGGAGATGGAGAGGAAGAGCTTGGGGTGCTATGAGGCCCCAAAGAAGCGGGGCCTGTCCTTCTCCATTGAGGACATCTTAAAGAGGCCAGCTGAGAGGAGTGATGTGGTCAAGCCGGAAGGGGCAAGTGGACAGGGCACCAGGCAGGCAACAGCTGCAGATTTCGGGCCAGAGAGACCCCAACAGGACCAGCCCAAAGGTAAGTGTCTTCTTGCCAATTCTTACCCACTCCTGGGTCTGCAAGCCCCAGCTGGGCTCAGGCAGAGAAAAAGCTGCTCTGTATCAACAGAAGAGAAGACTCCAAAATTCAGAGAGATGTCGGGTACTGGGCCAGTAGCCTTAAATACCTTTCTACCTAGCCCAGAAATGGAGCTGTTCTAATTCAGTCACCAAGGCCCAGTTCACTGCAGGACGCAGGGATCTGGGGCTTGTTCCTATAACCAGGCCGTAGCTGAGAATGCCGGTGACCATTTATTTATTCTGTGGTCGGCACCATCCTGGAGGCTGTGCATGTCTCTAACTTGAGCAGAAAAGTATAATTATCATAAACTTGACTGATGAGAAACTCATCTGTGAAAGAGAAGAGGCGGGTGGTGCCCCCAGGTCACACAGCCGCAGAGCAGAGGACCCGAGACCCAGCTGCCCGAACACCTGCTTAGGCTGTCGTGTTCTTTCCCTTCATAAGCAGAGTTCGGCCTGCACGGCCTCTAGTGGCTGAAGCTCTGCCCCAAATCTGCCCACCCTGATCACACCCTAGGCCAGTGACCTCCCCAGGATTTACCCCCAAATAACAATGACCAGATCCCAGGCCCCTCCTTGAGGGCCAGCTTGAGGAGGGGACAGAGGAGGGAACATACATGTTCCTAGGATTCAGGCAACCGCGGTCAGTCTCAGCTCTCCCCCGGCCTGCCCGTTTCCACTCTGGCCTCAGCTTCATCTCCAGTGAGACAGCTGAGTGAAGGAGAAAATGAAGCTAGTGATGTCTTGGGGGTCCACTGGAGTCTGACCGGCGATGAGCCTGGAGTGTCCACAAGAGTGTCCTGGTCCTCTCTCCTTTCTAAAGCTTTAATCCAAGGAAAGGCTTCCCTGGCAGCTCAGTGGTAAATAATACGCCTGCCAATGCAGGAGATGCTTGTTTGATCCCTGGGTCAGTAAGATCCCCTGTAGGAGGAAATGGCAACCCACTCCAATATTCTTGCCTGTGAAATCTCATGGGCAGAGGAGCCTGGCGGACTACAGTCTATGGGGTCACAAAGAGTCGGACGTGACTGGGTGACTAAACAACAGCAATCCAAGGGAAAGAAACTCAGGGAAGCCATGATGCCTTCTCCTCCCAAACACGGAGCCCCACTCCCTCCCCCAGGTAGAGTCTCCTAAGAGGGGGTTGGTGCTCACTGGTAGTGAGCCAAGGGAAAGAGTCTGCAGGGGGTGGGGGGTCATGTGTCCCCAGAGAGCTAGTGGGTTTCCTAGTAGCTGACCTTTTCAATAGGAAAGGGTCCCAGCTTAATTGTCAGAAGTTCATTAATACCTTCCAGTGAATTGAATGAGCAATGAGCATTCACAGGAACCATTCTACTGAGGGTCTGACCTGAGTGTCTCTTGCTGCAGCTACGTAAAATCTATGCCCATCCTCTCTGCTGCAGAGGAAGAGAGAGAGAGATCTTATTTCCTTTCCCAGAGCAGTTTCCCTTCCCCTAGCCCAACACTGGCTGTTGACAAAAAGGAGGCCAGTCATGCTAAACCTCCGCTGAAGCTGCTGGCATGTTCCAGGTCAGCTAGACCCAGAGGAGACACCCTGTAAGTGCTTGGGAAAACAGCAGTCATAAGATTGGACTGGGCTCTCACAGCAATGTGATGGCCATTGTTTCCATCCATTTGTCACAGTTGTGAGCCCCAGCTTAGAGCTGGTGAAACCAAGAAGAGAAGATAAATCACCTGCAAAAACCACACGAGTAGGTCACATTAGAATTGAACCCCAGTTGCCTGAGATCATCCACTCTAGATTATTTCTGAACGTGGCTAAAATCCATCCATCTCCCTGCTAGGCTGGAATTCAGCGTGTCTACTTTTTTGGCCACACCACATAGCATTAAGGATCCTACTTACCCAACCAGGGATCAAACCCATGCCCCTTACAGTGGAAGCGCAGAGTCCTAGCCACTGGACAGCCAGGGAAGTCTCAGGAATTCAATGTTTCTAAAGAGACTCATGAGGGTCCCCCTGGAGGTTTTCAAAATGACTTTGAAGGTGAGGAAGACAAAGATTATTTATGTCAATAGTCCTGTAATGATTTCTACACTAACCTTCTATTTATGATGCATGATACCAGTTACCCATTTATGGTCATGATATGAGGTTTTCTTTTAATATATATGCATTTATTTAGGGCTTCCCAGGTGGTGCTAGTGGTAAAGAACCTGCCTGCCAATACAGGAGATATGAGAGATGTGAGTTTGATCCCTGGGTAGGGAAGATCCCTGAAGAAGAAAATGGCAACGCCCTCCAATATTCTTACCTGGAGAATCCCTTGGTCAGAGGAGCCTGGCAGGCTACAGTCCGTGGGGTCACAAAAGAGTCGGACATGACTGAGCGGCTACACAACAACTGTCCTAGCTAAAAAGCAGACAAGGTGTAAATGAATGGGTATGTTTATGTTCCAATAAAATTTTATTTACAGTATGGGCAGAATGCCAGGTCTGGCCTCAGGCTGTAGTTCATCAACCCCTAAAGCTATTGGCATGACATTCAAAGTCCTTCACAGACCAGCCCTGCGGGTCCCCAGATTCATCCCCCATCATGGCCTGCCTGCCCTCACCCTCCAGGCACATGGAGCATCTCTCTCACTTCCAGTCTTTCAAGCCCTTTTATGTCTCCAAACTTTGCCCTTTAAAACCCTCATGGGGTGGGAGGTGGGAGGGGGGTTCAGGATGGGGAACACATGTATACCCGTGGCAGACTCATGTCAATGTATGGCAAAACCAATACAATATTGTAAAGTAATTAGCCTCAAATTAAAATAAATTAAAAAAAACAAACCCTCGCTCTTTCCCCTTCTTCCTCCCTTTCCTCTTCCTTCCCTCATCCCCTCCATCTACATGAGCTTCCTTTAGCTGCTGTGCCAATTACCACAAACTGAATGGCTTAAAACAACAGAAACTTATCATCTTAGAGTTTCAGAACCAGAAGTCCAAAACCAAGGTGTTGGTAGGGTTAATTCTTTCCAGAGGCCCCAAGGGAAAGCCTACTCAGTGCCTTTGTCCCACTGTCCCAGCTCCTCGTGGCTGCCAACAATCCATGATGTGCCTGTAGACACATCATCCCACACTCTGACTCCATCGTCATTTGGCCTTGACCTCAGGCTCTATGTGGTATCCCCCTCTCCTTTATCTCATCAGGACACATGTCATTGGACATAGAACCTACCCTAAATCCAGGAGAGTCGCATCTCAAGATCCTTGGCCTAATCGTACCTGCAAAGACCTTATCTCCATATAAGGTCACCTTCACAGGTACCAGGTGTTAGAACTGAGATGTTTCTTCCTGAGGGGAAGACAATTCAATCCGCTCCATCTTTCCTCACTTCTTCATCCCCCTCATTTTCCTCATTCCCCCGCCTTCCTTGTCCCCTTCCCCTTTCTTCTCTCTTTCCCCCTTCCCTCCTTCCTCATCCTCTCCTCCCCACCGACGCTGCCTAGGACTAAAGACAGTGGACCTTCTGCTCTGCTCTGGGCCCTAGGAGAGGAAGCCCTGACTCAGGGGCCATCTTCTTGCTGTTCCTCTTCTTCTCTCACACTGTTCCATGCTCGGATGATGGGTTTTTATAAGTCTTCATAGATCATTTTTGGTCTCCATATGTAGAACTCTCAAAGTTTCCTTTTTCAGTTTTTAAATCCCTACTGTGTTCCTACAGAGTGTTTACTTCCCCAGATATGCCTTGTAGTGGAGCTTTCCTGGTGGCTCAGATGGTAAAGAATCCACCTGCAATGCAGGAGACCTGAGTTCGATCCCAACCCCTGGATCGGGCATGGCAACCCACTCCAGTATTCTTGCCTGGAGAATCCCCATGGACAGAGGAGCCTGGCAGGCTATAGTCCATGGGGTCACAAAGACCATAGGATCATGGACACGACTGAGTGACTAAGCACATATGCCTTGTAAGGTGGTAGTTGGTCATCATTTTTTTGGCTAGAAGTGGCTCTTCTCCCTCTTACAAGACCAAGGACTTCGGCTACCTCTAATCTGGGCACTCTGCAGGTTTGCATTTAGGTTGGCCTTCTGTGTGTATTTTCACAGACATAAGCATTAGCTGACTTCCTCCTCAGTCCTTGGCAGGAAGGAAAACTAAACATGAGCTCTCCCATTGAATAGAAACAAGTTCTGTGGCTCTTTCCAGGTCACATCAGGGAACCTCCCCCAGTGTTACTAGCTGGTGTCATGTCTGGTCCCCTGCTTTGTCACAAGTATAAAATGGAAAGGAACAAGGGCAGGCTCCCTTTGGAGCCCTCCAGCAGGCTGAGGACACCTTCTAGACAGGACAGGTGGCTTGCAGAGAGGCACCTCCCAGGGCAGAATATACCAGCCTTTTCCCCCCATAGTGGTCCTGGACTTCTACGATTGCCTGTGCCTGCAGCATGCAAGGCACCCTCCTTGGCTTGGCATTCAAGGCTTTTCACTCTCCCCTTTAACAGTGTCATCTGCTTTCTCCCCAGTCCTCACTTCCATGGGTGTGGGAGCCTGGATCTTCTTCCAACCGCTGCTTTAGGATGACAAGGACAAGGCTCATTTCAGGAGTCTTAGCCCAGCTGCAAAGCCCCTGGGGCCTCTAGCTGAGCGGCCAAGGCCAATTAGCAGACCGCAGAGAAGGAGCAATCAAGGGAGGGAGCCAAGCACAAAGAAACATCAGTTTATAATTAGGTGGCCTAATCACCTGTGTAAATTGTGTATTTCTTATGATCAATGTGCTAAACGGCTCAGGTTTAATTAAGTTCTGCTGACTCAGTCTCTTTGAAGACCCAGTGAAGTGTGATCACAGCTCAAGCAATTAATAACCTGAGAGGAGCAACTTGAGAGAGGTGGCAGTTCCCTGCCTCCTTCATCTCCCCTCTTCCCACCCTCCCCTGAGTGTCCTTGAATGGGGTTCCACACCCGCATTGTCTTCTCTGACCCAGGGCTGGAAACTCCCAGCCCTTTTCCACAATTAAGAATCATCCTGTGTGATGGGCATTCCACCCATGAACTGGTTCTTCCAGCTTCCTGTTTAATGAGGTTCCTTCTGGTTCCAAAATACTATGTTTGTTCAGTGTCCTGTGTTCTGCCTTCTTCTCTTTTCCATAATTCGTTTATGCTGTTCTTCCTGCCCTCACCAGCTTCCTCTCTCTTACCACCTACTATGGTCTATAACCCAAGCATCAGGCTTGCTGGCTCCCCTCCCTCCTTTCCTAAAGCAGCTCTAGCATTTGATGGGAAAACTGAAGTGTCAGCCTTCACCCTTCCTGAGCCAACCACTCAGCTTCTGCTCTTCCCCATCCCTGCTTCCCTGTGGACCACAAGCAGGTCACTCTGCTCTGAGTTACTGCCTGGAGCTCCAGGGCAACATCCTCTCCACTGGTCATCCTTTTCTCCAGGCACCAGCAATGAGATGGGTGTGGGCCAGCCTTCCCTTTCTCTTACTTTTCCTGTAATTCCAGTTTTCCCAACACCATCAAATTCGGCTCTATGACCAATGGATACCCATTTTCCTAGAGATATGTGGCAATCAGAGGAAAGTGCAACACAAGGAGAAACTTAAAGTGAGGCCCAGGATATGACTTTTTCCAGAAACCAATGGGAAAACCTATAAGGGAGCCCCATCCAATAGAACTTTCTCTGATGATGGAAATGTTTTCTATCTATGCTCTCCAATATGGTAGCCACTAGCCACATGTGGTTGACCTATAACTAGTGTGGCTAAAGAACTATATTTTTTATTTGATTTGATTTGATTTAAATAGCCATAGGCAGATAGTGGGTACCATATGAACAATGCAGATCTAAAGAGTTGAATTTCTAATAAGGTCCAGCCTTGATCCTATCCTTATTTCCCTGATGTCAGGTTCAAGTCTATCTGTCTCCCAAAACTGCTCTTCTGGTTGGGTGTCACTAGTCATATTTCAGGGACCCCCACTCACTGGGACCCCCTCCCCCATCCGTTTCAAATACAGAGAAGGCTATGGCACCCCACTCCAGTACTCTTGCCTGGAAAGTCCCATGGACAGAGGAGCCTGGTGGGCTGCAGCCCATGGGGTCGCACAGAGTCAGACACGACTGAGCGACTTCACTTTCACCTTTCACTTTCCTGCATTGAAGAAGGAAACGGCAACCCATTCCAGTGTTCTTGCCTGGAGAATCCCAGGGACGGGGGAGCCTGGTGGGCTGCTGTCTATGGGGTCGCACAGAGTCGGACACGACTGAAGTGACTTAGCAGCAGCAGCAGTTTCAAATAACATCCCAAGAAGGGTTGTATAGAGATAACCAGTGTTGACTACTGACACCCCAAGAACCCATGCTCAGTCTTGGGAGAAGGGCTTTGGCCCTTGAATGCTTCAGGCTGGTCCACGTGGGGCTCAGCCTCCATCTCGCCAACCATGTATATTTTAGACAACCCTCTTTCTTTACAGGAGAAGTCACTACATCTGTTGGACACACACATATACAGCCTGTCACCATGATTGAGAGATCATCATCTCTCAAGAATAAACATTTATCCTGAGGATGTTTAGTTCAAAGTTAATGAGAATAAATATTTTTCTAACTGGCTCATAACTGACAGGCAGCCCGTCTCCGCAAAGTCAACAATCACATTATTTTGCTGAGGAGGGCTCAGATCCTTTTCTTACAACCTTATCTCCAGGTTATGTCCTTCTGATCCTCTAGGAAATAAGGGGAAGCTGTATTTGTCTTGTTAGCTGCTTCCCTAGTTACACAAATGGAAACTGGAGATAATTATTTTATTAAGGAGTCTATACTTAGTCATGGACACTTGTTTGCCTAAGTTTCCTTCTGGGGAAAAAGCAAGAGATGGTTTATTTTTGCTAATTTCTTAATAACTTTTTAAAATATGTATTTACTTAGCATTCTGACTTCTTAGTTGGAGCATGTGGGATCTAGTTCCCTGACCAGGGGCCGAACCCAGCCCCCTATATTGGGAGCACAAAGTCTTAGTCACTAGAACACTAAGGAAGACCCTATTTTTGTTATAATTTACAGTCTGTTTCTAATCCTCTGTTCTCCATGTTGCTTACTTTCCGGTATTCCAGCTCTACACCATACCTTTTTGGTTCAGTATCCTCTATTCCAAAGTTCTATATTCTTAGAAGAATCCCAGATGCATGTTATCCTGAACCTCTGTTTGCCCATCCAACCTGAAATCTTCCATTCTGTGAATTTTTTGGCAATTTTCTATAAAACTGCACTGTATCATTACAATTGTCTAAAACATTGACCTTGTGAATGAATGAATGAGACACTGTCAGCACAGCTTGTTCATTTTTGTACTCCTGCAGACAGGCCCTCTGTGCCTAGCACAAAAGACATTCAGTACAGTCTCGGCAATGGATTCATACCTTCCATTTCTGTCTACACCAATTCTAGTTGGGTTTGGCTCTACCAACTTAAATGCACCACCAGCTCTAAATATAGAATAAATCTCTCTTTTTTTAATTAAAAAGTACAGTGGACTTGAGGAGGGAAAGGGAGATAGAAAAGGTAAGAGATCAGATCATATCAGCTGGTTCACAATCCAACAGCTTCCTCCAAGGGGTAAATATGTTTGAAATCTCACTGTCCACAACCCCCAAGAAGCTTCCAAGAGTCAGGAAAATGAATAAAATTACTTTGAGAGGATAAAAAAAATGGACTAATAACAATGAGGGGTAGTTGGGAGGGGTGAGACAAGTGGCTCAATGGGTAGAGTGGCTGGACCTAGAGTCTGTCATAGAGAATGAAGTAAGTCAGAAAGGGAAAAACAAATATCATGTATTAATGTGTGTGTGTGTGTATGGTATCTAGAAAAGTGGTACAGATGAACCTATTTGCAGGGCACGAATAGGGACACAGACATAGGGAACAAACATATGGACACAGTGGGGTGGAGAGAGTGAACTGAATTGGGAGAATAGCACTGACATAAGTACACTGGTGGTTTAGTCTCTAAGTTGTGTCCAACTCTTGTGATCCCATAGACTGTAGCCCCCCAGGCTCCTCTGTGCTTTACAGGCAAGAATACTGGACTGGCTTGCTATTTCCTTCCCCAGACATCAGTACACTACCATGTATAAAAGAGATAGCTTGTAGAAACCTGCAGTATAGCACAGGGAGCTCAGCTCACTGCACTGTGATGACCTAGAGGGGTGAGATGGTAGAAGTTTAAGAGGGAAGGGGAAATATGTATACATATAGCTATTTCTCCAATGATTTGGCCACTCGATGTGAAGAGCTGACTCACTGGAAAAGACCCTGATGCTGGGAAAGAATGAAGGCAAAAGGAGAAGGAGGTGGCAGAGAATGGGATGGTTAGATAGCATCACCAACTTAATGGGCAAGAATCTGAGCAAACTCCCGGAGATAGTGGAGGACAGAGAAACCTCATGTGCTGCAGTCCATGCAGGCGCAATGAGTCAGACACATCATAGCAACTGAACAACAACAGAGCTGATTCACTTTGTTGTACAACAGAAACTAACATAACATTGTAAAGCAATTATACTCCAATAAAAAATAGATTAAATAAAATCAGAGATTTAAAAAAAAGGGCAGACTATGGAAGGCACTTGTCAATTCTTAGAAATGCAGGAGTAACTCAGCCAGAAGTGTTATCCTCAGCAGAAATCTCTCCTTCATCCATCTACCTTTTGCCCAGCCAACTGGGCCCCAGGCAAGGCTGAGGCCAGGTCCTTCAAGCCTCCACCTGAAGAGAAAGAGAACTGCAGAGTGCCAGGGTGGATTTGGCCTTTGTGATTTGATCATTCAACCCCTCTCCACTCCTCCATTCTACAAATCGGGATACTGGGGCCCAGAGAGTAAATAAAATATGGCCCAAGCAAGGACCAGGGTCCTGGAGCCTCAACTCATGCTCAGTGCCCCTCTCACCACCTCCTTGCTTCCTGAGATGGGCTGCTTCTCAGTCCCGTTTCCCCATACCCCCTCAATCCAGTGACCTCTGCCACCCCCATCGTGTGTGTGTTAGTATTCTTGTGCCTGAGGGAGAAGGGCCTTAAGTAGCAAGTGAAAGATCACTATGACTGTTGAGATGGAGACTGTGGAAGAAAGGAAAAAGCTTTTTTTCTCCTCTTGCACTAGGTCCCACCTATGATGTAGCATCCCTGAGTGGGCCTGAGACTGGACAGGTGGCTGGAAACAGGCTGTCAGGGGCTGACTGCTGAGGTTTTTCTGTAAAGGACTAGATGGTAATTATTTTAGATTTTGCAGTCTCTGTTTCAGCAACACAACTCTGCCATTATAGCACAAAAACAGCCATAGACAATACATAAACCCATGTGTCAGGCTGTGTTTCAATAAAACTTTATTTCTAAAAACAGACAGTGGGCCGGATGTGACCCCCAGGCTGTGGTTTGCCATTCCTTGTTACAGACAAGGGAAATTTGCTTGAAGGCATCTGAGCAGCAGAAAGGACGATCAAAGAAGTTTCTAGAAGGTCATTTTGGCCACACTGTCCAGAATGGATAGAGGGAGTCAACCTAGGGGGAGGGTTTCTAGGAGAGAGAACATTGTAAAAGTCCAAGCCTAAGAAGCCAGAGGCCAAGTAGTGGCAACATTGGTTTAATGGGTACAACAAGGCAGCACAAAAGCTTCACTGAGACGAAGGTCACTAACCTAGCTTGGACCCTCCTCCCTCCAGAGGGGAAGAAGGGTAAGCGGAGGCTCCGAACCACCTTCACCACAGAGCAGCTGCAGGAGCTGGAGAAGATCTTCCACTTCACTCACTATCCTGACATCCACGTCCGCAACCAGCTGGCAGCCAGGATCAACCTCCCGGAAGCACGTGTGCAGGTACAACCATCCCCACCCTCAACCCCCCTCCTCAATGCCCTTGGAGGCATGGGTGAGACCCCAGGTATCCTGCACCCTCTGGGACTGCCCCATCTGAAATTTTCCATTGGCTTTATCCCATGAATACAGTTATTTTGTCCAAATATCATTTTCCAGGAAATGAGGTCACCATAGTTATAAGATAGATGCTTTCTCTCCTTGGAGAATAGATGTGGAGGGGGTTTTATGATGATTGCCATTGGCATCTGCTCCACTCCCTTCTTCTCCACTTTCCTGTAGTTTCAAAGCATTATTCACCACGCAGCCTCAAAATAGGTCTTGACAATCTAGACTAGGGCTCAACAGACTTCTTCTGTAACGGACAAGGTGCTAATTATGTTAGGCTTTGTGAGGCCATATGGTCACTGTCATAACTATTCAGTTCTGCCCTTGTAGCACAAAAATAGCTATAGTTTACAACATACAAACAAATGAGCATGTTCCAATAAATGTTACTGATGAGCACTAAAATTTGAATTTTGTGTCATTTGCATGTCACCAAATTTAGATTCTTTTTCCCAACCACTTAAAAATGTGTAAACCATACGTAGCACAAGGGCTGTACAAAAACAGGTGGGAAGCCAGAGTTAACCTGAGGTTAACTCTGCCAATCTCTGACTTGGAACTCATAGGTATCACTTTGGCAGCAGCACAGAGAAGTGGCAAAGACCCTCCATGGTCAGAGACCTAATCTGTAATCTGTCATTTCTTCCCCCCACCTGAGTGTCTAGGCTTCCTCTGTGGTTAGATATACAGTAGTCCCTCACCAGTGGTATGTCCAACTCTCTTTGCACATCCCCAGTTCTGCAAGTATTGCTCTAGCAAATCCAAAACCAATTGTTACATATTTTCACTCTCTCTAAAACAGTTTTCTAAATCACTCTGCATTTTTTTTAACAAATATGATGGGGGAACTATACTCAACATCTTTTTTTATAACTTAATTTTTAATGAATAAAAAAATCTTTGAAAAACAAGAATACAATTTTTATTTTATATTAGGGTATATTTGATTTATAATGTTGTGTTAGTTTCAGGTATACAACAAAGTGATTTAGTTACACATTACATAGATCTATTCTTTTTTTATTTTTTTTATTATTATTTTTTTTTCAGTTTACAATATTGTATTGGTTTTGCCATACATCAACATGGACCTATTCTTTTTCAGATTCTTATCCCATATAAGGTTATCACAGAGTACTGAGCAGAGTTCCCTGTGATATACAGTAGGTCTTTGCTATCTATTTTATATACAATAGTGTGTATATGTTAATCCCAATCTCCTACTTTATCTCTTCTCCTCTCCACCTTTCAATATCTTGTAATAACCTATAACAGAAGAGAATGTTAAAAAGGAATACATATATTTGTAAGTATACATAAAACTGAATCACTTTGCTGTACGTCTGAAACTAACACAACATTGTAAATCAATTATATTTCAATACTTTCTTGAAATATACAATGGACTTATTAAATTCAAAATCTTCACCAGGGTCCACATCAATATTCCACCCTTCATTTCACCCAAGCCTACTTATCGTCTGGTCAAGGCCCACCCCTGTGTGGACTTCTCCCCTTTTACTTCCCATTTGAAATCAGTCACCAACTAGGTGGGTAGCATCTACATCTAGTGTAAAGCCCAGAATTCAGCAGCTGTCTCAGCAGAATGATCAAGTACAAATGGCCATGTGTCACAGTCAGGGTGCCCATGAATACAGGCAACCCTCAACAGTGGATACCAGAGGGCCCACTGGGGTTGCAAACAGGTGGCCCACCAGCAGGCAAGAGCCCATGGATGGGTTTTCACTGATCTGCATGGTTTTTAAATCTCAGAGCTTTCACAAAAAAATCAAGATTTCTGCCTTAGAAGTTGGATGAAGCTGCAGCGCTGGCCTCAAATTTCCACATGGTGGCTATTGGCTGAGGCTGAGACGCTGCCCCCTTCAGCCTCTGTTCACCCCGCGGACCCCACCACTCCCAGTTGTAAGGCACCCTGCTGGTTCACACTCCCTCCTATGAGCCCCCCAGCCCCTGTAGGCATGGAAGGTTGTGACCTCGGATCCTCTCTCCCAAGGCAGATCAGATCCAAAGAAATCGTGGCTGCCGTTGACCTTTACAAACTGTAAAGGGATGGTCCCTTGGAAGGTGCAGTCATCATGTATTTTAAGGAGAGGAACTGGATGGAGAAAAGCCCCTTTGCTTATCTCCATCCTCTCTCACCTTCATCTCAGATCTGGTTCCAGAATCAGCGAGCCAAGTGGCGGAAGCAGGAGAAGACAAACAGCCTTGGGGCTTTGCAACTGCCGAGTGAGGCCGGCTTGGTCCCATCCACAAACCCGGACGTGGCCGTGAGTGGCTGGGGGCGGGGTCACTGTCTGGGACCATCTTATCCAGATTGGAACACCTCGGGGGCTCTGTTCACTGTTCAGTTTAGTTCAGTTCAGTTCAGTCAAACAGTAGAGTCCAGCTCTTTGCGACCCCATGGACTGCAATACGCCAGGCTTCCCTGTCCATCACGAACTCCCGGAGCTTACTCAAACTCCCCTGTAAACACTGGAAATTTTTTTAGAAAAAGAGTGGGCATGGATGCCTGGGAAACCTGCTAGAAGTCTCTGCCTCTGTCCCCGTGTCCTCATCCACTGAATGACCATCACAGTCCTCTCCCTCTTCCAGGGACTGACTTGTATTACTTGTGTAAAACGTCCTAGTTTATGGAGCAGGGTCACAGAGTAAAGGGCGTTGTGTGGGAATGGAGCCCATTGGCTCCGGAGTCAGGCTGCCAAGACCGAGATTCGAATCGCAGCTCTGCCCTAAGCAGTATGTGACCTGGAAGAGTCATTGTGCCCCTCAGAGGACAGTCATAGATTTGATGAGGATGAAATGACCAAGTCTTGAAGAATGTCTGCCACACAGGAAGTGGTCGCTAAAAATTAAACATTCATCGAGTCAACAAATTTGGAGTGTGTACCAGATGCTAGTCCTGGATTCAGATCCAGTCCTGAACATTCACTGGAAGGACTGATGTTGAAGCTGAAACTCCAATATTTTGGCCACCTGATGCGAGGAACTGACTCATTTGAAAATACCCTGATGTGGGGAAAGATTGAAGGTGGAAGGAGAAGGGGACTACAGAGGATGAGATGGTTGGATGGCATCACAAACTCAATGGACATGAGTTTGAGTAAACTCTGGGAGTTGGTGCAGTCCATGGGGTCACAAAGAGTCGGACATGACTGAGCAACTGAACTGAACAGAGGTGAGACAGCAGTGCACAAAATAGACAGTCCTGTGGTTAACAATTTGTACAAACCCACAATGACTCTATGAGGCAGGATTTTTAATTTATCCATTTTTGCTGATGCAGAAACTGGACTCTGAGAAGCAAAGTGACTTTTCCGAGACAAACAGTTGCTGTAAATGCTGGAATGAGGACCAGATTTCCTGGCCCCCCTGGGCAAGCACTTCTTCCCAGGTTGGTCTCCCTATCCACCCCAAGCTGCCAGAGAGTCACTGGGAAAGGCTGGAAAGTCGAGGGACAGTGTGGAGTAAAACTTAAAGCTGACCTCTCTCCTGGCCTTTCCTTCTGACAGGGCCCCATGCTGCCACCCCCTGCACAGCCCAGGCTGCTTCCTCTCACCAGGTGCTGTCCACGAGCTCAAGCCTGGCTCCCCACCCAGATTGCCCTCCTCCCATGCCACCCATGGGAGACACAGCCTCTGCCGGGCCCTCTCATCATCCAGCAGACCTGCATTCCTACATTCTGCTTTGTTCCCACCTCCGCACCCCAGAGGAGGCAGCATCTGTACCACCTCCATAACACAGACTGGACATCCTCTCCTGAGTGGAGCCTCTCTCCTCTCCAGGTGAAAACAGGTGGTGGGAAAGTGACCAGGTCTCTGGGGGAGTCAATCTCATGATTCAGAGATGACCCACAGTTCAGGAAGCCACCCTGAGCATGTCCTTCAGCAGGTTGCTTCAGATTCAGCAGCAAGGTGACCGGTAAAGGAAGCTCTCCTCTCTCCTGGCCAATGTGGCCCTCCTGCTTCAGACAACAGACGCTATATGAGGTCTCAGGATGAGCCCTGGAAGGAAGAGGTTGCACTCTTGCCCCTGTGCTTCCTTTATGTGGTTGTGTGACCTCCAGTCAGTCGCTCGCCCCTCTGGACTTCATCTGTAACACAGGCAGTTGCACAAGATGACTCCTGAGCACCCTTCTGGCCCTTACCTTGGTGAGATGAACCATGATGAGAACAGAAGCACAGAGAAGGCCAAGGACAGGTTGTTTGTTCATTCACTCATAAGACACTTATTAAGTACCTACTGAGTGCTTCATAAATGGAACTGGATGTTGGCGTGAACAACTGAGGCTCTACCCACAAGAACTCAGTGCAGGATGACCAAAAGGGTAATGCTGACCTTCCCCTGCAGGCAGAACATTCGCTCAATGACCTTGCAAGAGGCCCACGACTAACACATTCTGTTCGGCATTGATATGAATGTTCTAAAGAGGAAGAGAAATACAGAAACATTTCTTTAAAACTTTAAACAGAATTTAGTGTCTTTGGTTATTCTGCCGAGCTATGGAGGGATGTTGTCATTTCTAGTTTGGAGGAAGGGAAAGATAGTAAGCTCTTGTCACAGTTCATCTTCCCAGGACCTTGCAAGGGGTCCAGTTAGAAAGCCAGCCTCACTCTATGCTGAAAAGCCTAAGGAAGAGGGAGAGAAGGAGAAAGAGAAATTGATTTTTTTTAATATAAGGAATTAGCTTTCACAGTTATGGAAGCTGAAAAGTCCCATGAGCAGCAGTTGGCCAATTGAAAATGGAGACCCAGGAGAGCAGAGGGTATCGGCTTCAGTGTGAGACTGAAGGCAGAAGCTCCATGTCCCAGCTCAAAGACAATCAGGCAGAGAGAGCAAATTCTTCCTTCCCCCACAGTTTTGTTCTATTCAGCCCTCAATGGATTGGAGGGGGAGGGCCATCTGCTTTACTCAGTCTACTGATCACAGTGTTCATCTCATCCAGGAACACCTTCACAGACATACCCAGAATAATGTGAAGCTGAATATCTAGTTACCCTGCGGGCCAATCATGTTGACACACAAAATTAACCATCCCAGGCTCCATCCCCTTTCCTAGGCACATATCCTCCCTCCAAGCATAAGGGGTTCAGGTGACCAGAATGCCTCAGCTTCAGTACAGATGTGAATGTTGGTTTTAGGGGGCCACCTCTTCCACTCTAGGTGTTCCTTTTCCCCCAAGAACTATTTTCTTCTCTTTACCTTATATCTGTGGGGCAAATGAATCACTTTAGCACTCTTACCAGCTGTGAAAATTTGGGCAAGAGACACATTACCAGGACTTCCCTGGTGGTCTAGTGGCTAAGACTCCAAGCTCCCAATTCATGGGGACTGGGTTCAATCCCTAGTCAGGAACTAGATTTCACACGCCACAACTAAAGATCCCTCATGCTGCCAACGAAGATCAAAGATCCTGCGTGCCGCAGCTAAGACCTGGTGCAACCAAATGAAAAAAAAAGAGAGAGAAAGAGAGAAACACATTCCCTATGTGTTCCTTGGAGAGCAAGTTTCTTGTCTCTGACGGTTTCTCTATTACATGAGTTCATAAGCATGTGCATGTGCATACTCAGTTCAGTCACTCAGTCGTGTCCGACTCTTTGCGACCCCATGAACTGCAGCACACCAGGCCTCCCTCTCCATCACCAACTCCCGGAGTCTACTCAAACTCATGTCCATTGAGTCAGTGATACCATCCAACCATCTCATTCTCTGTCGTCCCCTTCTCCTCCTGCCCTCAATCTTTCCCAACATCAGGGTCTTTTCCAATGAGTCAACTCTTTGCATGAGGTGGCCAAAGTACTGGAGTTTCAGCTTTAGCATCAGGCCTCCCAATGAACACCCAGGACTGGTTTCCTTTAGAATGGACTGGTTGGATCTCCTTGCAGTCCAAGGGACTCTCAAGAGTCTTCTCCAACACCACAGTGCAAAAGCATCAATTCTTTGGCGCTCAGCTTTCTTCACAGTCCAAGTCTCACATCCATACATGACCGCTGGAAAAACCATAGCCTTGACTAGATGGACCTTTGTTGGCAAAGTAATGTCTCTGCTTTTTAATATGCTGTCTAGGTTGATCATAACTTTCCTTCCAAGGAGTAAGCGTCTTTTAATTTTATGGCTGCGATCACCATCTGCAGTGATTTTGGAGCCCCAAAAAATAAAGTCTGACACTGTTTCCACTGTTTGCCCATCTATTTCCCATGTCACCCTGCTTATTTAAATTATATGCAGAGTACATCATGAGAAACGCTGGGCTGGAAGAAGTACAAGCTGGAATCAAGATTGCTGGGAGAACTATCAGTAACCTCAGATATGCAGATGACACCACCCTTATGGCAGAAAGTGAAGAAGAACTAAAGAGCCTATCGATGAAAGTGAAAGAGGAGAGTGTGCATGCTCAGCTGTATCCAACTCTTTGCAACCCCACAGACTGCAGCCTGCTAGGCTCCTCTGTCCATAGGATTCTCCAGGCAAGAATCCTAGAGTCGGTTGCCATTTCCTACTCCAGGGGATCTTCCCAACACAGGGATCAAACTCCTGTCTCTTGTGTCTCCTGCAGTGTCAGGGTATTCTTTACCACTGAGTCACGAGGGAAGTCCAAATAAAATAATACATTGTGGTAGGTGGTAAGCACAGGTATTAAGAAAAAAGTCATTGTACCAACTCTCCCTTCTATCTCCTTCAACTTCTGATCTTGACCAGCTATATTCATCCCAGACTATCCCAGGAGTTCTTAAACCAGTTTGCAGGAAGTCAAGGAACTCTGAAAACAGTAAGCAAGATTGTGTGTGTGTGTTTATTTTTCCCAGGCAAAACATTCATTGTTTTCATCAGCTTTTCAAAGAGGTTTCAGCTAACAACAATAACAATAAAGATTTCCTGTTACACATATCTGAGTCAGACCCAATAGGATCCTTTTCTAGCTGTGTGGACTAGAGGCATGAGAGAAATGAAAGGGTCATTTTTTTAAAGGTACTGAAACCTCATATTTCAGATTGAGACTTGAACTCATTCTCTTTTAATTGAAAGCACATACCTGGTCTCAGGACTTATTGAATCTCAAGTTCTTTATGTCTCAGCACAGAAAGAATGCAGTGAGAGGCAAAGTGATAGGTAAGAAGTGGATTTATTTAGAGAGACACACACTCTGCAGACAGAATGCAGTCCATCTCAAAAGGTGAGACTGGCCCTGGGAGAAACACACTCTACAGACAGAGTGTGGGTCACCTAAGAAGGCAAGAGACCCCAAAATATGGGGTGGTTAGTCTTAATGGTGGAAGGGGGGGAGGAGGGCTTCCCAGGTGGTGGTAGTGGTAAACTGCCTGAGACGTAAGAGATGCTGGTTAGTTTCCTGGGTCAGGAAGATCCCCTGGAGAGTGGCTTGGCAACTGTTAGGTAGTTAGAATAGGAATACAGGAGTCCAAAATGGCAGTGGCTAAAAGACAAGGAAGGGAAAAGCCTGAGAAAATAGAACAAAGGAAGGTCAAAGGAAGGTCCAAGGACCAGAGTGAGGACATCAGGTAGAACAAACAGCACTCCTGGCTAGCCCAATTTACATAGGGAAGGCCCACGGGGGAGGAAAAAACATAAAAAGAGGAGCCAAAGGGCCAGGGCTCTTTCTTCTCTTCGCGTCTTTGGGTCGGCATGCCCTCACACCTCAAGGATGTATTTTCCTGCTATTTTCTAAATAAAACTGAGCTGTAACATGGATCTGTAACACTGATCTGAGAGCTATAACACAGTCTGTTCAAGAACTGAGAGCTATAACATGGTCTGTGACACACCGAGGGCTTTAATATCCATCGCTTCAAATTTGTGTTTAGATGAAATAGAACCAAGGAGATTATACTCACCTGACAGCAACCTACTAGAGTACTAGGGTCACAAAGACTCTAACATGACTGAAGCGACTGAGCACACACAGCTTAATGGGCTGGGTCATTTCATAGGCTAGTGAGTGGGAGGATTATTCCAACTATTTTGGAGAAAAGTGAAAGTGTTAGTAGCTCAGTCATGTCCGACTTTTTACAATCCCATGAACTGTAGTCCCACCCGGTTCCTCTGTCCATGGAATTCTCCAGGCAAGAATCGTGGAGTGGGTTGACATTCCCTTTTCCAGAGGATCTTCCCGACCCAGGGATCAAATGCGGGTCTCCCACATTTTCAAGCAGGAAAAGGGATTTCCAGGAATTGGGCCACTGCCCACTTTTTGACCTTTTATGGTAGGCCTTGGAACTGTCATGGCTCTGCTAGGTGTGTCATTCAACCTGTGTTAATGTATTGTGTGTGTGTGTGTGTGTGTGTGTGTTTAGTCGCTCAGTTATGTCTGACTCTTTGTGACACCATGGACTGTAGCCCACCAGGCTCCTCTGTCCATGGAATTCTCTAGCCAAGAATACTGGGGTGGGTTGCCATTCCCTTCTCCAGGGAATCCTCCCAACCCAGAGATCGAACACTGGTCTCCCTCATTGCAGGCAGATTCTTTACTGTCTGAGCCACCACAATGAGCATATAATGAGTCTCAAGTTCTACTGGAAGTCGAATCTTCAACTACCTTGGACCTTGTTAGTTCTAACCAATTCTGTCTCGTATCTTCAAGAGCTATGTCATTCGTTTAAAGGTTCTGCCCTGCCCCTCTTCCCTCCTGTTTCAGTTCAGTTCAGTTCACTCAGTCGTGTCTGACTCTTTGTGAACCCATGGACTGCAGCATGCCAGGCCTCCCTGTCCATCACCAACCCCCGAAGTTTACTCAAACTCATATCCATTTAGTTGGTGATGCCATCCAACCATCTCATCCTCTGCCATCCCCTTCTCTTCCTGCCTTCAATCTTTCCCCACATCAGGGTCTTTTCAAATGAGTCAGTTCTTCGCATTAGGTGGCCAAAATATTGGAGTTTCAGCTTCAACATCAGCCTGTACAATGAACATTCAGGACTGATTTCCTTTAGGATGGACTGGTTGAATCTCCTTGCTGTCGAAGGGACTCTCAAGAGTCCTCTCCAACACCACAGTTCAAAAGCATCAATTCTTCAGTGCTCAGCTTTCTTTATAGTCCAACTCTCACATCCATACACGACTACTGGAAAAACCATAGCCTTGACTAGACAGCCTGTTTCAGTAAGATCATATAAATATAAAATGAACAAGTGCTAACTCACTTTATCTAACTCACTAATTAATGGGGAACAAGTAACACATCAGAACAGTTCAAAGGAGAACTCAAAGAACAGACATGGAGCAGAGGCAATCAGGAATGCTGAAATGCATTACAAATAGAGACCAAAAGGTTCAATGGTCATATGGAAGTAATCAATAGCATCTCAACAGGACACAATTCATTTTCATTTCTATGGACAAGAATCATTTGCATTAGTACTAACTTTTTATCAATTTAATGAGTGGAAAAATAGCTCACAAAGGATGGAATGGCCTGAAATTCTACGAGTGTGCTAGACAAAGCAACCTAATGCCCATTTCAAAGTCTTTCACAGTTTTTCCTGACCTGAAGTTGCTTAATCTCTCTGAGTATATCAGGACCTGCCTCAGAAGTTAGCTGTGAGATTATATTAGATCATATAGGAAGTTTTTTGTACTTGTAAAACACTGTGAAGCTAGGAAATGATTATTTATTGCCTTTCGAATTCCTCTAAGGACTTCCCTGGTGGTCCACGGGTTAGGACTTTGCCTTCCAATGCAAGGGGTGCAGACTTGATCCCTGACTGGGGAGCTAAGATCCCACATGCTTCCTGGCCAAAAAAGCCAAAACATAAAACAGAATCAGTATTGTAACTAATTCAGCAAAGGCTTTAAAATTAGTCCACATCAAAAAAAAAAAAAAAAAAAGAAAACTTTAAACAAAGAAAAAAACTCCTCTAGAACTCAAACTTAAAAGTCCACATATAGAAAGTGTTTAGAAATACAGTGCATGCTAACTTCAATCTTATCCAACTCTTCGTGACCCGCCAGGCTCCTCTGTCCATGGGATGTTCCAGGCAAGAATACTGGAGTGAGTTGCCATGCCCTCCTTCAGGGGATCTTCCCAACCCAGGGATCGAACCCCTGTCTCTGAAGTCTCCTGCATTGGCAGGTGGGTTATTTACCACTAGCGCTACCTGGGAAGCCCAGAAATACAGTAACACTTCTTTAATGTTCATTGACCTTTTTTGGTTCAATTTTTCAAAAGCCTGAACAAGCCACAGAGAATGGGCAAAGAGCAGAAATAAAAGATTCACAGAAAAAAACATACAAATAGATACTAAACATATGAATGTAGTCTCAACATCATCCATCATTTTAAAATGTAAGTAAAACAGTAATAAAATACATTTTTTTTACCTTTCAGGCTGGCAAATATTTCAAAGTGTTCGTGAAGGCTTGATGAAAGTCACCCTTATATATAATGAAGTATGAATTGGTAAATTATTTTGGATGGTAACTTGACAACTACTAACATCCTAAATGTACATATCTTTGACTCAGTAAATTTTTTGTAAGAATTCATTTGATAAATTCACATAGATAAAAATACTGAGGCTCTAGTGCTTTGGTCACCTGGTGCAAAGAGCCAACTCGGTTGAAAAGACTTTGAGGCTGGGAAAGATCAAAGGCAAAAGGAGAAGCAGGCAGCAGAGGATGAGATGGTTAGATAGCATCACTGATTCAACGGATGTGGATTTAAGCAAACTCCAGGAGATAGAGAAGGACAGGGGAGCCTGGTGCGCTGCAGTCCATGGAGTCTTAAGAGTCTGACATGACTTAGCAACTGAACAACAACAAATAAATATGGTCTACAAGAATGTTCACCAAGGCTTTGTGACAGATACCTCTGGAAACCACGAAAATAAGACACTGGTTGAGCCAATTAATTATAGCATATTCACCCAACTGTTAAAAATAATGAGAGACTGAAATATACCTCATGGGAAATTGTCATTAGACACATCATTAAATGGAAAAGACACGTTTCAGTGCAATATTATGGTCTCATTTGAGTGAGAAAAATATCAAAATAGCCTGATAAATAAACACCATCAAAATGTGATGCTTTCTGCACACATTAGTTGCTCCATAACAAATCTCACCAAAACATCAATGCTTGAAGTAATGACGTCTTTGGCTCACAACCCAGGATTGACCAGGCCCTTGGTCTGTCCGGGGCTAACTTGGCTGATCTTGGCTGGGCTTCATCAGGTGTCTGTGGTCAGCTGGTCAGTTGGTGGCTGCTGAGGGATCTCAAGTAGCCTCACTCACAGACTGGCCTGGGTTTGGCAGGCTGTTGGCATAGGGCACGGCCACCCACTCCAGTATTCTTGCCTGGAGAATCCCCATGGACAGAGGAGCCTGGTAGCCCATAGTCCATAAGTTAACAAAGAGTTGGACACGACTGAAGCGACTTATCATGCATGCATGCATAGCTGAGGTCACAGGGTTACTGGGTCACAGGAGGCTTCCTAGTGGAATAGCCACAGGATTCCAAAAGCACAAAAGCAGAGTGTGCAAGGGCTCTTGAGGCTTGGCCTGAGAATTCACTTGTCACTTCTGCTACATCCATTGGTCAAAGCAAGTCAAAGTCAGCCTAGACTCAAGGTGTGGGAAGAGCTGTGAAGTGTGTGGCCACATTTACCATCCACCATAACACCCAAGATGCTTGCTTCTGGAAGAAAGCAAACCTAGACAGCATGTCAAAAAGCAGAGACATCACTTTGCCAACAAAGATCCATACAGTCAAAGCTATGGTTTTTCCAGTAGTTATGTACAGCTGTGAGAGTTGGGCCATAAAGAAGGCTGAGCATCAAAGAATTGATGCTTTCAAACTGTAGTGTTGGAGAAGACTCTTGAGAGTCCCTTGGAAAGCAAGGAGATCAAACCATTCAATCCTAAAGGAAATCAACCCTGAATATTCATTGGAAGAACTAATGCTGAAGATGAAGCTCTAACACGTTGGCCACCTGATGTGAAGAGTCGACTCATTGGAAAAGACCTTGGTGCTGGGAACGATTGAAGGCAAGAGGAGAAGGGGATGACAGACTATGAGATGGTTGGATGGCATCACCAACTCAATAGATGTGCATTTGAGCAAACTCCAGGAGATGGTGAAGGACAGGGACGTCTCGTGTGCTGCACTCAATGGGGTCACAAAGAGTCAGACAAGACTCAGCAACTGAACAACAACATAACACCCAAATGAATATCTCATCTCAACTTCTTCCTTAATTTCTCCTGACACCTCTACTTGACTGTCTAACGATCATCTCAAACCTAACATGTCTAAAAACAAATTCTATTCATGCTCTAGCCCAAACCTGTCTCTTCCTCAGCCTTCTTCCTCTCAGCACAGGGCAATGCCTTTCTTCTCGTTGTTCACACTCAGATCCTTACAAATACATATAGCGCTTTTGATGACTATCTTTTCTTTATAAATAGATGTATTTACATATATATATATATATATATGTAGCCACATGGCTTGCAGAATCTTAGTTACCTGACCAGAACTGAAACTGGCAGTGTAAGTTCAGAGTCCTAACCACTGGACAGTTAAGAAATTCCATATATATATATATATATATATATATATATATAAATATATATATATAATATATATTAAAAATATGTGTCTAGGGACTTCTCTGGTAATTCAATGGCTAAGACATCACATTCCCAATGCAGGGGGCCTGAGTTTGATCCCTGGTCAGGGAACTAGATCCCACATGCTGAAACTAAGATCTGACACCACCAAATAAATATTTTTAAAATATGTATATATATTTAGTTTTTATTGGAGCATATGGTTGACTTGCAATGCTGTGTTACTTTCAGGTGTATTTGTCTAATAACTCTGTTTTCTCATGAAGTAGCAAACCCAGCATTCAACTGTTCCTCCTCTATGCCAGCCTGGGTCACCTTGGTCATCTCCCCAGTGTCTCCCTGTGGTGACCTCGCCCCACCTGTGCTCTATTCTTCACTCCACAGCCAGCGAGATGCTGGAGAATGTGAGTCAGATCATGACTCAGGCCCTCAAGCTCTTCTCTGCCTCACGTGGAATCAAGTCAAAGTCCTTCTCGTGGCCACAGGGAGGTTTTCTGTGGCACCCATCATTTTCCGCATTGCTCCCTGCTCCAGTCTTGCCAGTCCCATACCAGTTGCTGCTCCACCATGCTGAATACACTCCTGCCCCAGGGCTTTTGCACCTCTGCTCACTGCCTGAAAAATCCTTTTCTAGCTATTTTTCTGACTGACTCCCTCACTCCCACCAGGTCTCCACTCAAATAGTACTCAGACAGCCATCCTCAGGCCATCGTATCTAAGACAGCACACACATACACTCCTTGTCATCCCCCACCCCTTACTCCATTTCTTAATTTTTATACTTCGTATCAATACCTGACATATTATGCATTTACTTATTTACTGTCTCTCTCCCAACAGTAGAATGAAAGTTGCATGAGGTCGGGGATGTCATGTGATTTGCCTCTTGAGAAATTTGTATGCAGGTCAAGAAGCAACAGTTAGAACTGGACATGGAACAACAGACTGGTTCCAAATAGGAAAAGGAGTTCGTCAAGGCTGTATATTGTCACCCCGTTTATTTAACTTATATGCAGAGTACATCATGAGAAACTCTGGACTGGAAGAAACACAAGCTGGAATCAAGATTGCCAGGAGAAATATCAATAACCTCAGATATGCAGATGACACCACCCTTATGGCAGAAAGTGAAGAGGAACTAAAAAGCCTCTTGATGAAAGTGAAAGTGGAGAGTGAACAAGTTGGCTTAAAGCTCAACATTCAGAAAACGAAGATCATGGCATCCCGTCCCATCACTTCATGGGAAATAGATGGGGAAACAGTGGAAACAGTGTCAGACTTTATTTTTCTGGGCTCCAAAATCACTACAGATCGTGACTGCAGCCATGAAATTAAAAGATGCTTACTCCTTGGAAGGAAAGTTATGACCAACCTAGATAGCATATTCAAAAGCAGAGACATTACTTTGCCAACAAAGGTCCATCTAGTCAAGGCTATGGTTTTTCCTGTGGTCACGTATGGATGTGAGAGTTGGACTGTGAAGAAGGCTGAGCGCCGAAGAATTGATGCTTTTGAACTGTGGTGTTGGAGAAGACTGTTGAGAGTCCCTTGGACTGCAAGGAGATCCAACCAGTCCATTCTGAAGGAGATCAGCCCTGGGATTTCTTTGGAAGGAATGATGCTAAAGCTGAAACTCCAGTACTTTGGCCACCTCATGTGAAGAGTTGACTCATTGGAAAAGACTCTGATGCTGGGAGGGATTGGGGGCAAGAGGAGAAGTGGACGACAGAGGATGAGATGGCTGGATGGCATCACTGACTCGATGGACGTGAGTCTGAGTGAACTCCGGTGTTGGTGATGGACAGGGAGGCCTGGCATGCTGTGATTCATGGGGTTGCAAAGAGTTGGACACGACTGAGCGACTGATCTGATCTGATCTGATCTGATATTCCCAAAACGGTGAACAAAATCAGGCCTGGCACATAGTAGACACTTAATATTTGTTACATGGGTGTGCACACACACATCTCTATATGTCTAGAATGTTCCTAGACAAATCCAAAAAAAAAAAAAAAAAAAAACAGCAATTATTTCTAAAGAGTGGACTAATGTGATGGAGAGAGGAATGTTTGTTTTCCTGCTGCCTGGTGTTGTTTGAATTTTTGTGCCCTAAGAATATAATTTTATAAATTAAATGTTAACAAATAACAGGACAATGGATGTTCTTTCTCACTTCTTTTGTGCTTTACAGTTTGACCTCTTGCTATCAAAGAAAATATTTTTCCTGCCTCTTCTGGTGCTGGAGGGGTCCCCTGTTGGGACAGGGGGTCACCCAAGAAGCCATGGCTGAGAATCACAAGACGAGGATGGAGGGCTGGAAAGCAGCCTCTGGGGGTGGGGAGGGCAGACTCAGGCACAAGGGGAGGTGAACAGAGAGATCTGGGACAAAAAGCAATGGAGATCTATTCACAGAAATAAATAAATAACACAGAGCAGGCAGGCAGGCCTGGAATCTGAGAAGAGAAGGTGGGGTCACCCGTGGAACAACCTACTCCATGGTGCATGATCGTGAGCAACTTAATTCAAGAAAGGGAATTTCTCTGTACTTCATTTCTTCATCTATAAAGTGAGAGAGCTAAAATCAAGGATCTCAGCTATCCCTTCTCCCAGCAGCCCTCCTATAATGACAAAATCACAATGGAAATGAACCTTGAAGAGTTGGCTGAGACAAAAGAAAACTTCACTTTGAATAATATAAAATATAAAGATTACATATGTATGAGATTTATTAGTTTTATCTGTATAAATATAGAGACCAAAAAACCAAACAGGAAAGTGTATGAAGAAAGAGAGGTGGCTTAACAATAGCCCGTGAGAAAAAGACTTAGCAGATTTATTCAAAGTGAGCTTAGTGGAAGTTAGCAGTGTGTTGCAGCACTGGAATGAGTTAAGGGAGCCTTTGGCTGCATGAAGTACAAAGTGCAGAATGAGGGAGGGGATACTTCTCTATAATCCAACAACAGCAGGAGTGATGCAGTCCTTTCTCCATGCTTCTTTTTAAAACTGAAGAGTAGACAAACTGGACTCTGTTCAGAAGAGATGACCTGTAGAAAGATCAGGCTGATACCATCTAAGCCTCCATCAGCTTCCACCTCACTAAGAGTGGAACAACCGTCCACTGTGGGACTCCTGATATAAAGCACACAAAGCCACCTGTGAATTGTTCTTCTGCTTTAAAAAAATATTGAACTTGACTCCAATCATGTTCTAGAAGACAGAAGAATAAATTAAATACCAGGAAGTAGCAGTTAGTCATATTAAGAATATGGGACGGTAGAGGTGGTGCTGGTTTAGTTGCTCAGTCGTGTGTGACTCTCTGTGCATGGGATTCTCCAGGCAAGAATACTGGAATGGGTTGTCATTCCCTTCTCCAGGGGATCTTTCTGACCCAGGGATGGAACCCAGGTCTCCTACACTGCAGGCGGATTCTTTACCATCTGAGTCATCTGGGAAGCCCCAAATATACTATAGGAAACATTTTTTTGGATCCCTATTTTTTTAAATGAGAAAATCTCAAATATAATCAAGGAACTCTGAACATGAGTAATAGAGGATATCAAAACTGTTAATTGTCAAAGTAATATGGTCAGGTTTTTTACTGTCCCTTTTTGTTAGTGAGGCATACTAAAATCTTTTGAACTAAAAGACATAATGTTTGAGATTTGCTCTAAACTACTAGGAAACCTGACTGGCAAAACATTCATCGTTTCTGAGACTTATTGATGGGCAAAAGCTATCCTCTCTAGCTTTGTATATGCTGGAGATTTTTCATAATGAAGAAATTTTAATCCAGAAACCATACATTTAACAGAGGTAGAGGGGGACAGAACAGAAAAAAAAATTGATCTGGAAAGCACAAGAGCACAAGTTCTTGAAACCAGGTTCCTGAGGGTTGCGTGAAAGAACCAGGGATGTCTGTGACATGGGTAAGAGGTTCCAGGAGATCCAGTGTTTGAAGAAATGTCTGGAGGAAGAGGAAAGGCTCACTCTAAGTACCCCAGAAGGCAGCATCAAGACCAATACAGAAATTATAGAAAGGGAGGTTTAAAGTCAGTGCAAAGAACATTGGAACTAGGTTTTCCAGAAGTCCCTTATCCCCCATTTTGTCGAATTCCTCTTCTCCTGCAGCCATCTGTGAGCCCTGTGTTCCAACCACACTAAATCGTTTGAGGTTCTAGGTCACAGCAGGGACATTCCTATCTCATGCCCTTTGCACTGCATTTTCCTGGCTAGGAGTGCACTCCCCTCACCCCAGCTATTGGAATTCTGCTCATGCCTCAAGGCCCAACTCAAATGCTGCCCTCGTTGCCCTTGATCTCTTTTGAAGTAATATCATCCTATAATTGCTCTGAATCTGCTGGTGGATGTTCCGTGCGTATCTCTATAGATGGATATCAAAGATAAGTTATAAATTACCTTTTATAATGATTCTGCCTTTTTACTCCCACAACACTGTGTACCTTAATTATGATAAGAGTGGCTCTTACATATGGAGGGCCCTGCTGCTGCTGCTAAGTCACTTCAGTCGTGTCCAACCCTGTGCGACCCCATAGACGGCAGCCCACCAGGCTCCCCCGTCCCTGGGATTCTCCAGGCAATAACACTGGAGTGGGTTGCCATTTCCTTCTCCAATGCATGAAAGTGAAAAGTGAAAGTGAAGTCACTCAGTTGTGTCCGACTCTTAGCGACCCCATGGACTGTAGCCTACCAGGCTCTGTCCAAGGGATTTTCCAGGCAAGAGTACTGGAGTGGGGTGCATACGCTCATTCTCACCCTAGTCCAATAATGTAGGCATCATAAGTATCAGAGCAGGGTGCAACTTGCTCAGCGTCACACAGCAAAGGGCTAATTTCAACTCAGACTTGCCTGATGCCAAGATTTTAAGCATATATGTTATAACTTATGTGTTGTTCAGTCGCTGAGTCAGGTCTGAATCTTTGTGACCCCGTGAACTGTAGCCCACCGGGCTCCTCTGTCCATGGGATTTCTCAGGCAAGACTAGAGCAGGTTGCCATTTCCTTCTCCAATGTGTATATATATATATATGTGTGTGTGTGTGTGTGTGTGTGAATATATATGTTATTCCTTATATATGCTGGGACTTCCCTGGCGGTCCAGTGGCTAAGACTCTGTACACCCAGTGCAGGGGGCCTGAATGTATAAATGGTGTATGTGTGTGTTTACACTCATCCCATTATTCATTGAGTCTATTTTCCTTTCTAGTAACACTGTCTGGAATATAGTAAGTCCTCAAAAAATACTTGAGAATGGATGGATAGATGAATGAATAAATCCTGTAGTATGCTTATATGCATACACTTCTTCCCACAGTCCGCCCACCCTGGTAAACTTATAGACAATAGAATAAATAAATGGGACTAGGCTCTAGGATTCCACATGGGATAGAAAAGTAGTCCAAGTGGTAAAGAGTGGCAGGGGCCTTGCCAAGGTTCCCAGGAAGCCGATGGGGTGATGGAGGGAAGGGAGTTGCCAACGAGGTCCCATTACAGTGGCAGCCAACAGCCCAGGCTGCTCCTAGGTGTTGCCAGATTTGGGGGAGGAGGTGATGGAAGAAGAAAGCCTCTATCTCTTCTTCCCCAGCTGCCAGGGCCCTGACCACTGTGTGACCCCTGGGAGTGGGGACCCACACTCCCCAGGGGAGGAAGGTTACAGCCCAGTTATCACCAGGAGGCAATAAAGTCATTTCGTGATAATTAGAATCCTAACCAATTTAAGGCATTTACGGCTCTCAAACAATTACCTGGTGACTCTTATCTCCCCAAGAATCCTGAGATGTTATTCGAAAGAGGTCATAAACTAAGAACCTGGTTGGGGGCAGGGAATGATGACAGAGGACATGGAAGAAAGATGGCTGCCCATGGGGATGAGAAAAGAGGAAAAATTTAGAACTCCAGTCGCATGCCTGGTCATCGGATGTGGGCAAGGCAGGCCTATCCGTGTGGATTTTGTAGGAGAAAAGCGTTCTGTCTCTAGAAGATTCCTTTTCAGAATCACGAAATATTAGCTAGAAAATCTTAAAAAACAAAACAAAACTCAGGAATGTATTTCCCAAATCAGAGACTCTGGACGTCTTTGGTTTATGAGATGTTTGTGGCTACTGGATGAAAATATTCCTATCGGGTGTATGGGTTTGGGAAATCCATAAACTGTGACTCCTTCATAGAGAACCACAGGCCCCACTGCATCTCAAAGGTTCTGGCAAGATTTATAGGAAAGAAACCAGGATCTACAAGAAACCCCCAGTGTGTTCAGACTCTGACTACTGGACCTTTTCAAACCCCACAGGAAATCTATTAGTAGCACAAGAAGGTTCTAGAAATATGGATCATTTTATCCAAGTTGCTTTCTCATTCTTGGGCTGAAGTTAAACTGAGTGGCTTTCTGTTCTGTAATACACTCCTGGTTAGGACAAGTCGTGTAGTGTTAGTCACTTGATCATGTTCGACTCTTTGCGACCCCATGGACTGTAGGCTTCTCTGTCCATGGATTTCTTCAGGCAAGAATACTGGAGAGGGTTGCCACTCTCTTTTCCAAGGGTTTTTCCCAACCCACGGATTGAACCTGGGTCTTCTGCATTGCAGTTTACCTTCTGAGCCACCAGGGAAGTTCAAGTATCTGCACTCAAAAGTGGGCAGTCAGTCATCTGATTTCCAAAGATGGTAGGAAAAGACTTGGTCTGTTGATACTAAAAGAGCATCAGTCCAGTTAAAGAAGGAACTTCCTAACAGTCAAAGCCACAGACAGCAGAATAGGTGCATCAGGAAGGAACGAGCTCCCTGACAATATGTGCAGATGAGCTAAAGCTGAACAACCCCCTTGCAGGACTCACTCAGTTAGTAAATATTTGAGAATCTGTATTGTTCAAAGCCACAATTGAAGGTAGAAAAATAGCAATGAGAAAAGTCCCTGATGTATTGGGACTTCTATTCTGATGGGGAGGGGAGAGAAACAGATAAGAGACAAGTAAACAAAAATAAATGTAATAGTTACAGATAGCTCTAAAGATATTAAAAGGGTGATGTCGTAGAATGGGAGAGAGGCTAGTCAAGTTACAGTGACCAGGCAAAGCCTCCACAGGACCAAGACATCTGAGCTGAAAGCTAAGCTTGAAGAGCAATGAACCAAGTGCAAAGATCAGCACATCCAGGAATTCTGCAGTGGAAATAATTTGAGCATATCTGAAGAACAAAAGGGAGGCCAGCATGGAGGAACTTAGTGAGTAGGGCTGAGAGGACCCCGTGGGTGAGGCTGGAAAGGTACAGCACAGGCCAGCACCAGTGGACTAGGCAGCCCCGTGCGTCCTTACAGTTCTGAGAATCTTTGTCGATGCCTCTGACTGATCAGACTGAGATCACGGTCCCTCTCCCTTGACAAATGTCAACAATATCAGGCTTCAGTTTCCTCACCTGACAACTGAAAGTCATAAACCAACTTTGTGAAAATTCTACCCAGGTAAGGGTCTATGTACTTACTTAGCAAGCACAGATACAGCACCATGTGCCATTCTGAATTCTTTATAATATTCCTCACTGACCCCTCCTAAGAGACCTAGGAGGTTTTGTTGTTGCTGTTCAGTCACTAAGTCATGTCTGACTGTTTGCAACCCTGTGGCTTGCAGCACGCCAGGCTCCTCTGTCCTTCACTATCACCAGTGTTTGCTCAAACTAATGCCCATAGAGTTGATGATGCCATCCAACCATCTCACCTTCTGTCACTCCCTTCTCCTCCTGCCCTCAATCTTTCCCAACATCAGGGTCTTTTCCAATGAGTTGGTAGACACTGGTAGTATTCCTATATTATCAAGGGGGAACTGAGGCACAGAGAGGTAGTTGGTATGTCTATTCCATAGTAGATGCTAAGAACATCACAGTTACTGCACCCTTAGATTTAAAACTTTCCAGGAGATGAAATAAAATATTCTCTAGAATCTTTGTGCTCTCCTACTCCTACTTTTGAACTCCCAGTCTGGAGCATGTGCATGTCGTTATAGATTCTCAACAAGGAATTATTCAGTTAAGTCATATGGCACCAATACACATCTCCAGAGCCTGAGGATAACTAAGAGTCTTGCAGTCATCCTTATCAAAATCCCAATGGCATATTTCACAGAAATAGAAAAAGCAATCCCCAAATTCATAAAAAACTATAAAAGACCCAAATAGGCAAACAAATATTGAGAAAGGACGAAGTGGGAGGCATCACACGTTCTGACTGCAAACTACACTACTAGCTATAGTCATCAAAACAGTATAGCACTGGCATCAAAACAGACATACAGACCAATGGAATAGAATAGAGAGCCCAGAAATAAACCCGCACATATATGATCAACTAATCTATGACAAAGATGCCAAGAATACACAATGCAGAAAGGATAAATAAATGGTGTTTGGAAAATCAGACCCCCAATGCAAAAGAATAAAACTGAACTCTTAGACCACTCACAAAAATCCACTCAAAGTCGATTAAAGACAAATACAAGATGTGTAACCATAAAACTCCTAGGAGAAAACATAGAGTAAAAGCTCCTTGACATTGGTCTTGGCAGTCATTTACAGGGATATAACACCAAAATCACATGCAAGAGAAAGCAATAATAAATAAATGGTATTAAATCAAACTGAAAAGCTTCTGCACAGCAAAGGAAACCATTGACAAAATTAAAAGGCAACCTACAGGATAGGAGAAAATATTTGCAAACTATATATCCAATTAGGAGTTTATAACCCAAAATATAAGCTTTGGTGTCTCAGAGGGTAAAGAATCTGCCTGCAATGCAGGAGACCCAGGCTCCATCCCTGGATTGGGAAGATCTCCTGGAGAAAGGAATGGTTACTCACTCGAATATTCTTGCCTGGATAATTCCATGGACAGAGGAGCCTGGTGGGCTACAGTCCATGGGGTCGCAAAGAGTCTGACACGACTGAGGAGACACTTACAACTCAATAGTAAAACAAAAACAAACAAACAAACAAAATAACCCATTTTAAAAACAGGCAAAGGACCTCAAAAAACATTTTTCCAAAAACAATAGGCAAATTTCTGGCAAGGACATGAAAAGGTGCTTAACATCATTAATCATCAGAGAAATGCAAATCAAAATCATGATGAGATATCACCTCACACCTGTTGAGATGGCTATTATCAAAAGGATAATAGCTAAGTATTGCCAAGGGTGTGGAGAAAAGGGAAGTCTTATGAATAGTTGGTGGAAATGTAAGTTGTACAGCCATCATGGAAACGTTGCTGCTGCTGCTGCTGCTGCTGCTGCTAAGTCACTTCAGTTGTGTCCGACTCTGTGCAACTCCAAAGATGGCAGCTCACCAGGCTCCCCCGTCCCTGGGATTCTCCAGGTAAGAACACTGGAGTGGGTTGCCATTTCCTTCTCCAATGCATGAAAGTGAAAAGTGAAAGTGAACTTGCTCAGTCGTGTACGACTCTTTGCGACCCCATGGACTGCAGCCTACCAGGCTCCTCAGTCCATGGGATTTTGCAGGCAAGAGTACTGGAGTGGGGTGCCATCACCTTCTCCATGGAAATATTGTGCTGCTGCTGCTAAGTTGCTTCAGTCGTGTCCAACTCTGTGCGACCCCATAGATGGCAGCCCACCGGGCTCCCCCGTCCCTGGGATTCTCCAGGCAAGAACACTGGAGTGGGTTGCCATTTCCTTCTCAATGAATGAAAGTGAAAAGTGAAAGTGAAGTCACTCAGTCAGGGCTCCTTAAAAAGCGAAAAGTAGAGCTACCGTGCGATCCAGCAAGCCCACTAACAGGTAGGCATCCAAATGAACCTAAATCAGTGTCTCAGACAGACATCTGCATTCTGTGTTCATTTCAGCATTATTCAAAATAGCCAAGATATGAAAACAGCCTATGTATCCCCCCCATAGATGAATAGGTAAAGAAGATATGGTATGTACATATACATCATGGAATACTGTTTAGCAGTAAAAAAGAAGAATCACCTGCCATTTGGAACACCAAGGAGGAACCTGAAGGATATTATGCTAAGTGAAATTAGTCAGACAAAGACAAATACTGTATGATATCACTTATATGTGAAATATTAAAAATTGAACTCATAGAACCAGAGAGTAGAACCATGATTACCAGCGGCAAGGGGATGGGGGAAAATAGAGAGAGGTTGGTTAAAGCATACAAGCTTTCAGTTCTAAGATGAGTAAGTTCTGGGGAGGTAATGTGCATTCCATTAATAGTTAATGATATTCTATTATAGTCTAGAAATTTGCGAAGAGAATAAATCTTAAGTATTCTCACCTCCCAGAAAAAAAAATAACTAGGTGAGGTGATAGATGTGTTAATTAATTTGACCATGTTAATTAATTTGACCGTGCTAATCACTTCACCATGTATATGTATATAAAACCATCACATTATACTTCTTAAATACATACAATTTTTATTTGCCAATTATACCTTAATAAAATTGAGGGGAGTAGGGGAGGTCCTGCAGTTAAAATATTGGGTACTGAAGGCCATGTCATGTAGCTACACAGATTGTACACAACTACAGGACCTCAAGAGAACTCATATTCATTCAGCCTCTATTCTGCACCACAGGGCTTCCCCACGGGTAAAGAATCCACCTGCCATGCAGGAGACACAGGAAACGCCAGTTCAATCCCTGCACAGGGAATATCCCCTAGAGAAGGGACTGGCTACCCACGCCAGTATCCTCACCTGGGAAATCCTTGGAGAGAGGAGCCTGGCGGGCTACAGTCCACTGGATCACAAAGAGCTGGACACGACTTAGCTACTGAGCACCAGCGCATGAGCCCTGCATCCCATTCCTGGATTACAATCCCCATGGTACAGCTCACGAAAAAATGAGGCTCAAGTAAAATCTATACTGAGTAGTAGAGCTTCATACTTGAAAGAGTCTCCCTCTGACCTAGTCCACGGGGACGCTCCAGAGGGTTGGGGGGAGGGGCACCTAGCTTTCAGAGATCTTTTCCTTATGAGGGGAGGGGTCTCTCGGACCTAGTTTATAATACATCCAAGTCGTGAGAACTCAACAGTACACTTACCCTCAACAGTGGCTTAACAGAGGGAAAAATAAGTATACATTCCCTCCTATGCTGAAAAGAAAAGGGTATCTCTATTACAAAATACATATTTAACACATTTTATGGTGTTAAAATATTTTTAAAAGATTGAGGGAAAAAAGATCTCCTAAAGCAGACAAGGGTATTATTTAATACCTTTCCATTTAACCTTATGGCAATCAATTTATTCAAAACACTAACCTTTTTATGAGCCTTGGCTCAGACTATTTTCTTATTATGCATCCACATCCCATGGGCATGTGCATCTGTATTTTCACAAATCTCCAACTAAGATGCAGCATTTTCTTCCATTAGGACTGCAGACAACAATTACACAGGAGTGTGTTCACAGTAGTTATGACCTGCAGGTACCTCAAAATATCTAAGGTATTACTAAAGAAACACGTGTATGCTACAGAATCACAAATGTTTTTCTATTTTGATAGCTGGATTTCTGTAAAATTAATTGTCTTAAAAAATCTGTATCTTATGTCATCAATTCATTATTCAGAGAAAGGGTCACAAGTTTTGCCAGCCAGCCAGAAGAGGCTGTGGTTCCAAAAAGCTAAGGACCCCACCCCTTCAGGATGCCTTCCTTCCCTGCTAGGGGCTCCCGACAGCAAGCTGCCCCGGAAGCCTTTTGTGATTCTTTAGGCTAATTGGAGGCCCAGCATCTCTCAGCTTCTGTCCTGCGCCCTCCCCACCTGAATCATTCATTCATGCTGAAAGAAATTCCAGTCGCAAGGGGTTTGGATCCTGCCCACCTCCTTAACCTCTGGAACCGATTTTCTCCAATCCCACTTGCTCCGCCCACTTACCTTTTTGAAGAGCAGGGAAACCGCCCGCCTCTTCAGCCTTTCAAAGAGAGGCTTTGAGTTGATACAGGGCTTTTACACCTGAAGGGAAGGTCAGATTTCGTCTGCAGAGTCCCTGGGTGGCAAGGAACTCAGCTCACAAACTTTCTGTAAACGGGCTGACCTTTCTTTCCATGGAGCAGTGGGAAACGGCACCGGAGAACACTTCCGGTGAGTCTAAAAACAGAATTAAAGTTCGTTCCTTCTCAAGCAAGGAAACCTTTTCTCCTGAATCACCTGACCCAGATCTTGGAGCACACTGCCCTCCAGGGAACTGTGGCGCAATACTTTCACCACCTCATCCTCTGTAGTGGCTGGTAGGTCGTAAGTCTCAGGTTAGGGACAGAGGGGCAACCACTTAGTCAATTTTGTTCTGTGTCATCACCCCACCATTCATTCTCCAGGGTGTTTCCTATGTCCTCTGGGAAGATGCGACCCCAGGCAGAGGACAGAGGGTCCTGGGCTAGCAGCAGGCAGTTCTGATTCATATCCAAGCTTCCCTCAGCTGCTGGATGCATATGGACAGTGGCTCCCACACCCCTGGGTCTCAGTGTCCCCATCTGGAGAATGAGAACCGATATTCCTTCTCTGGAGGCCTTGGGTACCACATCAACATCACCCAGTGAATGATGCCCCTGGGAAGTGCTGCCCACATCCAGTGTTGCCTGGCTTCATTTCTGGCTTCAAGTGGTCAGACAGGTAGCCCCATTCAGGCCCCAGAGTTCACAGCGTCCTGTCATGAAAAGAAGCCCCTCCATGAAGGCAGGATGTCCAGGGGTCCTCAGTCAAGAGGGCCAGGAAGTGCAGAGGGCCTGGGGCTGTGTCCAGTGACAGAAGTTGCTTCTTGCTTAGTCTTAAATTTCCTCATTGACATGCCTCCTTTGGGTCCTTCTGGGTCAAGGCCAAGCTGGCCCAGGCAAAGAAGTCTACTGATGAGCCCTCTGAGAATAACATGTAGGGGATGGTGACATGCTAGCCCAGTCTCCCCCAGGGGCTCCTGTGACTTGGAATGCCCTTTGGAGCTAACAGGATGGGGAATCATTGCCCTTGGAGATTCCTCATGCAAATGGCTTGGTTTACAGCCGAGAAGAAGCAGAGGAGAAGGGCCTTGCACAGGGTCATATGCCAGTGTCAAGAGGACCAGAATCGAGTCCTTCTCTCCAGCCTTTTATTTATTTTATTGATTTTATTTAAAGGACCCTGTGATACAGACAACACAGAGGTGATGTGTGAAGGAGACAAAGTATCTTCTCCCCTCCCTCGCCCCTCAACCCCATGCCCTAAGTATGGTGAATCCATGCTCCTCCCCAGGGGTACCCCAGGTGTAAGGCCAAGGTCGCCTCCATCTCCCCAGCTGGTTTCTGAAGGGCACATGACAGGAGCTGGCAGTCCACAGCTGGTCGGTGCTGCCTCTTTGCACTCAAATGTTGTCTCCTCTCAGCCCCACTGCCCTGCAAGAGAAAATGGCTATCAGTCTTCTTTCCTTAAGTCAGATCCCAGTGGGGATTTCTGGAAAGGGGCCTTAGATACAAGCCCCTCAAATGTCTCATGGATGAACACCAATCCTGGCCATCTGCCCCCACCCAGCTTCTGCTCTCATGACCTCTGGTCTCATGGGTGGTCTCCCAGCTTCCGTAATCACCCACTCAGTGCCTCTCTACAGCACTATTGGAAGGAGGTTTAAAACCACCCCTGCTGAAAACTTTTCAGTTCCCTGTGACCCCCTAGTTGCCAGGATACCCAGATGGAGGTCCAGAACCCCCAGACCAGAAGGTCCAGAAGAACTTTTTGTGATCTGCCCCCAGGAGACCTCTCAACCCCACCTTTGGTAACATCAATGGACATTTCAATTGCTTCCATGTCTTGACTTTTGTAAATAGTGCTGCTAGGAACACTGGGGTGCATGTATCTTTTTGAATTATAGTCTTGTCTAGATATATGTCCAGGAGTGGGATTGCTAGATCATATGGCAACTCTATTTTTAGTTTTTTGAGAAAACTCCCTGCTGTTTTCCACAGTGGCTGTATCAAGTTACATTCCTACCAATGGTGTAAGAGGGTACCCTTTAAGAGTTGTTGATGTTCAGTGTCTAAGTCATGTGCCACACTACGATCCCATGGACTGCAGCATGCCAGGCTCCTCTGCCCTTCCCTACTCCCTAGTTTTCTCAGATCATATCCATTGAGTTGGTGATACTATCTAACCATCTCATCCTCTACTACCCACTTCTCCTTTTGTTTTCAATCTTTCCCAGAATCAGGGTCTTTTCCAATGAGTCAGTACTTCACATCAGGTAGCCAAAGCATTGAAGCTTCAACTTTAGCACCAGCTTCAGCTTTAGTCCTTCTAATGACTGTTCAGGGTTCATTTCCTTTGGGATTAACTGATTTGATCTTCTTGCAATCCAAGGGACTCTCAAGAGTCATCTCCAGTACCACAATTCGAAGGTATTAATTCTTTGGTGCTCAGCCTTCTTTATGGTCCAACTCTCACATCTCACTCTCACAAAACCATAGCTTTGACTATATAGACCTTTGTAGGCAAAGTAATGCCTCTGATTTTTAATACACTGTCTAGAATCAAGTGAAGAACTAAAGAGCCTCTTGATGAAAGTTAAAGAGGAGAGTGAAAAAGTTGGCTTAAAACTCAACATTCAGAAAACTAAGATTATGGCATCTGGTCCTATCACTTCATGGCAAATAGATGGAGAAACAATGGAAACAGTGACTGACTTTATTTGGGGGGCGGGGAGCTCCAAAATCACTGCAGATGGTGACTGCAGACATGAAATTAAAATTCACTTGCTCCTTGGAAGAAAAGTTATGACCAACCTGGACAGCATATTAAAAAGCAGAGACATTACTTTGCCAGCAAAGGTCCGTCTAGTCAAAGCTTTGGTTTTCCATTAGTCATGTATGGATGTGAGAGTTGGACTATAAAGAAAGCTGAGTGCTGAAGAATTGATGCTTTTGAACTGTGGTGTTGGAGAAGACTCTTGAGATTCCCTTGGACAGCAAGGAGATCCTACCAGTCCATCCTAAAGGAAATCACTCCTGAATATTCATTGGAAGGACTGATGCTGAAACTGAAACTCCAATACTTTGGCCACCTGATACAAAGAACTGACTCATTTGAAAAGACCCTGATGCTGGGAATGATTGAAGGTGGGAGAAGGGGATGACAGAGGATGAAATGGTGGGATGGCATCACCAACTCAACGGATATGAGTTTGAGTAAGCTCTGGGAGTTCGTGATGGACAGGGAAGCCTGGTGTACTGCAGTCCATGGGGTCGCAAAGTTGACTGAGCATCTAAACTGAACTGAACAGGAATCAAGATGGCCAAGAGAAATATCAATAACCTCAGATATGCAGATGACACCACCCTTAGGGCAGAAAGCAAAGAAGAACTAAAGAGCCTCCTGATGAAAGTAAAAGAGGAGAGTGAAAAAGTTGGCTTAAAATTCAGATTCAAAAAACTAAGATCATGGCATCCAGTCCCATCATTTCATGGCAAATAGATGGGAAAACAATGGAAACAGTGACAGACTTTATTTTCTTAGGTTCCAAAATCACTGCAGATGGTGACTACAGCCATGAAATTAAAAGATGTTTGCTCCTTGGAAGGAAAGCTAAGACAAACCTAGATGTATTAAAAAGCAGAGACATTACTTTGCCAACAAATGTCCATCTAGTCAAAGCTATGGTTTTTCTGGTAGCCATGTATGGATATGAGAGTTGGACTGTGAAGAAAGCTGAGTGCCGAAGAATTAATGCTTTTGAACTGTGGTGTTGGAGAAGACTCTTGAGAGTCCCTTGGACTGAAAGGAGATCAAACCAGTCAATCAGAGTCAGTGTAAGAAAAATGTAGGGTAGGAGTCAAACCTGGATCTCTTGGCCTGCATCGCCCTGAGTTCAGATGAAATTTCACAAGACGTTTCTTCTGAATATAAATTGAGTCAATCCACAAACTATTGTGGGATACTTGCCATGTGCTAGGAGTTGGAGATTTGCTCAAATCCCGAAGTTTACAAGGATCACAATCAAAATCAGATAAAGATTTTTGGGGTTGCACAGAGTTGGACATGACTGACGCGACTTAGCAGCAGCAGCAGCAGCAGCAAAGCATTAGAAGGGAGAGGACATGAAGGGAAATAACTGCCTCCCACAGGAGCATCTCCGTGGCCCTGTGGCATTGCTTTTGTTGTCATCACTTTAAAGAAGAGGAACTTAGAGTGCTCTTAGAGAGGGGAAGCAGCAAACCTGAGGTAGAAAGACAGAAAGCAATGCAGCCAGGTCCAGAACCCTGGACCATCTGTCTCCATTCCCTCTTTCCAATAGACATATGTACCATATTGTGACAGTGCCCTTAGATCAAGAAATGAGGAAACTGGAGGCCAGGCCTCATCCCATCAGTCCCTGTGCACTTAAACCTTACAAGTGTGATGAGTTAAGCATCCAGACTCTGGAAGTCCTGGGCTAGTGTCCCAGCTCAACCAGCTGTGCAAGCTGGTTCAAGAAGGCAACGTGTAAGGCCACCTGACATATCCCTGAGGCACAGCAAGCAGTCCCTCAATAGTACTGACTGTCAACCTGCTTAGCCCTATTTGGCCCTGTCCTGTGCTGTAGTCCTCTGAGTCTAGAAGACACATGGCCTCCAGGAAATGTGGCTTCTGCTTGGAGAAATAGGCAAAGCATCGGCTTAATTCCAAGGTAAGAGTCAGAAGTGTGGTAAAATTAATCCCACCAAAGGAGTTCAGTAATGGATGAGAAATGAGCTTTTGCTTTGAGAGGTATAAAAAAGTTTCACAAAAAGTGGGGTGGATCCCTAACTCCTAAGAGAAAGAGACAGAGATAGAAGTCTAGTTCTCCAGGAGGGGAAACAGTATGAACAAGATCCCAGAGGCAGGAAAGAAGGCTGGAGAGAAAGCAGCAGCTGACCTAGATTAGAACAGAGACTTGAGAAGCACTTGGGGGAGAAATCCCAGGAACTCTGATTCTCCAGGCTCAGGTCCTTCCTTGGACATGTCTTGAACATTCCTTGATGCAGTCAAGCCCAGGACAAAGTTGTCTTCTTATCCCGCATGTGATCTCTGAAATGGCATTTATGGCCCTAAAGCAAAGTTCAGTTTCAACTTTCAGATGACCATCAGGAAAGAGATGTTCATTCATTCAGCAGCATTTGCTGAGCACCTACTGTGTGCCAGGGAACCACACTGGTGCTGGGGATTCAGGAGCAAACAAAATGGACATGCTGGTACTTCCCTGGTGGTCCAGTGGCTAAGATTCCGAGCTCCCAATGCAGGGGGCTTGGGTTCCATCTCTGGTCAGGGAACTAGATCCCACGTGCTCTCAACTAAAATATCCCATGCACCACAACTAAGACCCAGCATAGCCAAATAAATAAATCAAAATAAATAAACTTAAAAAAAAGAAAAGATGGACAGGCTCTCAGAGTTTTCTTTCCAGGAGGAGAGTCAGATAGTAAGCAATTTCCTACACAGTTCTAGTCATTCCTTCACTGCCATTGTGCCATGCATTGCATACAGGTGGAGGGTGATAGGAAGTGATCTGCCTGGGGACTCAGAGCAATCAGATGGGCTACGAAGCCTCTGGCAAAACCAGGGCAGACATGACATTGGGGAGCTGACCTCCACCCCAGGTGGCTGAATGCCTTTTTAAGGGCAAGGAAAAGCCAGCAGGGCATTCCTCCTACATCCCAGTGTCACTGTCTTTCAAAGGAACCAGTTGTTGTTCAGTCATTCAGTCCTTTCCAACTCTTTGAGACCCCGTGGACTGCACCACGCCAGCCTTCCAGGTCCTTCACTATCTCCCGGAATTTGCTCAAACTCATGCCCACTGAGTCAATGATGCCATCCAACCGTCTCATCCTCTGTCACCCCCTTCTCCTCCTGCCCTCAATCTTTCCTGGCATCACAGTCTTTTCCAACGAGTCAGCTCTTCACATCAGGTGACCAAAGTGTTAGAGCTTCAGCTTCAACATCAGTCCATCTAATGAATATTCAGGGTTAATTTCCTTACAGAAGCCAGATCAGGGCTGATTTGACAGGTTACAAATGTAAGCCCTCTCTGGAATGACAGGGTGTTGAAGAGGAAAGCATGTTGACCCAAGAGCTTCTGAGATAGTTTGAGTTTCAGTATGAAGTGAACCACCAACTTAAGCAAGCCATCTAATCACAGCTTAGAAATGTGGGGCCTGGGACTTCCCTGGTAGCCCAGTGGTTAAGACTTTACCTTCCAACCCAGAGGATATGGGTTTGATCCCTGGTCAGAGAACTAAGGTCCCACCTGCCTCACAGCCATAAAACCAAACATAAAACAGAAGCAATGTTGTAACAGATTCAATAAAGACTTTTAAAATGGTCCACATCAAACAAATTAAAATTAAAAAAACAAATGTGGGGCTTGCCCAAGAGGTGGGATTTCTCCTAGATCCATGTTTTTAGAGTACTTTCTGTTGAATAAAATTGCCATGCAATCACTGAATGGGGAGGGACTCTATTTAAAAACAAAATAAAAGTTCTTTGGCTATTTTTTAAATTCATTGGATTTCTCAGAGCCTTGAATTTGCTGATATGCGCATGACTGAAGGGACTTAGCACAGCACAGAACATGTGATTTTTTAAGATGGTCCATAGTATATTGCACTTTCCAACTTTATTTGACTAAGAATATTTTTAGGGACACCTATTAATATTTTCCCTCATACATTTAGGAAAACACCCTAAGATTAATCTCTATGGCTGAACAAAACAACTAACCTTAATAATGAGGCTCTTTTTCAAGCTGGAAAGTATGGGGTTGGTCAAAAATTTCATTTGAATTTTTCTGTAAAATATTATAGAATGAACTTTGTGGTCAACCCAATACTTTGAGTGCAGCTAATGTAGCCTCCTCTCACTAAAGGGTTTCTTCAATTCCATCCTTACAAGTGATCCCTCAGCCCCTCCACTCAAAGGCACTCATTCCCTGATGGGGCAGCCCACCCCCACCATTGGAAATGGAATTCCATTCAGAGCCCTTCATTAAACTGAAATTCACCTCCCTGACCTACTCACCTATGGAAACAGTAATAATTATGGCTACCGTTTATTGAACATCTACTATGTGCCGGGCTCTGTGCTGAGTATTTTCGATGTGATCTCAAAGAAACTTCTCAAGCACTCTGAAGTCAGCATGTGATTCTGCTACACCTGAAGAATCTGATTTCAGAGAAGTTACGTTACTTTTCCTTGCTTATCCAGCTAATGAGGAACAGATCGAGGACTCAAACCCTGACAGTCTGACCCAAAGGCCAAGAATGGCGATGTACATAGCCATTGTGCTTCCTTGCCTTCTGCTCAAGGCTCTGCCCTCAGAGTCCCTAGAATAATAATACCCACACCTGTGGGCCCTTCCCATGGGCCAGGCTCCATTCTAATGACTGAATGCATCAAATCCTGACAGCAGCCCAGGAACTAGGGTCTGTGACTATTTCTGATGCACTGAAGAGACCCTGATCAGTCACCCTCACAGAGTGTACAGACCTAGGCAGCAGATGGGAGCTTAGAACCCAGGCTCTTGGGTTCCAAAGCCACCACTCTGGCCCCATCTCTGCCCTTTTCCGGACCCCCTCCTGCATACTGGCTAAAGCGACAGTGTCCACATGAGTCCCATCTTCCCCAGCTCATCGACCTCTGGTCCTTCCCAGGACAAGGTCTCTAGTCCCCTGTCCCTCCTCATCATTCTCCTACAGCCCCATCACAGATTCTGTGTGAAGAGATCCTTTCCATGGCCCCAGAGAAGGGAAAGGTGGAGAAGCCAGTATTGAAGACAAGAGCAAGAAGAGTACAGATAGCCATCCCATAGGGGCCTGCTGGGTCCAGATCCTTTGGGGGATTATTGTGTTTAATCCATGTGGCAGCTGCTAACATCTGGAAGAAAACTCTAGGACCCATCCATTGAACCAACAGGGAATACTATTGTCCTTATTCACAGATGAAGAAAACGGTACACAGAGGTCTTAGGACAGGCTCAAAACCACACAGCTCATGACCAATTTCGAATCCAAACCCAAGTCCATCAGGCTCCATGGCTTTTGCCCTCTTTTCTGGACACAGTGCAGCCCCGCTCCACAGAGGGAGTCAGGAGAAACGGATGCTCATTCCAGGTGTGTCTTGGGCCACTTTGCTGGCCGTGCAGCATCCAGATTTTCAAGGGCTGCCCTCTCCAGCCCGAGGAGCCTCCTGGATTTGGTGGGGGTGGGAAGGAGAAGGGAGAGAAGTCATCCGCCGAGGCTCCAATTTCCACAGCCAGCGCTGGCACGCCACCAACATAACTTCCTTTAAAAAAAAATTATTTATTTTTTAACACCAAAAGCATTTTGTATTGGGCTATAGCCAAATGAACAATGCTGTGATAGTTTCAGGTGAACAGTGAAGGGACTCAGCCACGTATATACATGTATCCCTCTCCCGCAAACCCCCCTCCCATCCAGGCAGCCACATAACACTGAGCAGAGTTCCATGTGCTATACAGTAGGTTTTTCCAACACAACTTTCTTTTTATGACAGGAAAACACTCTCTCAAATATTCACTCAAAGAGGTGTCTGTAAAAGAGGTGTTCTGTAAAACTGTGTCTTGGTGCCTGACCAGTGGATAAAGCCAATGTGGGTCTGACAGCCTACAACATAAACAGAGGAAATGTCAGGCAGAGAGCTTGAGGTGATGGATTAAATTACAGCCTGGGGTCCTGAGCATTTTCCCATGTGCTCAGCTGTCCTGGCCTATGTCTCAAATGCAGAAGGATGCTGAAGGTTCTGAACTTGATGGTGAAGCCAGGAAGGAGCAGACGGGGCTCTGAGTTCAAAATCTGCCGATCCTGGTCATGGGAATTTCAATGATCGCTCTAAAACATATATGAATTCCCTTGTACATTCCTTCATTCAACCTTTATTGACACAAATATTGGGTTGGCCAAGAAGTTTGTTCAGGTTTCCTTGTAACATCTTAGAAAAACCCAAATGATCTTGCCTAGGAGAGAAAACAGGGGACTATAGTCTGCTTAACCAACTGCAAAGCACATCACACTTGATGGGACAGCTGAGGGGCTGCCAAAAGATTTCCACTGTCGTCACTATGATCCCTGGATGGGAACGGGACTGAGCTGACCATGTTGTACTCTGACCCTCAGAGGCCAGCCCGCCATCACATGGGAGTGGACAAATCACTGACTCTCAGCTTCCTCTCTTATAAAATGAAGGGTGGGCATTGGATTCAAGCCCAGATCCCAGCCTCAGACCCCCAGCCACCGGGCCAAGGGGTTGCAAATGTGTTTTATCAAGGGCTAGGTAACAAACATTTTAGGCTTTATGGCTGCTGTAGCACCTGGTTAACTCTGCCTTTGTAGCTCATACGTAGTCAGAGACAATGGCATGGCTGTGTTCCAATAAAACTTTATTTACAAAAACAGGTAGTGGGTTGGATTTTTCTCACAGGCCATCACTTGCTAACCCCTGCCCTAATGGCTCCCCAAAATGCTACTGGATTTTTGTGGCGATAAAGAAGATTCCAACACAGAAGTTTCTATGGCCAATCACGTTGACCACTTCAGCAAATCCGTCTTGCCATTGACATGTGACTCTGTATTTTAAAACTTGAGTACCCCAGTTAGGACAAGCAAGAAGCACCTTCCTTCTTCAGATGCTGGGAAGTCCTGCTACCTCCCTGAGTCCCCTTTAAATGTATGTAGTGAAGGCTCTTCTAGGAGAGATTCAGCAGCCAGTAGGGTGTCCAGGTGAACAGCCTCAGAACATCAGTACCAAAATCTGTCTCCTCTGAAGGTAGAAACTAGGACTCAGAGAGGTTAGGAAACTTGCCTGAAGTCACAGAGCTAAGAGGGATCCAAGTTTGAACCAGAATTTAGTTGGGCTAAATGGGCTCCTGCCCTCTAACTCTCACCTCTACCTATGGATAATTCCCAGGCCCCTTCAGGTCCAATTCTCTGAGTTCTAGGAAGTGGAGGGCCCCGCAAGAGAGAAGAGAAGGATGGCAAAGGGAAGACCAAAGAGCCTGTGTGCCAGGCTGTGACCGCAGTTAAGGGAAGTGTTGTCCTCCTCATGGACAAATAAGTAACCAGGCTCAGAGAGGTGAGGGGACTTGGCCAAAGTCACACAGCCAGTAAGTGGGAGTTGGGGCAGGAGCCCAGGGCTGTCAGACCCCACATGTCAGGGCATGGTTGATGTCTCTGTCCATGCTCTGCCCCTCTATTTACACTCTCAGAGTAGAGCAGAAGCCGGAGAAGACATCTCCCCAGGTGGCACACAGGTGAGAGACAGGGAAGACGGCACCCTACCCCGCTGCCTGTCTTGGGGCACCACCTGAACCAACAGTTGTCCATCAGTCTAAGCCAAGAACCATGAACAATGGCCCCCCTTATTCAGTCTTCAAGAAGCTTCTGTGTCTGGGACACCAGCTGGTTTCAGCTCCCAGGGATGATTATCAGCAGCCAGAAAATGCCTGGAGGTCTTGAACTTCTGAACCCCTCGCTCACCTCCACTTGAACCCAATGAAATAGCCCCTTTGCTATTATTACTTTACAGCCTTGATTGTAAATTCTTCCCTGATCCCACTTTATGGCTGCAGGATAAAAACCTGTGCCTGGGACGCAGCGCTGGTGGAAAGAACCCACTGGCTTTACAAAGTGGCGCTATTACAGCCAGGAGGGGGGTGCATCTCATTGGTTCCAGGACTGAGCATCCCAGGGCTTGCTCAGGCCAAAACGCTCCAGGCCTCGAGGAAGGCAAGCTGGCCAGACGCACTGAGCAGGTCATTGCAAAGCCCTTAACAGCAACCCCAAACCCTCCCTAAGGATGGCAGCGTCCGCAGCAAGTTCCCACCATCTGTTCACTGCATCCCTGGGACCATATATCATGATTATCTGTTTAGCCCAGGCCACCTCCTCACTTCTCCTCCTCTGGAGAGCAAGGTTGATTGTCTTCTTTCTGTCTGCAGTTGAAGATAACTGCTGGTGCACAGGATCCAATTCCATCAAAGGGTCTTAGACCACCTCCCCCGCCCCAAGGCAGTGCCCCCACCCCCTGGGAATGGAGCCATCAGAAGACCACTGGGGCCCAAGACTGACTCATTGTTCAGCGTGGTTGGACATAAGTACCTCCTTGTGGAGTTCTTTTTATCTTTCCTCACAAATCAATAACTGCTTACCTTGGAGGAGTTTTAATTAGTTAATGCCTGCTGAGTGTTCTGCTGATAAACTAGCCTGCTAATAATGCTAAGTGTCTGCCTTACGGTTGCTATTTTTATTATTATATATTGTTGTGGTTACGAAATCCTCATTTCCTGAGCTACACAGCTGGTTTTAGGGGGGGAAAAAAGACCTGGGGCTTGAGCCCCCTGCCCTGAATCCTGAGGAAAGGAGTCCCTCTGGACAGCTGGCCCCTCCCTCCCCAACTGCTTTATACCCTCAACAAAAGGGTCTCAGAAGAGGGTTCCTTCAGCACCAGGAAACCACCCACCACATTGGGTCTCTGGCTTCGAAGCAATGGATTCCCCCTGGGTTCTCTGAGCCCCACCCCCTTAAATCAGTCACCTGCAGGGAGAGCAGGAGGGAACATTCATGAAGTACCGACCGTGAACCAGCAATGGTGCCATGTGCTTACTGCTGGGACCTCATCTGGTCTTCAGAGCTCCCACCTGCCCGGTGCCAATGCAGGCCCTGTTTCCCAGTGAAGTGAATTGGGGCTCAGAGAAGTCAAGCCACTTGCTCAAGGTCACAGCATCAGCAAGTAGGAATATGTGGATCTAAGTACAGGTCAGTCTTTCTGGCTAGCTACTGGTAAGCCCTTTGGGGACCTTTCCTGCTGCTGCTGCTGCTGCTAAGTCTCTTCAGTTGTGTCCGACTCTGTGTGACCCCAGAGACGGCAGCCCACCAGGCTCCTCCGTCCCTGGGATTCTCCAGGCAAGAACACTGGAGTGGGTTGCCATTTCCTCCTCCAATGCATGAAAATGAAAAGTCAAAGTGAAGTCACTCCGTCGTGTCCGACTCCTAGCGACCCCATGGACTGCAGCCCACCAGGCTCCTCCGTCCATGGGACTTTCTAGGCAAAAGTACTGGAGTGGGGTGCCATCGCTTTCTCCAGGGGACCTTTCCTAGCCTTGTCAACTTCTCTCATCCATTTTATATCTCTTATTATGGGCTCCGAAACCCCAGCCTGCCTACTTGTCTTGTCCCCTTTCAAACTGCCCCCACCTTCTCCAACCTTTGGGTTTCTGGCCAGCTGATGGGGCCAGACAGGGGCATGAAGCATGGCCTCTCCACGTCTCCAGAGTTTTCCCTGAAGGAAGAACCAATATCTGGGCTTCCGTGGCCAGGTGGTCCAGAACCTGGACAGAAGGAGCACGGAGGCCTGGGTTCAAAGCCTGTATGTGCCTCCTATTAGCTGTGTGACACTGGGCAACTTGCTGAAGCTCCAGTCTTCCCATCTGGGAAATGGCCATCCTGATAGCATCTATCTCACAGACTGTTTTAAGGGTTCAGTGAGAAAACCCACATGAAGGACTTGACCACTGCCCAGTGCTAAGCGGTTCTTTTTTTAATGTTTATTTTATTATTTATTTAATTTGGGGGTCTTTGTTGCTACCCAGACTCTTCTCTAGTTGCAGTGAGCAGGGACTACTCTCTAGTCTGGGTGCACAAGCTTTTCGTTGCAGTGACTTCTCTTGTTGCAGAACTCCAGGCTGCTTGGGTTTCAGTAGTTGTGGTACATGGGCTTAGTTGCCACGAGGCATGTGGGATCTTCTCCGATCAAGGATAGAAACTCTGTCTTCTACATTGGCAGATGGATTATTTACTACTGAGTCACCAGGGAAGCCCAGGTCTTTTTATTGGTAGTAATAATTACCAGTAACATGTAACAAGAAATGACTACATATCAGATGCTCTTCTGGGGAATTGTCCTGTTTTATTAAACTCACCACAACCAAACTCTGACCATCCTATTTTACAAATGGGGATCCTCCTGTGATCTCCATTTCACAGGTGGGAAGACCTGAGGCTGAGAGAAGTAATTTGCTGAAGGTCACTCACTTTTAATTTGACTTTTTATTTTGAGACAATTGGAGTTTCACAAGGAGTCTATGCCTGGGTTCCCCCTCTCCCAAAGCTTTGTGTGTGAATGGTTTAATTTGGAAGTGTGATCCAGGAAGGAGGAGTGAAGACCAAAGAACATTAAACACAGGATGGGAGGGAAACCAATACAAAGACCTGTTATCCTTCTGATAAGGGTGGGAGATGCTGCCACAGAACCGCAGTGGTCAGTATGGACGGAGAAGATGGATTCTGGCCACATGGTTGTGTATTGTCTACAGTAGCCAAGTGGATGGGTTTATCCAAACAGTTAAGTACCAAGTGGGCTTCCCTGATGGCTCAGTGGTAAAGAATCCCCCCACCAATGCAGGAGACACAATTTCCATCCCTGGGTGAGGAAGATCCCCTAGAAGAGGAAATGGAAACCCACGCCAGTATTCTTGCCTGGGAAATCCCATGGACAGAGGAGTCTGGCAGGCTACATTCCATGGGGTCTCAAAAGAGCTGGACAAGACTGAGTATGCAAAGTAGCAAGTGCCAAGCAAGTGATGCCCTCATCAAGCTCTGCCTCAGGCTCTGCTCTGGGGGAATCCCAGAAGCAAGCATGACCATGACCTAATTTCAGTATCAATGATACTCCTGCCCCTTTAAACAGGTGAGGAATCCTTAGCTCTGAGAAGATGCCCGAGGGTAAGGTGAAGACAAGTCCCCCCAACGACCCCTTTCTGAACTTTCTCACTGCCCGGGTTTTGCAGGATGAGGCTGGGGGAATTGCAGCGTCCTCTCTTGTCCCCTGCCCATGTGGCTCTTTTGTGCTTTCAAATTTCACTGCTGGTTGACAGACTTGTCACCTGTCATAAGAGCAGAATCCATTATTATTATCAATAGCGGTAACGGATCATTAAACAACAAATGCCCTAATCTCATTAAGTCATTTATTTAATTAATTTATTTTAATTCATGTAATTAGTTAATATGATAATGCTTTCTTTCATCCAAAGACTGCCTCAGGCTCTCCAAGCTGAGTGTATTATTATTAATGACTTGTCACATGTTGAGAAGGAAGAAGTTTGGGGAGTTGCTCAAAGTCACAGAGTGGCCTGGTGGGGGTCATTTAGCCTGTGGGGAAGCCCACAGCTCTTTATCTCCTTCTCTCCCTGAATGTCAATGCCACCCATCCTTCAGGACTCAGCTTAGGAGTCACATCCAGCAGGAAATGCCCCCCACTCCAAACCAGTGTCTCCTGGCTGGGTTAGATGGCTCTCTGTGCAGCACGCGTCACAACTGCAGAGTGCCCCCCCCCATCAGAATGCACATCCTTTGGGAGAAAGGTCTGGATTATAACAGCAACGGCAGCAACCATAAACACAGCAACTACCATGCTTCACTGAGCGCCTACCCTGTGCCAAGCATCTTCCAAAGCATAGGGCAAGGATAGTCACCTTTCCCTGGTGGCTCAAAGGGTAAAGCAGCTGCCTGCAATGCAGGAGACCCGGTTTGATCCCTGGGTTGGGAAGATCCTCTGGAGAAGGAAATGGCAACCCACTCTGGTACTCTTGCCTGGAAAATCCCATGGACGGAGAAGCCTGGTAGGCTACAGTCCATGGGGTCACAAAGAGTCGGACACGACTGAGCAGCTTCACTTTCTTTCACTTTCATAATTGATTTACAATGTGTTCATTTCTGCTGTACAACAAAGCAACTCAGTTATACGTATATATTCTTTTTCAGATTCTTTTCCATTATGGTTTATCACAGGATATTGAATATATTTCCCTGTGCTATACAGTATTACTTTGCGGCTTATCCATTTTCTATATAACAGTGTCCATCTGCTGGTCTCAAACTCCCAGTCCAACCCTCCTCTCCCTGCCTCCCCTTTGGCAACCACAAGTCTGTACTCTATGTCTGTGAGTCTGTTTCTATTTCATAGATAAGTGAAAGTGAAAGTGTTAGTCATTCAGCCATCTCTGACTCTTTTGCGACCCCATGGACCATAGTCTGCCAGGCTCCTCTGTCCATGGGATTCTCCAGGCAAGAACACTAGGGTGAGTTGCTATTCCCTTCTCCAGGGGATCTTCTCAGGGATTGAACCTAGGTCTCCCACATTGTAGGCAGATTCTTTACCGTCTGAGCCACCATAAGTTCATATCACATTTTAGATTCCACCCATAAGTGATATCATAAGGCATTTGTCTTTCTCTGTCTGACTTACTTCACTTAGTATGATCATCTCTAGGCCAACCCATGTTGCTGTAAACAGCATTATTTTATTCTTTTTTACGGCTGAACTGTGGTGTTGGAGAAGACTCTTGAGAGTCCCTTGGACTGCAAGGAGATCCAGCCAGTCCATCCTAAAGGGGATCAGGCCTGGGTGGTTCATTGGAAGGATTGATGTTGAAGCTGAAACTCCAATACTTTGGCCACCTGATGTGAAGAGCTGACTCATTTGAAAAGACCCTGATGTTGGGGAAAATTGAGGGCAGGAGGAGAAGGGGATGACAGAGGATGAGATGGTTGGATGGCATCACCGACCTAATGGACATGGGTTTGGGTAAACTCCGGGAGTTGGTGATGGATAGGGAGGCCTGGCATGCTACAGTTCATGGGGTCACCAAGAGTCAGACATGACTGAGCGACTGAACTGATCTGAACTGGAGTCCATTGTGTATATATACTGTATCGTGTTTATCCATTCATCTAGGTTGTTTCCATGTCTTGACTATTGTAAATAATGCTACTATGAACTTTGGGGTGCATGTGCAAAATAGTCATCTTTGATTCTCACTCCAACACTGAGAGGTGGAAATGGTTTCCTTTTTGGTTTTGTTTGTTTTGAGGTTTTGCGGGGGGTGGGGGGGGCGGTTCTTGGGGTTGGATTAAAGAAATGGAAACTTCAGGCAGTCAGAAAACTTGCCAAGGGCCATTCATTGGAACTGGGATTCAAACTCATGTCCAGGTGACCCCCAAAACAGACCCCAGCTTCTAGGCTCAGCTGTCTTATTCATTCTGGAAGTCTCCACCTCTAGTATGAGGTCTATTTACTAAATGCTTATATAATGAGTTGGCTTCCCTTGTGGTTTAGCTGGTAAAGAACCCACCTGCAATGCAGGAGACCTGGGTTCAATCCCTGGGTTGGGAAGATTCCCTGGAGAAGGGAAAGGCTACCCACTCCAGTATTCTGGCCTGGAGAATTCCATGGACTCTATTGTCTATGGGGGTGCAAAGAGTCGGACACGACTGAGTGACTTTCACTCACTCTATATAATGAGGGAATCCTTTAATTCTCCCTTGACAAATTTGAATCTCATAACAAGACAAAGACCCCATGGCTGAAGGAGAAGTGACAGCGACATGTATAGAAGAGTTCTGTTATTATCATGTAAGTGATCATTCGTAGTAATGTTGAAGGACATTAAAAATTTCAGTACTGTTGATGGGATTACATTTTATCTGAAGGCTTAAAACCAGACACAAAACAATAATTCCATTAGTTGCTGAAAATGGTAATAATCCCAGTGAATATGAATTTTATCGCTATGGTAACCATAATGCCCAGAGATAATAAACAAAAAGTTCCCGCATGTTGTAGGGAGTACATTTTGTTGCCTCTATTCCGTCAGGCATCATAATTTCATTAGTAGTTAAAAATTGTAATAATACCCTTGACACTAATTTTTATTGCTATACCTGTAAAACACAAAGATAAGAAATAATTTTGTCAACTGGAAAGTGGTGATAATAACTCAGTTGCAGTAGTGAGAGGGCTGTGGTTTGGTTTCAGTGTGACTAGCATCTTGATTGCAGGGAGGAGGGTAACAGCTGAAATAGCCACTCAAAAGCTGTTATGTATTTAAGTGCTTCCTTCCATTTCTAGTGCCTTCTTGGCAAAGAAGGAATGAACTCCAAAACAAGTGGATTATGGCTCTGCCATGAGCTTGTGATCACCCTGAGGCTCAGTCTTCCAATCTGTTAAATGGGATGGTGTGGATTCCATTTCAGTTTAGGCTGATGTCAGGAGATACAGCCACCCAAGTCAAGGTGGCCCTGACCATGTGGAGCTTACGTTTTGGGAGGAAGACAGATATTAACACTATTTACACACAGTCTTTGTATCAGTAAGGAATCTGTCAAGAAAACAAGCCACTCTGTGTATTGCAAGTATGAAGGGATTCAGGGTGGGAAATCCGAGGTCTGCCTGATGTTGCAAGGCAGGGAGCCACCCCTGCTGAGCTGGTTTTCAGGAGCTCACCCGGAAGCCGCTGGGAAGCTCCCAGGAGCCACCTCAGCCTGCAATCCTAATGTAGGTGCCCCTCAAGAGGCCCACCTGGGCATTGCTTCCGGCCTCATGTCTGCACACCTGTCTGGCTGCAGCACCTCTGAAGCACAATGTCTCTCTTTCTCCTCCACGGATCATGTGTCCCACCAATGCCTCAATGGCCAACTCTAACCCAGAACCATCCTGAGGAGGGGATTCTGGGAAATGGCAGTCCCTGGCCATCTCTCCACAGTGAAAGAAGTGACAGAGATGCTGACCTGGCCACAGACAACCCTGTATAATTCGTAAGTTGTCACTTCATTAGAGCCTGGAAGGGCAAGCTTGAGGACCAGGAGGGATGTGTAAGGGAGGACCTGGGAGACTTTAGGGATTCTGGGAAGGCTTCCTGGAGGAAATGAATTTTGAGAACCAGAGGATAAGTAAGACTAGGTCAGTGAAGGGAATGGTGAGAGACCAAAGAGGGGAGAAAATTAGGAAAAAAAATTCCAGGCAGTGGGAACAGCATGTACCAAGTAGGACTTTGCTTTCATTGGCTCCCTCTGGGGCGCTTCTCCTGCAAGTCAGTGGCAGAGCCCCACAGGTGGGCTGGGAGCAGGGCAGGGGGTTGACATAGAGGCTTCTCGAATGCAGTGACGGAGTTTGCTCATGTCACCAAGTGTTAGCATCCACAGACTTCACCATAGCATGTAATTGTTTTGATGAAAAGTTTTTCATGAATGTGGCATCTCAGAGCGACTAGAACGTTGACTCATGTTTCACAACTTAAGTACCTTGTTGAATTTATTTTTGACAGTGTTGTCATGTTTTTGACAAATAATTTCTTTCCCCTTCTAGGACTAAAGGTTACACAGCCCTCCAGTCCCACCCAGGCACATTTGCATTCTTCCAGCTCTCAGTTAAGACAACATTGAAAAGACAGAATAAACAGAATTTCCTGATGCCGGGAAAGATCGAGGGCAGGAGGAGAAGGGGACTTCAGAGGATGAGATGGCTGGATGGCATCACTGACTCCATGCACATGAGTTTGAGCAAACTCCAGGAGATAGTAAAGGACAGGGAGGCCTGGCATGCTGTAGTCCATGGGGTCACAAAATGTCAGACACAACTGAGCGACTGAACAACAACAAGAAGATATTTGGGGGCAACGGGGAGAGTGGGGGACAGGGAGATCTTGAGTTCAGTTTTGAACACGTGGATTTGTGGTACACTGGAGACCTCCAAAAAGGAGTGGCAAGTGACAATTTCTATGTTGGTGTGGAATCTAGCAGCGAGGGCTGCGCTACTGATAGAGATTTAGAAGACATGGATAGAGGTGGTAACTGAAGGCAAGATGGTGGATGAGGAAGAACAGAGCAGGAAGGACCTTCGGGGAACATTGACACTTAATGCCAGATAAGGGACAAAGGGCAAGTGTCCAGAGAAGTGAGACGACAGGCAGGAAACTGCTGCGTGGAATAAGCCCATGGAAATGGGCGCTTCAGGGAGGAAAGAGATCTGAGATATATCCACATGTGTAGCAGCACAGAGAACGCTGGCCACCACAGTGAGAGCAGCTTGTTGGAGCGAGTTGGGGAAACCCAGACCATCATGGGCTGAGGAAGGAGGAGAAATGGGACATATTGGCCACTCTTTGGAGCTGTATGGCCCCCAAGCTGGGGAGAGAGGCAGGGTGGCAGCTGGAGGGAAGCATGGGGTCAAGGTTGAAGTGGAGGTGTTTGTTTTTCAAAACATGGGTGGGATTTGGGCTCATTTAAAAGATCCAAGAGAACAAAATGCAGGAGAGGGAAAAAAAGAGGCAACCAAAGCAGATTGTAGGAATGAAGCTAAGGCAAGCAGTATGCGGGGTGCCTTTGTGACAACATAGACGGACCTAGAGATGATCACACTAAGTGAAGTAAGTCAGAGGAAGACAAACACCATATGATACCCTTACGTATGGAATCTAAAATATGATACAAAAATGGACTTACCTGTGAAATGGAAACCGACTCACATACTCAGAGAATGGACTTGTGGTTGCCAAGGGGCAGGGGTGGTGGGAGAGGGGTGAACTGGGAGCTTGGGATTAGCAGATACAAACCAGTATACAGAGAATGGATAAATAAAGTCCTACTGAATAGCACTGGGAAGTGTATTCAATATCCTTGATAAACTATAATGAAAATAGTATTTATATATATATATATATATATAATGGAATCATTTTGCTGTACAGCAGAAATTAACACAACATCGTAAATCAACTATATTTCAATAAAATAAATGTTTAAAAACGTATGCAGGGCAAAAACTTAAGGAGACACTCATTCCTTAAAGATCAGGGGCATTGCCCAGCCCTTAGAGTGTGCACCTCCTTAATTTTGTAAAGATCTTGGGGTCCTGACAGGTTCTGGAGCACAGGGTGACTCTGAATGCTGCTTTCTCCCACAGAAAAGCCCCCAAGGGGAAGTTATCATCAGATTTTTAGAACTTGAAAGATCTCTAGAGTCTATTTATTTCTATGGCTTTTCAGACTGTCCTTAGGTGGGAAATCTTCCTCCAGGCTCACGCAGAAGCACGATAAACAAATTAGGAAAAGCAGAAGACTCCAGTGGAAATTGGGAGCCAGGAATACCAAACTATGGATGCTGCAAACCCAGGGGGCACAGAAGCCCAGAGGCTCTACAGGTCAGCTTGCAAACCTCTGCTCTGGTTCAAGGTCCCCCTATTCATTTGTGTATTCAGTTCAAATTTCAGTCCAGCCTTTTGGGGGCGAGAAGCCAGGTGATGGGAAATAGCAGGAAATCCACGCAGCTGTGGAATCCTCTCTCAGTTGCAAAGGTGAACTTTGCTTTCAACTAACCCGGCACTTTTAAATTAAATGGATTTATCTCTGCCCTGCCTGTTCTGTTCCCCCAGAGGATTCAAGGCAGCGTACAGAGATATAAGTGATCCAACAAGATAAAAGTTAATGATGTATACAAGTTGATAATAAAATAGCAAAGGGGAGCCAATGGGAGAAAGGTCTGGACTTGAGGTGTGCTCACTGTCCCAGCCACTGGCTTGAAAGGGGTCACAAACAGACAGAAACAGAGGGACAGAGAGAAACAGAGACAGAAGAAGAGAGACACACGAAAAGAGAAACGGACTGGGGAGAAGGAAGGGACAGGAGCGGGAGAGGAGAGGAGGTTAGAGTTAAGGCTGAGACGCAGACCAGACAGGACACACTGGACCTCAATCCAGAGGAGCTCTGGATCTCAGAGCTGAGTCTTCAGACCTCAGCTCCACTGCTTGGCTGCACCGTCAAGGGCAGCTTCCTTACCATCCCTGGCCTCAGTTTCCTCATCTGGGAAGTATGAAGAAGAACCTTTGCTCTCCCTGCCATCCCCAACCCCACTCCCACCTGGGCTGCAGCCAGCACCAGGAGTTGACTGCTGACTCAAGGGCTGTCCTGAGGTCTGTTAGAGCAGTGATTTTTTTCTGCTCCATGTACGTGGCAGGCTTGTGTAGCTCCCCAATTTGACTGGGCTCCGGCAAGTCCCAGTGCCCATCATTGGACCTGGCAAAGGGACCAGTAAGGTGGGGGGGGGGGCTTTGTCTGCCTCTAGGGGAGCCCTCTGCTTCTTTCTACTGAATGGGAAGACAAGTTCTGGGGTGTTTTCTCTCCACCGCTCTGAAATCTACTGGGAACTCGGGAGGGGTTGACACGGAGGCAAATGTGAAATAGATCTGTGCCGCTGGCATCTCTCCCCCTCTTCTCTGAGTGTGAAAAGCCCATAAAACAATTAGAGCCCATGCTGCCCTCCTGCCAGAGCAAGCAAGATGAGTGTTTGTGCTTTGTCAAGTGTAATCAGCACGGCGATAAGGGCTCCCCTTGCAGCTGTGGGCGAAGATAGGCAGCCCCATAAACCTGGGTCACCAACGGGGCACCGGGGTGAAAAGGTAAAGGAAGGAGAGGGCAGCACCCGCCCTGTCCCAGAGAAAGTTTCTATCTGGAATTCTGACCTGGTCTGCGGGCAGCTTCTCCGATTCCACTGGACTTGGCCCAGACTTGGGGAAAGTTGCTAGTGGGGGTTGAATCAGAGCTTATCCATGTCTCACCAACAACCAGGTGTGACAGTAAGTTTCGAGGCGTGGGTACAGGCAGGCCATTTGTCAAAGACCCGATCATTTCTGTTCTGAACCTGCAACCCTGCCCCCTGCCCCTTACCCCTGCCCCAGAGCCACTCATCATGCAGCCATGGGGGTCCCCAGGACCCTGTCTAGCTGCAGCCTGCATCAGTTCTGATTGGACAGTGCCTAGGTCCTGCCAGGGGTTAAACACTGAATATCTCCCCTGACAGCACCCCTAGTCTGCTGACCATGAATATCTTAGAAGAATATGTGTGTGCTTAGTCATTCATTCTTTGCAACCCCATGGACTGTAGCCCTCCAGGCTTCTCTGTCCATGGGATTTCCCAGGAAAGAACACTGGAGTGGGTTGACATTTCCTCCTGCAGGGGATCTTCCTGACAGGGATCGAACCCTCCTGTATTTGAAAGCAGGAGGGCCAGGGAGAGGACAGAGGGCACGAACAGCTCTTCAGTGCCCTTGGGGACCGATGCGACTCTCACCAAATGCTTTCTCTCATTTAATTCTAACACAGGGAGGTGGCTCTGCCCTTTGAGAGTAACATACAGGAAAAAGTCTTTCATTAAATTTCCACCAGTGTGTCCTCAGGAGAGACACTTCAGTAAATTCCCGGGAGCGGTGGATAAGGGCCAACACCACTGGTCATTCTGAGAAGGAAAGGAAATTGATCTGTGCCAGGAGTCAGAGCCTGGCAGTGACCCATATGTTCTTGTGGTTTGGGATAAAATTCCAGGAACAGAGGACAGGCAGTCTGAAGCCAAGCCCTTTCCTAGACAAGAAGTGAACTGGGCGGGGAGGTCAGTCAGCTAGCAGTTTCTCGTCATGATTCAAGATGTGTCCTCTGCAATCATGCTGCACTTTGGTTGCCAGTTTCCTCATTGGAAAAATGAGGGACTAGGAATTGGTGATCTCATCTCTACTCCTTCTGTCATTCAATGATTTTCATCCAACTACTAAATGAAAGGAGTATCTATGGAGGAGGCAATTCTACCCAACTGGGAAGTGGCATGACAGGACTTGAAGAGCACAAAATTAGGAGACAAACTCAGGCAGGGCTGCCATGTACATTTGTTCAGGTTGCACACTGTGCAAAGGTATTCAGCTGATAGGCTGAGGGGGTTGCTAGAATACCACTGAATTCAGCTCATGAAACAGTGCATCCTGGTACAGGGCTTCATCTTCCTGGAAGATGGACCTTCTTCTAGTGTGCACTTTGCCATATGAGCTAGTCACAGAAATGAACTTGAGTTCTAAACTCAGTTTTGGTATTTTTTAGCTCTATGACCTCACACCATTCAGAGAACTTGAACTTGAGTGTCATCATCACAGAAATAGAGATTCCTTAAAATACTAAAAATAGAGTTGTCATATGATCCAGAAATCTCACTCCTGGGAATGTATCTGAAGAAAATCTAAATCAAAAACAAATGCATGTGCCCAATGTTTATTAAAAAAAACAAAACAAAACAAAACCTTTATGAAAAACTAAGATCACGGCATCCAGCCCCATCACTTCATGGCAAACAGAATGTAGAAAAGTGGAAACAGTGACAGATTTTATTTTCTAGAGCTCCAAAATCACCTTGAACGGTGACTGCAGTCATGAAATTAAGAGAGCTTGTTCCTTGGAAAGAAAGCTATGACAAACCTAGACAACAGAGACATCACTTTGTTGATAAAGGTCCGTGTAGTCAAAGCTATGGCTTTTCCAGTAGTCATGTATTGATGTGAGAGCTGGACTGTAAAGGAGGCCGAGCACCAAAGAATTGATGCTTTCAAATTGTGGTGCTGGAGAAGACTCTTAAGAGTCCCTTGGACAGCATGGAGATCAAACTAGTCAATCCTAAAGGAAATCAACCCTGAATATTCACTGGAAGGACTGATGCTGAAGCTGAAACTCCAATACTTTGGCCACTCCAATACTTTATGAAGAGCTGACTCATTGGAAAATACCCTGATGCCAGGAAAGATTGAGGGCAAAAGGAAAAGGGGTCAGTAGAGGGTGAGATGATTAGATAGTACCACCAACTCAATGGATATGAATTTGAGCAAACTCTTGGAGATAGTGAAGGACAGGGGAGCCTGGCACGCTGCAGCCCATGGTGTCACAGAGCTGGATGCAACTTAGTGACTGAACGACAGCAACAACTTTATGTGGAATCTAAGAAGATGATACAAATGAACTTATTTACAAAACAGAAACCTAATCACAGACTTGGAAAACCACCTTATGATTACCGAAGGAGACATGTAGCGGGAGGAGTAAATTAGGAGTTTTGGATTAATATAGACACACTATATGTGTATATATAAAATAGATTATCAACAAGAACTTACTGAAGAACACAGGGAACTCTACTCAATATTTTGTAATAATCTATATGGGAAAAGAATTTGAAAAAGAATAGATATGTGTATGCCGGGAGCCGGCATATTGCATATTGAGTGTATATTGCATATTGAGTGCAGCACTTTCCACAGCATCATCTTTCAGGATCTGGAATAGCTCAACTGGAATTCTACAAAGGTCATGAGGAAGGAGGCTCGGCATACAAAAAGCGGGATCGAGCTTCAGGAGTCCCCTGGAAATTCTCGAGCATATACCCCAAAACCAGAGTCTGCCTACTTTCTGCTTGTGCTTTCACCTAAACCTCTGACTTTACGGGGGGCTCTCCCCCACTACCTCTCTCTGAAAAAAGAGTTAGCTTACAGCTCCAGTTAATAATTCCTGGGTGTGACAGTGTTTAACCTACAAACTCCTTTGGAAATCCTCTAGCCTACCTGAATAGGTTTTTCCGGCCACATGTGATTGTTCAGAGCCTCCCAACTGTGAGAGGCAGGAGATGTTCTAAACTGTCTAAACACAGATTCTTTTGAGTAGTTAAAAGATTGATTAGAAATTGTATTGGTGAATGGTTTTTCACTTGTTGGGCCAATGTTTGCTGCTAAGTTTCCATATCCCTTACCTGCTGTGTCCCTGGCAGTGTATTGATTAATATAATTGGTGTAAATAGTAGCTACACCTTTGCTCTGTAGGAATGCAACTTTATCTAATGCTTTTTGGAGGTGGCTCCTGACCAACCACCTTTAGAGAAAAATAAGTTTTCTGAAGAAAAGGTCTTAAAATGTTAACAGGCCTCCGGGCCAGAAGATGATGCAAATCACCGAAGCTTTTGCATATGATAAGTTTGCAGGAAGAAAGCCTGGTTTGCTGCAAGACTCTACCCCTTCCCCCATTATCCTCTATGCATAACTTAAGGTATAAAAACTACTTTGAAAAATAAAGTGCGGGCCTTGTTCACCAAAACTTGGTCTCACCATGTCGTTCTTTCTCTTACCTTCTGGCTGAATTCTTCAGCCTCTTTTCTCCACTGAATTTCCTCACTGAGCTATCCTCATTCTATTACTCTTTATATCCTTTATTAACATTTAATTAAGCAGTTGTTTCCTGATCTTCGCCTGGATCGCCTGTCTCTGAATCACTTTGCTGTAATAAACCTGGATCAATTATGCTATCCTGTAGTGAAGCATACAGAAAAGAATATGCAAATGAATATATATGTGTGTGTGTGTGTGTGTGTATAACTGAACCACTTGTCTGTGTACCAGAAACTAACACGATATTATAAATCAACTATAGAAGTGCTCAGTCTCTAAATCGTATCTGACTCTTTGTGACCCTATGGACTGTAGCAGGCCAGGCTTCTTTGTCCAGGGAATTTTCTAGGTAGGGACACTTCTATTTTAAAAAAGAGAGAGAGAGAGTACTTCCCTGGCGATCCAGTGATCATGACTGTGCTCCCAGTGCTGGGGGCAGAGGTTTGATCCCTCTTCATTGAACTAAGATCCCACGTGCCACATGGAGCTGCCTAAAAAATAAATTTCAAAAAAAGGAAGAAAGAAATGACTGCCCTTTATCTTGTAATTCCACACTTTGAGACCATCTGTGTGCATGGGAGCCTCCCCTTGCTATCACCCCCTGCCCACCACTGGACCATATTGTCCTAGCTTTCCATTTCCATCTGAGGATGCTCATCCGGAGTAATACCTGCAGCCTCCATATGAATGGGCAGTGGAAAGCAGATGGAAGTCAGGGAAGGCATCACACTGTAATTGCATGAATAGGTTTTCATTTTTGCACGTGAACCCAAGCACTTACAATAGAAGCATCCTCTCCCCATTGGTTTCTGCACTGCTTCTCTCTTCTTGGTTCTTCCATCTCTCACTAGAGAAAAAAAGAGACTGAAGGGTGGACATGGATCCCATACGTTCAAGCTGGGAGGCCCCAGAGGGGTCATCTGGTTCCATTTCCTCACCAAGGCTCCATCGTCAGGCATTATCCAATTATCATACTCTCTTGAAGTCACTTGCTGTCTGTTTCCCACAGTGCTGAGAACAAGTTGCTAACAGCTTTCTCAATGGGCATAATCACCCAATTTTAGAACTGGACAGCCTCGGAAAGCTGCCAATTGGGATGTACTTAGGGACACTCTACCTGCCTTCAATCTAGCCGTGTGTTCTGAGTTATTCGTTCGTGATCAGGTCCTGCCTTCAAAACTTCCCCATCACAGGACTCTTGTCTTTTAGAATTTGGAGAATGCTAACACTTATACTTCTAGAGGGCTTCCCAGGTGGCACTAGTGGTAAAGAATCCACCTGCCAGTGCAGAAGATGCAGAGATGCAGGTTCAATCCCTGGGTCAGGAAGATCTCCTGGAGTAGGAAATGGCACCCCATTCCAGTATACTTGCCTGGAAAATTCTATGGGTAGAGGATCCTGGTGGGCTACAGTTCATGGGACCACAAAGAGTCAGATACGACTGAGCAGCTGGGTATGATACTTCTAGAAAACCGTGAAACATGATTCTTTTATACATAAGGCCTTCCTCCCCAACCTTCAGTGACTTTCTAGTACAGACAGGATTGGTCCAATTCATTGAACTGGCCCTTTGCTGTATATTCTGGGGAGAAAACACAGGCTCCCAGCAGCTGAGAAGGAAAATCAGGGACGGATTCCCATCAGTCCCTGCTTTTGCTATCACCTGCATGACCATGGGCAAGTCCCCTCACCTCGGTAAGCCTCTGTTTCCTCATCTGTAAAATGGGATGGTACTGATTCAGACTTTACAGGAAATGTTCAAAGAGGTGATGCACAGTATGAAATAGTACATTCAGTTTCATTTCAGTCACTCAGTTGCGTCCAACTCTTTGCAACCCCATGGACGGCAGCATGCCAGGCTTTCCTGTCCATCACCAACTCCCAGAGCTTGCTCAAACTCATGTCCATTGAGTCGGTGATGCCATCCCACCATCTCATCCTCTCTCATCCCCTTTTCTTCTTGTCTTCAATCTTTCCCAGCATCAGGGTCTTTTCCAATGAGTTGACTCTTCACATCAGGTGGCCAAAGTACTGGAGCTTCAGCTTCATCATCAGTCCTTCCAATGAATATTCACAACTGATTTCCTTGAGGATTGACTGGTTTGATCTCCTTGCTGACCAAGGGACTCTCAAGAGTCTTCTTCAACACCACAGTTCAAAAGCATCAATTCTCCAGCACTCAACTTTCTTTATGGTCTAACTGTCACATCCATACATGACTACTGGAAAAACCATAGCTTTGACTAGACAGACCTGTGTCAGCAAAGTAATATCTCTGCTTTTTAATATGCTGCCTACGTTGGTCATAGCTTTTCTTTCAAGGAGCAAGTGTCTTTTAATTTCATGGCTGCGGTCACCATCTGCACTGATTTTGGAGCCCAAGAAAGTAAGAAAGTGAAAGTGTTAGTCACTCAGTGGTGTCTGACTCTTTGTGACCCCGTGGACTGTAGCCCCCCAGGCTCCTCTGACTGTGGAATTCTCCAGGCCAGAATACTGAAGTGAGTTGTCATTTCCTTCTCCAGGGGACCTTCCTGTCCCAGGGATTGAACCTGGGTCTCCCGCATTGTGGGCAGACTCTTTACTGACTGAGCCACCAGGGAAGAAAATAAAGTCTGTCACTATTTCCATTGTTTCCCCATCTATTTGCCATGAAGTGATGGGACCAGATGCCATGATCTTCATTTTTTGAATGTTGAGTTTTAAGCCAGCTTTCTCACTCTCCTCTCTCACTTTCATCAAGAAACAGTACGTGGTGGATGGCATCTCATCGGGCACATTTTTACCACCAGACATCTCTGTTCAGGAACCCCAATTCACAGCCAAGGAGCTGAGATCAGCAAGACTGGATTGCCTGCAATGTATTACTGCGGCTGTGGTAATTGGGCCTTTTAAAGCCATTTGCCTCATTTTCTCCCCATCTCCCAACAGGTGGTGAGGCTGGATGCAGCACATTCAGAATGTGCAGAAAACCCCAAACAGGACTGTTTAGGAGACAGGCCGGGCTGGCTAATTGAAGTGTGCGCATCTGTACTTGGGAACACGCCTCCACCACCAGCACAGGAATTCTGGGAATCAACACAACCGTCAGCAAACAGTCGCTCTACTAGGCACCGGGACTCCAGGAAAAATGAATCACAGCCCTGCCCTCAGAGGCCCTACACTCGAGGCCCCTGGTCTAGTGGGGAAGAAGGTGGGCAGATAAACGAAAAACCACAGCCCACAGCGACAAGTGTCATGAGAGTGGGGATGCCAGAGTCCATGACCTAGAGCTCACAGAGACACGAGGGGCCACTTGGGCCAAGAATTGAAGGGTGGGTAAGAGTGATGCCCTGGACCCTGTGGGGCTCCTGGGCACAAAACCTTTTGGTCTAGTTGCACCGCCACCAGAGAAAGCTATCACACAGCAACTAAGACCCAGCGCAGCCAAAAGAAAAAAAACTACAGAACTACAGGACATCTAGAAGAGGAGGAGAGTTTCTGGAAAGGTCCTTCTAAAAAGAGGGATTTATTGGAGCTTGATGGAGCTTTCCAGGTGGCACTAGTGATAAAGAACCCACCTGCCAATGCAGGAGACATAATCAATCCCTGAGTTGGGAAAATCCCCTGAAAGAGGGCATGGCAACCCACTCCAGTACTCTTGCCTGGAGAATCCCATGGACAGAAGAGCCTGGTGGGCTACAGTCCAGGGGGTCACAGAGGGTCAACAGGACTGGATTCAACTGAAGCGACTTATCACGTCTAGGAGCCTGAGGTCAGAAACCACTGCTTGGGAGTTCTAATATGCAGCCCGGGCCCCAGCAACAGGTAGCTGCTCATTCAATTTGAACTGAGTTGGAATTAGAATACCGTCCAGGTAGCTGGAGAGGCAGATGTTTGAAAGCAGCAGGAGGAAGGCCTGGAAAGGCTCTGTGGGCTGGCTCAGGAAGGGCCTGGCATCCCAGGCTGGGACCTTGAATTTAACCGAGGGCAGGAAGAAAACCATCAGACGCTTTTGAGAAAAGACACTCTTTGGGAAAGGAGGACACTTTCAAGGTCCAAGCTGGCTTACAGGAAATGGGAATTCGGCTGCTAAGGAGAGGGAATCTAGGCAGAGAGCGCCCCCACATGAGGGACCATGCTCCTCACCTGGGAGGTCCTAGACTGAGACCAGACTGGGCCACACGGTACTCAACAGGGTCAGATGCACTCCCGACATTTGTGGGGAGATGAGACAGAAGCCTACGTGACATGCCCGATACTGCCCTGAGCAGCCACAGTCATCGATGCCAGCCTGGAGGGGTGCTCCTGGCCCAGACTGGATCCCATGTGGGCCTCAGTCCCCTCTTCTCCCCTTTGGGGTGCTCTCAGGTCCTCCCCCTCATAGCACCAGCCTCCTGCTCAGTCCGGTCCATGACCCGACTCCAGTTCCAGGAAGGAAGCCAGATAAGAAGATGGTCCCCACTGGCCGGTGTGGCATTTCCTTCATGAGATGATTTGGGATTGGGCCACAGGATGAGGCTGCCACATTGGTTTGGAGTGACTCAAGTTGTTTATGTAAACATGGACCCACAAATATTTTCCCTGGCTACCATGTAGCCTAGCAGTAACCATACATCTAAATATTTTTAAATTATCACTCAAACTATATGTGCTGTGCTGTGTTGTGCTTAGTTTCTCAGTCCTGTCCGACTCTTTTTGACCCCATAGATTGTATGTAGTCCGTTAGGCTCCTCTGTCCATGGGGATTCTCCAGGCAAGAATAGTGGACTGCGTTGCCATGCCCTCCTCCAGGAGATTTTCCCAACCCAGGGATCAAACCAAGGTTTCCTGCATGCAGATGGATTCTTTACCATCTGAGCCACCAGGGAAGCCCGAGAATACTGGAGTGGGTAGCCTATCCTTTCTCCAGGGGATCTTCCTGACCCAGGAATTAAATCAGGGTATTCTGCATTGCAGACAGATTCTTTACCAGTTGAGCTACCAGGAAAGCCCCACTCAAACTATATATTATTAGGTAAATATGTTCTATTCTCCTTCCTCGACAAACAGATCTTTATTGCAATGAAAGGTAGGGGAACTGAGGTCATGGTCAAAGAGCTGAGCCATGGGGTGGCCCCAGTCAGTCATCAGCAGAGCCCAGGCTTTGTCCCCAGGATGAGGCTACTTCTGCCTCACTAATGGTCCTGCTCCCCAAGCATCCTTTAATGGATGTTCTCCTTCATATCATTTAGGTATGCATGGACCCTTATCCCAGAGCAATTGTGGGCCTCTTATCCAACCCCTGGCAACTAGGATCCTCTTCTTTTGGAGAAAGAAAGGGAAGAGGCAGGTTTCAGAAGGAGCGAAATCATTTGAAAACCCTGCCTGTTTCCAGCTCACCACCTTCCCTCCCCCCTTCATGGTCTCTGCTTGAGAAGGAAACCACTGGGAGTCCCAGTCTCCCAGTCTCCTCAACCTCCTTGCCTATCTGGCTGGAGTAGTGTCTGCCCCTGGGAGGAGCTGGCATGAGATTTAGAAGGTGGAAGAGAGAGGGAAGCATCATTCTCAGGGAGTAGCAGCTCTTGGGAAATGGTGGATTTGCTGTGACCAACCAAGGTGGTCAGAAGAAAGTTTTAGAAATCCCCGGGCATTGTGACCATTTTCTTTTTTTTCTGAACTATAGTTGCTTTACAAAGTTGTGTTAGTTTCAATTGTCCAGCAAGGTGAGTCAGTTATACGTATACATATATCCCCTCTTTTTCAGATTTCCTTTTCATTTAGGTCACCACAGAGCATTGAATAGAATTCCCTGTTCTATACAGTAGGTTCTCATTAGTTATCCATTCTATACATAGTATACATTTTATACGGAGTGGTGTATATATGTCAATCCCAGTCTCCCAATTCATCCCGATCCCCATTTCCCCCTTGGTATCGGTATGTTTGGTCTCTACATCTGTGTCTCTATTTCTGCTTTGTAAATAAGATCATGTGTACCAATTTTTTTCAGATTCCACATATATGCATTAATACTTGTTTTTCTCTTTCTGACTTACTTCACTCTGTATAACAGTCTTTAGATCCATCCACGTCTCTAGGTCCATCCACATCCCTACAAATGCCACCTGCTTCAGTGCTTCAGGTCAGGTCAACATCCCTGGATTTGGGGAGCAGCTCCTTTGACCTCTGATTCACACCCCCCTCCCCAGTTCTTTCAACTGTTACATGGACTCCTACTTCTGTAGTAAACCTCCCTGCCTAGAACATATAGAGAGGCTTCTATTTTCCTGAGAAAACTCACACCAATATAAAAGTCAATGCCATAAAAGAACATTGACTTTTGACTGGACTATTGATTTATGAAAAGTGTTGAATTTTAGAAAGGGATTTCTTTTTGTTCATTACTTTCCCAGAAGGGCCATGATCCAAAAATGGGCTGAATCTGTAACTCCAGTCAAAGAAGAAGCTGAGCTTTGGGGACAAGGGGCCCTGCCAGGTGGCCTGGCGGTGGCCCATGACTGTGCTTCTCCTGACCAGGACCATCTCCAGACCACTTTATCTTTAGAATCCTGCTTTGGGGGAGAGGAGAGAAATACAACCAGCTCCTCTTCAGAGGAGTCAGGAGACAGGAGGGGAGGGTTGAAGGAAGAGAAAGAAAGAAGACCTGCTATAACCAGACAGCCGAGCTCCACCTAATTAGACCTCTTACACTAATTTGGCCCAGGAGACCCTGACAACAGGCTGTGCCTCCTACAAACAGCCTAGTCCCCTAAGGACTACTCATTCCTCCCTTAGTAGGCATGGCAGATCAAAAAATGCCCCTGCCTAAAACATCCATGTCAAGTCCCTGAAACCTGGGAGTGTTACTTTATCTGGGAAAAGGGTCTTTCTGATGTTACTTGGGTATTGAAAAGAAGAGTTATCCTGGATTATTCTTGGGTCCTGAATCCAATGACAAGTGACCTTACCAGAGAGAGGCAGACTGCCAGTCTCACAGTACCAAGGACCTAGAGCTGGGAGGCGCTGCAGGAGGTTAGTCATCTGGTTAGACAGCTGGAAGGCTGTCACTAGGTGACAAGGGACAGTGGCATCAGCTGATTGGCTGTCCCCTTCCCATCCTCTTGACAGGCTGTGCATCCAGGGGATCAGCTTCACTCAAAGGCAGGGGAGCAGGACACATGGGAACTGAGATGGTTCGGGTCATTGACATGCATGAGTCTGCTGTGAACTCACACCCTCCTTAGGTTGGATTCACTAAAAACTGACTCTGAGCTGGAGATGCATCTGCAGGCTGTTCTTGAGGGGAACCTTTCCAGGAACAGCACCTCTGAGAAAGTGCAGGTTGCAGGGCTGGGCAGAGGGGAAAGCCAGACTCGGACACAGTGATCACAGAAGCCCAGCTGCTCCTAGGAACCGCCCCAGAGCTTGGATGGCCTTTCAAAGTTGTTCTGAATTACATTCCTCGAGGGACCAGCCACTGCAGACAGATGGCTCCTGGCCGGGGGTGGGGATATTATCTAAGACAAAGTCACTCTCTTTCCCAAAGGGCCATGCCAAGAAAGGGACTCAGCCATGAGCCATCAGCAACTCCTGATCCTTGCAGAAAAGAAGTGGGTGCTCCAGCCTGAATGGGAGAGCTGGGTAGCAAAGCATAGGACCACTGCACACATTCCTCGACACCCATACCTGATAGAAAACGACATCTGAGGACTTAGTAAGAAGCCACAGTAAGAATATCACTGGTGCTTTGATCACAGGATGAATATTCTTGAGATTTAGTAAGATACCAGAGTTGGAATGAGACTTAGCATTCATCTGGTCCAGAGGTGAGGAGTAGCATTTGTACTCTTCCAGTCTGGGCCATGGCAGACATCACTAATTGATCACAGCCTTCTCTCTTTGACGAGCCCGATGGCTGTGGTCTCCACAGTGCTTCTCTGCAAGACCTTCACGCAGCCAGGACCAATCAAAGGATGCTGACCTGCAAGAGGCCACTTACTGCCCGCATTTTCCAGAGGAGGTGCCGCGCAGAAGAGTGGGTTAGTTTCCAGTCCCCAATACACTAGAGGCAGAGCTGGGTGGGAGGCAGAGAGGTGCCTCCTCACGAGGGCTCCGTCCAACAGTGCCTGTCTCACAGGGCATCAGCCGCTGCCTAGAGAACAGTAGGCACCCAGCTCTCTCTCCTGATTCTATCCCTGTCTCCCGGAGCCAGGCCACAGCCTCAGGGTCAAGGTCTCACAGCCCCTGCTCTGACAGCCCCTTGGAACGGAGTGGGCGAGCCTGCCCCAGTGGTGATTTCTATCATCCTCTCAGCAGGTTAGCAAGGGCTTACAGTAATCTGCAGGCCGGCGCCAGGAGGCCTCCATTAAGCTTTATGGGATAATCCTGGTTGTATCGAAGACTCTTCCCCTAACTTGGGAGAAAAGAAAATTGACATGCTCAGAAACGGGAGGGGGAGAACCCCGGAAGAAGTCGTGGTCATTATGCTGCAATTTTTAATCCTCCGTGACAGCTGGGGATGGCAGCCAGATGTGGGGCCGAGCGCTCCCCTGACAGGAAGCCAGCGTCTGGAGGAGGTTGGGCAGGGGGAGCCCCCCGACCCAGTACCCACCATCCCCACCCCATGCTACAAATGCGGCATCCCAGAGCCGAGGAGTGACAAATCCAGGGACACCCACCGAGCCCCCCACCCCATGTCCCCATGTCCGGGACTCGTGACATGCGGGCCAGGGCTTTTGCGACCACATTCTGCCGCCTCCCAACCGGGTCAGCCGCAGCCGCACTGGTGACCAAGTGATGACACCAGCTGGTTTGCCCCTGCGGTGTGGCTCTAGGTCTCCCAGGGGCTGGCGCTAGGAGCTCTGTCTCCCCCTTGTGGCCAGACCACAGCTATGCCCAGAATGACGCTGTCCATCGTCAGCTGGAGGTGGGCAGCCAGGAGCGGGAAGGATAAGCTGACGAGCCAACCCTGCGACACGAGTCACCATCAGTTTCCTCATGAGAGACTCTTGGTCCAGTTTTCACCCCTTAATAGTAACAGAATGGACCTCAAACACCATTATGAGCTGAATTGTGTCCCCACAAAAATTCATGTGTGTGTGTGTGTGTGAGTGTGTGTGTGCAGGTGCTTAGTCGTGTCTGACTCTTTGGCAACCCTGTGGACTGTAGCCCTTCAGGTTCCTCTGTCCATGGAATTCGCCAGGCAAGAATACGGGAGGGGTTGCCATTTCCTACTCCAGGGGGTCTTCCCAAGCTGTATCTCTTGCATCTCCTGCACTGGCAGGCAGATTCTTTGCCACTGCACCTCAAGAAAAATTCACATAGTGAAGCCCTAACCCCTAGTAATTCAGTAAGTGATTGCATCTGGAGATAGTATCTGTACAGAGGTGACTAAGTTAAAATGAGGTTATTGGGATGGGCCCTAATCGAATCTGACTAGTGTTCTTATAAGAAGAGGATTAGGGCAGAGACACGGAGAAGGCAATGGCAGCCCACTCCAGTACTCTTGCCTGGAAAATCCCATGGATGGAGGAGCCTGGTAGGCTGCAGCATGGGGTCTCGCAGTCAGACACAACTGAGCGGCTTCACTTTCACTTTTCACTTTCATGCATTGGAGAAGGAAATGGCAACCCACTCCAGTGTTCTTGCCTGGAGAATCCCAGGGATGGTGGAGCCTGGTGGGCTGCCATCTATGGGGTTGCACAGAGTCAGACACGACTGAAGTAACTTAGCAGCAGCAGCAGCTGCAGGGCAGAGACATACAGACATAGAGAGAAGACAGCCACCTGCAAGCCAAAGAGGCCTGGGGAGAAATCAAGTTTGTGCGTGCTAAGTCACTTCAGTTGTGTCCGACTCTTTGCAAACCTATGGACTAAAGCCCACCAGGCTCCTCTGCCCATGGAATTCTCCAGGCAAGAATACTGGAGCGGGTCACCATGCCCTCCTCCAGGGGATCTTCCCAACCCAGAGATCAAACCCAGGTCTCCTGCAATGGAGGCAGATTCTTTACCACTAGCACCACCTGGGAAGCCCAAAATCGAGCTTGCTGACACCTTAGTATCAGATTCTCAGCCTCCAGAACTGCGAGGAAATTCATTTCCACTGTTTAGGCCTCCCAGCCTGAGGTCCCTTGTGACAGCAGCGCTAGGAAACAAAACCATACCCCATCCTTCTTTCTCCTCTGGCCCCTGATAACTCCCCCTACCCAGGTCTCTCTCCTTCATCTCTGAAGATAAGCCCTAACTATTCATTCTACAAATGTTTCCAGAGCATGACAGCGAACTAGTTCCTGGAGAGAGAGAAACGAATAAGAACTTTAATTCATTCAATAAATAATAGCTGAGCACCTATTAAGTACCTTACAGGTTCTGTTCCAGGCATTTGAATATGATTATACACAAGAAAGAAATGATCCTGCATTCAAGTTACAGGCAGTTTGGTCGGCGAAACGGTCAAGCAAACATCTAACACATCTTCCACCAAGTTCTGGGCGCAAGTACTATATGGAGTTTGACTGGGTGCCAGCTGCTCAGAGGAGGCAATAACAAACTCCCAGGAGAGTGGAAAGGAAAGGGCCCGGGGAGTCACGAGTGAGAGGTGATGCTCGTGCTAAACCTTGAAGAATGGGGAGGGATTCTCTCTCCTTCTTACTCTCCAGACAAGTGTCCATCCTCCAGCAGGGCTCGGCAGATATTTGCTGGCCACATGAGCAAAGAAATTAAAGCACACGAGTCTAGATGCATGGAGAGAAGGGAGGACAGAGGCAACGGATGGACAGGCAGTGGCAGAAAGAAGGCAAAGACAAGACACCTGCCCCAGAGCTGCTAGCCCTCCCCTATCTGACATCTGTTCTGGTCTAAAAGTTATTTATGGTATTTGGATGTTTTATTTTCCATCCAGCTTAATAATTACAATAGAACCCAAAGTGTGAGATAATGTTGCGTCATTCTAAAATGAGATTTAATTATTTTCCCAACTCATGAGAATTAATGGGCTCAGAGAAAACACATGCTTTCATGTAGCCATTTGGGCAAGCAGGTCTCTCCCTCCTAATTCCTCCAGTCCCTCTGAGGCAGGGTGCAAAAGGGGTGGAGATGGCGGCTTCTCCTCCCTGAGGGTGTGTGCCTCCAGGGGCACAGCTGCATGGGGTCACAAGTCCATGAACGTGGTCTGGCTGTTCCTCTGGGGGTGGGAGCATTCCCAGCAGTCAGAATGTTGTGGGTTTATTCGTTCAGCAGAGATTTGTGGAGTGCCTACTGTGTGCCAGGCATTGAGCATCCTAGGTCTCAAGGCCACGTGCCAGGCATCGAGCATCCTAGGTCTCGAGGCCAAGTTTCACACCAAAGCAGGTTCAGGGAAGAGCAAATGCAGAGATTCCAGAGAGGGAGGGATAGACAGCAGGTCGGGGTGGAAGGAGCAAGGGTGACAAGGGTGTGCTGACGTGGGAACATGCAGCAAAGGAGTCTTACGGATCAGCGTAAGGAACTGGATTTCATTTTTAAGGACAAAGGAAAACTATTGGAAGGTTTTAAGGGGTGGGCAGGGTCATAAACTATTTTTGATTCTTTAAAATTTATTTTATTGGAGACCTGGGTTCAATCCCTGGGTTGAGATCCCCTGGAGGAGGGCATGGCAACCCACTCCAGTATGTTTGCCTGGAGAATCCCCATGGACAGTGGAGCCTGGCGGGCTACAGTCCACGGGGTTGCAAAGAGTTGGACATGACTGAGCGACTTAGCACAGCACATAGTTGACTTACAATGTTGTGTTAATTTCTATTGTACAGCAAAGTGAACCAGCCATACGTATACATATGTCCACTCTGTTTTGGACTTCGTTCCCATTTAGGTCACTGCAGAGCACTGAGTAGAGTCCCCTGTGCTATACAGTAGGGTCTCTACACGTAGAAGCGTATATATGTCAATCCCAATCTTCCAGTTCACCCCCCCCTTTCCTCCTTAGTATCCATACATTTGTTCCCTACATCTGTGTCTCCATTTCTGCTTTGCAAATAGTTTCATCTGTATCATTTTCTAGATTCCACATACATGCATTAATATACGATATTTGTTTTTCTCTTTCTGGCTTACTTCATTCTGTATGACAGACTCTAGGTCCATCCACATCTCTGCAAATAGCACACTTATGTTCCTTTTCATGGCTGAGTAACTTTCCACTGTATATATAAGTGCAGCAGAGAAGTCTTGTAGATCAGAGTAAGGAACTGGATTTCATTTTAAGGGCAACAGAAAACTGTTTTTGATATTTTTAAAATGTATTATTGAAGTATACTTGATTTAAAATGCTGTGTTAATTTCTTCTCTACAGCAAAGTGACTCAGTTATACACATATATATACATATATATTGGTTCTTTTTCATACTCTTTTCCATTATGGTTTATCAGAGGATATTGAATGTAGTTCCCTGTGCTATATATTAGGACCTTGTTGTTTATTCAATATATATATTACTAATAGTTTGCGTCTTATTTTGCTTCCCTGATAGCTCAGTAAAGAATCTGCCTACCAATGCAGGAGACACAGTTTCCATCCCTGGGTTGGGAAGATCCCCTGGAGAAGGAAATGGCAACAGACTCCAGTATTCTTGCTTGGAAAATCCCACGGACAGAGGAGCCTGGCAGGCTACAGTCTATGAGGCTGCAAAAGAGTTGGATATGACTTGGGGACTGAACCACAACAATCTTATTTTTTATTATAAAATATCACTCTGGTTGCTGTGTAGAGACAGGATTGTGAGACTGATGGAACCTGGGGAACAGTGAGGGGTCCTCTGTAGCCAAGATGCCATGGATACTCCCAAAATTCTTTCTTGTCTCTTGATGCTCGCCCCCAATCACATCTCATTTTGTACAGCGCTCTGCAGCTAAGAAGGTCCTTCCACTTGATAACAACATTGGATTGTGACCCTCATAACAAATGCAAGAGACAGCACTGTCATCCTCATTTTCCAGAGGAGGAAACTGGGGCTCAGAGAGGTTGAGTGACATGTCTAAGCTTACACAGCTAGTTAGTGGCGGAGCCAGGGAATGGAAGAATATCGCTCCCTGATGAAAAAAATGGCAAATACACACACACACACACACAGGGTTTTGAGAGTGTGATGTTAAAATACACAATCCCTGCTGCTGCTGCTGCTAAGTCGCTTCAGTCGTGTCCAACTCTGTGCGACCCCATAGACGGCAGCCCACCAGGGACAATCCCTAGTGGCAAGTTTTTTGGACAAAAGTCCAGAATTTTTACAGCCTAATGTCCTTCCTGCCCACATTCTTTAAAGAAGTTCCCAGCGTGACTCAGTCCCAGTCCAACAAGGCGCTTGGTATTCAGGCCATTTCCAGGGCCAGGATGGAGGGGCAGATGGGCACCGGCTTTGGAGCCACAGATCCTCAAACGGAATTCCAACCCAGCGGCTTCCGGAGTGGCCCACTTAGACCCCTCTGTCTCCTCAACCACCGTGGGATTAACCCAGCTTTAGGGTGGCTGCAGGGCCTGGGCGCTTTCTCTGACTCTAGGGCGGGAATCTTTCTCGTTGGGGCTAGTATTCTGAAACATCTCAAGGTTCCTGGGGGTTGTGGGACACGTGGGTGCGGACGGTGGGGACACTCGGAAGCCTGAAACCTCTGTTCCTTTGCAGCCCAGAGTCCGACTGCCTCTCTGCTCAGGCCGGGCTGGGGATCCTGCAGTTCTATCCTGGCCTCGGCCCGGGCAACACCGCCACCTAGTGGTGACTCTCGCCTCTCCAGGATGCGGCTTCGTTTTGGGGAATTGCCTGGGCCGATTCAATGGACATGAGTCTGAGCAAGCTCCGGGAGTTGGTGATGGACAGGGAAGCCTGGCCTGCTGCAGTCCACGGAGTCGCAAAGAGTCGGACACTACTGAGCGACTGAACTGAACTGGGCAGATTCGGACTCAGCAGGTCGGGGCTGGGGCCTGAGACTCTGCATTTCCAAGGCTCTCCCAGGAGAGGCTCCTACTGGTGGTCCTCGGACCCCACTCTGAGTGGCAGGGGGAAATGGCATTCCTGAGTGGTGCTGAGCAGCGGGAAGACTGGTGGGAGCCCATCCAGGAGGATCGGAGGTTGTCAGTGTTCCCAGAGGGCACAGCCTATGGGTGAACTAAACAGAAGAAATGGAGTTGGACTGAGTATTACCCGATAGCGCCCACAGGGAGAGAGCGCCCACAAGCGCCAGAGACAGGAGCAGGTGCTGGGGATGCAAAAAGAAGAGCTTAGTCTGCACTAAAGTCGTTGGGGTGGGAAAGCTTATTTCTTCGCACTCTTAGAACAGGGACTATTTCCAGAAAGTCCAGCAGGGGGCAGGAGAAGGACAATATCGCAGAAAGGGCACAGGATTCCGTGTTCACAGGCCAACGTGAGATACATGGAGATAGTAGCATGGATGCGTATACGCTACCATATGTAAACAGATAGCCAATGAGAGTTAGCTGTATGACTCAGTTAACTCAAACTGGGGCTCTGTAATTACCTAGAGAGGTGGGAATGGACAGGAGGTGGGATGGAGATTCAAGACAGAGGGGACTTATGTACACCTCTGGTTAATGCATGTTGATGTATGACAGAAATCAAACCAGTATTGTAAGCCAATCATCAATCAATTAAAAATAAATGAATATTTTTAAATTTTTTAATAAAAAATAAAATAGAAATATTTGTCATTAAAAAAAAAAGGCCAGTGTGCTACTCCTGGTTGTGTGACACCAGGTTGCATGACCACAAACAAATCCTTTTCTTAGGCCTCAACTTTTGCCAAAAAAGGTACAGGGGGAGACAGGGGAGTGCCACTGGTTGAGATCATCTATAAGAAATTCTCTGGTAATAAGATTTCAAGATTTGCAAGATGGTTACATAGCAATTAGGCACACAGACTACTAGACTGCCTGGGTTTGCAGTCTTGTCTCTGCCAATCACTAGCCCTGTGACATTGGGCAAGTTACTTAACTTCTCTGTGCCTCAGTTTCCTCCTCTGTAAGAAAAGACATAAGCATAGTGTGTACTCATTGAAAAGAATAAGGAAATTGGTATGTAAAACACCACCTGGCCCTTCGTAAGTGCCAAGTGAATGCTCGGTCCTATTATAATGTGAAGTGCTCTGAAGTTCTTATCAGCCCTTTAAAAATCTCATTAAGCCAGGCAGACTGGGAGGAATTCTAAAATGGTGAACATTCCAAATTAGAAATACTTTGAAAGCAAGGGAGTTTTTAAACGCCAGGCATGATTTTCCTGCTCCCTTTTTTTCTGGCCACCTAGCAGCTTTGTAGGGGGAAATTCTCAACGAGTTTCCCTGCACTCATCCCTATGACCCAAGTTTGGCCAATCAGAGAACTATGTTCCCAGGTTCAGTGATTGGTCCAGGAGGGAGCACGTGACCCAGGCCAGGCCAGTCACAGGACTCTCTGGGGCTTTTACCAGCCAGAGGTACTGGGAGAGACACTCTTTTTTGGGGGGTCAGTAAAATCCTGAAGCTACTTGGTCATCAAAACTGTTATAGGGAGAGCGCCTACCTGAGAAGGGCGCCAAAACAGAAATTTGAGCTGAAAGATGGAAAGAGAGTTCTGAGAGCATCATTTGAATTCATGATCCAGCCATTCCTGACTCCAGACACCCACACTTCTGAGTTATATATGCCAGTAATTTTTTTTTTAATTTCTTAAATTGGATGGAGTTGGTTTCACCTCAGAGTTTACAAAGGAGTTCTATGATGGGTCTTACAGAATTCTTGTCTTCTATCCTGTGATGCCCAAACCTGACGTCCCTTTCTTGGTGGAGGAGAAGGACTTCTCTAAAGACAATCACATTCGCAACTGGGTGTTGTTTTTGCTTTGGCTCCATCCCTTTATTCTTTCTGGAGTTATTTCTCCACTGATCTCCAGTAGCATATTGGGCACCTACCAACCTGGGGAGTTCATCTTTCAGTGTCCTATCTCTCTGCCTTTTCATACTGTTCATGGGGTTCTCAAGGCAAGAATACTGAAGAGGTTTGCCATTGCCTTCCCCAGTGGACCACATTCTGTCAGACCTCTCCACCATGACCTGTCCCTCTTGGGTGGACCCACATGGCATGGTTTAGTTTCAGTGAGCTAGACAAGGCTGTGGTCCATGTGATCAGATTGGCTAGTTGTCTGTGATTGTGGTTTCAGACTGTCTGCCCTCTGATGTCCTCTTGCAACATCTACCGTCTTATTTGGGTTTCTCTTACCTTGGATGTGGGGTATCTCCTCACAGCCACTGCTCCTAACCTTGGACATGGGGTAGCTCCTCACAGCTGCTGCTCCTGACCCTAGACTTGGGATTTCTCCTTGCTGCCACTCCTGTGCCGGCTCCTTAGTTTTCAACATTCAGAAACTAAGATCATGGCATCTGGTCCTGTCACTTCATGGCAAATAGATAGGGAAACAGTGGAAACAGTGGCTGACTCTACTTTTTGGGGCTCCAAAATCGCTGCAGATGGTATTGCAGCCATGAAATTAAAAGACACTTACTCCTTGGAAGGAAAGTTATGACCAAACGAGACAACAAATTAAAAAGCAGAGACATTACTTTGTCAACAAGGGTCCATCTAGTCAAGGCTATGGTTTTTCCAGTGGTTATGTATGAATGTGCTGCTACTAAGGCACTTCAGTCATGTCCAACTCTGTGCAACCCCATGAACTGCAGCCCACCAGGTTCCTCCATCCATGGGATTTTCCAGGCAAGAATACTAAAGTGGGTCGCCATTGCCTCCTCCAGTATGGATGTGAGAGTTGGACTATAAAGAAAGCTGAGCACCAAAGAATTGATGCTTTTGAACTGTGGTGTTGGAGAAGACTCTTGAGAGTCCCTTGGACTGCAAGGAGATCCAACCAGTCCATCCTGAAAGAGATCAGTCCTGGGTGTTCATTGGAAGGACTGATGCTGAAGCTGAAACTCCAATCCTTTGGCCACCTGATGCAAAAGCCGACTCATTTGAAAAGACCCTGATGCTGGGAAAGATTGAGGGCAGGAGGAAAAGGGGACGACAGAGGATGAGATGGTTGGATGGCATCACCGACTCAATGGACATGAGTTTGGGTAAACTCTAGTAGTTGGTGATGGACAGGGAGGCCTGGCATGCTGCGTGCATGGGGTCACAAAGAATCAGACACGACTGAGCAACAGAACTGAACTGAACCGAAGACAGTGATGTTGCTTATTGATTGTCCATTCTCAAAGGGAGGTTCCTAGATTAGCAGCCACAGCATTGACAGGGAACTTGTTAGGAATGCAAATTTGGCCCCCAACCCAGACCTGGGCTTTCCTGGTGGCTCAGCAATAAAGAACCCACCTGCAATGCAGGAGATGTGGGTTCAATCCCTGGGCCAGGAGGATGCCCTGGAGAAGGAACAGCAGTATTCTCACTCCAGTATTCTTGCCTGGGAAATCCCATGGACAGAGAAGGCTGGCAGGCTACAGTCCATGGGGTCCCAACAGAGTCGGACACAACAGAGCAACTAAACAACAACAACCCAGACCTGCTGCTTCAGAAACTCTGAGGGTGGGAATCATGAATCTGTTTGAACAAGTCCTCCAGGAGATTGTGGTGTAGGGTGAAGCAAGAGCACTTCTTTCAAAAGTGAACACATCAGCTTCATTTTAGTTTAATTAGGTGTTTGCTGAGCCGTTTGCCAGGGTGGGGGTGCAGAGATGGGCCAGGTGAGGGCCTTGACCTCAAAGAACTCCCAGATTGGTGGTAACAGCCAAGTCAGCTCTCCACACCCGCTGAACCAACAGCTCAGAGTCAGGGGCATTTGTAAGCATCATTTTTGTTTCCTTGGTGGTGGCCAACACTTTGAAACACTCCAGGGAGACACCCTCTGCATCTCAAAGGCTCCTAATCTCGCTTCAATATCCAGCTTCCCTGCTATATAGCACAGGGATCTCAGCCTGGTGCTCTGTGATGACCTAGAGGAGAGGAATGGGGTGGAGGGGGAGCTAAAGAGGGAGGGGATAGATGTATACAAGTGGCTGATTCCCACTATAGAGCAGAAACCAACACAACATTGTAAAGCAATTATATTCCAATAAAATAGATACATAAAATAATAATAAACTTTAAACAAAATCCAGCTTCAATGTCACTTCCTTGAGGCCTCCCAGCAGAATTTAATTAGACTCCTCACCCAGCGGGACTCAAGACCTAATCGCATTGTATTATATTAGCAGTGCTTGTGAAACTGGTCTCTCCCACTTAACTGTGGGAAATTTGAGGGCAGGCACTATGTTCTGTTCCTTGGCTGCCCCAAGCACCCAGCACAGGGTCTGGCACACAGCAGAAGTTAATATATGTTCGATGACTGCGTTAAGAAGGGAATTAAAGGCAGCCCTGAGAGGGACCACACTTCACCGTTCTATGTGGGGTCCCAGAGCCGGCAGCGTCAACACCAGCGTCCCCTGGGAGCTTGTAAGCAACTGTGCAATTCCAGGACCCTCCGGACCTGCTGAGTCAGAATCTGCATTTTAACAAGATGCCAAGGTGTGCATTAAAAGTTTGGAAAAAACCCTGTAAGAGGCTATCTCACTCCCTTTGTTTTCATGTTCAAGGAATTATCACTGGGGTTGGTTTTATGATAAAGAACACATCTATAGATGCCATCAGCTGAAATCATTTTCTTCTCTCGTGGGGAAACTTCCAAACTTGATACCTTCTGAAAGACAGAGTGGCCCACGGACAGACAACCCTCAAATTTCCTCTCGCCCAGGACACAGCGGCTGGGCAGCATTCTGAGAAGGGAATGGGAGATATCGCTTCCTCTCTTGGCCAGGCTCTCGGCACTGCAGAGACTTCCAAGAAAGATACACAGAGCTTAGTTCTGGTCGAAAAGCCTCCACTCATCTAAGAATGCGATCAATAACGGCCAGGGAAAATCGGTGGCGCCCGGAGATCGATCTTGCTGTGTATTTATGGAGCTCAGATCCCAGGGAGGTGTGGGGGTGGTGGAGGATGGGACAGCCTCTGTGCCTGCTTCCCGGAGATCCTGATTCCCTTCCCAAGAATTATGGGGTGTCCTTTGTCTCTGCTCGATAACACCCTGGAGTTACAGAGCCATTTAGAAACGAATTGGTTCATTTTTCTCCCTCCCCCTTGCTCACAGTGACAGGTCGCCCCGGCCCAGGAGTCATTAAAGGAACGGATTGGACACTTGGCCCATTCCATCTGGCCCATGTCTGGCTCCACCGGCCTCCCTCTGTCACCAGCAGGCCCTAAAGCTTTCACTCCTCATCAGAGATATAACATTGTAGAAGAAAAAATAGTTGAAATATTGAGAGGTAGGTATTTTATTTTATTCCAAGTATTGTTCCCCCACTTGGATGAAGAACATTGCTTTTTTTTTTTTTTTCTGAAAACGTTTCCATTTTACACTTCTCTAAATGTACCATACGTAATAGTCCCATGAGCAGATAGTGACAAGACTGGGTTTATTTTTGCTAAAATTAAACAGACTGCAAGGGACTTCCCTGGGTGTCCCAACTGTTAAGAATCCACCTTGCAGTGCAGGGGATGCAGGTTCCATTCCTGCTTGGGGAACTAAGACCCCACCTGCCATGCAGCAACTAAGCCTGCATGACCCAGCAAAAGAGTTCACACCAACACAGTGAAGATCCCACGTGCTTCAACTAAGACCCCAGGTAGACAAATAAATGAATACATAGTTAAAATAAACTGACTGCAAGCTGATTGCCAGAGTAGGGCTTCCCAGGTGGCGCTAGTGGTAGAGAATCTGCCTGCCAATGCAGGAGATACAAGAGACACGGGTTCAGTTCCTGGGTGTGGAAGATCCCCTGGAGCAGGGCACAGCAACCCACTCCAGTTTTCTTGCCTGGAGAATCCCATGGACAGAGGAGCCTGGCAGGTTACAGAGAGTCGGACATGACTGGAGCAACTTAGCATGACTGCAAGAGCAGGACTGAGACAAAACATTTAACCTCCTCAACCTGCTTTCCCATCCACAAGGTTGATAATCCCAACTGCTAAGATCATTTCAAGGAAAGTGCTTCTTACAATACCTGGAGGTACCCAGTAGTTATTAATTCTTTTCCATCTACAAAGTATTACTGTAAGAGTATTAAGTGCGATTTACTGAGCTTATCTTGTGGCTCAGCTGGTAAAGAATCCACCTGCAATGCAGGAAACCTGGGTTCGATCCCTGGGTTGGGAAGATCCCCTGGAAAAGGGAATGGCTACCCACTCTAGTATTCTGGCCTGGAGAATTCCATGGACTATATAGTCCATGGGGTCAGAAACAATCAGACACGACTGAGCAATTTTCACTTTCACTTCACACTGAGCTTACACATCTCAGGCTCTCCATGAAGTCGGCATCACTTGTCACAGGGAGTAGCCTGTGCCTTGGTTAAGGCTTTGGCAACACCACTTATTAGCTGGAATGAGACATGGGGTGAGTCATCTACCCTCGCTGAGCATCCTCCTCTGTGAAATAAGGATGCTAATAAGGATACCACACAGGGATGGAGGAGAGAGTAACATAAGAATATATTTAGAAACCCATTAGGTGCAGGGCTTGGAAGGGGGTGAACCAATATCACATTTAATCTTTTTAAGATTTTTTTTAATGTGAACCATTTTTTTAAAGTCTACTGAATCTATTACAATATTGCTTCTGTTTTATGTTTTGGTGTTTTGGCCATGAGGCATGTGGGATCTTAGCCCCCCAACCAGGGATCAAACCCGCACCCCATGCATTGGAAGGTGAAGTCTTAACCACTGGACCACCAGGGAAGTCCCCGTGTTTAATCTTCACAGGAACCTAGGTTGGAGTGTCTGTCCCTACTATACCAGAGAGGACCCTGAGACTCACCTACAGTATCTGCTTGAAGTCACACAGCCAGCAAGCAGTAGAGCCAGGAATTAAACTCGGGGATCTGACACCTCTGTACTGCACTGATTTCTGAGTCAAACCAGCTCAGCTTCAGAGAAACCACTTAGAGATGCCCCCACAGCCGCCCTTGAAGGTGGGGAGCCCTCTATGCTTGCAGGCAGGTAACAGAGCAGGGCGACCTTGACCCAGAGGTGAGTTGGATGCTCGAAGCTTCCATGAGCCTCTTCTCCTCCCTCTCCACTCTGCCCTGCATCTCAGAGGCGAGTCTCAGCTATAAGAAGAGGCTGCCTGGTCCTCTGCTCCCTGTAGGGAGCAGCCAATGGGAGGCAGCAGAAGGAGACTAGAGGGCAAGAGGAGAGAGAATCTGGAATATATATTCCCCTACTCCCTCCTTCCTCAACCCAAAGCCCCCGGTCCTGGTGGCCTCACTTATAGCTACAACTCTCTGAGGGTCCCAAACAGCACCTTCCTTTGTCCATTCAAGCCGAGGGCTGATGGTGCTTTCCAGGAGCTTCCAGGCCCAGGAAGCTTTACCAGCCTGAAGGTTTCCTGGCTCTACCCCACCTTGTATGCAGCCCCCTGATTAAATGCCCTCCTCTCCTGCCTGGAGAAGGACTGACTTTTCACTGAAGTCCTCCGGAGCTAGGCCAGGTGGGCAAGTAGAACACATGCCTGGCCTGGGCTGCCGCTCCTCACGCCCCTGAGGTCCCTGTGGTCTTTGGCACAGCTAGCCACACAGCTCTCAGGCCAGAGGGAAGAGAGTGGGCCAAGGCTGGAGTTTCCTTGGACAGGGTTGTGTGGGTCTGGCCTTTCTGCCAGTTGCTGAAGGGCCCGTTTCTTATGGAAAAACCCGAATAAGCTCTTTGGCCAAATCAATAGTACTTTTTTTCAGAGGGGTTTCCTCCCAGGATGGATAAGGGTCTCACAAAAGGACTAGCCCAGGTGTGAAGCTAAGATGGTCAGCAGGATGGGGGTCTTGTCTCTGGGGTGGTATCAGCAAGGGGGGCAGTCAGTGGGTAGGCTGGGGCCCCTTGTCTTGTCTAAAGGGAGTTAGCCACAGTTGGGCCATCCAAGGAAGGAGTCCTGGGCACAGGAGCGAAGGTACCTCAGGAGACGTCGGAAGGTGTGGTCCGCAATGGGGCCTTACTGTGCCAGGGAGAAAGGCACTGGCCAGTGGATAAGGAATTGGGAGAAAGTCTGAACTCTGGGGATGGAGTTTGTTGTGGTTGAGTAGGGTCTTGGGACCCCTACACTATGGACTGGCTGGGGGTGGGGGGGTGGGGGTGGTCAAGAATGAAGCCAGACTCTGTAGGCAGCTGCAATGCACATAGAAATCAGGCGCAAGTCAAGGCTGGAGCAGTCTTGGCCGAAGGGAGGAGGAAGTTTGCAAAACAGCCGCTGTGAAGACTCCCATGACCCAGCTCACATGCTCCAGATCCCAGGCTTGTGACTTGCTGGTGGGCCTGTTCCTCCTACCTACCCTTAATCCTATCAAGCTGAGGTCACAGAGCTGGTAATTGACAGAGGCAGGATTTAAACCCAAAGTCAACCATGGTGATCCCAGGACACACACTTCTGTTCTGGATGGCCGACCACAGAATAGCAAACCCAGAAGAACTCCTGAAATCTTTAGGTCACCTCTGTTCATAGTGGAGGATTATTCTCAGACCTGGAGAGGACAGAGGTCCTGCTTCGGTAGAGCCGTGACTGCAACACACCAGCCAGTGAGAACATGGTCTCTCAAGGTGGTTTCTGGACCCATCATCCCCTTAGCCTACTGCCTCTCCGAACGAGGCTCTCAGTCCATTCAGGCAGCTATTACAAATATGTCACAGATGGAGTGGCTTATAAACAACAGAAATGTGTGCTTCACCATTCTTGAGTCTGGCAAATCCAAGATCAAGGTGCCCATAGATTTGGTGTTAGTGAGGGCCAAGTTCCTGGCTCAGAGATGGCTGCTTTCTCAGTGTAACCTCATGGTATAGAAGAGACTAGGGAGCTCTCTGGAGTCTCTGTAATAAGGGCAGGAATCCCATTCATGAGGCTCCACCCTCAGGACCTAAGCACCTCCCAAAGGCCATGCCCCCTAATACCATGCCATGAGGAGGAGTGCTAACATTTCAACATATGAATTTGGGGGCTGGCACAAACAGCCAGTCTGCAGCAGAGGGACTGTCTGTTTCCTTCAGTCCTCACTTCCTGCGGTGTGTCTTCATCATCAAGCATCCCTGAGACCCCAAGGGACATCCATACCCTCTGGATCTTTGTTTCCTTTATTGAAATCCTGGATCCAGACTGGGTGATGGCCGCTGTCTGGGATCGTCTCCTTTTCATTCTGTTAGGAAGATGCCCACAGCCCAGAATTTCCTAAGGAGGCGAGAGAAGAAGGAAAAGATTCTGCTTTCTCTGATAAACCAGGAAAGGATCATTAAGCACTCAAAAGTGTAAAGCCACACAAAAATGCTTAATAATTGCCAGAGATTATTTGTGAGGACTAGTAGAGAGAAAAGAAATGGAGGAAATGAATGATTTCAAGCCTGCAAAGTGGTTTTGCTCCCAGAGGACCCAAGAAAGACACTTCAACTCCCTTTGAAGACAAAATGAAAGATTTTGAAGCCAAGGGCTGGGAGCTGCAGGGTGGGGGAGAGGTGGGGGATGGCTGGCTTCACTGGAGGACGGAAGGATGGAAGGATGTAGGTCAATATCATTCCCTACGGAAATGGGCGGGGCCATGCTGAACAATCCCAGCCCCCAGTCCCTATTTGAAGAGACTTTTAAACAACAAAGTGAGAGCAAATGTTTACCAGAAACATTACAGAACAGGGATTAATAGCATTATATTCAAAGACATCATATAAATAGATAAGAAAAAAGATTAACTCCTAGTGGAAAAATGAGGAAAGAACTGACAGTTTATAAAAGGAAAAAAAAATGAATTTCACTCTCTCTGAATAAAACTGTATAAAAAGAAAAAACATAGTTATTCACTTAACAAACACAGAGCACTTTATGTTCAACATTATAATAGATTTTAAGGATATGGAGACAGCTAAGTCAGAGACCTCAATCCCAAGGATCTTGTTTGTTGTCAAATGAGGAGGAGATATACACTAACAATTACGGTAAAACACAGTTGGCTTCATGGAAACTTCAACAGGGAGTGACTGACTCCCAGCATCCGAGGAGTGCGGGGGAAGTTTCTTGGAAGGCTGGGGAGAAAGATATTTGAATGAGTCTTGAAGGGTTCCATAGAAGCTAGCTAGGTAGACACAGAGAAGGCAGAAAAGTCCAGGTAGAGGAAATTGTATATATGTGGTTGACAAAATCACTGCCCCCAAAGATGCCCACATCCTAATAATCCCCAGGATCTGTGAATTTGTTGTCTGACATGACAAAGGGACTTTGCAGAAGTGATCAAGGTTAAGGACCTTGAGATGGAGAGATTAGCCTAGGTTATCCCCAGTGAAAGTGCTTGTCGTTGAGTCGTGTCCAGCTCTTTGCAACCCCATGGACTGTATGTAGCCCACCAGGCTCTTCTGTCCCCAGAATTCTCCAGGCAAGAATACTGGAGTGGGTAGCCATTCCCTTCTCCAGGGTATCTTCCCAACCCGGGGATCAAACCTGGGTTCCCTGCATTGCTGGCAGATTCTTTACCATCTGAGCCACCAAGGAAGCCCAGGTTATCCACGTGAGCCCCATCTAATCACACGTGTCCTTCCTTCCTGGCTGTAGTCAGAGGGACGTGTGATATACACGAAGACCAAAGAGATGCAACACTGCCAGCTTTGAAGGTAGAGGAGAGGGGCCAAGGCGTGTGACAGGCCCCAGAAGCCGAACAGATAAGGAGAGAGATTCTCCCCAAAATGAAAGGAGAGAAGCCCAGCCAGCACATTGTTTGCACTCAGGGAGACATGCTTCAGACTTCCAGCTCTGTGAGGAATGTAACATAATAAATTCAAGCTGTTTCAAGCCACCCAATTTGGGGTAGTTTGTTACAGCAGCAATAAGAAGCTAATACATGGTGCGAAGGTATATAAGACAGAAATGCAGGGAGATCCCTGGTGGTCCAGTGACTAAGAATGCCACGTTCCCAGGGCAGGGGGCCCAGGTTCAATCCCTGGTTAGAGAACTAGATCCCACAGGCCACAGTTAAGAGTTCTTGTGCCACAACTAAAACCTGGCACAGCCAAAGGAGGGGGGACACAAAAATTCATACAGGAGGAACTACAGTGAGAATAGCCTTCCCAAGTGGCGCTAGTGGTAAAGAAGCCACCTGCCAATGCAGGAGACTTAAGAGATGTGGGTTCAATCTCCGGGCTAGGAAGATCCCCTTGGAGGAGGGCAAGGCAACCTACTCCGGTATTCTTGCCTGGAGAGCCCCATGGACAGAGGAGCCTGGTGGGCTGCAGTCCATAGGGTCACAGAGAGTCAGACACGACTGAGCGACTAAGCGCCAATGCGTGCACAGGGCGATCAGGGGTGTGCTCTGGAATATTTATTGACTGCCTGCCAAACATCAGTTCCTCTTTTCTGCTTTGCACAAGATCCAGTGCCCACCATTTTGGGGCTCATAGACCAAGAGAAGACACAGACCAGTGAAAGAAAAGTGACAAAGGGCTCAAGGGAGGGCAAGACCGGGCTGCCTGGGGGACTGGGTCACGGCTCCATTGGGAAGGGGACCATTGGGTTGGTTGGGTCTGGCAGAGTAAGTAGCCACTGGCCTGGGAGAAGGGCCTTCCAGGCTGAGGAACAACATGAACTAAAACAATGAAAATATCTCAGCATCTTTGGGGCGCTAAAATCCGTAAATCCATGTCCTGAGGTCAGGATGCGGTGACAAGTAGGGGTTCCCGTGAGCAGGTGGAGGACAAGGACTCTTGCCACCAACGGGCCTCTGTCTCTGTGTTTTCCACAGGCAGGGTACCCATCATTGAGACAAAACTAAAGTAGCTCAAATAGCAGGAATGGACCTGATTCCAGCATTAAACTCAAGTTACCTAAAGCCCTCCAATCCTGGAGAAAGATCAGCCCAGAAGCCCAGAGCAGGCCTGAGCCTTCTGGTCAAAAAGCTGTAGTTGTGGGGGACGAAGGTAGAGGGTGGGGAGCAGACAGGTCATGGCCACTGAAGGCTCCTTCCCACCAGAGGCCAGGCTCTGTTTTCCTGCGTCTTCAGAGTGCAGGCAGAATCAGTAGCTCCGACCAGTGCCTGGACACCCCCTACAACGCCCCTCAGCACTTTGGAAAAGGTGACTCCTTCTTCCTTCCTTCTGGGCCCATGAGGCTAATCATAAAATACTCTCTGCTTCCCAGTCCATAGGAGAAAATGCCTTCTAAATCCATTAAGTTGCTAATGCGTACGTTCGCAGACCAGAAAGAAAGGTGCCGGATTGATGGATGTACTTGTCATATTTATGGTTTGTAGCCATGTGATTAATGGGCTTTGTGGTTTATAATGCAATGCTCATTTCACTCTCCTCTTTAAGCCCCGGGTGATGTATAGGACCCAGCATTGCTGTTGCATTTCAATGGCATGACAGTGATAACATTTTATCACCCTGGACTATCAATTAGTCTCCTTTGTGAAAAGGCAGTCCCAGATTCAGTATGGGGACAGGATGGGGAGACGGGGACGCCCCTTGAGAGCATCTGTGCCTCACCATCTGGAGATCACAGACTTTCTCCCTGAGAACCGCATCCCAGCTCATCTCTACGACGAGAGGCCACAGGCCTTTGGAGCTGGACCATCCACCCCAGAGCCTCCTCTCACCCCTCACCAGGCTGCTCATGGCTCCTTGGGTCTCTTTATGTCCTCCCCAACCTCTCTGATCGGCTTCCACATACAGCCTCAGAGGAACTCTTATGAGTCGAACTGTCAACTGTGTCCTTGCCCGCTGCCCCCACCCCCCACCAAATTCATCTGTTACAGCCTTAACCCTCAGAACCTCAGAATGTGACTGCCCTGGACATAGACCTTTTTTTTTTTACTTTTTATTTTGTACTGGGGTATGGCCAATTACGGAGAAGGCAATGGCACCCCACTCCAGTACTCTTGCTTGGAAAATCCCATGGACGGAGGAGCCTGTTAGGCTGCAGTCCATGGGGTTGCTAAGAGTCAGACACGACTGAGCGACTTCACTTTGACTTTTCACTTTCATGCATTGGAGAAGGAAATGGCAACCCACTCCAGTGTTCTTGCCTAGAGAATCCCAGGGACAGTGGAGCCTGGTGGTCTGCCGTCTATGGGGTCACACAGAGTCGGACACAACTGAAGTGACTTAGCATAGCATGGCCAATTAACAATGTTGTGATAGTTTTAGGTAAACAGCGAAGGGACTCAGCATACTTATACACAAATCTGTTCTCCCCCAAACTTCCCTCCCATCCAGGCTGCCCCATAACACTGAGCAGAGTTCCATGTGCTGTTCCGTGGTTCTTTAAAGAGGCAATTAAGTTACGATGAGGTCCTTAGGGTGGGCCCTAATCCCTTGTGATTGATGTCCTTATAAGGAGAGAGATTAGGACACTGACACACACAGAGGGACGACCATGGGAAGACACCGGGAGAAGACGGCCGTCTGCAAACCTAGGAGAGCAGCCTCAGGAGAAACCAGCCCTGCCGACACCTTGATCTTGGACTTCTAGCCTCCAGAACTGTGAGGACAGAAATTTCACTGCATAAGCCCCCCAAGTCTGGGTGCTTGGTTGTGGCAGCATGAACAGAATAATACAAGGATGCCCTTTCACATTCACATCCTTTCCTAAAACCTCCACTGTCTTCATTACATTCTCGCTGTGTGGCCTCGGGCATCCCAGTTAGCCTGCCTGAGCCTCAGTTTCCTCATCTGTAGAATAGAATGAATAATAATTACCTGCAGACTGGTTGAAAGTATTAAACTGCCTTGGCTCAGCAGCTGAGAGACACCCTGTGCTGAAGCCTCAAAGAACACAATTCTGTTGGGCCGTCTAGTTGCTGCTCCCCTGGGCCAGACTGCCCTTCCCCTCACTTCTTATTTTCTCCAGGGAAATCACGTGCCTCCTTCGAGTCCCAGCCTGGATGCCCCCTCTTCTCTAAAACTTCTCTGATTCTTCAAGAAGGCGTGATTCCTCTGCCACTTCTCTGCACTCATCTCCTTGCACCTGTGCCTGCTTCTCTGCTCACAAGCCTTGTCTCACCAGGGCAGGTAAGTTCATTTAGGGTGGGACATGACCTTACCACTTCCCTCTATCACCCACACCTAGTACAGGGCCAGCACACAGCAGGTGCACAATGTGAGGTCCTGGAAGGGCCAAGGGCAAGCTGAGCAGGAACCTGGGAATAGTTACGGAGACCCTGGGAACCAGACAGGGCCCAGCCAGTTAGGAAGGCCTGGCGTGGGTCTCGCCTACTCACCTGCACTTTGATCTCATCCTCTCTCTTGACCTCCATCCCCTGTTCCACTTCTGCCCTGGGTCCTTCATTCCACAGATATGAACCAACACCCACAATGTGCCAGGTGCTAGATACACAGAGAGAGCTCCTGCCTTTGTGAGCGGGCAGCCTGGTGGGACATTCAGTAATAAATAAGTCAGTGCAGAGATGCACAATTCCAAGTTTGACAAGAGCTAGGAAGACCAACAGGGAAATGAGGACCAAAAAAGTGAGACCCACTCCAAACTGGGTGTTAGGGGATCTTCTCCAGGGAACTGGTGTTCACACTCAAGGCAAAAAAAAGAAAGGAATGAAGGCTAATTTCAGTCCCTACTTGCCCCCTGTGGTAGGCAGCCTCTTGTGCAGTTCACAACCTGTGCAACCAAATGCAGTATACGAGGGTCCCATTTCTGGACTTGTTAAGCCAACCAGACTTCCTGATTTTGAACTTCTGTGCTTCCTAGGGCCTAAGTTCAGTTTCATCATTTGTCCCCTCCCACTCTTGGCTATTGAGATGACTCCCTACCTCACAGATTCGGCTCTTGATTCTGGAAAGCAGACGTTGGTTTGAGCTCCTGGCTGGTGTTTCTAGAAGCTAGTGTCAGCCCCCAAACAAGAGCACACAGAGACCCAAGTGGAACATTCATCGGTGAGGGAGAAGTTAGCACACAGAGGAAGCAAAAGGGAACATTGGCTGGGAGTCCCTTAAGGCAGGGACCACACCGCCATCACCTCTGGATCCCCAGCGGTCACCTGACAGCTGGCACAGAACAGGCATGAAGCAACACTGATGCGTGGGGAGGAAGGCTGAGGGAGGGGCAGTGTGGGGGGCAGAGGGAGGGAGGAAAGCAGAACCATGAGGACAAGAATCCAGGCAAGCAGTCAGAGCAGCAGATCCACAGGACAAGGGTGGAAAGAGGGACTGAAATTAAAGCCACGGGTGTCATCCAGGTGAGAGATGACAGTGAGATCAATGAACACAGTCAGGACATCACCAAGATACACCTGCTGCCAGATGGTGCTAGTGGTAAAGAGCCTGCCGGCCAATGCAGGAGACCTAAGAGACGTGAGTTCGATCCCTGGGTCAGGAATATCCCCTGGAGGAGTGCATGGCAACCCACTCCAGTATTCTTGCCTAGAGAATCCCATGGACAGAGAAGCCTGGAGGGCTACAGTCCACGGGTCGCACAGAGTTGGACACGATGGCAGCAACTTAGCACACATACACACTAATGGACTGGATGTGGACTGGTAAGAGAGGAGAAGCACTTAAGGATCCTTTCTGAGGCTCTGACTTGAATAAGCATGCATGCTCAGTTGCTCAGTTGTGTCCAACTCTTTGTGACCCCAAGGACTACAGCCCATCAGACTTCTCTGCCCATGGAATTTTCCAGACAAGAATACTAGAATGGATTGCCATGCCCTTCTCCAGGGGATCTTTCCTACCCAGAGATCAAACCTGTGTCTCTTGCATCTCCTGCCAGGGGATTCTTTACCACTGAGGCACCATAGAAGCCCTGGTGGATGGTAAAATCACTTACTAAGATGGGGAAGACAGGGAGAAAATCAGACTAGGGCCAGGGGTGAAAGGAAGTAGAATCTTGAGTTAAGTTTTGGAGTTGTAAGTTTGAAATATTTGTGAAATATACAAGTAGAAATAGGCAACTGTCAGGCAGATAACTGGATATACATGTCCTAGGTTCAAATAGGCATGGGCTGAAGGTATAAACTCTTCAAAGAGTTTTACAGTAAAGGAGGGGAAAGAAAGAGAGAAGATGACGCTTCCCTGGTGGTCCAGTGGCTGAGACTCCACGTTCTCAATGCAGGGGGCACGAGTTCAGTCCCTGTTCAGGGGACTAAGAGTTTGCATGTTGCACTAAAGAAAGAAAAAAGATCCCGCATGCCTTAACTGGGCTTCCTTGGTGGCTCAGACAGTAAAGAATCTGCCTACAATGGAGGAGACCCAAGTTCGATCCCTGGGTCAGGAAGGTCCCCTGGAGAAGGGAATGGCTACCCACTCCAGTATTCTTGCCTGGAGAATTCCATGAACAGAGGAACCCGGTGGGCTACAGTCCATGGGGTCGCAAAGAGTCAGACACGACTGAGCAACTAACACACACATGCGCGCCTTAACTAAAGATCCCATGAGCCACAACTCAGACCTGACACAGCCAAATAAATAAATAAAATTTTAAAATAAATATTTTTAAAAAATAAAAGGGAGAAAGAGCCACAGGAGGGAAATTTGGATTCAAAGAAGGGTTTTGTTTAAGATGAAACCTATTACAGCATATCTGTATGATGATGGAAAGGATTCAGAGTTTAGAAGGAAAGCCTGATGCTGCAGGAGAGGCACAAGCAGCTGCAGTGCTGTCCTCAAGAAGATAAGGGGCGACCTTGGATAGGACAGCTCATCAATCATTCCAGGAAGGAAACAGATGTGGACAGATACGAGCCTCGCCTCTATGAGATGCTCCGCATACGTGGAAATTACACCTTACTGCCCACCTGATCCCAGACTGACTCAGCTGCTTCTCACCTGTCTTTCTGGCCCAGAACTACTGCCTGCCTTGACCATACTCTCTGTTTATTCCCAGAAGACCTGGGGGTCCCTAGCATGATTCCTCTGCACACCCAGCCTTTCAACAACTAGCCTCCATTCTCAGAGCTACCATCCCTGTGATGTGCCAGCAAGCAGAGCACCAGGCTGGCACTGATGGACAGGGGAACATGGCCATGTCCTTGGTGGACATCAGGAAGCTTTGGGAAGCTGGCAGCCCCAGGGACACCCACACAAAATCAGGGACTTCTTGCCAAATGTTGGTGAAGTACCTGAATAGAAAATTACAATGCAGCTGTGCCCATTCTCTGCTTCGTCTCCTCCCTGAACCAAGCCCCTTCCACTGCCCTGTCTCCCTGAAATTAGAGGAGCAAGACCAAGTGGGTATGTCCACAGGAGTCAGGGGCAACTGTGATTGAAAAGGGAAATTGGAGAGCACCAAACATCACAGAGGCATCCGAGGAATGCCAAGGAGATGCAGCCAGTGGTCTCTGCAGATTCTCTCAGCTGGGGCATCCATCCAAGTGAGTCCAAATGCACAATGGCTGGCAGAGGGGTTAGGCACAGTAGGGGACACTCCCATTGGCTCCAAATTTGGGGGGTAAACTTCCTGGTCTTCTTAACAGGCAGTTGCCACAAACAAAGCTCAGCTGGGTGGGGAGCTGGGGCCAAAGGAGAGCCAGCCTCAGCTCTGCAGGTGCCATCCTGATGCTGCTGCTGTCCAAAGGACTGTCTCCCAGCCAGAGGCTGACAATGAACCAGAAAGCCATGGTTAACTATTGGTAAATATTTCAAAATAACAGAAAATAATGTGAAGTCCCTACCTTTAATGAGTCATAAAGAGTGTGAGCCCTGACTTAAGAAAACCTCAATGAATTGAAAAGATACATGCACCCGATGTTCATAGCAGCACTGTTTACAATAGCCAAGACATGGAAGCAACCCAAATGTCCATCAAGAGGTAAGTGGATAAAGAAGATTTGGTATACGTACCCAGTGGAATATTACTCAGCCATAAAAAGAAGGAAAGAATGCCATCTGCAGCAACGTGGTTGGACCTAGAAATTATCATACTAAGTGAAGTCAGACAGAGAAAGACAAATCATGTGATATCACTTACATATGGAATATTAAAAATTATACAAATGAACTTCCAAAATAGAAATTCACAGACATAGAAAACAAATGTATGGTTGACAAAGGGGGATAGGGGAGAGGAGGTACAAATTAGGAATTTTGGATTAACAGATACACACTGTATGTGAAATAAATAACAAGGACCTACTGTATAGCTTCCCTGGTAGCTCAGACGGTAAAGCGTCTGTCTACAATGCGGGACACCCGGGTTCGATCCCTGGGTCGGGAAGATCCCCTGGAGAAGGAAATGGCAACCCACTCCAGTACTCTTGCCCGGAAAATCCCATGGGCCGAGGAGCCTGGTAGGCTACAGTCCATGGGGTCGCAAAGAGTTGGACACGACTGAGCAACTTCACTTCACTTCACTGTATAGCACAGGGAATTATATTCAATACCTTGTAATAAGATATTATAAGAAAAGAACCTGAAAAATATGTATATATCTGATGTATAATTGAATCACTTTGCTGCATACCTGAAACATTATAGATCCACTATACTTAAATTTTAAACAGTAATAATAGAAAAACACCAGAATGAATCTGTCTCCCTGTCTCTCCTCTTCTGCTCTTTCCCTTGCATTTTCCTTCTTTCTCTCTCCTCCTGAGTCTTGCCTCACCAATACCACTTCCTTTTACTATTTCTCTTTCTCCACTGCCATGGTCCTTTTCTCCTTCCCTCCCCGCTTCTTCTAAAATGATCAGAAAAGGAGTGTATGCCTATTTGCTAATCAGTCTCTGCTGCTGCTGCTAAGTCACTTCAGTCGTGTCCGACTCTGTGTGACCCCATAGTCGGCAGCCCACCAGGCTCCTCCGCCCATGGGATTTTCCAGGCAAGAGTACTGGAGTGGGGTGCCATTGCCTTCTCTGAATCAATCTCTACTCCATGCCTATTCGTGTCAAGCCTGGAACTAAAATCACTGCTGCTGCTGCTGCTAAGTTGCTTCAGTCGTGTCCAACTCTGTGCGACCCCATAGACGGCAGCTCACCAGGCTCCCCTGTCCCTGGGATTCTCCAGGCAAGAACACTGGAGTGGGTTGCCATTTCCTTCTCCAATGCATGAAAGTGAAAAGTCAAAGTGAAGTCGCTCAGTCGTCCGACTCTTAGCGACCCCATGGACTGCAGCCCACCAGGCTCCTCCACCCATTGGATTTTCCAGGCAAGAGGACTGGGGTGGGATGCCATTGCCTTCTCCGAATCAGTCTGGAGTCTGGAACTAAAATCACTAGATAATACTATAGATACGCTTATACATAACCCACACAACAACTCAGAAAAGTAATAAAGTAATAGTAATAAAAAAAGATACACTGTGTGCCTACTGTGTGTCAAATGCTTTTCAAAACACTTTCACAAGTGTTTAAACACATTTAACCCTCATAATAACTCTAAGGTCAAGGGCTATGATTTCCCCTATTTTAGGAATGAAAAAAATTGAGGCACACGATTTTGTTCATTACAGGGTCAAACTTCAAATTCAAGTAGTCTGGATTCAAAGCCTGTGCCATTGAGACTCAAAGAGGTTGAGTGACTTGGCTAAAGTCACACAGCTGAGAATTAGTATGGTTGGGATGCAAGCTCAGGAATGTCTGATCCCAAAGCCCAATTCCTACTCCCCATCAGAGAGTAATATATGTGATCCCTGCTCCTAATTTGGAATGCACAAGAGAAGGACATTCTACACTTTGTGAAATTTCTTGTCAAATTTTCTTTTTCTTTTATAGGTGACCCTTGATCAACTTTTATAGGACCATAAAGAAAGCTAAGCGCCAAAGAATTGATGCTTTTGAACTGTGGTGTTGGAAGATTCTTGAGAGTCCCTTGGACTGCAAGGAGATCAAACTAGTCAATTCTAAAGAAAATCAGTTCTGAATATTCATTGGAAGGACTGATGCTGAAACTGAAGCTCCAATACTTTGGCCACCTGATGCAAAGAACTGAGTCACTGGAGAAGACCCTGATGCTGGGAAAGATTGAAGGCAGGAGGAGAAGGGGATGACAGAGGATGAGATGGTTGGATGACATCACCAACTTGATGAACATGAGTTTGAGCAAGCTCCGGGAGTTGGTGATAGACAGGGAGGCCTGGTGTGCTACAGTCCATGGGATTGCAAAGAGTTGGACATGACTGAACAACTGAATTGAACTGAATGTGATCAACTATTTTCTGTGGATTCCAGACTATGATCAGAATTAAAAGTTCCCTACCCCTAAGCTTACCAGAATTCCTCTCCTCAAAGAATGAATGCAAGCATTCAATTAAGTACACTTCCATCTAAAATTTCCATGAACAGATGCTAATCATTTTTTCCCTTTGAGGATTTGTAAGTACCAGTGGTTCACATATATTATTAGATGTTCACATGTAGTTAATCTCCATATTTTGAGTGCCCACTACATGTTAGAGATAATGTTTCCCAGCCTTCAAAGAGCTCCCAGTCTGAAAGAGCATGTAAGTCAGGGCCACCAACTCTTGATCAAGGCAAAAAAGTGATAGGAGCCTTAAAATTGGAACAGATAAGTACTACAATGGGAACTTGGGGGCTAGAAAGATCCTGGAAGGCTTTATTGGAGAGGAAGTGCTAAAGTTAGAATCCTAAGATGCACTAGATTTCAAAATTTCCTTTTTTGTAGAGTCTCAGCATCATCTTTGAAAACTCTGCATATTTGAGGATGTAGAAAGTTGCAGAGACTGGACATACTCTGTGTCATGTCTAGAAGATGGCTTTTTACTACTGTTAACCTCCCAGGCCCACCTGACACATATCACTTTATGTAAGATAATTGGGCTCTTTTTCCTAAAAAGAGAAGAAAAAATAATCTAGGTTTTCTATGTTTTTTAAAAGCTTCCTAGACATCTCAATGCCAGAAAAGCAGGCTAATCTTAAAACACCATTCTTATCAAGTCTCTTCTAGGTCTAAAATTCAATGCCTCTGTACTCCACAAGCCTGCAAGATTCTGTTCAAACACATTAGCCTGGTGTCAAGATCTTCCATGATGTGTTTCCGAATTACACTTCTGGTTTTAACTCTAACATAACAGTATATACATTCACTATATGTATCTATGAGAGTGAGCCATGTGCTGAAAAAGAACACAGAAGTGTCTGAGATTCCATAAAGGAAGAAATTAATAAGTGCTTCAGGTAGTTGAGCACACCCATGAAGACCTAGGATATTGGCCACTGCGCTTCCCTGATGGCTCAGCGATTAAGAATCTACCTGCAATGCAGGTGACACGTGAGACACAGGTTTAATCCCTGGGTCAGGAAGATCCCCTGGAGGAAGAAATGGCAACCCACTCCAGTATTCTTGCCTGACAAGTCCAGAGGGGACCTGGAGGGCTACAATCCATGGGGTCACAAAGACATGGACCTGACTGAGCGACTGAGCACACACACATACACACTCCCCTCCGAACTTTCCCTTTCCCCCTGAATTGTCCCATCTTCTGCCTTAATAGTGGACTATAAATAGAAAAATTTTTAGAAAAGAATCAAACACTGAAACAGAAGGTGGACCAGGCATCCAGGAAGCAAATTAGCACAACTTTAGTTGGTCCAATACATCAAAGAATTCAACCATGTGATTCAATCATTATGGGATGTCTACTAAGTATTGAGCACAATGTAACATAATACAGTAAACAAACTTAGGAGACTTAGCGATCAGATACAATGTGGACATCCTAGGGGGAGTACGTGATAACCCAATAATAATAATAGTCCAGCACTGCAGATAGAACCACAGTCCAAAAGCTCACAGATGCGAGAAATAAAACATATTACCATCAATGAATTTAATTTCTCTCTTAAGCTTCATTTCATTTGATGGCAGAAACTAAACCTCACTCAGTTTCTAGTCTACTTTTCTGCTGGGTAGTTCTCATATTCTCAAGAGTTAAAATAGTCAAAGCACAAGTATAAGGAGTTTCAATCTGATCCTCAGACTGAAATGGAGCAGGACCCTATGGTCATTGCCTGCCGCCCATATCCTCTGCCTGCCTTTTGTCTGTGGAAAACTGTAGTCAAAGAAAAAGTTTAATAGGAGAAATGAGAAATGCAGAAACAAAGGAAAACAGTCAAAGGAGGCCGAATAATAATAATGTAGTCATTAAGCATATTTAGTTCCTTCTCAAGGACTACAGATAATATTCTGAGCCATATCCTGTGAGCTGTCTTACAGATACTGAAACCTCAGGTGGAAGAAGTTAACTACATGATGTCAAATTCTGTACCCACGACATCAGTTCAGCTCAGTTCAGTTGCTCAGTCGTGTCCGACTCTTTGCAACCCCGTGAATCACAGCATGTCAGGCCTCCCTGTCCATCACCAACTCCCAGAGTTCACTCAGACTCACGTCCATTGAGTCAGTGATGCCATCCAGCCATCTCATCCTCTGTCGTCCACTTCTCCTCTTGCCCCCAATCCCTCCCAGCATCAGAGTCTTTTCCAATGAGTCAACTCTTCACATGAGGTGGCCAAAGTACTGGAGTTTCAGCTTCAGCATCATTCCTTCCAAAGAAATCCCAGGGCTGATCTCCTTCAGAATGGACTGGTTGGATCTCCTTGCAGTCCAAGGGACCCTCAAGAGTCTTCTCCAACACCACAGTTCAAAAGCATCAATTCTTCAGCACTCAGCCTTCTTCACAGTCCAACTCTCACATCCATACATGACCACTGGAAAAACCATAGCCTTGAGTAGACGAATCTTTGTTGGCAAAGTAATGTCTCTGCTTTTGAATATGCTATTTAGGTTGGTCATAACTTTCCTTCCAAGGAGTAAGCATCTTTTAATTTCATGGCTGCAGTCACCATCTGCAGTGATTTTGAATGCCAAAAAAATAAAGTCTGATACTGTTTCCACTGTTTCCCCATCTATTTCCCATGAACTGATGGGACCAGATGCCGTGATCTTCATCTTCTGAATGTTGAGTTTTAAGCCAACTTTTTCACCCTCCGCTTTCACTTTCATCAAGAGGCTTTTGAGTTCCTCTTCACTTTCTGCCATAAGGGTGGTGTCATCTGCATATCTAAGGTTATTGATATTTCTCCCGGCAATCTTGATTCCAGCTTGTGCTTTTTCCAGCCCAGCATTTCTCATGATGTACTCTGCATATAAGTTAAATAAGCAGGGTGACGTACTCCTTTTCCTATTTGGAACCAGTCTGTGTTCCATGTCCAGTTCTAATTGTTGCTTCCTGACCTGCATACAAATTTCTCAAGAGGCACGTCAGGTGGTCTGGTATTCCCATCTCTTTCAGAATTTTCCACAGTTTATTATGATCCACAGTCAAAGGCTTTGGCATAGTCAATAAAGCAGAAATAGATGTTTTTCTGGAACTCTCTTGCTTTTTGGATGATCCAACGGATGTTGGCAATTTGATCTCTGGTTCTTCTGCCTTTTCTAAAACCAGCTTGAACATCAGGAAGTTCACGGTTCACATATTGCTGAAGCCTGGCTTGGAGAATTTTGAGCATTACTTTACTAACATGTGAGATGAGTGCAATTGTGCGGTAGTTTGAGCATTCTTTAGTATTGCCTTTCTTTGGGATTGGAATGAAAACTGACCTTTTCCAGTCCTGTGGCCACTGCTAAGTTTTCCAAATTTGCTGGCATATTGAGTGCAGCACTTTCACAGCATCATCCTTCAGGATTTGAAAGAGCTCAACTGGAATTCCATCACCTCCACTAGCTTTGTTCATAGTGATGCTTTCCAAGGCCCACTTGACTTCACATTCCAGGATGTCTGGCTCTAGGTCAGTGATCACACCATCGTGATTATCTGGGTTGTGAAGATCTTTCTTGTACAGTTCTTCTGTGTATTCTTGCCATCTCTTCTTAATATCTTCTGCTTCTGTTAGGTCCATACCATTTCTGTCCTTTATTGAGCCCATCTTTGCATGAAATGTTCCCTTGGTATCTCTAATTTTCTTGAAGAGATCTCTAGTCTTTCCCATTCTGTTGTTTCCCTCTATTTCTTTGCATTGATCGCTGAAGAAGGCTTTCTTATCTCTTCTTGCTATTCTTTGGAACTCTGCATTCGGATGCTTATATCTTGCCTTTTCCCCTTTGCTTTTCGCTTCTCTTCTTTAAACAGCTATTTGTAAGGCCTCCTCAGAGAGCCATTTTGCTTTTTTGCATTTCTTTTCCATGGGGATGGTCTTGATCCCTGTCTCCTGTACAATGTCATGAACCTCCGTCCATAGTTCATCAGGCACTCTATCTATCAGATCTAGGCCGTTAAATCTATTTCTCACTTCCACTGTATAATCATAAGGGATTTGATTTAGGTCATACCCGAATGGTCTAGTGGTTTTCCCTACTTTCTTCAATTTAAGTCTGAATTTGGAATAAGGAGTTCATGATCTGAGCCACAGTCAGCTCCTGGTCTTGTTTTTGCTGACTGTATAGAGCTTCTCCATCTTTGGCTGCAAAGAATATAATCAATCTGATTTTGGTGTTGACCACCTGGTGATGTTCATGTGTAGAGTCTTCTCTTGTGTTGTTGGAAGAAGGTGTTTGTTATGACCAGTGCATTTTCTTGGCAAAACTCTATTAGTCTTTGCCCTGCTTCATTCCGTATTCCAAGGCCAAATTTGCCTGTTACTCCAGGTGTTTCTTGACTTCCTACTTTTGCATTTCAGTCCCCTATAATGAAAAGGACGTCTTTTTTGGGTGTTAGTTCTAAAAGGTCTTGTAGGTCTTCATAGAACTGTTCAACTTCAGCTTATTCAGCATTATTGGTTGGGGCATAGACTTGGATTACTGTGATACTGAATGGTTTGCCTTGGAAACGAACAGAGATCATTCTGTCGTTTTTGAGATTGCATCCAAGTACTGCATTTTGGACTCTTTTGTTGACCATGATGGCTACTCCATTTCTTCTGAGGGATTCCTGCCCGCAGTAGTAGATATAATGGTCATCTGAGTTAAATTCACCCATTCCAGTCCATTTTAATTCGCTGATTCCTAGAATGTCGACATTCACTCTTGCCATCTCTTGTTTGACCCATGACATAAGCCTCTACAATTCTAAGAACTGGCTTCAAAGAGATGGAAACAAACTAACCCTGGACCTGAAGATGAACTGTACCTGAAACAACCAAGATGACGCTGGACAGACCACTGATGACCCATCTGAAGATGACTGTCAGAGCTTACTGCTGTTTTTCAGCATGTATCCCCCCTCACTTTTGTCTATAAAAGGTCTTGGCCCACTGGCTACCGGGGGGGGGGTGGGGGTGGTGATGGGAGAAGGGAGTTTTCAGCCTTTGGACAGATGTCTGCCACCCTCTCCCACCCACCCAGTTGCCAGCATCTGAAATAAAGCAAACTTCCCTTTCCACCAACTTGGCCTGTTTATTGGCTTTCTTTAGCATCAAGCAGCCAGACCCTACACACACTTTCAGTAACAAGACATCATTATCTAACCATGTGGCATCTTCAGACGTCTTCAGGCATCTTCAGACAACGCAGTGTTATATGTCTTTGTCCCAGCACCCAAACCTCCAAGTCCTCTCATGGCTAGATTCCACTCAGAGCCTCCAGACAACTTTCTGCTGGGAGACTGAAGCTTTTCTTGACCTCTGTGATACAGGTGGGATCCAGGAAAGTAATTTTTTGCTCCCCAGGAAACTTATAAGACTCACCTGGTAATTTCTGCCTGACAGACCCCTAACAGACCCCTGATAGACCCCTGACAGACCCCTGACAGACACCTGACAGACAGACCCCTGATAGATCCCTGACAGACACCTGACAGACCCCTGACAGACCCCTGACAGATCCCTGTGACTATTTTTACTTGGTTCCTCAGGCCAAATGGGACACAGGAGAATCGTGGGGTCTTGCCATTTTTCCAGGGCTGATGCAGGAAAAGGGCACATATTCCCTCTGCTCTCAGGTACCAAAATCAATTGGGAAATTCTTTCATTTCCTCTTCTCTTTATTTTTTCCTGGAAAGAAGGAACAAGCAGAGCTCTTTCTAATGACTAAATAATAAAGCTCCAATCTTCCCTAACTATTTCCTCTCTCAATCCAGAAGTTTTGTATCTCCTCTGTGGTATGAAACTTTTAATTCATAATCTGTTCTTGACACTATATATAGAAGAGTAGAGAATTTATGTGATGGGTTCATCAAAACTTACTCATTTTTAACTTTGTTTTAAATTTCATCTCTACATGAAATTCAAAAATTTATTTTAGACCCACAGATCTAATAAGAACAGTGAACCTTAATCAGGATAAATATAAATAAATCCACATCTCAGGAGGGCACAGTTAAAGATTTTTTAAAATCTTAGAAGTATTAAGAGAAAAATGCCATATCATATATGGAAGCGCCAATAATAAGAATGACAACTGATGTCTCAGTGAAAACAAAATTGGCTGGAAAACAGTGAAACAGCATCTTTAAAGTGGTGAAAGAAAAAAAAAAAAAACCTGTCAGCCAAGATGTCTATGTCCAATGAAAATATCCTTCAAAAATTAAAGTGAAAGAAATATATTTTCAAACACAAAAATGCAAAAAGAATTTTTCTCCATCAGACTAGCACTATAAAAACACAAAAACAAGTTCTTCAGACTTAAGGGGAATTAAATCAGATAGAAGTCTGGATCTGCAGGAAGAAATAGAGAAAAAATAATGATCAATATGAGGGTAAATATTTATATAACTCATTTTAATTATGGGAAATAGATGGGGAAACCGTGGAAACAATGTCAGACTTTATTTTGGGGGGCTCCAAAATCACTGCAGATGGTGACTGCAGCCATGAAATTAAAAGACGCTTACTCCTTGGAAGGAGAGTTATGACCAACCTAGATAGCATATTGAAAAGCAGAGACATTACTTTGCCAACAAAGATTCATCTAGTCAAGGCTATGGTTTTTTCCAGTGGTCATGAATGGAGGTGAGAGTTGGACTGTGAAGAAGGCTGAGTGCTGAAGAATTGATGCTTTTGAACTGTGGTGTTGGAGAAGACTCTTGAGAGTCCCTTGGACTGCAAGGAGATCCAACCAGTCCATTCTGAAGGAGATCAGCCCTGGGATTTCTTTGGAGGGAATGATGCTAAAGCTGAAACTCCAGTACTTTGGCCACCTCATGCGAAGAGTTGACTCATTGGAAAAGACTCTGATGCTGGGAGGGATTGGGGGCAGGAGGAGAAGGGGACAACAGAGGATGAGATGGCTGGATGTCATCACTGACTTGATGGACGTGAGTCTGAGTGAACTCCGGGTGTTGGTGATGGACAGGGAGGCCTGGCGTGCTGCGATTCATGGGGTCGCAAAGAGTTGGACACGACTGAGCGACTGAACTGAACTGGTATATTTTAAAAGATTGATCAAAGCAAAAATAATAACAATTTATTGTGAGGTTTAGAACATGCATAGACAACCACAGAGTATAAAAAGCAAGACAATAAAACAAAAATCATTGTTTTAACGTTCTTACATTGTGAATTAGTATATTATTTGAAGGTACAGTGATGTATTAAAGATACATATTGTAATTTCTAGACCAATGACTTTTTTTTCCATTTTTTTTTAATTTAAATTTATTTATTTTAATTGGAGGCTAATTACTTTACAATATTGTATTGGTTTTGCCATACATCAACATGAATCTGCCACGGGTGTACACATGTTCCCAATCCTGAACCCCCCTCCAATCTCCCTCCCCATACCATCCCTCTGGGTCATCCCAGTGCACCAGCCCCAAGCATCCTGTATCCTGCATCTAACCTGGAGTGGTGATTCATTTCTTATATGATATTATACATGTTTCAATGCCATTCTCCCAAATTATCCCACCAATGACTTTTTAAAAGCACATATAATGAAGCACAGCACATATAAAACAATAAAGGAGTTCAAACTGAATAGTAAAAATTACTCAACTCACAGAGGAACTAAAATAGATGAGACAAAAAAATAAAGACAAATTAAAAACATATACCCAGAAGGAAGATCAATACTTCCACTTATGTAAAAGGACTAAGGATTTCAATTCAAAATCAGAGATTGTAAATTAACTAGACACTAATAAAATTTTTTTAATGACTAAATATGGTCCAGTGGTTAGGACTCCATGCTCTCAGTGCCAAGGGCCTGGGTTCAATCCCTAGTCAGGGAACTAGGATCCCACAAGCCAAATGATGCAGCCAAAAAAGAAAAAATAAAACAATAAAAAACAAAACCAGAAATTATCAGTGTAAATAAAAAAAAAAACCCTAACAACACACTATTTGCAGATAAAGCACTTTAAATATGAAAACTGACAGATTAAAGTATTTCTTTAAAAAAATACCATGCAAAATAAGCTCTAAAGCATGAAAAAGCTAACTTACCTATATTAATATTAGGCAAAGTGAACAAATCCCTTGAAAAATACAACTCACTGAAAACAACACGAGAAAACTAGGAAGTTTGAATAGCCCCATATGTGTGAAAGAAAATGAATTCTTAACCAAAACTGTTTCACAAGGAAAACTCCAGGTCAAGATAGCTTAATGAATTGTAACATCTAAGAAATAAATAAAACCAGCTTTACATAAACTCTGTCGTGGATTGAGGTCCCCAAGAAATAGACCTTAGGATAGAGTTTTACTGAAATGGTTTGTGAGAATATGCTCTGAGGAGCAACACCGATGATGGAGCAAAAGAAGAAAGACTAAACAGAAGGAGTTGAACAATGATGGGGTTGTGAGAGGTTTCAGCCTCTTTAAAGCTGTTCCAAACCAAAGCGGGATCCAGATCTTTGTGGTCCTACATCAACCTAGTCATTGGGTACAGAGTAAGACAGCTCCACTTATCCCAGGGCAATTCCTGAGGCTGAGTCACCAATAGGCACTATTCCCAGAAGCTGGAAAAATGATCCCTTCATTCCTGAGAGAGTATCTGGAGAGGATAGGGGCACCACAGGGTGAGGAAACACTTTGCAACGCATTTTATGAGGCCAGTCAAAATTCAATAACAAAAACTGAAAAAGATATCATAAGAGAAGACAATTACAGGCTAGTACTCCTTTTGAACACAGATGCAAAAATCCCTTAATTAAATATTAGCAAATTGAATTGGTGAAGTATAATGAAATTATAATACATCATGGCCAAATGGTATTCATTCTGTGAATCTGAATCTTGGTTTAATATAAAAAAAGAAAGCAATGTAGTTCATCACACTAAAATAATAAAGAATAGGACTTCCCTGGCGATCCACTGGTTAAGAATCCACCTGCCAGTGCAGGGGACACGCATTCAATCCCTGGTCCGGGAAGATTCCACATACCGTGGGGCAGCTAAGCCGGTGCACCACAATTACTGAAGCCTGCCCATGCTCTGCAGTAAGAGAAGCGATGCAACGAGAAGCCCCTACACAGCAACTAGAGAGTAGCCCCTGCTCACCACAACTAGAGAAAGCCCACTCACAACAACGAAGACCCAGCACAGTCACAAATAAATAAGTAAATAAACAGGATAAAGGATAAAAGTCACACATTCATGTCAAAAGACGAAAAAAAAAGAAAAAACAGGGCTTTTGACAAAACTCTGTTCCAATTCGTTTTTTAAATTCTCAGAAAACTAAAACTAGGAAGGAGCTTCCTCAATCCAATAAAGAGCATCTATGAAATATCTTCCCTGGTGGCTCAGACAGTAAAGAATCTGCCTTCAATGGGAGAGACCTGGGTTTGATCCCTGGGTTGGGAAGATTTCCTGGAGGAGGGCATGACAACCCACTCCAGTATTCTTGCCTGGAGAATCCCTATGGACAGAGGAGCCTGGCGGGCTACAGTCCATGGGGTCGCAAAGAGTCGGACGTGACTGAGTGACTAAGCACAGCACAGCATAGCACATGAAATATCTACAGCTAACATCCTATTTGGGTTTCCCAGGTGGCTCAGTGGGGAAAGAATCCGCCTGCAATGCAGGAGACACAGGCAGATGGGGGATCAATCCCCGAATTGGGAAGATCCCCTGGAGGAGAGCAGGGCAACCCACTCCATATTCTTGCTTGGAGAATCCCACGGACAAAGGAGCCTGGAGGGCTACAGTCCATAGGGTCACAAAGAGTTGAACATCACTGAAGTGACTGAGCATAAACACATGCACAACGTCCTTCTTAATAGTGAAACACTGAATCTCCCTAAAATCTGGAAGAAGTCAAAGACGTATTTTCTTACTACTTCTGTTTAGCATGATATAGGAAGTCCTATCCAGTGCAATAAAGTGATAAAAATGAAACACCAGCATAAATATTATAAAGGGAAAATAAGGATATCTTTATTCCCTAATGAAAAATTGTTTACATAGAAAACTCTAAGGAATCTACAAAAACACCAACAAGACTAATAGGTGAATTTAGCAAGTTCATAGAATATAAGGCTAGCACATAAAAATTGGGTCCCAGATGACTCAGTGGTAAAGAATCTACCTGCACTGCAGGAGACTCAGGTTGGATCCCTGGGTTGGGAAGATTCCCTGGAGAAGGAAATGGCAACCCACTCCAATATTCTTGCCTGGGAAATCCCATGGACAGAGGAGCCTGGCAGGCCACAGTCCATGGGGTTGCAAAAGACAATTGAGCAACTAAAAAACACATAAAAACTAATTGTATTTCTATATACCAGAAAGGAACAGTTAAAAGACTAAATTTTTAAAAACAATCTAATTAAAAATAGCATTAAAAATTAATTACCAAATAATGACTCTAACAAAAAAACATGTAAGACCACTCTATTAAAAATTAAAGATCTAAATAAATGAGGAGATACTCTGTCCATTTTCTTCAGATTTACATATCATTCAGTGCAATCTTGATTAAAATACCAAAATTAATTTTATTTATGTATTTTTGGCTGTGCTGGCTCTTCAGTGCTGTGTGGGCTTTTCTGTAGTTGTGGCGAGCAGGGGCTGCTCTCTAGCTGTGGTCTACAGGCCTCTCATTGCAGTGCTCCTCTTGTGGAGCACAGGTTCCAGACCATGGGCTCAGTAGCTGTGGCACACGAGCTTAGTTGCTCTGTGGCATGTGGGATCTTCCTGGACCAGGGATCTAACCCGTTAGATCCTACAATCTAACCTACATTAGCAGGTGGATTCTTTACTACTGAGCCACCAGGGAAGCCCCCACAAGACTTTTTGAAGAAACTGATAAGCTGATTCTAAAATAAAGGAACATATAAAAGACCTAAGATGGCCAGAAAAGTCCTGAGAAAGAAAGTTAAAGAACTTTCACTATGTGATTTCAAGGTTTACCATAAAGCTACAGTAACCAGGACAGTGTGGTATCAGTGCAAGGCAAGGATTAGAGGGCACTTAAAGTATGACAGAAAAATAAGAAACAATCAAGATTACCAGGCATATGTTTAAAACAGAATTACAGAACTAAAAATATAATTAAAATGTAAAATTCAGTGGATAGATTAAATTAGAACCAGCTAAGGTGAAAATTATCAAAAGAGAAAAGAACTTTTTTAAAAGTATTTAAAATGCCCATGAGATAAAAATAAAGGTAGGAAAAGTGAAGAGAAATAGAGGACAGAGTGAAATATCCAACAATGTCTAATTAGAATTCAAAGTGAGAGGGAAAATAATGAATACACTGTATTTACAGAGATAAAAAGACTAAGATTTTACCAGAACTGATAAAAGACATGAAACTAAAAAGTCAAGGAACCCAAGAAAGTTCCAAGCAAGATAAATTGAAAAGAAATTCCTATCTTGATACATTAAAGGCAAATTTCAGAATGCCAAAGATTCAAGATTCAAGGCTCCATGACAGGAAGGAGCACCAAGCACATAATAACCATCAATAAATACTTGTGCAGTGAAAGGATTAAATGGGAAATCTTAAAAAAAAAATCAGAGAAAAGCATCTGCTACATACAAAGAAATAATAAGACTGACAACTGACTTCATGGCAACAGAAAGTGAATTAACATCTTCAAAGTGCTAAAAACAATCATCAACCTAGAATTCTGCACCAAGGTGACATAAAGGCATTTGTGGAAGGAGGACGGTAGGAGAGGAGAGCAAGAAGTGATTATTAACCAACAGACTTTCACAAAGGGAACTCTTAAAGGATATGCTTCACAGGGAAGGAAAATGGTCCCAGAGAATGTTTCACATGAAAGAAGAAACAGGAACAAATAAATGGTAAATCTGTGGATAAATTTAAATAAAAACTGATTTAATGAAACACTCACAATAATGACCAGTATATGAGGTTAAAAAAAAAATTAAAATACTGAACAATGAGAAATAAGCCTAGAGGCAGATAATAATAAAGCATTCTCAGAACCTGGCTTTGTTCAGGAGGAAGGTAAAGATACTAATTTCAGGACATTGTCATATATGTGTATATGTGACATATAATATTTTCCATTTGTATGTATTATATTCTTATATGTTATTTCAGTATGTTTTATATAATTATAACATGTCAGTCGTGTCCAACTCTTTGCAATCCCATGTCCACCAGTTTCCTCTTTACATGGAATTCTCCAGGCAAGAATACTGGAATGGGTAGCCATTCCCTTCTCCAGGGGATCTTCCTGACCCAAGGATCAAATCCAGGTCTCCTGCATTGCAGGCAAATTCTGTACCATCTGAGCCACCAAGGAAGCCCCGATTATATATGTTGCTTTATTATAACATACAATGTTAATATTATTATCATATATATTTCTAGGGAAACCACAAAAAATAGAAACATGGTTTTAGCACAACTTCTCAACACAGAGGTAGAAATGAAATAAGGCTAAAAATGTCTCAATCAGAGCAAAAGAAAATATGAAAGGAAAAGGGAAAAGGCTAGAAAAAGTGAAATGCATAAAAAATCAAAATTGGATGTCAGAAATGAGTCTAAATATATAAATTATAATTTATATGAATGGACTAAATTCTCCAGTTAAAAGACTGAGATTTTAACAGTGGGTTAAAAATTCAACTATATGGGATCTGGGAATGGGTTCTGCCTGGCAACCTCTAGGGGTTTTCTGTTCTCATGCAGGCTTTGGAATCAGGATGAGGAGGACAAGGATAGGGAGGAATACTTGTTCACTGATACACTACTTGATATCCAAAAGAATCAATGAGGGTTACAGGGATGCTAATAGTAAAACAGAATCTTTATCATGAAATTAAAGCAAAAGGAAAATAGGTAGAGAATAGCATAAGATGAAGTGATATTAGCACACAAATCCAAAAATCCTTGCCTGAGGTCAGCTGGAGAGGTAACTCTGAGATTCCTAGCAGCAAAAGCAAAGAGAGAAACATGGACATGATTGCAAATTCCCAATGTCCAAAGCATCAAATACAAACCAGCAGAACAATAACAACTTTCCCTGCTGCATAGACTGAGAGAAGTTTGTCCCCAGTAAAGGGGAAAGGATAGAGGTAATGGACACCAGTTTCTGGATATTCCTGTAACAAATCCAAGAACCTGTTTTTGCCCTGCTTTTTTATAATGTCTTTCAATGAAGGCCTATATGAAACAACTCTACAAGGGCCAAAATAATAAAGCCCAAATCCATAGCTGCCTGATGTCTGACTTGATCCAAGGACAAAATCAATAAGAACTGAGATAATGGTTCTTGACTGTTTTGGATTTGTGGGCCACTTGGGGAATCCATTTAAAGCATTGGGGTGTCAGGAACATTTCCTAGAAGAAGTAATACTTTTGCTGAGTCTCAGTTCCAATTCCCTTGAGGTACTGCTGCACTGATTTGTTTGTTACCCTAGAATTCTATTAGAGATTAATATTAATAAAAAAATATAAGCAATAATATCAACAACAGCACAAATGGTTATAGTATCATGTATTAAGCACTCGGACAAATTTTGAAGCCCCTCCCTACCCCCATGCACATACACTCTTCTTGAGCAAGTTTGTATAAATTTTCTTTCCTTGGACAAACAGTAGGAAAAAGTCACAGTAGCTTCTTTTAAGAAACGGAATAACCAACCACTAAAAAGAAATGATAGCTATGAAACAAGACAGAGGTGCTAATTATCACTACAGTCATACTACAATATAAAATATATCAAATTGACATGCTATATGCCTCAAATTTACACAAGGTTATATCTCAGGTGTATTTCAATAAAAATTTTCTTAAAGAGCAAAAAAAAAAAAAAAAAATGAAATGGAGTAAGACAAAGAAACCCTCTTTCAGGAGAATCTTTCTTTCTGTGAAGCTAAATAGCCTGAGATGGAAGAGACAAAGGCAGGAAGATCAGTGAGGAGGGGTTGCAGCAATCTTGGCATAAAGTGGTAGAGAAAAGATACACACACATATATATACATACATACATAGATCATCTGTTATATCTATATCTACATATAGTCAGAGAGGAAAATGGTAACCCTTTCCAGTATTCTTGCCTGGGAAATCCCATGCACAGGGGAGCCTGGCGGCATAGGCTCCATAGCGCAGCAAACACGACTGAAGAGACTGAGCATGCACGCATATGTATAATCAGAAGAGTCAATAATGTTGTAATGAAAGGGGCCGTGGAGAGGGAAGAGTTAAACACAGGTGACCTTGCACAAGTTTTCTTCTTCTGCCCTTGGCTTCCTGTCTGTCAACAAGGGAGTCTCTGATCCCCTGATTATGTGAGCCGGCACGTGGGCACAGAAGCAGTGCAATAGTGAGTGAAATTTATTATGTGTCCTGATTGATTTAAATGGATGACCTTGAGGTGCTCTGGGGCCTTCTGAACCCTGAGGAACTATTAAATGACAGCCATTGCAGCTCTGTCGTTAAGCATATTTTCTTTACCCACCAAGACTTTTTAGAAATGCCATGAGATGCCATACACTGAGCCGGGGCACTGATATAAGAGACAGAGCTCCTAGTCACAGCCCCTAACCTGGGGGAGGAAGCATCTCTTCCATTTGCTTGAAGCCCAGCCTGGGAGACAAACCCAGAGAGAACCACCGAAGACCCAGCCTAGACGTGCTGCCTGAGCTCCCACCCGGGCTCCAGGGCTCAGGGGAAGGTGAGATGGATTCCAGTGCTGCTGCTTAGAAATAGCAGCAGCACTTGAAGCACCAGGAAGATGGTTTTGTTTTCCCCAAAGCATGTTAAATCTTAAAATGTTATTACTTGGGGAGAAGTGTCAGGGGGATTTGAGTATCATTAAAACATAATTAGGGCTCAGAAGCACATTGTTTTCATCGCCTATGAAAACATAAACTTTTATCTAAAAAGATAAATAGTTAAATGCCAATGTCAAACTTGAGAGGTGACCTGATGGGGCTGGAAGAACAATGGATAGAGATTTTGTCTCATCTGTCCCGCGTAAATCCGTGAATTTTCATTTCCCTGTACATAAAGCAGCTGTAACTGTTGCTGCCCTGCTTCTCCCATGAACTTCATGGCTACCACTTACTGAACACAATGCCAGACACCATCCTAGGAAGTTTCCAGGCATTGATCAACTCCATTCATCTTGACAGTGAGTGCAAGGGCCAGTCATTATTATCTCAGTGTGATAAAGGCCACAGAGAGAGTTGACATAACTTCCTGAATTCAAAGGGCTACGTGGGATGGAGCCACATTCTGAAGCTGGACCTGTCTTGCTTTAAAAACCATCAGCTAAAGCTGTCTTTGACAGTCTGGTACTCTGAGGCAATGAACTTGGTAGATACATGCCTGACTGTGGAGCTCCTTGAACGCCAGGCTGGAAGACACCTTGACAGAATCCACTTTTTCAAACCATGTCTTCTCCTGACCTAAGCAACTCTGCTGCCGAAATTTCCTGGGATCCAGGTGTCCCAGGAAAGACTGAGGTTTTTAGCACTTGTTTCTCAGTTGTCAGGTGCCTGAGAAGAAATAGTCACAGAAGCAGATGAAATGACAGGAAGCTTTATCTCCCCCTTCCTCAAACCCTCCAAGAGCCTTCCACTCCAACCACCTTCTCCACGGAGCCAAGCATCCATGCAGACCCACACAGGAAGCCCGAATTAGCTCAACCTGCCTCCCAGCTGCTGGATGAACCTAATTAGACCAAATTAATAATTTATTCAAGCAAGATGAGACATGTCAGGAATCTCTGGGGAGGCTGTAAAATGATAAAGCCATCTTATTAGGAAAATGTGTCAACACCCCATGCAAACTTGGGTTCTGGGATAGAAGGGGGAGGCCCATCTGACACCAGTCACCTTCTGAGGCCGGCTCCTGACTCCTCCCTTGGGCATCTCTCCAAGTATGACATTACCTGTCCCGCCACAGGCTCCTCTGCTGTCTTCCTCCCTCAAGTCCTCTCCCATCCTTCCCTTCCTCTTGCTCCACCCCCCTACTCTGCCTCCTCATCCTTCTACCCGACACATTATTAACCTAAACATTCAAGATCTCTCTCCCCCACCAGAAAGCAAAGCCGGATGACAAGCTCATATGTCCATGTCACACACTGAGTGATTCTTACATAAAAATTAACAGGCGCTTGACAAAGTCATAATCACTAACTAATGATGCATTATGCAATTTCCATAATTAGTCGTGTTATTGATATTTCCTTCCAGCCGCAGAGCCGGTGGGGCCACCTTTATTTATGGCAAGGAAAATGGCTAGTCTGTGTGCAGGTTCTTCAGAGAAAACTTATGGGAAATACTTCCCTTGAGGTTTAGACGCACACCCAGAACCCGGCTCGCATCCTCCCCAAGGCCAATCCCCTCCAGAGCTGGTTTTTCTCTTCAGAGCAACAGGAACAAATCAATCTGTTATGCGCAACAGTCAATGTGAAGACATTAAGGCTTGGCACCGGGGCCCATTTCTCAACTGTCTCAGCTCTTTGAGGCCTATCACAAAGGCAGTGGTGGAAGCTGAATAATTTTATGGAACTTTGCAAACAGCCTCTTCAGCCATGATACTCATGGCAGTCCTCCTGAAGGTTGTAGCTGTTAACCCATTTTACAGGTGAGAGGACTAAGGCTCGGAGATACAAAACGACGTGTCCAAGTGCACAGTGAGCATGTGCAAAGCTGGGATGCAAATACACATTTTTCTAATTAAAAGCCTGGGAGGCTGTGCTGCATACCAGAGTCAGGCAGCAAGTTCAAACACTGGCTCTGTTGCTCAGTAGTTACTCTGTCTTCTGGAGAAAACTCAATTTTGAAAAGACACATGTGCCCCAGTGTTCATAGCAGAACTATTTACAATAACTAAGACAAGGAAATAACCTAGGTGTCCATCAACAGATGAATGGATACCTTGACCACCTGATGGGAACAGTCAACTCATTGGAAAAGACCCTGATGCTGGGAAAGATTGAAAGCAGAAGGAGAAAGGGGTGACAGAGGATGAGATGGTTGGATGGCATCACCAATTCAACGGACATGAACTTGGGCAAACTCCAGGAGATAGTGAGGGACAGGGAGATCTGGTGTGCTGCAGTTCATGGGGTTGCAAAGAGTCAGACATGACTTGGCGACTGAACAACAGTAACATATGTGTGTGTGTGTATGGGTGTGTGGGGGTGTGTAGGGTTGACCCAAAAGTTCTTTCCATTTTCAAGTAAAAATAAAAGACTCATTTTTCATTGTCACCAAAAACTTCATTGAACAAAACACTCACTGTTTTGTTCTACTGCCTTCTGCCATTTTAGGGCAACTTCATAATTCCAACTTCCCAAAACTTTTTATCTTTTTGAGCAAAGAATTGTCCCAAATGTCTTTTACACTCTTCCAAGGAATTGAAATTTTTCCATTAAGAGAATTTTGTAAAGACCAAAATGAAGGGAAATCCGAAGGTGTGATATCTAGTGAATACAGCAGGTGAGTCAGGACTTCCCAGTTAAGCTGTAACAGTTTTTGCTGGTCATCAAAAAAGCATGTGGTCTTGGTTACAACAGAGGACTTGCTCATAATGGAGGACGCCCTTCCAGTCCCACCGTATATACACCACCTTCTTTGGATGAAGACTTTCTTTGTGGTATGGTTGGTGGTGGTTCATTCCACTTGCCCCAAGATCTCTTCCATTCCACATCACTGTACAATATCCATTTTTAATCACCTGTCACAATTTGTTTTAAAAACAGAATATTTTTGTTCCATTTAAGTAGAGAATTGCATGTGGAAATATGGTCAAAGTTTTTCTCCCCTTAACTTATGTGAAACCCAAACATCAAAATGATTAACATAACCAAGCTGGTGCAAATAATTTTCAATGCTTGATGTGGGTATTTTGAGTATGTGAGCTATCTCCCACGTGGTCTAACATTGATTGTTCTCAATTACTGTCTCAATTTGATTGCTATCAATTTTATCTAGTATACCTGACCTTGGAGTGTCGTCCAGTGAGAAATCTTCAGCTTGAAACTTTGCAAACCACTTTTGACAAGTTCTGTTACTCACGGCACCTTCTCCATACACTGCACAATTTTTTTTTTGCGTTTCAGTTGCATTTTGAAAGTGAAAGTGAAAGTTGCTCAGTCGTGTCTGACTCTTTGCGACCCCATGGACTATACAGTCCATGGAATTCTCCAGGCCAGAAATACTGGAGTGGGTAGCTGTTCCCTTCTCCAGGGTATCTTCCCAACCCAGGAATCAAACCCAGGTCTCCCACATTGCAGGTGGATTCTTTATCAGCTGAGCCACAAGGGGTGCAATTTTTTACCTTTCTTGAAATCATAAAGCATAATATGCTGAAAATGTTGCTCTTTTCCTTCCATCTTCAATATTAAAATGGCTACACAAAAATTCACCAATTTTGATAAGTTTTTAAATGCACACTGATATGACAACTGTCACAATACAATCTAACAAAATTGTTTCAAATGAGGTTAAAGACTAGTTTCAAATGAGGTTAAAGTGCTACTAGAGCCATATTATGGGGGGAAAAAAACAAACGAACTTTTTGGTCAACCCAATATACATAATGGAATATTACTAGTCATAAAAAATGAAATAATGTCATTTGCAGCAACATGGATGGACCTAAAGATTATCATACTAAGTCAAGTCAGACAGAGAAAGACAAATTTATATGATATCACTTATATGTAAATCTAAAATATGACACAAAGGAACTTATTTACCAAACAAAAACAGATTTATAGAAATAGAAATCAAACTTATAGTTATCCAAGGGAAGGTAGGAGGAGAAATAAAATGAGATTAACAGACACACACTACTAAATATAAAATAGGTACACAACAAGGATTTATTGTACAGCACAGGGAACTATATTCAATATCTTGTACCAAACTGAATATAGATATACACACAAAGATATGTACAACCAAATCACTTTGTCCTAAAGCCACCACTAGGATACCTGGATTCAGCCATTCCTGAAGCCAACATACCCCAACCTTTAACTTGCCTGAGTTAGAAGGTCCCTCTTTTCATTAATCCAGTTAAGAGGGATTTCTGTCACTTCCAGAGGAGAGACACTTGGATAGGTGGTGTCCTCAGAGTGCCCCACATTTTTCCTGTGACAACTCTTGTCATGCTTGCTTGTAGGGCTAGATGTCACATCTGACTCTCCCACCAAAACAGAAGTCCCATGAGAGCTGGATGCCTGCCTAAACCCTCCAATCCAGTGAGGAGTATGGCCCATTCCCTTCCATCTCTGTGGTCTCCAGAAAGGCAACCTCCATGAAGAGATCTCCCTTGACCATTCTGCCTAAAACAGTTCTTCCCATAATGCCCTACTTCCCAGGCCACATGGCTTCTCCTTAGAGCATCTCTCTCATCCCTTCATAACATTTTACTGTAGATGATGTTTTTGTTAGTTTCCTGTCTTGCCTCCCCATGAGAATGTAAATGCATATAACTTGCATGAAGCAGGGATCTTGTGTCTTGGGTTTTCCATCGCATTCACAGTGCCTGCAAAGTGCAGCATCTGATAACCATGGTTAGCAAGTGAGTGCATGACCACCGCTTACACTGTGGTGATTCTTCCTCTGTGCTAACCACACTTGGCCTTGTTCCAGGCACTGTGAGACTGCTAGCACATTCAGAGCGACAGCTAAGAGCTTTACACCTACTCTTTTCCCTTAGCTTCACAACCACCCCAGGAGGTAGGTATTACTATCACTCCCAGTTTACAGATAAGAAGCTGAGTCACAGAGAGGTAAATTAACATGCCTAAGGTCACACAGCTAAGTGGCATTGGTGGAATTAGGGTTGGAACCCAGGAAATGTGATATCAGCATCCATCATGTCATCACAATTACACAGCTCATATTCTTGTGGAAATAAGTAAGGCAGAGTCTCTGCTCCCAGATAATAGCCAGATACATGAAATAAAGTCAGTGCTACCCACACACAAAACTGGTTTATTTATTACTAATTCATTGCATTTGTGGGTAGAGGAGATATTCTGAGCCACAGAAGCCAAACTTACTCTGTCTCTTTTCAATGGTCAGCACAGATTTACCTTCATTAAAGCTGAGTGATCATTTAAGCCATAATTCCTTTTAGCTATTCTAGAGGAATTGATGGAAGGGTAGACTTACCTAAGATCTTTTCCTTCTTTTTTTTTTTCAGTAGTATTTTATTTTATTTTGTTTTTATTACTTTACAGTATTGTATTGGTTTTGCCATGCATCAACATGAATCCGCCATGGGTGTACATATGTTCCCAATCCTGAACCCCCTTCCCACCTCCCTCCCCATACCATCCCTCTGGGTCATCCCAGTGCACCAGCCCCAGATCTTTTCCTTCGAAGGTCAGTGAGGGAGGAGGTGGAGCAGAGGGAGGCAGGCAGAAGCGTGGCTGTTGATTATGTTCAAGATTATATCTGAGCAACTTCCCTGGCAGTCCAGTGGTTAAGACGCCACACTTCCAATGCAGAGGGCCCAGGTTCCATCCCTGGTTGGGGAACTAGGATCCCACATGCTGCACAGTGTGGACAAATAAATAATACAATCCATTTTAAAAAGATTATATTTTAAATAATTTCTAAGGTGTCACATAGAAAATGGCCCTTTAAATGGAGAGCAATGCGCCTTCATGCTGCCATTTTTCTCCCCTCCATCCATGAGAATCTTCTAGCTCTATGGTCCCTCCCCCTCCCACCCCTGAGCAATATACAGGCACATTTCAGAGAAGCCAAGAATTAAATCAAAACTACCTTTCTTGCTCTATCTCTCAGACAGATGGGATGGTTCATTTTCTTTGGCTCCTGGAGGCTCAGGGGGGCCAGAGGAGGGTTAATAATAATAATAATACTATATATCCATAGACTGCTATGCATCAGGGAGTGCCTGTCAACATCATCCTGCAGTATTATTAACCAGTAACTGGCTCTGAGCTCTTAGTCATAGGCTGGAATGAAGCCCCAGAGGCCAGTGAGAACTGAAAGCTATGTCTGAAAATGGCTAGATCCAAGGGTTAGTGCTCCATAAGAGCAGCCAGCATTTTCTTGTCCCCCACCATCCACACAGGCCCTTCCTCCTATCTGAAGATCTCAATGCCTTCACCTCTATGATGGGCTCAACAAGAGAAAAGGGAGTTAGGAATGCTTTCTGCTCCTGGTAACAGGACATCTGACTAACACAAACAAATAAGGGGCTGTCAGAATCTATTCATTAGCTCAATGATATCAGGGCTGTGTCTCTGCAATTATACTATCTGTTCCCTCATGGTTAGAAAATGGTTGCTACAGCTCCAGGCATCATGCCCACATTCCAGGCAGGATGAAAGACAGAGAAGCGCAAAGACAAGTCTATCTAGTCCTTTTTAACCACTAAAGTAAAAGCTTGGAACCCTCACCTCACCCCCAGCAAATATCCACTTATACCTCGTTGGCTAAAATAAGATCCCATTAAAACACCTAGCTGTACTCTAGATTGACTAGTCAAGGGAGAAAATGTTGGGAGTGAGTGCAGAATTAATCAGCTAGCAGTGCAGGGTAGTGGAAAGAGCACAGACCCAGTAGTCAGATGATCACTCTCTTCTGCCATCTAGGCCTATAGTCTGTTTCCTCACCTATAAAATGGGAAGTATTGAACCAGAAGATCCATACCTCTGACACTGAGTCAGTTTATGACTTCTACAGGAAGACTGGAGATGACATAGAAAGAGGCAACAGACTATAATCCCCTGCTCCTTACACTACCTTGAAATTGTAGCCTTGGGCACTGGAGCCTAGTCTAGAAGGAAAGGAATTACAGCCAGGGGGAAATCAGAGGGACTGGAGGGTCAAGACTCCTGTGTTGGGCTTCCCTGGTTGTGTAGTGGATAAGAATCCACCTGCCAACGCAGGAGACACAGGTTTGATTCCTGATTCCAGAAGATTCCACATGCCTTCAGGCAATTAAGCCCATGCACCACAAGCACTGAGCCCATGCTCTACAGCCTGAAAACTGCAACTACTGAGCCCGAGTGCTGCAACTATTGAAGCCCGCATGCCTAGAGCCTGTGCTCCGCATCCAGAAAAGCCACTGCCATGAGAAGCCTGTGCACTGTAATGAAGAGTAGCCCCCCTTGCCGCAACTAGAGAAAGCCCTAAAAGCAACAAAGACCCAAGGTAGCCAAAAGTAAGCAAAATAAAAAAGACTCTTGTGTTCCTTTTCCTGTTCATACTAACTTCCCAAGGATTTGGGTGTGCCCAGTACAGTATATAGAGAGTACATCATGAGAAACGCTGGGATGGAGGAAGCACAAGCTGGAATCAAGATTTCCAGGAGAAATGTCAATAACCTCAGATATGCAGATGACACCACCCTTATGGCAGAAAGTAAAGAAGAACTAAAGAGCCTCTTGATGAAAGTGAAAGTGGAGAGTGAAAAAGTTACCTTAAAGCTCAACATTTAGAAAACTAAGATCACGGCATCTGGTCCCATCACTTCATGGGAAATAGATGGGGAAACAGTGGAAACAATGGCTGACTTTACTTTTCTGGGCTTCAAAATCACTGCAGATGGTGATTGCAACCATAAAATTAAAAGATGCTTACTCCTTGGAAGGAAAGTTATGACCAACCTAGATGGCATATTCAAAAGCAGAGACATTACTTTGCCAACAAAGGTCCATCTAGTCAAGGCTATGGTTTTTCCAGTGGTCATGTATGGATGTGAGAGTTGGACTATAAAGAAAGCTGAGCACCGAAGAATTGATGCTTTTGAACTGTAGTTTTGGAAAAGACACTTGAGAGTCCCTTGACTGCAAGGAGATCCAACCAGTCCATCCTAAAGGAGATCAGTCCTGGTTGTTCATTGGAAGGACTGATGTTGAAGCTGAAACTCCAAAACTTTGGCCACCTGATGTGAAGAGCTGACTCTAATTAGAAAAGACCCTGATGCTGGGAAAGATTGAGGGCAGGAGGAGAACGGGACGACAGAGGATGAGATGTCTGGATGGCATCACCAACTCGATGGACATGGGTTTGGGTGGACTCTGAGAGTTGGTGATGGACAGGGAGGCCTGGCGTGCTGCGGTTCATGGGGTCACAAAGAGTCGGACACGACTGAGAGACTGAACTGAACTGAGTACAGTATAGAACCTTCCAATTGAAAGTCAGATAATCTGAAATAATAGCAGATAACCTATAATAATATCAGACATCGAAACTTTACCGCGTATCAGACACTACGCTAAGAGGTTCACAGGTATTATCTCATCAAATCCTAGCAATCCCATAATATAGGTGTTACTAACACACTCATTCAATAGATGAGTAAACAAGCTCCAAGTCATGCCTTTGTCCAACTCCACACAGGTACAAAGTGGAGGAGCTGGAATTCAGACCCAGGGACTCGTACTTACTGCCCAGGTTCTTAACACAACCTAACTTTTATCCTCTACCCATCCTTTATCCTATTTATCCCCATTCCCATGGCAACCCTATGGGGATGCATTGCTCTGTCTTCTACAAATAAGAAAAGTGAGTCTCCAAGACATTACTTGAATGACCCAAAATGACCAGCTGGTAAGTGCTAGAGGGCAAATGGGAACAGAGCACTCGCCCTGAGTCTTACTCTTGCCACTGTGCCATGCTACGTGGGCATGCATGTAGGAAGGAGGCCCTGAGAGGCTCCTCTGCCAGGAAGCCAATCAGTGCTGACCCTACTTAGCTGACCCACTGGAATTTGCTAATTCCTGCTAATTCTGGAATTTGCATTGTCAGTAATAGCCCAAGGAGGGGCATCCTTAGTGGCCTTGCTCTTTTGGGGGTCCCTGTGACAGCCAGGAATGTTGGAAGAGCTGTGTCATGACCAGAGGTTGACAAACACCACAGCTCAATCTCCTCCTCAGCTGGTTGTCCTGGGATTCACGGTGGCCGGTGATGGGGTACAGAAGGGGAGACTTCAAGCCCCGCGGCTCCCCTTTCTGACCCTCAGTCCCTACAGAAGCAGAAGACAAATCAGATCACAGCCGTGCCTTCTGGGAAAATAAACCCTGCACGCTGCTCTGAGCAGTTCTGGAAGCCTGACCCTCTGGGCCACCTTTAACAGGTGTGCAGAGTGCCAATAATCAAACCAGTCAATCTGAAAGGAAATCAACCCTGAATATCCATTGGAAGGACTGATATTGAAGCTGAAGCTCCAATACTTTGACCACCTGATGCGAAGAGCCAACTCATTGGAAAAGGCCCTGATGCTGGGAAAGATTGAAGGCAGGAGGAGAAGGGGGTGACAGAGGATGAGATGGTTGGATGGCATCATTGATTCAATGGAAGTAAGTTTGAGCAACCTCCAGGAGATAGTGAAGGACAGGGAAGCCTGGCATGCTGCAGTCCATGAGGTCACATAAAGTCAGACATGACTGAGCGACTGAACAAGTGTGCAGATCCCCCATGAACATGGCAGCACCAACCTCCTCTTAAATCCCACAGCAGACCACGTCCTGACCATACTCAGTTCTGAGGTGCAGGGGAGAGCATCACGTCCTGCAGGGATGCAGTATCATTGGGCTGCCTTCAGGAGTTAAAAGGAAGCTCAGAAGATCGCGTCACATCAACACTCCCACTTCGTTAAGTCCTCAAACCCCCTTCATTACAACAAGTTAAAAGGGGCCCCCAAATAAGAAAGGCTCCCGGTGAGACCCCTGCCTCCCTCTCCCCTGGCCCAGTACTCACCACCTCATGACAGCCACGGGGCAACTAAGCCCGTGTGCAACAACTAGTGAAGCCCGTGCACTCAAGAGCCCATGCTCCACAACAGGAGAAGCCGCTGCAATAAGAAGACCATGCACCACAACTGGAGAATAGCTCCCTGACTGCCACAACCAGAGAAAAGCCCACGCAGCAGTGCAGACCCAGCACAGCCAAAAATCAATCAGTGAATCAATTTAAAAACTTTACTCACCAATTTTTTAAAAATAAAAATAAATAGCAATTTAAATCCTTACTTGAAGTGTCTCATGAAACTTTTACAAAAGAGGGATTTGTGCATATGTGTGTGCTAAGTCGGGCTTCCCAGGTGGCACCTATGGTTAAGAACCCTCTTGCCAATGCAGGAGACATAAGAGAAGTGAGTTCGATCCTTGGGTTGGGAAGATCCCCTGGAGGAAGGGCAAGGTAACCCACTCCAGTATTCTTGCCTGCAGAATTCCACAGACAGAGGAGCCTGGCGGGCTACGGTCCATGTGGTCACTAAGAGTCAGGCACGACTGAGTGACTAACACACTGAGCGACTAACCACGCTTTTGGCCTGACCCTCCCACCTTGTGCCTCAATTCTCCAACTAGAGTTTTGCTTCGTTTCCAAGAGACTCCTACCTGCATTCCACTTATGGTAACTATACTCCTTCATTGTCCCACACAAATGAATGCTTTGTCGGGGGGAGCCCTGCTTACCAACCCAGCTCTCTAGGGCTTTTTAAACTTCAGTGTGCATGTGAATCACTTAGAGAATCTTGCTTAAATGTAGATGCAGATCCAGTAGGTCTAGAATGAGGCCCAGAAGCCTGTATTTGCAACAAGATCCCGAGTGATGCTTATAGCCCCGAACTGCATTATAGGGTCTAGAACAGGGATCCACAAACTAGGGCACATGGGCCAAACACAGCCCACTCCCTGTTTTGGTTACATAAAGTTTTATTAGAGCCCCATCTCACTCATTTATTTACACCCTGGCTATGGCTGTTTTGCAACAGTTGCAGAGGTGAGTGGTTGCAATAGAGACCACATGGCCAGCAAAGCCAAAAATATTCACTATCTGGTCCTTGAGCAGAAAAGTTTGCAGACCCCTGGGCTAGAATGATCACTGGTTCTCAAACTTAGCTGTATATTGGAATCAGCTTTGAAGTTTTAAGAGTTACTGATCCTAGACTTCCCTGGTGGTCCAGTGGTTAAGAATCTGCCTGCCAATGCAGGGGTATGGGTTCGATCCTGGCCTGGGAAGATTCCACATGCCATGGGGCAAGCAAGCCCATGCACCACTACACCCTGAAGCCTGTGCTCTGCAACAAGATAAGCCACTGCAATGAGAAGCCTACGTACTGCAACTAGAGAATAGCCCCCACTTGCCACTACTAGAGAAAGCCCTCACGTAGCAATGAAGACCCAGTTCAATTCAGTCGCTCAGTCATGTCTGACTCTTTGCAACTCCATGGACTGAAGCACGCCAGACCTCCCTGTCCATCACCAACTCCCAGAACTTGTTCAAACTCATGTCCATCAAGTTGGTGATGCCATCCAACCATCTCATCCTCTGTCATCTGCTTCTCCTCCTGCCTTCAATCTTTCCCAGATTCGGGGTCTTTTCTAATAAGTTAGCTCTTTGCATCAGGTGGCCAAAGTATTGGAGCTTCAACTTCAGCATCAGTCCTTCCAAAGACTATTCAGGACTGATTTCCTTTAGGATGGACTGGTTTGATCTTCTCCAACACCACAGTTCAAAAGCATCAATTCTTTGGTGCTCAGCTTTCTTTATAGTCCAACTCTCACATACATATATGACTACTGGAAAAATCATAGCCTTGACTAGATGGACCTTTGTTGGCAAATGATGTCTCTGCTTCTCAATATTCTGTCTAGGTTTGTCATAGCTTTTCTTCCAAGGAGCAAGCATCTTTTAATTTCATGGCTGCAGTCACCATCTGCAGTGATTTTGAAGCCCAAGAAAATAAAGTCTCTCACTATTTCCATTGTTTCCCCATCTATTTGCCATGAAGTGATGGGATCAGATGCCATGATCTTAGTTTTCTGAATGTTGAGTTTTAAAGCCAATTTTTTCACTCTCCTCTTTTACTTTCAAGAGGCTCTTTAGTTCTTCTTTGATTTCTGCCATAAGGGTGGGGTCACCTGCGTATCTGAGTTTATTGATATTTCTCCCAGCAGTCTTGATTCCAGCTTGTGCTTCATCCAACTCAGCATTTCACACGATGTGTTCTGCATATGAGCTAAATAGGAAGGGTGACAATATACAGCCTTGACATACTCCTTTCTGTATTTGAAACCAATCTGTTGTTCCATGTCCATTTCTAACTGTTGCTTCTTGATCTGCATTCAGATTTCTCAGGAGGCAGGTCAGGTAGTCTGGTATTCCCATCTCTTGAAGAATTCTCCACAGTTTGTTGTGATCCACACAGTCAGAGGCTTTGCTGTAATCAATAAAGCAGAAATAGATGTTCTTCTGGAACTCTCTTGCTTTTTCAATGATTTCTTTCTTTTTCAGTGCCAACAGTTGCTGGCAATTTGATCTCTGGTTCCTCTGCCTTTCCTAAATCCAGCTTGAACATCTGGAAGTTCACAGTTCATGTACTGTTGAAGCCTGGTTTGGAAAATTTTGAGCATTACTTTGCTACCCTGTGAGATGAGTGCAATTGTGTGGTAGTTTAAACATTCTTTGGCATTGTCTTTCTTTGGGATTGGAATGCAAACTGACCTTTTCCAGTCCTGTGGCCACTGCTGAGTTTTCCAAATTTGCTGGCATACTGAGTGCAGCACTTTCATAGCATCATCTTTTCAGATTTGAAATAGCTCAACTGGAATTCCATCACCTCCACTAGCTTTGTTCGTAGTGATGCTTCCTAAGGCCCATTTGATTTCACATTCCAGGATGTCTGGCTCTAGGTGAGTGATCACACTATCGTGGTTATCTGGGTCGTGAAGCTCTTTTTCGTACAGTTCTTCTGTGTATTCTTGCCACCTCTTCTTAATATCTTCTGCTTCTGTTAGGTTGATACTATTTCTGTCCTTTATTGTGCCCAGGGCAGCCATAAATAAATAAATAAATAAATTTTTAATAAAAGGAATGAGGGAATGCTAGTGTACGTAAAAAGAGACAGGAAGCAGTGATTACTAATTTGCAAGGAATAAAACAGTCCACAATTTAAAAAAATACATTAAAAAATAAATAAGAACTGATCCTACTCCTAGAGATTCTGTTACGGGGTTCAGCCTAGGCCTTCAGTTTTTTTATACACTTCCCAGATGATTCTACTGTGCAGAATCATAGGGAATTGAGAAATGTAGTCTCCTGGACAACTTCCCCGCCCAGCCCTGCAGCTGGGCCACTCCTCACATTGTGACATCCTTCACTTTAGCTGGACTCTGCTTCCAGAAGAATTAGGCTTCAGCTTTTTATCAGCTGTTTTAAACAAGACAGCCAACTGGGTCCTGAAATGTGCCCTCTACCCAGGGCAGGATTTTGGAGGAGTTTCTGATCCTTTGGATATATCAGGCTTCACATGCTCATTTGCAATAATATAGAGATTCCCACCTCGTAGCTCAGTTGGTAAAGAATCTGCCTGCAAAACAGGAGACCCTGCAATGCAGAGTTTCATTCCTGGGTGGGGAAGATCCCCTGGAGAAGGAAATGGCAACCCACTCCAGTATTCTTGCCTGGAGAATCCCATGGACAGAGGAGCCTGGTGGGCTAAAGTCGACAGGGTCGCAAAGAGTCGGACACAACTTAGCGACTAAACCTCCACCACCCCTTCCCAGCTAAACTTCATTCAGTTTGCAAAACTGTGCATCCTGCCCCCACCCCTCTGAAAGAGGCACTACTGCCTAGATTGCCATGGCATGAAGCCACACAACCAAATGTGTTCCTGAAAACATGTGAATTGCCCTTCCTGGAAATAAAGAAAAGAGAATTACTGGTAAAAGGAAGTGAATTTTCAGGCCTCACTGTCCAAATGCATGTATAGAAACCCTTGACACTGGGCTCCAATTAAAGTCCCTAGGAGTCCCCTGGTTAAAACACTTGCATAGTCCATTAGAAGCCACCAGCTTCAGAAGGAGAAATGTTAAAAAAAAAAAAAAATCAAATGGGCTCTGAAGCTCACAGAGGTTATCGTCAAATTTTATATCACAGATAATGACAGACCCAGATTTTGACACCTACTGACTTGTCACATTGTGATGCACAGTTTTCTCATGCACGTGCACTTTTTTGTTTCCTTTGAGTTAGCTGGGACCATGTTCCCAAAGGCCCCAGCTCTGAGCACCGGATGCCTGTTATCTTCAGATCCATTATAGGACAATACGCTGCTAACTACAGACATCAGCTAGAGGGAGAGAAGGCTCCTTCTGGCTCCTACGAGGCCGAGGGAAGAGGCCTGATGTGCAGGTCCAGTGTGTGGAAAGGTCACATGCATCCCCCGCTGGCATGCAGTATTGCTCTAACAGACACCGACCACAGCCTGCCTAGGGGTCACTCCTCCCTTCTCCCTTGTTAATAAAACGTCAGTTTTATTCAGGTGACAAAGTGCCCAGCCTGGCAGATAAACCATGATTGATTGCTCCAAACTATTGTGCAATCTTCAATTTCTTTGCCAGGTATTAAGTCCAAAAATGGGCATTCGATCCAGTTCTGGAAATAAAAGAGAGAAAAAAAAAAAAGGTGCTCAGAAAAGACAACCAAGTGCTTCTGGGAAAGCTATTTCTCTCCAGACTTCCCTGATGGTCCAGTGGCTAAGACTCCATGCTCCCAATGCAGGGGGTCCAGGATTCCATCCCTGATCAGGGAACTAGATCTCACATGCCACAACTAAGAATTCTTATGTTGCAGCTAAAGACTCTGAAAATCCTGCAAGTCTCAACTAAGACCCAGCATGGCTAAATAAATAAGTAAATATCAAAAACAATAATAATAATAGCAAGAGAGAGATTCCCTGCATACAACAGAAGACAGCATCCTTCACAACCCAGTCACAGAAGTCTGCTCCTTTACCATATTCCATCAGCAGAAGCAAGTCACAGGTCCTGCCCACGTGCATAGAAGGATTTAGATGCAGGCATGACTCCCAGCGGGTGGGCGCTACTAGAGCCACCCTTCAACTCGCCCACCACTACCTCCGTATTGATACATCTACTGATAGAATTCTGATGAAAATCCTCTCTGGCCACCTCGCTCCTGAGTCAAACAACCCAACTCCTGCAAAAGATGTTTAAGGTACTTGGAAGATTCTGAATATAAACTATAAACTGGATGATAGGAAGAAAACAGTGTTAATTTTATTAGGTGTGCTAATGGAATTGTGATTCTATATAAAAAACAAGAAAACGTCAGTTTTCAATACAATCCCAAAGAAAGGCAATGCCAAAGAATGTTCAAACTACCACACAACTGCACTCATCTCACATACTAACAAAGTAATCCTCAAAATTCTCCAAGCCAGGCTTCAACAGAATGTGAACCATGAACTTCCAGATGTTCAAGCTGGATTTAGAAAAGGAAGAGGAACCAGAGATCAAATTGCCAACATCCATTGGATCATGGGAAAAACAAGGGAGTTCCAGAAAAACATCTATTTCTGCTTTATCGACTATGCCAAAGCCCTTGACTGTGTGGATCACAACAAACTGTGGAAAATTCTTCAAGTGATGGGAATACTAAACCAGCTGACCTGTCTCCTAAGAAATGTGTATACAGGTCAAGAAGCAACAGTTAGAAATGGACATGGAACAACAGACTGGTTCCAAATCGGGAAAGGAGTACGTCAAGGCTGTATATTGTCACCCTGCTTATTTAACTTATATGAAGAGTACATCATGAGAAATGCTGGGATGGAGGAAGCACAAACTGGAATCAAGATTGCCAGGAGAAATATAAGTAACCTCAGATAGGCAGATGACCCCACCCTTATGGCAGAAAGCAAAGAAGAACTATAGAGCCTCTTGATGAAAGTGAAAGAGAGTGGAAAAGTTGGCTTTAAAACTGAACATTCAGAAAACTAAGATCATAGCATCTGATCCCGTCACTTCATGGGAAATAGATGGGGAAACAGTGGAAATAGTGACCGACTTTATTTTGGGGGGCTCCAAAATCACTGCAGATAGTGACTGCAGCCATAAAATTAAAAGATGCTTGCTCCTTGGAAGAAAAATTATGACCAACTTAGATAGCATATTAAGAAGCAGAGACATTACTTTGCCAGCAAAGGTCTGTCTAGTCAAAGCTACAGTTTTTCTAGTAGTCATGTATGGATGTGAGAGTTGGACTGTAAAGAAAGTTGAGCACTGAAGAATTGATGCTTTCAAACTGTGGGGTTGGAGGAGACTCTTGAGAGTCCCTTGGACTGCAAGGAGATCCAACCAGTCCATCCTAAAGGAAATCAGTCCTGAATATTCATTGGAAGGACTGATGCTGAAGCTGAAACTCCAATACTTTGATTACCTGATGCAAAGAACTGATTCATTGGAAAAGATCCTGATTCTGGGAAAGACTGAAGGCAGGAGTAGAAGGGGCTGACAGAGGATGAGATGGTTGGATGGCATCACCAACTCAATGGACATGAGTTTAAGTGAACTCCGGGAGTTGGTGATGGACAGCGAGGCCTGGTGTGCTGCAGTTCATGGGGTCGCAAAGAGTTGGACATAACTGAGCAACTGAAATGAACTGAACTGAACTGAACTGATAAGAAAATGACTTCTTTTTTTTTCCTTTGGCCTCAACACATGACTTGCAGGATCCTAATTCCCCAACCAGGGCCCAGGAATGAAATTGTGGAGTCCTAATGACTAGACTGTCAGAGAATTCCTGAAAATGACCAGTTTTTAGTAACACTTAATAAAGTATGTTGGGATGAAATGCCATAGCATCTGAGGTTTGCTTTCAGGTATTTCAGCAGGGAAAAAGGAAAAAATACGGATAAAGCAAATGCAGCACAAACAAGGTAATTATGATGAATATATGAGAAGTCATTGTACTGTATCTCAACTTTTTGTATGTTCAAGTTTGATATTTCTTTTTTTTTTTTTTTTTTGGCCTTGTGGCATATGGCATCCCAGTTCCCCAAACAGTGATCCAACCCTTGCCCCTTGCAGCAGAAGCACAGACTCTTAACCACTGGACCACCAGGGAAGTCCCCTGTTCAAACTTTTTATAATTATTTTCTTAAACCTGGCTACCCTTTTATGATCTCCATAAAGCCAAGAACTCCACATTAAACAACAAGATTCAGTAAAACTGTGTTGAAAATACAAGCAGCTCTGAGCTGAGGGGCTTTTCTCCAAAGGTCTGCCCTGGCTTCCCTCTCCATCCTTTCCTACTTGTGTGCTCTAAGTCTGCCATCCTCAAGCATGCCTAGTTCCCCAAATAGACCACACTCGTTCATGCCCCACCTCAACAAGCTTTTGCATTTCCTGCACATTTACCTGGGAGTTTGTCCAACACCTTCCTCGAAGCCATCCATCTGGTCTACCTCCAAACTTCAGCTCAAGTGTCAGATCTCCAGTGAGGACTACCCTGACCCCATTTGCTTTGTAGAATGTACCCTCCCACTCTAGAGCTCCCAGTGAGTCTTCTGCAACATACTGACTATTCTAGTATGTATCACAGTGTATCAGAATTGTCTCCCTATCTGATTTCCCCACCAGGCTAACAGCTTCTGGAGAAAATAAGATTTCTCATTCATCTCTGTATCCAGTGATTAACACAGGGTTTGGCACACAGTCAGTGTTAAATAAATGTTTATTGAATAAATAAATGAGTGAAAAAAATCTCTACATACAATTTTAATCTGTTGATCAGAAAGAGATGAGCCCTGGGAAAGAGTCAGCTCACTAAGTGATTTCTGCAACCCAGCCTTGCCCTCCCCCCACCATCTGAGTCTCCCTTGGTCTAAATACAGGACCATTGCAAATCCCAATAAAGGAAAGACTCCAGGACGCTGATATTAAGATAAAGCACCAAGTGTCATTCCTTCATATAACTCAGAAATAGCACCAAAAACCATTCTTCAAGAGGAACTGCAGAAATTGTCTTAGAATTGATCTTGGAAAGTACAGCTTCATTGGCAGCTACCATTCTATGCAGGAAAGGGCTCAGAATAATAGAGCTATGGGATAGGAAGGAGGATTTAGGCTCGATATCATAAAGAAGAATGTTCAAACTACCACACAATTGCACTCATCTCACACGCTAGTAAAGTAATGCTCAAAATTCTCCAAGCCAGGCTTCAGCAATATGTGCACCGTGAACTTCCTGATGTTCAAGCTGGTTTTACAAAAGGCAGAGGAACCAGAGATCAAATTGCCAACATCCACTGAATCTGGAAAAAGCAAGAGAGTTCCAGAAAAAACATCTATTTCTGCTTTATTGACTATGCCAAAGCCTTTGACTGTGTGGATCACAAGAAACTGTGGAAAATGATGAAAGAGATGGGAATAGCAGACCACCTGATCTGCCTCTTGAGAAATCTGTATGCAGGTCAGGAAGCAACAGTTAGAACTGGACATGGAACAACAGACTGGTTCCAAATAGGAAAAGGAGTACGTCACGGCTGTATATTATCACCCTGCTTATTTAACTTATATGCAGAGTACATCATGAGAAACGCTGGACTGGAAGAAGCACAAGCTGGAATCAAGATTGCCAGGAGAAATATCAATAACCTCAGATATGCAGATGACACCACCCTTAGGGCAGAACATGAAGAGGAACTAAAAAGCCTCTTGATGAAAGTGAAAGTGGAGAGTGAACAAGTTGGCTTAAAGCTCAACATTCAGAAAACGAAGATCATGGCATCTGGTCCCATCACTTCATGGGAAATAGATGGGGAAACAGTGGAAACACTGTCAGACTTTATTTTTTGGGGCTCCAAAATCACTGCAGATGGTAACTGCAGCCATGAAATTAAAAGACGCTTACTCCTTGGAAGGAAAGTTATGACCAACCTAGATAGCATATTCAAAACAGAGACATTACTTTTCCAACAAAGGTTCATCTAGTCAAGGCTATGGTTTTTCCTGTGGTCATGTATGGGTGTGAGAGTTGGACTGTGAAGAAGGCTGAGCGCCGAAGAATTGATGCTTTTGAACTGTGGTGTTGGAGAAGACTCTTGAGAGTCCCTTGGACTGCAAGGAGATCCAACCAGTCCATTCTGAAGGAGATCAGCCCTGGGATTTCTTTGGAAGGAATGATGCTGAAGCTGAAACTCCAGTACTTTGGCCACCTCATGCGAAGAGTTGACTCATTGGAAAAGACTCTGATGCTGGGAGGGATTGAAGGCAGGAGGAGAAGGGGATGACAGAGCATGAGATGGTTGGATGACATCACCAACTCAATGAACATAAGTTTGAGCAAACTCTGGGAGATAGTGAAGGACAGGGAAGCCTGGTGTGCTGCAGTCTATGGAGTCACAAAGAGTCAGACACGACTTAGCAATTGAACACAACAACAACAATTGGGAAGAACTTCCTTGAGGGGAGTTCCCCATTTTCTAAAGAAGTTCCCCATTTATCCAAAAGCCAACGATTACTCACCAGGCACCTACAGCTCCAGGTGTTGCATTACTCTCAGGAACACTATAGAAAGTTAACTACCCTTGGAAATGATATGCTGGATACGCCCAGGCAAAGTCTGGGTGATTCCAAGAATACTGCAGAGAGGGTCTAGATTGAAAGAACCCTTTCCAATTGGACCAGATAATCTCTAAAATTCCTTCCAAACAGCAGATCTGTTTTTCTTGTCCCGATGCTCCTTTCCGCATTACAAATTTCACGTAGGACTAGAGGCTTCCAGGGATCATCTAGGGAGACTGGAAAAGGAACTATATGTCTTCTATCAAAGAATGCAAACTTGAGACTTCCCTGTTTGTCCTGTGGTTAAGACTATGTGCTTCCAACACAAGAGGTGCAGGTTTGATCCCTAGTCAGGGAACTAAGATCCCACATGCAGCACAGCCAAAACAATTTTTTAAATTAAATTAAAAAAAAAAAGAATATAAACTTTATCATATCTCAACAAAGGGAGATGGAGGGAGGGAAGTGCAACAAAGTGAAAGAAGGAAAGAAGGGAGAACTTTGGAAACAAGAACCCAGACAGGCAGTCTGAACAGCAGATCCACAGGGCAAGGGCAGAAGAGGCCAGAAATTAAGGTCACTGGTGTCAACCAGGTGAGCGACAACAGTGGGAATGGTGGACACAGACCTGGAAAGAGCTGGGGAAAGCAATGCAAATTTGAGAAAGCAAGAGCCACGAGCCTTTGGTCTGCCATTATATTCAGAAATCGGCACATAAGAGAGACTCAATGCAAAACTGAATAAATAAATAGTAATGGGAGTGGATGGCAGGGGACAAAAGTAACAGGGTCATTATAGCAGAGAGGACTGGGCTGAGGGGAGCTTTATGTATATGAAAGACAGGAAGAGTATAAGAAATAAGAAGAAAGGAGCTTTAAGAAGTTTTGCTATGCCTTTTGACGCCAGTTTCTTTTGTTATTTTCTCAAGAGGATTGCAATAAAAAATTAAATTGCCTGTTCAATTACTTTTGGATTCTGGACAGATCATTCTTTGCATGGGATTCCCGTTGAGAACAGAGAAAAAGTGGCCTACAATTTATATGAGTGACGATGTTTTTAACCTCATAGGAGGCCATAGCATTAGTCAATGGGCAATGATATCTTTGAGATGCCAGTCTTATGCAAAATGAGAATGCCATAGAATTAGCTCGACACACTGCAAACTTAAAAGTCATCCCTGAGATTCATTGATCCCCAGGCAGCTTGTTGTCTGGTCTTGTTAGATTGTCCAAATTTCCTTTTTGTGTTTTATTCATGACCTAGCTAAGGAAGGACATACTTACTGACAGGCAGTAAGACAGGATGTACAGAGTGGACAGAACACCAACGAGATTTGTTGTGTGTGGTTTTGATCAGCAGTGACATGTACAGTCTCTTGTGATACAGAAAGCCCCAAGAATTCATGTAGCACACATCATCCAAAGCATCAGGAGACGAAGTCTTGGATGGATTTGCAGCAGAAGTTAGATTTTTTTTTAATATTTACTTATTTATTTGACTGTTCTGTGTCTTAGTTGGAGCATGTGGGATCTTCAATCTTCTTCAAAAATCTGCAGCATGCGGGATATTTAGCTGCAGCGTGTGAGATCTAGTTCCCTGACCAGGGATCAAACCCAGACCCCCTGCATTGGGAACACAGAATCCTAGCCACTGGACCACCTGGGAAATCCCACAACAGAAGTTAGATTTGCTGCAGACACCAGGCTCGGACTCCACAGTGGGTCCATGGGCCACTGGGTTGGGTGACCTTGGCACCAGTGGACGTGGAAAACACTCTTGCCCCTGCACGGTTCTCCTTCCGCTGAGAGCCGTATCTCTACCATTCCAACTAAGAAACCACAGCCTTCAACATTTTCTGCCACTTCAACACACAAAATATTACCTGAATTAATTCATACAAAAGTCCCAAGAGTTAGCCATAATTGACCTAAGCCCACACCTCTAGTAAATGGAGAAACATGGTTCTTAGACCCAGTTTTCCAGCGCCTCTGTTATGGACTGAATGTTTGTGTTCTCCAAAACTTGTATGTTGAAGCCCTAATGACTGTATGACTGTATTCAGAGATGGGGCCTTGAGGGAAGTAATTAAGGTTAAATTAGGTCATAAGGGTGAAGCCCTAATCCTACAGGAGTGGTATCCTTTATAAGAAGAGGAAGAGACATCAACGAGAAAGACCTCACTGATGTCTCTTCCTCTGTCTCCCCACCTGCTCAGAGAAAAGGTCATAGGAGGATACAGCAAGAAGGAAGCCACCTGCAAGCCAGGAAGAGAGTGCTCATTAAGAAACAAAATCAGCCAGAACCTTGATCATTGACTTCTAGCTTCCAGACCTGTGAGAAAATAATTGTTGTTCAAGTCACCAGTCTGTGGTCCATTGTTCTGACATCCCGAGCAGACTAAGACAGACAGCAGCACCTTCCTAAAGTGCCCCACCACCTACCCTTCACTCTGAACTTTGTTCATCCTGATTCCCTGCTCTTAGGTCCCTTTCCTGGCTTAGATGCACTAGAACCACTCAAATCTCCCAACAAGCATCACCCACTCCATCAAACCATTCTGAACCCTTCTGACGCTGGTCCTACCCAGACATCAGCAATCCTGACAGCAGCAAAAGACGTTTATTGAGCACTAAGTGTCACCAGGCAGTCTGCCATGTATGTGTCATTTAAACCTCCCATCCACTATTTCTATCCACTTTATCAAATAGGCACTATTTCTATCCACTTTACAGATGAGGAAACTGAGGGTAAGTATCTTGCCCAAGTAAACGGCAGGACTCAGATTCAAATCCTAGCAGTCTGATGCCAGAGCCTGTGACCTTGCCGAATCTCATAGCACATGAATATCTGATCACCTGACCTGTTTATTATTTCATCTCCTCCCACCAGATTGTAAGCTCTGCAGGGGCTGGACCTGGTCGATCCATCTCTGAATCTCTGTGCCTCCAATGCCCAGCATAATGCCTAGGGTATTTTGGGCCTCCCAGAGGCTTGGGGAATGAATGATCGAATGAACGAATGAATGCCTCAACCTCACGCTGGTAGCCACCTGTCACAGTGATCAGAAGATGTGCAGTCCCTCTGACTGCGGTTATTAACAAAGAACCTCAATGTGTGATAGTGAAAGTTACAGCGTGTGCCCGTCTGTCCACACAGCCTCCCTCTGTCTCCATGCAGGCACGTCTGAGTGAACAGATAACTCACAGTGAGATTTACTTAAAAGGCATTTAACTCAGCTTGCACGTCTCCAGACCAAGCCTATTACTTGCCGTAATCTATTCCATGAATTACCATTTTGATTTCCAGTGCAGAGAGACGGTGGTGGGTTGGTAGGGTTTTCGCCCCTCCTCTCATCAGTTGAGTTACTGTCTGCTTTTGTGGAATAAATCGCTGTAAATTGAGTTACCAGCACTCCAAAATGGGGAAATATATTCTCGATGCTATATGGGCAGCTGACAACATTATGGAAATACACAAAGTGTATGTCCGAGTTTACGGGGAAGGTGATGAGTTGTGACAGATGTTGGGAGAAGGGTGGGGGTGGGGGTGGCCTCAGGCTCATGACAGGCTTTTCCTCCAGTGGGTTCAGTCTCTAGTGAGGGTTTTTGGAAGTAAAATGCCAGGGAGGGCTGAGGTATGAGGATAAACAAGGGGGCTGATCGCTGGACAAACAACTTGGGAAATAAAATAAAACCATCCAAGTAGGGATGGTACTGGGGACACTGTTGGTGCCCTACTCCGGTCAGGAAGATCCCCTGGAAAAGGGAATGGTTACCCACTCCAGGATTCCTGCCTGGGAAATACCATAGACAAGAGGAGCCTGGCAGGCTGCAGTCCACAGGGTCACAAAGAGTCGGGCATGACTGAAGCCACTAACACTAACACGGAGATAGCTCTTACCCGACCTGTGTGCCCACCTCTCAGTTGCGAGATGCCTTGATTATAAAGGCTACAAGTGCAAACTCTCTTTGGAAGCCCACCCTTGGGCTACTGGAGTAGTTTTGCCGCTCTGCAGCGTCCCACCCCGGACCGGAGGCTGCTCTCTGGTGTGACGCTATGAAAGACCAGCGTCTTGCTCTGAGTGGGGAAGTGCTCTGAGGTTTCATATCCACTCCAGAGCTTCCCACGGAACCTGACTGATGCTGGGGTTTCTCCCGACGTCTCTCACCCACACTTTGTCTTCCTCCCCTTCCCTGTCCACTTTTCCCCTACTAGCTTACAGGTTTCTCCAGGGAGCATCTCCTTAATAAACCATGTGGATACAAAGGCTGATCTCAATGTCTGCCTCTGGAAAAGGACACAGGGTTTGCAGTCAGGAGCCTCCTACCAACCATGAGGGTCTGCAGCAGTGGATCATGGGAAAGCCAGGAGCTGATGGGGCAGCAATGTCCAGGGGAACAGAATAGGAGTGGAGGGCAGCAGGGGGATCCCCGGAAAATCTATCCAACGTCTGGCAGAGGGTCAGCTCCATCAGCCAGTCCAAAGGTCAGGAAGGCATGTGATGACACTACCAGGCAAATAGACCTTCCCTGAATCCCCTTTCCTTCTTCCCTCCACATTCCCCTACCCAATGCTCCACAGCCCCAGAGGAGCCAGAAATAACAGTTATCCATAAGAAGAAAAGAGAAGGACCATCCCCTTCCCAAAGCCAGAGCCCTGTCTGCAATCCAGCTGGATGGTGGAGGGAGAGGGAGGTGACTTACCTTGGAAACCCATTGAAGTACTAATATTGAATAGATCTAGACTGGATGTATGTAAGTGAATGCATGCTCAGTTGTGCCCAACTCTTTGCAACCCCATGGACTTTAGCCTGCCAGGCTTCTCTGTCCATGGGATTCTCCAGAATACTGGAGTGGGTTGCCATTTCCTATTCCAGGGGATCTTCTCAACCCAGGGATCAAACCCAGGTCTCCTGTAGCTCCTGCACTGGCAGGCAGATTCGTTACCACTGAGCCACCTGGGAAGCTCAGACTGTACATTCCAATTTCTGAACCAAGGCTCTATTTTGTACTTAAAGTGACCATAGGGGTTTCCCTTTCCTCAGCTGACCTGCAGAGCCATAAGGGACCACCAGAGTTTTCCTCCAGGGAAGGGAAGGGACAAAGCCAAATTTAGAGGGCTAGGGAGAGACAATAATAAAGTGACTTTTAGGATTACACCTCACAAGTCCTGAATGTTTGAACTGGGGTCCTGAATCGATCCAGGGTCTCCTGCATTGCAGGTGGATTCTTTACCAACTGAACTATCAGGGAAGCTCATTTGACACACCAGGACACATCTAATAGACTTTTGCCATAAGTATTACTGTTGCATTTGTACTTTAATTGATTTGCTGGATATAATGGTTTCTTATGCCCCTAAGACAGACATACTGTCAACGGGAACACTCTGGTGAGAATGGAGACAGAAAGATCAATTCAGAGGCTGCTAGGCTGAGGCATGACATAGCAGATGCCAAGATTGGCTACCTGAAGCCATATGCATCCCTCTTTCCCCTGCTTCCCTCTCCTATAGAGCCTGGAAAGTGAAACACAGCAACCAGGGGGAGTCACGTGACACAGTTCTGGCCAATGAGACATAGATGGAAGAGAGGAACTCCCTTCCCAAATAAAAAGACAAAGGCTCTCAATTAGAAGTGATAGCCCAGAATGTGGATGTGACGCTTGGAGAAGCAGCAGCTATATTGTGGTCATGAGAACCAATACCAACACTGAGGATGGCGGAAGAGAAAAAGCAGGAGCCAGGGTCCCTGGTGACATCCTTGGGCTTCTGTTCCGATCCTGAACTGCCTGTCCCAAACTTCCTTTTGCACATGAGAAACATACCCTTTACCTCTTAAAGCCACTGCAACAGAGTTTCCTGGTACTCAATCCTAGCCGATGTGAATGCTGAGGGTTTGACATAGAGAAGCTGTAGAGAGACAGAAAGGGAAAATGTGGGAGACGCTTAGGAGATATAATTGATAAGACTTGACACCTGATTGGACATGAGAGGAGGAGGGAATCAGGGATGAAAAGAGTGACTGTTTTCCCTAGATAAGGAATAGAGAAGTAGAAACAGATTTTAATGGACAGAGATAAACCATCATCATTTAACAAGCTGCTAAGAACTGAATCATGTCCCCCTAAAATTCCTATGTTGAACCAATGTGATGATGCTTGGAGCTGACGCCTTTAATTATCTCCTAAGTTATCTGTTTAGGAGATAGTTAAGTTTACATGAGGTCATGAGGGTAGAGCCTTCATGATTCGACTAGTGACCTTCTAAGAGGAGGAAGGCACACCAGTGCTCCCTTCCTGCCATATGAGGACCAAAGAGAAGGCAACTGTTTGCAAACCAGGAAGAGGTCTCTCACCAGGAGGCACAGGCTGAGGGTAGAGGTGGAAGAGGGCAGAAATACAGAAATAAAAAGTCAGATGGGAGGCAGCAGAGGGGCAAAAAGGAGAGAGAAGAGGGAGGGAATCGAGAATAAATCTCTGACTGGAAGGAAGAAGCCTCATATGAATTCTAGATCTCATCCTCCCACTTCTGAAGTTGAGAAACTGAGACCCAAAGAGGAGAAAGAGGAAAAGAGAAAATCTGTGGCACTGGTGGATGTCCGCCCCTCGTTTATTCACTCAACAAACATGTATAGACAGCTTACCGTGTGCTACAGACCAGGAATCAGGGTCAGATAGGGCAGAGTCCCCAAGGGCACAGCCTCGTCCCATGGAGAGAGACTTTCTGTGCTGATCATGAGCATCAGTGTCCCAAAGCTCCCAGCCCTTAATTATTAAAGTACTTGCAAGAGTTGGAGTAAATTCACATTTGGAGGAGTCTGAAGCTTATTGAGAGAATCCTATCATGGAAAAATAATATAAAATTATGAATGCAAAACTGCGTACAAAAGTAGAAGGGGGTTGTGCAAGTGAGAGACCCAGAAGCTTAAGCGTTCGGGGCTTTAATAGCAATTGTACTCTGACCACACCTAAGCTGGAAAGAGGGTACCAATACTTCTAAATTGGGCCAGCAGTGCCCTCTAGTGGACATGTGGAGGAACGCCTTAGAGAGCCCCTAAGCTCCGACTCCGCTACCAACAAAGCCAGGCAGGCCAGTTTTCGCCGTTGGATTCCCAAAAGTTTCTCATCACCTTCACCTACTGACCCCAGAACTGTGTAATTATTACTAGAGGCTCAGAGATAAGCACCTAGATGTACAGTTTCCTGTAGTTGAGTCTGAGGCAAGTAACTTACACTTCTGAGTTTCAATCTCCTTTCCTGTAAATAATATGTATCTGAATATGATTAAATTAAATGTCTACTTCCAGGGTGGTTCTAAGATTAAATAACATGAGCTGGCGGGCCTAGAGCCTGTGCTCCACAAGAGAAGCCACCGCAATAAGTCCAAGCATCACAACCAGAGAGAAATCCCCACTCGCTGCAACTAGAGAAACCGTGCACGTAGCAATGAAGACTCAGCACAACCAAAAAAAAAAAGAACAAGGACAGGCTCTTCTATAATCACAGTTCAGTGATCAAAAACAGACAATCAACATAAATGCAATAAATGTTATCAACTCCACAAACCCTATTTCAGTTTTACCAACTCACCCAATCATGCATCCAGTTTCATCACTTCCTGTCAAATAGATGGGGGAAAAGTGGAAACTGTGACAAATTTTACTTTCTTGGGCTCCAAAATCACCACAGATGGTGACTGCAGCCACGAAATTAAAGGACTCCTTGGAAGAAAAGCTATGGAAAGTTTAGACAGCATATTAAAAAGCAGAGACAAAGGTGCGTACAGTTAAAGCTATGGTTTTTTTCAGTGGTCATGTAGAGATGTGAAAATTGGGACATAAAGAAGGCTGTGCATCAAAGAATTGATGCTTTCAAATTGTGGTGCTGGAGAAGACTCTTGAGAGTCCCTTGGACTGCAAGGAGATCCAACCAGTCAATAGTAAAAGAAATCAGTCCTGAATATTCATTGGAAGGACTGATGCTGAAGCTCCAATACTTTGGCTACCTCATGTGAAGAACTGACTCATTGGAAAAGACCCTGATGCTGGGAAAGATTGAAGGCAGGAGGAGAAGGGGACGACAGAGGATGAGATGGTTGGATGGCATCACCGACTCGGTGGACATGAGTTTGAGGCAGCTCCAGGAGCTGGTGATGGACAGGGAAGCCTGGCATGCTGCAGTCCATGGGGTTGCAAAGAGTCAGACACAACTTAGCAACTGAACAGCAATACAAAAGAAAATCCAGGATCATGCATGACATTCAATTGTTATGTCTTTTTGTGCCCATGAATTTGAGCCAGTTTCTCAATCTCGTGTACACACATACTTTACAACACTGGCATTTTTTTAAGACTTTTTTAGAGCTTTTTTATGCTTACAACAAAATTGAGAGGGAGGCACAGAGATTTCCCTGGCATTGACATTTTTAAGAGGACAGGCTAATATTGTAGAACATTTTTCATTTTGGATTTGTCTGATGTTTCCTCGTAATTAGATTTGGGTTGTGCATCTTTGGTAAAAATAACACGAGAGTGATGTTTTCTTCTCAGTGCCTTCTATTGAGAAGCACATGATGTCAAGTTGTCCGTTTGCTGGTGATGTTATCTTTGATGCCTGGCTAAAGTGGCCTTTGCCAGGTTGCCCCAGTAATGTTGCTGGGTTTTCCTTTGTAAATAATAAGTACCTTGTGGAGAGCTAATTTGAGATTGTGTAACATCCATCACCCCCCAACTTTGCCCACTATATCAGCATCCCTTGCCCACTCTCACCTCAGTTGTAACTATAATAGTTGTCAAAGAATGATTGTGTAATGCCATCTTTTTTTCTCTTGTTTATTTGGTTTTTCTCATAAGGCAGAGCTTTCTCTTCTAGCCCATTTTTTAATTTACGTACTTACCTTTATCAGTGGACTCTGATTCTTCCTTTATTATGGGGTTGTATTTGCTACTATGCTATGCTATGCTGTGCTTAGTCACTCAGTCATGTCCGACTCTTTGTGACTCCATGGACTGCAGCCCACCAGGCTCCCCCTCCATGGGGTCTCTCTAGGCAAGACTACTGGAGTGGGTTGCCATGCCCTCCTCCAGCGAATCTGCTACTACTGTTGTTTATTTTCATCCTCAAATGGTGCCACCAATTTGACCAGTAAGAAAGACTGGGAGGTGAGCGGGTTTGGGAGCTGGTGAGAATAAAGTATATTTTTAAAGTCACAGGAAGACAGTGCTCAGCAAGCACCTGGGATTTAGAGCCAGAATGGAAAGTAATAAGATGTCATCCTTCCCATTTGCATTTTATTTATCTGTAGCCACAGGAATAAGGAAGAGAACTCTGATCCCTTCCCTCTGTAGTTTAAAGTCATTAAAACATGTCTTACAGACTGGGTAGCGCCAGCTGGAGCTTGGTTGCTGGAAAGGAAGATGCTGGGAGGAAGCTCACCTTCCAGTGAGGGGCTGGGAACTGAGGAGCATGAGGATGAAGCAATGACTAGACTCTGCACTGAGATCCTGTCCTCGAGGAGAGGTGATGGTCCAGCCAACTGGCACTGTGGGTGTGCCAGGGGGACAAGACAAGGCTGCCATCATCCTCTGGGAACTCATCACTGAAGAGCTGGGACCCTTGGGGACCCATATGACTCCCCGGCTGAGCATAACACAGAGAGAAGGAGGAAGGCAAAGCAAGGGTCACAGGGAATGGGCAGTGAGGTGGGAGAACAGGAAGAGCTATTGGGGACCAGGAGTGGCAGGATGAAAGCCAAATCATGGGTATGTGACAGGACCTCTGAGCATTTAGGAGACCAGAGGGAAAACGATCACCCCCCTCTAAATAAATTGAGGGCTCAGAGCAGTTGCCATTTGAGCAGGTTTATATATGCAGCTGTGCTTGGCTCCATGAAATGGAGAACATCAGGATACACTCTCTGCATCCCTGGGCACTGAATCAGAGTTACTAGCCTTCAAACACAAAGATGGGGTTGGGAATGACTTTTCTGGTGGGGTCGAGAGAAAGTGAGTTCTCATCTTGGTGTTGGTGGTGGTGGTGCTCAGTCGCTCAGTTATATCTGATTCTTTTGCAACCCTACGGACTGAAGCCCACCAGGCTCCTCTGTCCATGGGATTTTCCAGGCAAGTATACCAGAGTGGGTTGCCATTTCCTTCTCCAGGGGATCTTCCCAACCCAGAGATCGAACCTGCATTTCCCGAATCGGCAAGCGGATTCTTTACCACTGAGCCACCTAGGAAGCCCTCTCATCTCAGTACTGCCATTAATTTACTATGGGACCTTGGATAAGTCACTCCTCATATCTGAAAAACCAGTAGGATGAGGCCAGCCAGTACAAAAGGAGTATTTACGAGAATACAATGTATGTCTCAAATGACCAAGCAAATGATTTCGTGTCTATGAACGGGTCCTTCAGTTTATTGGGTCGTACAGAAAATTGCCAGATATGTACACCATGTTAATTTTTCTTACACTGGACTTCACCGGGAGGTTGAAGCTTTGATCATATTTTGAAAGAGCAAAATTCAAGAGGTTATTAATGTATTTCAGGAGGTCTGGGTGTTTCCATCATCTAGGATTAACCTTAATTGGTCATCTCATAGGTGAAAGGCATGGAGAGGAGGGAGAGAGATGGAAGCCCCCAAGCTGAGACAGAACAGAACTCAGGAAGTCAACATAGGAAAAACACAGAAGTTCATTGAACCACTTTGAAAGTAACCTGGTGATATCGGTAAAGAGTGATATGCACTAGGTTATAGTACTTCCAGGCTTCCCAGGTGGTAAAGAACTTCGCTAGTGGTAAAGAAATCACCGGCCAATGCAGAAGGCATAATGAGGGTTCAATTCCCGGATCAGGAAGATCCCCTGGAGGAGGGCATGGCAGCCCACTCCAGTTTCTTGCCTGGAGAATCCCATGGACAGAGAGCCTGGTGGGCTACAGTCCATAAGGTCGCAAAAAGTCGGACACAACTGAAGCGACTTAGCACACACGCGTAGTAGCATTTTCACTCCTAGAAGACTTCTCGAGGAAGCTCTCACACAAATGCACAGGGCACTCAAACAAGATTGCTGCACTACTGCTTACAACCATTTTTAAGTATTTATTTATTTGGCCGTGCCGGGTCTCGGTTGCGGTATGTGTAAGATTTGGAATCCAGGATCTTTAGTTGCAACGCTCACACTCTTAGTTGCAGCATGTGGGATCTAGTTCCCCGATCAGGAATTGAATCCAGGCCCCCTGCATCAGGAGCTCTGAATCTTAGCCATTGGGCCACTAGGGAAGTCTCTAATAATTTTTTAAATGGATACAATGTAAATGCCCAAAGTGATGAGAATGAAAAAATAAAATCTGGTACACTGCCACCATAGAATACTATGCAGCTGTGAAAATAAATCACTTCATGTACGTGTGTCAACACAGATGGACAGCGAAGGCAAAAGTTGTGTGTGTGCATTTTGCAACTGGGTTTCTGATTTTACTATTTCATGCCTTCTTTCTTTTTTCTCTCTGATCAGTCCAACTAGAAATTTACCCATTTTATAGATCTTCTCAAAGGACAACCTTTTGAAAATAAACCTTTATTTGGAATAATTTTAGACTTACAGAAAACTTGCAAAGATAGCTGAGAAAGTTCTCATACACCACTCACTCTGCAGTCTCAGGTTCCCCTTGTGTTACTATGTCACACTACTGTTGTATATTTGTCAAAATATAAGGAACCAACAAAGACACATTACTATTAATGAAACTCTAGACTTTGGATGTTGCAGGTTTTCTGTTAATGTCCTCGCTCTGTTCTAGGATCCATTACACTGTAGAGATTACCACTTTGCATTTTGCTGTGTTCGTGTCTTCTGGTCTGTGACTATGTTTCAACCTTCCCTCATTTTTCACAACCTTGACAGACTTGAGGAGTACTGGTCAGGTGCTTTGGAGATGGTCCCTCAATTTGGGTGTGTATCTGATGTATTTTATCATGATTTGGCTGGAGTGATGGATTTAAGGGAAGAATGTGTGCTCAGTCGCTGAGTTGTGTCTGACTCTTTGTGACCCCAAGGACTGTAGCCCATCAGGTTCCTCTGTCCATGGAATTTTCCAGGCAAGAATACTAGAGCAAGTTGCCATTTCCTACTCCAGGAGATCTTCCTGACCCAGGGATCAAATCCACGTCTCATGCGATGACGTGCAGATTCCTTACCACTGAGCCACCTGAGAAGCCAGGGGAAGAATACCTCAAGGTAAAGAGTCTTTCTCATCCTGTCATATCAAAGGTAACTAGTATCACTTGGTTAAGGCAGCACGTGACAGAATTCGACATCTACAATTACCACCTTCTCTCTCCGTGACTACAGTCTTCAGAATTGAGTCACTAAGTCTAGCCAACTCTCAAATGCAAAGGTGAGAATTAAGCTCAACCTCCTGGTGGGGGCCAGGAGTGCCTGCATATATTATTTGGGATTTTTCTACAATGCATATTTGTCTCTTTTCCCCTATTTATTTATCTCTTCAATCATTTACATCATTATCAACTCCTGTATATTTATTTTATAACCTTGGTTATGATCCAATAGATACCATTTAGTTAGTTTCTTGAATTGCTCCAGCTCTGACCATCGGGAGCTCTTTCAGGTCAATTCGTCTGTCCCTTTGACATACCCTCGCCTCCCCCCCACCCCACACACACACACAACAAACACACACACCCTCCGTTTCTCTTTCTGAAGAACTCTTCTTATTTTCTGGTACTACAGCGTGCTTCGGGCTCATTTGTACTTTCTCTTCCCCAACCCTGGAATCAGTTTTTCAGTTTTATTTATTTTCTCTATCATTTGTCTGCTTTCCATTTTAACGATTTTTGCCCTTCCTCTATTATTTCCTCTTTTCTGCTTATTTTGACTTTAATTTTAATTAATTTCTCTAATTTTTTTTTTTTTTGGCTGCATGGTGCAGCATGTGAGATCTTAGTTCCCCAACCAGGGGTCGAACCCATACCCCTGCAGTGGAAGTACAGAGTCCCAGCCACTGGACTGCCAGGGAAGCCCCCAACCCACTGATAATTTCTTAGAGTGAAAGTTGATGTTATTGACTTGAAACTTTGAGACCTGTCTTTTACTGACAGATTTAGTACCATAGATTTTAGTACTATAAATCTTCCTCGGAGCCCTACTTTAACTGCATCCCACACATTTTGATATGTTTTGTGTTTTTTGTTTTGATTCAGTTCAATATACTTCTATATTTCCCTTTTGACTCATTTTTGGATGTCTGCAGGATTTGAAGGTACATGATTTAATCTCCAGATAATTGGGAATTTTCCATAGAGACATTATCCCTATGTCACTGATTTCTAGCTTAGTTCCATTATAGTGAGAACATATTTCACATGACTTGAATCCTTTCTAAACTTATTAAGACTTTTTTTATGGCTCAATATATAGTCTATCTTGGTAAATGCTCCATGTGCTCTTACAAAGCATGTATGTTGTTGGGTGGCACACGCTAGTAAAGTAATGCTCAAAAGTCTCCAAGCCAGGTTTCAACAATACGTGAACCATGAACTTTCAGATGTTCAAGCTGGTTTTAGAAAAGGCAGAGGAACCAGAGATCATATTGCCAACATCGTTGGATCAGTGAAAAGGCAAGAGAGTGCCAGAAAAACATCTATTTCTGCTTTATTGACTATGCCAAAGCCTTTGACTGTGTGGATCACAATAAACTGTGGAAAATTCTGAAAGAGATGGGAATACCAGACCACCTGACCTGCCCCTTGAGAAATCTGTATGCAGGTCAGGAAGCAACAGTTAGAACTGGACATGGAACAACAGACTGGTTCCAAATAGGAAAAGGAGTACGTCAAGGCTGTATATTGTCACCCTGCTTATTTAACTTATATGCAGAGTATATCAAGAGAAACACTGGGCTGGATGAAGCACAAGCTGGAATCAAGATTGCCGGGAGAAATATCAATAACTTCAGATATGCAGATGACACCACCCTTATGGCAGAAAGTGAAGAATAACTAAAGAGCCTCTTGATGAAAGTGAAAGGAGAGTGAAAAAGCTGGCTTAAAGCTCATCATTCAGAAAAAGAGATAACGGCATCTGGTCTCATTACTTCACGGCAATTAGATGGAGAAACAGTGGAAACAGTGGCAGACTTTATTTGGGGGGGGGGGCTCCAAAATCACTGCAGATGGTGACTGCAGCCATGAAATTAAAGATGCTTACTCCTTGGGAGAAAAGTTATGACCAACCTAGACAGCATATTAAAAAGCAGAGACGTTACTTTGCCAACAAAGGTCCTTCTGGTCAAGGCTATGGTTTTTCCAGGAGTCATGTATGGATATGAGAGTTGGACTATAAAGAAAGCTGAGCACCAAAGAATTGATGCTTTTGAAGTGTGGTGTTGGATAAGACTCTTGAGAGTCCCTTGGACTGCAAGGGGGTCAAACCAGTCAATCCTAAGGAAATCAGTCCTGAATATCCATTGGAAGGACTGATGTTGAAGCTGAAACTCCAACACTTTGGTCACCTGATGCAAAGAGTTGACTCATTTGAAAAGACCCTGATGCTGGGAAAGATTGAAGACAGGAGGAGAAGGGGACAACAGAGGATGAGATGGTTGGATGGCATCAATGACTCAATGGAAATGAGTTTGAGTAAACTCCAGGAGTTGGTGATGGACAGGGAGGCCTGGGGTGCTGCAGTCCACAGGGTTGCAGAGTCAGACACGACTGAGCAACTGAACTGAACCGAAGCCAATTAACATGCTGCTCAAGGTTTTAGTTGCATTTCTGATTTTCTATTTAGGTATTCTATCAGTTATTGAGAGACAGTTGTTGAAATCTCTGACATAATTGTGTTTGTCTGTTTCTCCCTACAGTTCTTCTGACAACAATCTCTGATTTTCCTTAAGGTTCTGCCTGACCTACTCCTGGGTGAGGATGTGACCTAATTTAACCAATGAGCGTACCCCATGCCTTTACTCATACCAATTGCTTTCTGTTTGGACATATGATCCAATTCAGGAAAGAAGAGTCAGTCCCATGATACCTACCAAACAAACAGGAAAAAGAAACCTTCTCTCCAGGGATGTTGCTAGCAGTAAAGATAATAAAGCCTGGAACTATTGGAGTCACCACCTGGAGCCTGAGAATAAAGCCAGAAGAAAGCACCAAAGAGAGATGTCAAGAGAGCAGCTGGAGCTCCTCCCTGGATCCAGCCACAGCTGAATGCACTGGACACCTCAATAATGTTAGCCAATAAATTCCCCTTTCCTGCTGAACTAATTTGAATTGGGTTTCTGTCGCTTACAACTAGAAACATCCTGACCAATATTGAAGAAGAGAGATATACATTCCTGAGGCTCTTAAATACTTAGCAAGGATGCTAATGTCAGGTAAGGTGTCCCAGAAGTGCAATCCCATACCATTTGGTGAAACTCATTGCCAGTCTTTTTGGTGAGCAGGATAGGGGCTGTGCAGAAGGTCATTATGCCAGAGTTATTTTGTGTGCATGTGTGGGTGTTTACACTTGAGGGATATATTCAACAACTCTGTCTCAAGTGTTTTAACATCTCAGCATCTCACAGTTGTAAGAACAGTAATTAAACAGAATCTCATCTTCTACATAGCATAGAGGAAGAGAGAGAGTGATATGGCGAAAACGGCAGTGAAAACCAAGAGTCCAATAACCTGGTATCTAATCCTAATCTGATCACTAATTGACAGCATGGGTTGAGACAAATCCCCCTGCTCCTTTTGACCTCAATTTGTAAGTCTGTAAAGTGATAAGAATGACTATATCATCTTCAAGCACCTGTCCAATTCTGGAATGGACAGCCGGCTAGGATAGAGGTTCCTAATCTTTAATAGGATCTAAACCCCAGAAAAATACACACGTGCACAAACACATAATTTTGCATAGAGTCTCATGGGTTTCACAACTCTAGAAGCCATTCTTTTAAGATGGACTTCTTGTAAGATGGAACTAAGATGGACTGGAATAGGTGAATTTAACTCAGATAACCAGTGTATCTACTACTGTGGGCAGGAATCCCTTAGAAGAAATGGAGTAGCCATCATAGTCAACAAAAGAGTCCGAAATGCAGTACTTGGATGCAATCTCAAAACAACAGAATGATCTCTGTTCGTTTCCAAGGCAAACCATTCATTATCACAGTAATCCAAGTCTATGCCCTGACCAGTAATGCTGAAAAAGCTGAAGTTGAACGCTTCTATGAAGACCTACAAGACGTGCTAGAACTAACACCCAAAAAAGATGTCCTTTTCATTATAGAGGACCGGAATGCAAAAGTAGGAAGTCAAGGAACACCTGGAGTAACAGGCAAATTTGGCCTTAGAATACAGAATGAAGCAAGGCAAAGTCTCACAGAATTCTGCCAAGACAACTCACTGGTCATAGCAAACACCCTCTTCCAACAACACAGGAGAAAACTCTACACATGGACATCACCAGATGGTCAACACCGAAATCAGATTGATTATATCCTTTGCAGCCAAAGATGGAGAATCTCTATATAGTCAGCAAAAACAAGACCAGGAGCTGACTGTGGCTCAGTTCATGAACTCTTTATTGTCAAATTCAGACTGAAATTGAAGAAAGTGGGGAAAACCACTAGACCATTCAGGTGTGACCTAAATCAAATCCCTTATGACTATACACTGGAAGTGAGAAATAGATTTAAGGGACTAGATCTGATAGACAGAGTGCCTGATGAACTTTGGACGGAGGTTCATGACATTGTACAGGAGACAGGGAGCAAGACCATCCCCAAGAAAAAGAAATGCAAAAAAGCAAAATGGCTCTCTGAGGAGGCCTTACAAATAGCTGTTTAAAGAAGAGAAGCAAAAAGCAAAGGAGAAAAGGAAAGATATACCCATTTGAATGCAGAGTTCCAAAGAATAGCAAGGAGAGTTAAGAAAGCCTTCCTCGGTGATCAATGAAAAGAAACAGAGGAAAACAACAGAATGGGAAAGACTAGAGATCTCTTCAAGAAAATTAGAGATACCAAGGGAACATTTCATGCAAAGATGGGGTCAATAAAGAACAGAATGGTATGGAGCTAACAGAAGCAGAAGATATTAAGAAGAGGTGGCAGGAATATACAGAAGAACTACACAAAAAAGATCTTAATCACCCAGATAATCATGAAGGTGTGATCACTCCCACTCACCTAGAGACAGACAGCCTGGGAAGTGAAGTCAGGTGGGCCTTAGGAAGCATCACTACAAACAAAGCTAGTGGAGGTGATGGAATTCCAGTTGAGCTATTTCAAATTCTAAAAGATGATGCTGTGAAAGTGCTGTACTCAATATGTCAGCAAATTTGGAAAACTCAGCAGTGACCACAGGACTGGAAAAGGTCAATTTTCATTCCAACCCCAAAGAAAGGTAATGCCAAAGAATGCTCAAACTACTGCACAATTGCACTCATCTCACATGCTAGTAAAGTAATGCTCAAAATTCTCCAAGCCAGGCTTCAGCAATATGTGAACCGTGAATTTCCAGATGTTCAAGCTGGTTTTAGAAAAGGCAGAGGAACCAGAGATCAAACTGCCAACATCCGCTGGAGCATCAAAAAAGCAAAAGAGTGCCAGAAAAACATCTATTTCTGCTTTATTGACTATGCCAAAGCCTTTGACTGTGTGGATCACAAGAAACTGTGGAAAATTCTGAAAGAGATGGGAATACCAGACCACCTGACCTGCCTCTTGAGAAACCTGTATACAGGTCAGGAAGCAACAGTTAGAACTGGACATGGAACAACAGATTGGTTCCAAATAGGAAAAGGAGTACGTCAAGGCTGTATATTGTCACCCTGCTTATTTAACTTATATGCAGAGTACATTTATTTTGGGGGGCTCCAAAATCACTGCAGATGGTGACTGCAGCCATGAAATTAAAAGACGCTTACTCCTTGGTAAAAAAGTTATGACCAACCTAGATAGCATATTCAAAAGCAGAGACATTACTTTGCTAACAAAGGTTCGTCTAGTCAAGGCTATGGATTTTCCCGTGGTCATGTATGGATGTGAGAGTTGGACTGTGAGGAAGGCTGAGCGCTGAAGAATTGATGCTTTTGAACTGTGGTGTTGGAGAAGACTCTTGAGAATCCCTTGGACTGCAAGGAGATCCAACCAGTCCATTCTGAAGGAGATCAACCCTGGGATTTCTTTGGAAGGAATGATGCTAAAGCTGAAACTCCAGTACTTTAGCCACCTCATGCAAAGAGTTGACTCATTGGAAAAGACTCTGATGCTGGAAGGGATTGGGGGCAGGAGGAGAAGGGGACAACAGAGGATGAGATGGCTGGATGGCATCACTGGCTCAATGGACATGAGTCTGGGTGAACTCCGGGAGTTGGTGATGGACAGGGAGGCCTGGCGAGCTGCGATTCATGGGGTTGCAAAGAGTTGGACACGACTGAGCGACTGAACTGAACTGAACTGAAGAGTACATCATGAGAAACGTTGGGCTGGAGGAAGCACAAGCTGGAATCAAGATTGCCAGGAGAAATATCAATAACCTCAGATATGCAGATGATACCACCCTTATGGCAGAAAGTGAAGAAGAACTAAAGAGCCTCTTGTTGAAAGTGAAAGAGGAGAGTGAAAAAGTTGGCTTAAAGCTCAACATTCAGAAAACGAAGATCATGGCATCCGGTTCCATCACTTCATGGCAAATAGATGGGGAAACAGTGAAAACAGTGGCTGCCTGTTTTTTCTGGGCTCCAAAATCACTGTGGATGGTGAATGCAGCCATGAAATTGAAAGATGCTTGCTCCTTGGAAGGAAAGTTATGACCAACCTAGACAGCATATTAAAAATAAGAGACATTACTTTGCCAACAAAGGTCCGTCTAATCAAGGCTATGATTTTTCCAGTAGTCATGTATGGATGTGATAGTTGGACACTAAAGAAAGCTGAGTGCTGAAGAATTGATGCTTTTGAACTGTGGTGTTGGAGAAGACTCTTGAGAGTCCCTTGGACTGAAAGGAGATCCAACCAGTCAATCCTAAAGGAGATCAGTCCTGGGTGTTCATTGGAAGGACTGATGTTGAAGCTGAAACTTCAATACTTTGGCCACCTGATCCGAAGAGCTGACTCATTGGAAAAGACCCTGATGCTGGGAAAGATTGAAGGCAGGAGGAGAAGCGGAGGACAGAGGATGAGATGGTTGGATGGCATCACCGACACAATGGGCATGGGTTTGGGTAGACTCCGAGAGTTGGTGATGGACAGGGAGGCCTGGTGCACTGTGCTTCATGGGGTCCCAAAGAGTCAGACACGACTGGGCGACTGAACTGAACTGATAAGTCATTCTATATCTCTAAACTCCCTGCTCCACAGAAACTATGACACTAGCTTCTGCTTGGACTCCTCTGGTGACAGGGAGCTCACTACCTTACAAAGTAGTCAAACATAACTGAACTGCGCTGGAAAAATTAATTCGTCTGCATATTGAACCAAGAGCTGCACACTGTAACTTCTACCCATTGGTCTGAATTCTCCAGAGCAAAATGGGGAAAAAACAAAACCCTTTCCCTCCTTTGTGTAGCAACTTTTCATTTCTCTGAAAACTGTTTCTAACTTTGAAATGCAAACGATTTATGGGGAGAAATGCAGATGATGTGCCGTGCAAATTATTTTTCAGTGCATTGTTATAAAGATACATTCTGCCTACCTCACCCCAAATACGCCAATCTTCTAAATGCAGATGCTAAATTCCAGACAAGCAGCACTGGTATTAATCTGCACGATTTTGCAAAGACAGAAGTTATTGTATAAAAATATCTTGAAGGAAACAGCAGGGTTTTTCGGAAAGAGCACTTCAGTAAAACTCAAAAGTCTTAGAAGTGGCTGGTAGCCTGTCTTGCACTCCAACTACCTGTGTATCCTTGGGCAAGTCACTTAACCCCTCCCTCTGAACCCCATTTCTGATCTGTAAAATGTGACGGAACCTACCTCACAGAGATGCAGTGAGGATCAAATGCTGTCCTGTTCGTAAAGCTTCTAGCCCAAGCCTGACACAGAACTAATTCTTATTACAGACTAGCTCCGGGGCTCAGCAAGCCCAGCATCTCATTCGATGCGCTCGGCGCTCTTGCACCAGCGGGATTCCCCTTCCAAAGCAGAGTCTGCGCTCTGGGCTCGACTGAGGCTCCCTGGTCGCTCGCGCTTTTCTCTCCTTCTCCAAGATGGCGGCGGTCGGCGGCGCTGAGGCGGGATCCGGGCGAGCCTAGTGAAGGTAGCGGCGAGCGGAGCCCCCACGAGGCCGAGCTAGGCCCCCACCCCCAGGCGGCAGCGGCCCCGCCCCGCCGCCACCCGCCGCCTCGGGCCGCGACACCGCCCCGAGAGCGCCCCGGGCCCCTCGCGGCCTAGCCCAGGGGCCGAGCCGGGGACTGGAGTAGCGGCCGCAGTCCGCCCCCGGGAAGGGGCTGGAGCGGGCCGAAGGAGGAAGGCGGGCGGGAGCTGTTCAAATGGGGAAGGCGGGAAAGTGCGGGCCGGGAGGGGGCGTGCGGCCGCCCCGGGGGCCCGCGGGCCGAGGCCGCCCCTCCCCCTGCCCGGCCGTCTCCGCCCTCGGGGGCGCCTAGAGCCGCCGGGACGCGGGAACCCGGGTCGTGGCCGCCTTGCGGCTCAGGACCCGGGACACGGTCCCTGGGCTGTCAAGGGGCAAGGGAGCCGGGGTGACGGGAGGGCTGGGGCGCGGCTGGCAGGAATGGATGCGACGAGCTTTCTTTTTTTTTCCCCTCTTCGCCCAGCTTTGTTGAACTAGCTGTTGCTGCAAAACTGCCAAGAGAATCCCGTTGGTTTGCCGTGGGGACCACAAAAATGGTGGTCTTGGGGGCTCTTTGTAGCAATAACCTGTGTGGTATGTAATCATTGCGTGCGACCCAGTTTGAACGTGCCTTCCTTAGTGGGATCTGCTCCATCCAGACCCATTTTAAACCCAAAGCTGTTTACTTGTAGGTTTCACTTAATTTTTCTATCGGGCAGAAGAGAACCATCTTATCTCTCTGCTACCTGATGGCTAAGTTGGTGGCTGATTATATTACCCCATAGCAGAATTAAAAAAAAACAACCACTGAATCTAGAGTAGAGCCTGTTGATTGGACAAGGCTTGTCAAAATTTGTACCGCTGGGTTTTTTTGGAAATGTGTGTTGTCAGCAGATCTGTGTGGTGGTCGTGGTTCCGCTCAATTGCACCCCAATGAGAGGATTCAATCCCCACCCCTGGCTGTCGGGATCTCTGCAGTTTCCAGAGCTGGCAGGGGCTGTGAGTGCTGCATAGGTAGGTTCGTGGAGAAGGGAGTGGCAAGAATTACCAGGCTCTGGGTTCTGAGATTGGAGGAAATCTGGGCGAAAATGAGAAGGCATCCCCTGCTCCTATCCTCAAAGTAACAACAGCAGCAATTCAGAAACTGGCAACAGCTGTGTGTGCATCTTCCTTTTCCTGCACCGACTGGCAGCTTGAGTTCCTGAAAGAAGGGCTGGAAGAAGAGAACGTGGAATCTTGAAAATCTTGACAAAGGCTTGCCTCCTGAACTGGACCCGCGCCTCAGGATTTCGCTTACTGCCCGGGTTTCCGAGGCTTACTTTGTCTTTTTCAAAACACACTTACATTTTGGGATGAAGAAGCTTGCTAGTGAATGCTGGGGCTGAGATGACCTCAAAACACCATCTTCTGAAACTTTATTTTCCAAAGTACTTTTAATTTGGGCTTTCAAAATAACAAAGTACTATGTCTGATGATTTCCCCTTTTTCCTGATTGCTTTGATAACTCCGAGGGCAAAGCCTGAACATCGCCATATACTCACCTACAAGTGGAAGAGTAGCGCTGTCTCCTTCTTTCATCTCTTGAAGAGAAGTCCCCAAGTTTGATAATTCTCACCTTCCAAAAGTACACGTTTCATGATGACATATTTCTTACTTCCACAAACAACATAAATAATGAACTTTTACTTCTGTTGTCATTTCTTAACCCACTGAAAGGAACATAATTGTAAAATTATCCTACCTTTTGAAGTTGACAGTTTTGAATTCTACACACACCAAAATTTATGGAGTTCCGGAGAATGAGCTTTAAACATCGAAATGAGTTTTTACATTTGCCAACATTTAATGTAATTATGGCCTCTGTTTTCTAATGTGAATATCCAGCCTAATATTTTTCAATTTCATTAATCCTCACAATCTGCTGCCTAAGCCTGGACTCTGAATTTATCATGGATAATGTTCAAGACCTGGAAAGAACATCAGGAGAGTTATCTTGTATAAATGTTGCCCTAACTTTGCCTTTCCTCCACACTGTTGCTTGAGACTTCTTTATCTGGTTTCATCTTCCTTCTATGAGTCAGCATCCAAAACTAACCCCTGGGCTGCAATAATATCCTCACTTGAAAGAACCTACAAGTTCAGGGTCCATCAGTCTGCCCAAGCTGTGAGTGAGTGAGACCATTGTATCTAATTTTAGTTTTCTAAGCTCTTGACCGTCCCAGTTCTTTACTGAGTTGGACTTGCCTTCAGGCCCCGTTCATTTTTTACTATAGGTTGTTTAATCTTGTAATTTATAAATGCTCCTCCTGTGTCTTTAGAATAATAGTAGCAGACCTGATTGTAATACAAAATGCCAACACCAGCACACGTTTTCTGTGCTGTTCTGTGCCTCTGAGGATCAGCTCCTAATTTTCTGTTCCCTTGTACAGTTTTTTCATCCACTGGTTGTTTTTCAAAGCAGTTAAGAGACCATGAGTGCCTTTTCATAGTCCAGTAAGTGACATCATTGTTTTCTTTCTGGAGCTGTCTTCAGAACTACTTACTCCTATTCTGACTGTTAGTTGTTCAGCTCTGTTTTATGTTAGTTTTGATATTTCCAAAGGGAAGGCCTGGTTATAAGTCTCAGGACCTGCCTTCACTTCATACAGTAGAGCATTTTGTTCTTGACCACAGATTGGTGGCCGCATTGGCGTTGAATATTTCAGATTTTTTTGCCCATTATTTCTCAAAGGTTCTTAGCCAGAATCCATTTGGCATGGAAAACATTTAACTTGAGGTCACAAGTTGTGCTATTTCTTGGCATTATCAGCCTATGAAAATGAATGGGGTCCATATACTCTTCTAATAAACTTACTATGCTTTAGTGCCAGTGAGCAGATATTCTGTTTTTAAATGAATGGATGTAATTCCCTATGATGATGCTTCTCCTCTGACCCCTCCTGGAGTTGCACCATGTGGGTGGACAGGGGGCAACAGTAATTTCTATTTGAGAAAGTTTAACGCTTAGTATTGGAACATGGAAAACTGGCTATATTATGAATTTCTACATGATACCCAACCTCATATCCCCATAATTTCCTGTGAAAAGCCCTTTGAGTAAGCAGTTCTCCAGTTATTTGTAAAAAGAACCAAGTTCATTTCATTTTTCCACTTCACTCAAGCCCCTCTTACCTTGACCAAGTCCATTCTTCTTTCCATTCCTTAGGGAAGTGGAGAAATGCTTTTTTACATTTCTGAATGTTACTTGTAAATCGTTCCTGGTAATACTTCTTTTTCTATTTTCAACATAAACTTATCTGTGCATTGCATCTTATCTGACTTGTGCAAGTAGGTCTTTTTTCTTTTGGTTTATTTTAAATGTAACTCTTAGGAAAGTTGCCCTTGTTCATTCATCTTTTCTTTCCTAAAAGTTGCATACTTCACAATTACCTGTACCTTCCTCAAAGGGATTGTCAATATCTCGTTGAAGTGTCCTTCAGCATTTCTAAACCCCACTGTCGTTATGAAGGTAAAATATAAGTAAATAATCAGATCAACTTTTAAGCATTTCACTAACAGAATGAAGACATTTTCAATATATTTAGTATATAAAATTTAAACTTCCTGCAAAAACTTTTCCTGCAGGAATTGTGACATTGCCTGTCCTAAAAATATTTGAAGAACCTTACCTTCCAGTGCAGTTTATGGCTTGTCATCTTCACAGTCAAAATGGACATATAAAGTTGAATGCCAAAAAAGTAATGTTAACGAATTTAAAGCAGTATTTAGAACACTTAAATTTTAACAGTTCTTCAAATTAGTGAATATCTTAATAATGATAAAAATTCCATCACCAGTGGACAGGTGGCAATTCCTCCTTATTTTCACCTGTGAAAGTGAAAGTTGTTCAGTCGTGTCCGACTCTTTGCGATCCCATGGACTATACACTCCGTGGAATTTTCCAAGCCAGAATACTGGAGTGGGTAGCCTTTCCCTTCTCCTAGGGATCTTCCTAACCCAGGTCTCCTGAGTTACAGGCAGATTCTTTACCAGCTGAGCCACAAGGGAAGCCCATTTTCACCTGTAGCCTTTAAGAAAGGCTTGATGGCATTAAAGCTGTTTTATGGGCAACTAATATAAGAAGTGTGCCTACTTTTACACTTCTGTGATTTTGAGCAAATTCAAAGAGCCCAACAAAATACACACCAAAAAATTATGCTCTCAAGATCTTTACTATCCCTGTCATCATTTCTGCTTAAACTGCAATACAACAGATTTTAGCCTGTCACCAGTTCAACCAGTAGGATGTTGTGGTCTCAAATGCCTGGCATGATCTGTCTTCCTCTGCATCCTGCTTTGTCTGTGCATTTTGTGACCGTAATTGAACCTAACCCTGACTTCATGTCGGCTTTCACCCTGTCTCAGTGTTACTAGGCCTGTTGGCATTTCACAAGTTCTCATGAATTTTTGAAGTTTTTTTTTTTTAATGGGAGGTATTTTATATACTTCCCCAACTGACAGCTTTAATTCATGAATCAAATCGAATTAAGCCTAATGCACTTGCTACAGCTGCATCCCTAGTATATTTACAAACAGAAAGAGAAGGTGGTGACAAGACCCTCCTTTATTCCTTGCTGCCCTTCCAGTCCGCCCTTGGATCACTTCGCATTTCCACCTGGACGGTTGCTTCTCCACAGTGATTTCGCATTACAGGCGGGTTTTCCTTCTTTGTTTCTCAGACCTGGTCCTGTAGACGGGAAGGAGCCTGGACACAGGGACCCCATTCTCAAAGGCCCTGCAGGACCGCCATGGCTTATGATGACTCCGTGAAGAAAGAAGGTATGACCCCTTAACCTGAGAAGCATTCCAAAGAGGGTGTCCTCTTCAATCCTTGCAGCCCATGGACATAGAGACCAGGACTGGCCATCACAGCCTGGACTCCCAAGTGATGACCCAGAGCACTAGTAAAACTTCACATCATCCCCAGACTGGGCCCATGGAAACGCAAACTGGGACAGGGTTCTAACCCGAGAGTCTGAGCCATAAGTCTCTAGTCTATGGGGTGATCCCCAGCAGCACTCGTGGTCCTTGCCAGCTCCAGTGTGCAGGAGCCTGGGGATAGGAACCACACAGTGGACGCCCACAGAGCAGCACAGCACATGAATCCTTATTCTTTTCAGCCTTACCTCTGCAAGTCCGTGTCCACCTGCCAAACCACAACCAAGAAACCATGTTTCAGGACGCACCTTGGGCCTTTGCATAGCATGGAAGCATTGTTTCTTCAGGTCTGATTCTTATTTGCAGCCAACTCGTCAGGACATAATGCTCACCCCCTCGGATCTAGCCCTGTGTTCCAGTGGACTTACCAAATGACATGATTCTAATTCGGAAATGGAGGGACTGTTGCATTTCATGGGTGGTGATGCAGTCGTGACTTACTTGACTTTCTCATTTCCTTTCCCAAATGAACCTGTGCTTCTCAGATTGCTTTGATGGTGATCACAGCTTTGAGGACATAGGGCTAGCTGCTGGCCGAAGCCAACGAGAAAAGAAACGTTCTTACAAAGATTTTTTGAGGGAAGAGGAAGAAATCGCTGCTCAGGTCAGGAATTCTTCCAAGAAGAAATTAAAGGTAAATTCTAAACATTTGAATTAGGAATGTTTAAACTAGGTCATAGCGTGTTTCCTAGTATTCGAAGAAAGATGCTTCTTTGAAAAACGTTTAAAAAGAAAGATAAGCATCATTCACATCTTTTTTTTTTTTTTTACTATTTCCTGTGTGGTACTTTATTTCCAAAGTCAGAAATCGTCAGAAAACAACATTGGTTCCAAAGTGCCTGTGCCTCATCGTCTTATTCGTTGCTCAGTTCTCCTTCCTCTTGAATTCTAGGACAGTGAGCTTTACTTCTTGGGGACGGACACGCACAGGAAAAAGAGGAAGCACTCCTCCGATGACTACTACTATGGAGGTGAGGCTGGGGAGCGGCAGCAGGCGGGACAGACGCTTCACTGGTTCTTGGAGTCGGGGTAGGGGAGAGAGATCCAGATGTTGCTGACTCAGTGGCCTATTTAACAGGACAGTGGTTCTTGTTCTGAGTGCCGATAAACCAGTGTGAAGGAGGAGAGAGGTGGAGGGCTGGTATTTTGGAGGATTCAGCATAGAAGAACAGTCTTCATTTGTGATACACCAGGTACCAGGTTCCTTCTCCCCCCAATCATCCACTTATCTTGCGCCCATTGTTATTAGCATCCCTCTTGCCATTTGTAGTCCTGGGCCCTCCAGCCTGCGCCTGTGGGTTCCTTCTCACTCCAGCGCGTATCCACTCACAAGACCAGCTTTTCTGAGCTATATTATGCACTTAGCTGACGAGACCGACTCTTTGCTAGAATGGATTTGTCCTGAACCCAGAAACAAATGAGGCTTTGTCTTCAGCGTAATCTAAAGTTGTAACTACGCGTAACCCCGCAGCCACAGTCCATCCTTCTGAGCATGCTGTCTTTGGTGGCTTGTGAAGACTCAGTGAAGAAAAACATCTTGAGTGGCAAGAACTGTCTTCAGGGTCAGAGGCAGGATCTACCAAGCCAAGAAGCACGTGGGCATCATCTCTGAATGTTTACAATCAGTTGAAGGGCCTCCCCTCCAGTCATTCCTGTTAGCCTCTTCCTCATCTTAGTTGGGGGTTTTTGGTGAGAGAGGAAACTTGCTAGAAGTTACTCTGCTATAGGGACAATTACTTCTCTTGATTACTTCTAGATATTTCGTCTTTGGAGCCGTCACAGAAGAAAAAGAAAAAGTCCAGCCCACAGTCTGCTGATACAGCTATGGACCTATTGAAAGCAATCACTTCCCCTCTGGCCACAGGGGCCAAACCCTCCAAAAAGATAGGAGAAAAGTCGTCCAGTTCCTCAAGCCATTCGGAGAGTAAGAAGGAACACCACAGGAAGAAAGTCAGCGGAAGCAGTGGGGAGCTGTCCCTGGAGGATGGCAGTTCCCACAAATCCAAAAAAATGAAACCGCTCTACGTGAACACAGAGACACTGACCCTCCGTGAGCCTGACGGCTTAAAGATGAAACTTATCCTCTCGCCCAAGGAGAAGGGGAGCAGCTCCGTTGACGAGGAGTCTTTTCAGTACCCCTCTCAACAAGGGACTGTGAAAAAATCTTCTAAGAAGTCAGCTCGGGATGAGCAGGGTGCTTTACTCCTAGGACACGAGTTACAGAGCTTTCTAAAAACAGCCCGGAAGAAGCACAAGTCATCCTCAGACCCACGTTCATCTCCTGGCCCCGAAGGCTGTGGCTCTGAGGCCTCCCAGTTCCCAGAATCCCACAGTGCTAACCTTGACCTTTCAGGGCTGGAACCTATCCTGGTAGAATCAGACTCCTCCTCTGGCGGGGAGCTAGAGGCTGGGGAGTTAGTGATCGATGATTCTTACCGGGAAATCAAAAAGAAAAAGAAGTCAAAGAAGAGCAAAAAGAAGAAGGACAAGGAGAAGCATAAAGAGAAGCGACACTCCAAGTCCAAGAGGAGTTCGGGGCTTCCCCCTGCTGCGGTGGCAGGAGAGGTCCCCGTGCCGCCTGTCCCCGCTCCCAGCCTCCCGTACGCCGGAGCCCCCACCCCGCCCCCGCCGCTTCCCAGCCTCCACACAGACGGGCACAGCGAGAAAAAAAAGAAAAGAGAGGAGAAGGACAGAGAGAGAGACCGAGGAGAAAAGGTAAGGCATGTTTTTAAGTATGACGGAGGACAAGAGGTGAAGCAGGTTTTTTCCTTGACCATAGTAAGTGGACTTGGAATTAAGCAGGTGAACCATTGGGAATGTAGCAAGATAAATCCACTGGAACGATGCAAAGTATAAAATAGTGCTGGGCTTCCCTGGTGGCTCACGAAAGAACATTGCAGAATCTCTAGTCCACTTTTTTTTTTTTAACAGAAGCAACAGTTCTACTGAAATATAAATCTGATGGCTCAGATGGTAAAGAATCTGCATGCAATGCAGGACACCCGGGTTCAATCCCTGGGAACACCCCCTGGAGAAGAGAATGGCTACCCACTCCAGTATTCTTGCCTGGAAATCCCACGGACAGAGAAGCCTGGCTGGCTACAGTCCATGGTTTGCAAAGAGTCGGATACGACTGAGCAACTAACACGTTCACTCATAAAATAGTACCAATGGTACAGAAATAGGAGCCATCTTAATTATTCATGGGTTTTCATGAGAAAGTTGTTCTCCCACTGTGCCAAGCATGGGTTTAGAAATACCAAGGTTTTTTTTCTGACTGGCCCTTGGAATTCATAGAAGGAGCCAAACCCAATTTCTTTTACTCGGCAGTGCAGTCTGCCTAAGGCAGTTGAGAGAGATGAAAAGGTATTCATTCTGTGAGTTCATCTTGAAAAACAGATTTTTTAAATTAGAATGACAAAATAAGGTAATGGCTTCCCACTAACTGATATTGGCTATGATGCGGTGTTCTTTTTAGTGTCAGAGATGTGTTCTGTCACCGTGTGAGTGCTTTCTGTGTGCCAAGACCAGTGCTGCCATATGAGTTAAGAGGTGGGAAGAGGAGCAAGGGGCCTATAGCTCTTGATCTCAGGAAGCTCACCATTTACTGAGAAGAAAGGAATAGAAATCAGATGCCTTGGTTTGATTTCTGTCTCACAACTCAAGAAATTTTCTAACAGTTACAGGTTTCCTTTAAAAGATAAACTTTTTCCCCCCAGTTATCAAAGTAGCATGTTATTTGTCTAGAAACTTAGAAATTCAGAATAGTAGAAAAAAATCTATCATAGTTTTTACCACCCAAGGACAACCATTTTCTTCCTTTCCCCTGCAAAGTTAAATGTCAGGTAAAATCAGAAAAAAAAAGCAACTAAGAAAGAGAAAATCAACTATATTAAGAACATAGGATTGGTGATTTCATTTCGGCCTATAATTGAGGCACAAGTTATTTTCCCCACTAGTAAGATTGCTGTTTAAGAAAATATACAGATCAGAAAGAAAAAAACTGTACCTTCTGATCTAAGGATCATCAAGAACTGGACAAATTCCAGGGCAGGTTTTATTCATTGTTTATTCCAAAATTATTTCACAAAGTGATACATTTCCTGTGTAAGATACTGTTTATTCCAAGAATTTCCACTCTAGTGATACATGCTAATGCCATTAATTAATCTCCTAGTTAAATGTGAGGAAGGCAAGGTGATCACAGAAAGCTTGAAGGAGAAAAAGGTTAATCAGCGGAAGGGCATGGAGGCAGAGAGATGTTTAGGAAGCAGGAGAGCAAAAGAGCTGAACTCCGGTCCTGTGTTTCCAACTCTCTGATAATATTTCTACCTGAACGCCTTGGCTACCTCAGACCGTGTGTCACTCACGAAGCTCATCGCCAGACCCCTAAGCCTGCCTCTCCCCCTCCATCGCTTCCTATAATCCTCATGTCCTACCAGTCAACCGAGACTCAAACCTATATGCTTATTATTTTTCTCAGTACTTTATTATGAAATTTTTCAAGCTAAAAGCATTAAAGAATTATACAGTGAACACCATATGCCACCCATTGAGATTCTGTAGTTAGTATTTGGCCATTTGCTTTGTCATCCATCCATTTATCTTATCTTTGTTAATATATCTTAAAGTAAGTTGTATGTATCATACACTTCACCCCTAGACACTTCAGTTTGCATATCATTAACTTAAGCTCAATAGTTGTCTTCTGGGCTTTTATTAGGTAAAATTCACATATGGTAAAAATGCACAAATGTTAAGTATACCGTGTGATGAGTGTTGATATGTTCACACACCTATGTGACCAAACCTCTATCATGATACAGGTACTACCCTCATCACAGATACTCAGAGGTATTTCTCGTACCCATTCTCAGTCAGTCCCACTTTTTCTGATGTTTTTTTCCAACCTTATAGTTCACTTTTACATTTCCCTCCTCTTAAGGACTGAGGCTGATATTCTTCCTTTTTAATAACTTCCACACTTTTATGCCCTCTATCACCACTGCCTCATCTCTCTCAGTACTTAATGTAATAAATAGCCCTCTTTCCATCTCTTCACCCATGCAGTTAATTAGTCTTACACTGATGCCAGAATGAACTTAAGTATCACTTGATGATGACAGTTGTCCGCTCAACATCCTCAGTGAATTTTTACTGTCTTCATGTTAAACCATAAACTCCAGGGGGACCGAGATCATGTCTGCCTTGCTGTCCATTCTGTCCCTAATACGTAATCTGCAGTCTGGCCCATTGTCAAAAATCAATGAATGCTTGTTGAATGAATAAATATCAAAGTCCAAACCCTTGCCCAAGCATTCATAATGGTGATCTAGCCTGAAGCCTCCCTTTCCAGCTTTACCTGCTAGCAGTCTGATTTGCATGCAACTGTGCAGAAACCAGACTTGCTCCTCACAGTCTGACCTCCACTCCTTGGATTGTATTTTGCAGTGACCTTCTTCCCCTTATTTTTTCTCCTTCACATAGTGAAGCTCTGCTTCCCTTTCAAGACCCAATCAAACGCCACCTCCTCTAAGATATCCTGACCCTCCAGTTATAAGTAACTAATGAATTCCCAGAACACCCTTGCTATGGGCAGTTACTGCACTTATTTTCTTCTTTATATTGGATTTGTCTTTGTGTGTATTCCATTTCCCCTGTTGAAGATGGTAAGCTCCTTGAGGATGTTTTAGCTCCTTAGGGACTCTTTTAGCCACCTACTGTGATAGCTTTCAACTCCTCAATGTCCTTGGTAGGCATTTTGTGACACATGTCAAATGAATGAATATGTGGGTGAAAACAGCATCCAAAATGTAGGTTGTAAACAAATGGTAAAGAATCTCCAATGCAAAGTGAGAGATTTGGCCATGGCACTTTGGGTTCTGAGCAGGGTTTAAATATGCGGTAAATGATAATTTAAGAATAAAATGATGAAGCTATACCTGGTGGCTTAGACCGAGGAGAGACTTGAGGCAAATCACCCAGGAAGTTACTATAGTCAGAGGTCAGTAATGAAAGCCTGTTAGAAATAGAATTGAAGAGACAGATTCAGGAGAGACTCTGAAGGAAAAAGTGACAAGATCTGGCAGCTGGGCTTGGCTCTGGGGAGCCAGAAACATGAGTGAGTACATAGGTGTCCCTTTAGGTTTTGAACCTGGGTGCCTAGGAAGATAAAATTATAATCTCCTCAAGGGTGAGGACTTTTTTATAACTCCCCCAAGTGGTGAGCGGTTGCTAGTGAAAAATGAATTTGAGTTTATAGCAAAAAGTCTTACTATGAATCAGTATTTGATTGTGACTGTCCACAGCTGAAACCTGATTACTCTGAATGTAATTCTTTATTTCTCCAACAGATTATTTATGGGACATACACTGAGTTTTCACTGTGTGTGAAAATTTCCATGGAGCTTGAAAAAAATACAAAATCCTTCCCTGGGCTTTGTTTCAGTATAAAAAAAGAACTATCTGAGGGACTTTCCTGGCGGTCCAGTGGTTAGGACTGAGCACCTCCACTGCAGGGTCCATAGGTTTGATCCCCGGTTGAAGAACTAAGATCCTGCATGCTACTCGGTGTAGCCAAAAAAAATAGAACTATCTGAAAATTCACCTCAAGATAGAAAGGAAGGCTTCAGGAACAGCTTTCCCTTGGCCTGCAGGAAACACACACGAGGAGCTCACTGTGGAAGTGTGGTAGGCTTCCGTGTGCCCTTTCTACCCTAGGTTCTGTGACCAGGACAGCAGTAAACATGGAGAAGCAAGAAAATGTCTGATTTGGAAGAAGAAGAAAAGTTAGGTGTAGATTCCAAGACAGGAATCTAGAGATTCAGCAGAGCTAAGTGTGTGGTGAAGCTAAGTGGTGAAGAGCAAGGCCATGGAGCCAGCCCCGTGGGCTCCATTCCTGGCTCTGCCACTCAGAAGCTGTGCAGTGCTGGACATGTTGCATAACTCCTCCATCTATAAGTTGGGGGTGAGGATGGACCAACCTGGTAGGGTTGTTAAGGTTCAGTAAGGTGATACATGGAGAGGTGTTTAGGGCCTCTGTATGCCAAGGCCCTCTGGGGCACCAATAGCAAACTCACAGGGGTACCATGGGATTTTTTTCAACATTAAAATTTCAGGAGAAACAGCCATATATGCCATCTGTCAAGTACCTTCTGAACTACTGGAGTGAAGTAATTCTCAGTTTCAACATCTTTTTATACTCCGTTTCTTTCCGTAATGCCATATCTTTTCAAAGCTAGGTTTTCAGCGATTGCTGTTATAAAAAGCATATACTCTCTGGTGGTCCAGTGTTGAAGACACCGATTTCTACCATAGGAGGCACAAGTTCAATCCCGGGTTGGGAAACTACGATCCCACATGCCATACAGCTAAAAAAATAAATATGTTTTTTAAACAAGGAAATTAAAAATAAAAACAAAACACCTATACCACCTGAAGACCTGCACAGGCACCGTGACCCAACAAAGTTTGGAAGCCCTCGACTTTGCACGGTGTTCGGCAAGCTAGCCAAAGAGCACTCGATACTTACCATTTGTCACTGACAAGTCACCAGTGACGAGGCATCATCTCAGGAGGTTTTCCAGGGAGCACTAGAAAAGTGAGGCCTTTGAGGTTGATGGACCACCTGAGACTTGGGTTAGAAGTTGGTGCTCGTGGGCAGTAAACGAAACGCGAGTGGATGAGAGGTCGTCGAGCCCAAAGCAGAATCATGCAACACGCACGAAGGCCCTGGAGGGGAAAGACCAGAGAGGCCTAGTAAAGACAGAAGCTCAGGTGTAATGGGAGCGGAAGCCAGGTTGGCAGAGTTCCCATGAGAATGGGAAGTGACATGGGGGGAGCTCTTCCTAAAGAACCATGACTGTCGATACAAATAAGGGAGACTTGACTGTCTCCCTCATGGACACGCTTTCAGTGTGGAGTTTTATCTTGGAGGAGGTTTTTAGCTTTTTTATTCGCTTCTTTGCTTCTTTGTTACTGCATCCTGCTTTCCAAGAGGAAGAGCGAAATCGTGAGGTGGTACCTTGCTGCATCATTTCCCCTTTAAGATCATGCTGTTGGAGTGGGGGTCTTCTGGTTTATATTGGACGAGCAGAATATGGTAGCATTTCCAAGACTCTTTTCCTTTTGTGTGTGTGTGGCTGTGCTGGGTCTTCATTGTTTTGTGCAGGCTTTTTCTGGTTGCAGCGAGTGGGGGCTCCCTAGTTGTGATGCTCGGGCTTCTCATCGTGGTGGCTACTCTTGTTTCCAAGCACAGGTTCTAGGCACTCAGGCTTCAGTAGTTGCAGCGTGTGGGTTCAGTAGTTGAGGTGCATGGGCTTAGTTGTGCTGAAACATGTGGAATCTTCCCAGACCAGGGATCAAACCCATGGCACCTGCGTGGGAAGGAGGATTCTTAACCACGGGACCACCAGGGAAGTCCAAAGATACCTTACTTTTGGTTTTACTAAATCAGTAAAACCTCATTCACTACCACTTGAAATAAAATCTGTGACATTGCCACTTCAGAGGCATGTCTTCACTTATCTCTTTCCAGAGTGATCTCATTTGCTCTAAGCAGATGAAGGCTGGCCTAGTGCCTGGCATGCTCAGACATTGCTGTTGATCTACTAATAAACTAAATTCAGAGAGATAACTAGACTTGTCTTGTCGTGGTATTACATAAACGAGTCACAATAGCCAGAAGTGGTACCAGTAAGGAGGCACCATCTCTGACATCCTGCCATGTGCCAGGCTCTCTGAGGCCTTTTTGCACACAGAGGGGTCTTGAATGATAGGTATGGTTAGCTCCCTTTCACAGAGGAGGAAGCTGAGAAGACAAGACATGGAGCCGGAATTTTAATAGAGGTTTCTTTAACCCTAATGTTGTACTCTTTCCACTATAGTGCATGCCTTTCCAATACTTAAGATGATTACCCAGTGCCACAGTAAGCCTTCAACAAAGCTAAATGTAGGTCCTAGGGGAACTGAGACTGATACAGTGCGCTGGTGTCTGAGATCAGCCCTATGGAGACAGACAGATGTTGTAATAAAGTGGCTGAAAGCTTGGACTCGAGTTCAGTCATCATTCAGTCATGTCCAAGTCTTTGTGGCTCCATGGACCGTGGCCTGCCAGGCTCCTCTGTCCATGGGATTTCCCAGGCAAGCATACTGGATTGGGTTGCCATTTCCTACTCCAGGGAGGTCTTGTTCTAGTTGCTACTTACTAGACTTGTTCTCTGGAGATGGCTTCCTCGCTTCCCTGCTCACTTGTGAAAGGGGCTACTTAGAGTAAATCAGGTGAATGAGTAACATGCTTGGCACAGGGCATGTCTCAATCAAGAGCTTCTGTTACAGCAACTGTTTTCATCCCAAGTTCCTTGGAAGCATAAAATATTCTTGAAAACAAAACTTTTTTTTTTCAGCCACTCATTTCACAAATTAGAATAAGCAAGGGGGTGCTGCTTTTATGGTTTTGTTTCTGTTTTGTTTTCATATTAACACCCACCTTTTAGGAAGCCACCTCTGCAACTAACATCTATTTGGAAAGCAGTTAAGAACCAGAAAGAAAACAGGGTCCCTAAGGAGCAAAAGCAGATGTTACAGAACGAGTTTACAACAGATCCTTGGAACACTTCATGGGCGCTGGGGAAAGGGGAACATCAACTGGAGGTGCATCAAGGGGCCACTGGTCCTATTCTTTTCTGCACAGTCTTAATGAACAAGCACCCAGCCTGCTTCATGTAGAAGCAGATGAGGGAATACAAATGAATGTGCTTTTCACACACAATTCTGACACTTGGTTATGCATAAAATACATATTTATTCTGCACTTACATTGTGCCAGGCCCTGATCAGATACAGTGTCAGCTCTCAAAGAGCTCTCGATGTAGTAAGAGGGGTTGAAAAGTACCCAGTGGATTGAACCTCAGCAGAGATGCATGCCGAGTGCCAAGGAGAGCCTAGGGGTGACCAGGAAGCTTTCAGGGGCAGGCAGCACCAAAACCGAATCTTAAGGCCAGATAGGAATTGACAGGTGGAAAGGAGGAGTGGGCATTCCAGTCAAGGAGTGGAGAATGCGTGTGAAGGCACGAGAGGTGGTAGGGTGTTCAGAGAACCACAGGAAGTCCAGCCAGCCGAAAGGTAAAAACCGTGTGGAAGGCAGGAAGCAGGCGTTAGTAAATTACAGTGGTAATAAGAACTTTGCTATGGAGTTGCTCATACATTCTAAGAACTGCACTAAGTTTTTTAATCTATGGTGTACTGATGAATTTCCACAAGTGCCCAATGAGGTGTAGGTATTTTCATCTCCATTTCACAGAAACGAGCTCAAAAAAGTGAAATAACCTGCCCCTGGATGCATACCTGTTTAGTGGCAGTACAAGGGTTTGACCCCAAGTTTTTATGATGACAGGACACAGAAAGAATGTTTAAATTCTACTCAGTGATGTAATGTGAGAGAGAGCAGAATTAGATTCCAATTGAGAAGGGTTAAAACAGAAGCTTTGGTGTGAAAACTTGACTGCTCCGGCACCCTTTCCTTTGGCCAGTACAGATTTAGAGATCTCAGTGAGGTTAGTTCAGAGGAACATCAGATGGTGGCCCTGCCAGTTCCTGGGTAAATGCCTCAAGTATCTGGTTCTCATCTTAAAATGCCAGGAATGATGAAACCTACCTTGTAGGATTGTTGGGAGCGGTAAAAGAGTTTCCACAGGTAAAGCCTTGGTAACTGTCTCCTGCATAGTGTTAACATCAGTGAAGAGATTGGGTTCCGTCATCAGCAGAAGAAAGCCAAGTTTATTTAGAAAACTCATAAATTATGTTTTGCCAGATTCCTCTGTCCAGGGGGATTCTCCAGGCAAGAACACTCAAGTGGGTTGCCATGCCTTCTCCAGGGGGATCTTCCCAACCCAGGGATTGAACCCAGTCTCCCGCTTTGCAGGCGGATGCTTTACCGAATGAGCAACCAGGGAAGCTGTTTTGCCTTAACCCTCAGGTATTTTACCCTTTAAAAATAGGTTTTTAAACTAGAGTCCTAGATGGGTTCAAACAGCGATTTTTATCAGACTTTCACAAAGAGTTCTGTGCTCTAAAGGAGTTCAGCATGACTGCTTTATACAACACATTAAGAAATTGCTCTTGGAAGGTCTTGATATTGTGACACATGTCTTCAAACATTTAAAATGAGGTCTGGCTGTAAAATTACAACCTCCTGAGTCATGCTTAAGTGGATTTGTTGTAGTTATTTGCTGCTAGTAATAAAGTATCCAAGTTTTTGAAGTATTAACATTTTGTTAAAGGAGAGCCCCCAGTTATTCCAGATGTAACCACTATGAGTCACAAGACTTTGGGGGTAGGGAGAGGGATTGAATATTTGTATAATAAGTGAAAAAAAAATGGTTTACCAGTTTGTTATTTAGTTGCTAAGTTGTGTCTGACTCTTTGAGACCCCATGGACTGTAGCCTGCCAGGCTCCTTTGTCCATAGGATTTCCCAGGTAAGAACTCTGTAATTGATTGCCATTTCCTTCTCCATTACCAGTTTGGGAGTGGGGGAGAGGTGGTTATTTATTGTAAATAGCAAGTGCTAAACTTGAATATTGAATATTAAAATCCTACTATAAAAATAAAAAGTCTAGGGTATGGGCTTACCTGGGGATCCAATGGTTAAGACTGAGCTTCAGTGCAGGGGGCTCAGGTTCAATCCCTGATGGGGAACTAAGAGTCTAACATACTGTGTGGGGCAGCAGAAAAAAATTCTAGGGTGAAATTACTGGCCTTGCACTTAGAATCATATGGAAATATTTTGTTTATCTGGAGATCATCCATTATTTGTTTTATTTCTGACTGTTAATTTAGAAAAAAATGGCTCTGCCCTGGAAAAAAATTTAACCCTCAAGTTTGAATTCCTAACTTTGGATCCTTAGGCTGGAGTTGCATGTTATAACACAAAGGCTAGGTTCTAAGGTCAGCACATAAGGTGAAAATTTAAATCCCTTAGGAAAGCTGAAGGCCAGTAGATGCTCAGTCCAACAGAATGTCAGCCCATTCTTCACCAGATGAAGTCATTGATGTATATTGAGAAGCCATAATTTTATTTTTTAAATTATGTCAGCTCCAACATCAGACTTACCCTTGGGAAGCGAGGTGCACACACTGAGAGAGACATACAGGAACTGTCTGAGGAAAGCAGATTTATGCTTTCTGTCACACTCACTCCAAGGACTGGGTTCTCAGAGCAGAATCACCCAGACTAATCAGTCCATAGCTCCCTCTCTCTCTCTCATGGCCAAATATAGAACTGTGAACGCATATCTTTCTCTGTAATGCCACTTCATTTTATCTTGAGCCCAATGAAGGGAGATTTGAAAGGAGTAGAATACTTAGCACGTCTGGGGATATGAGGCTGTTACTCAATTAATAAAGGAGATACAGCACCCAGAACTCACTCCTGTAGCATCTCTGAATAGGACTGGCATCATCATCAGAATACTAAAACTAAGACCTTTACTATTTAAATGAAATGTTTAAAGGCCTTGCCACTGTTTTCTTTGTCTGATTTAAGATGGATTCACCCTATCCCCCTTCACCAGAATTTCTATTTTTAAGAAAACTCACATTGGCTTTTTGGATGCTACAACTTCTATTGTAAAAAAAAAAGAAAAGAAAAAAATGGAATAGAAATTAACTTTTCTATTATGGCATCACAAATTATCACAGTATCCATTTGTTAATATCACCTCACTGCCCTATAGATCAGAAGTCCAGCCAGGGCTCCTCTGGGCCCTCTGTTCCGTTTCTCACAAGACTAAGTCCACGTGTTGGCTAGAACTGGGTTCTCGGCTGAGGCTAGATGTCCTCTGCCAGGTTGTTGGCAGCATTCAGTTCCTTTCAGTTGTAGAACTCATGGCAACTTGTCTCCAAGTTCAGGGCCAGCAGGGGAGCGTCTCCTGTTGGGTCTCACCTCTTTTAAGGTCTCACTGAATAATATCTTGGGTCACAAAGAGTCAGACGCAACTGAACTGAACTGGATAACATCAGGCCCACTCAGGATAATCTCTCTTTGATTCACTCGGATTCAATTCGCTTAGGAACCTTAATTACATCTGGACAAGTTCTTAGGAACCTTAATTAATAGCAAAAAAATCCCCTTTTGCCATATAGCATAATACGATCCATGGGAGTGACACCCTCTGGTATTCACCCGTCCTGCCCATAGTCGAGGGAGGGTGTTTTACAAGGCATGTCCACCAGAGGGGCAGAAATCTTGGGTGCCATCTTAGGATCCTGCCTACCATAGAGATAACATGACTGAGTACCTCCTGAAGTGCCAAACTGATGAATTCCCACCTCTGGAAACAGTATTATCCAAGCTCAGTGGTATCATCCAGGTTTTACTTACAGGGAAACTAAAGTCAGATTCTAACCTAGCTATGTCGGCCCCCAAAGCCCAGGGTCTTTCTCTTTACCACATTGTGTCTGATAAATCCTGTTAACTTTTCCCTCCCTTTCAATTGACCTGCTTCTCTCCAACCCCCCTGACTTGGCCATGGGCCTTCATCCACCCCTCCCGGGTGCTCCTGCAGCAGCCTTCTCACATCCACAGGACTCCCTGCCTCCAGTCCATTCTCCATGGTCATAAATTGCAATCTGACCTAGTGACTTCCTGCTTGAAATAATTGCCTCTTTCAGATAGAACCCTTACTCTTCAATACAGTTTACATGTCATCCATCTCTGAGCACTCCCTGCTTCTCTGGCGTCATCTCCTACCTCCTCTCTGATGAGTATCACCACGCTGAGAGCCTAGAACACTTGTACCACTCTTCACCTGGCTAATTCTACCCAGCTTTAGGGTCTAAGTTAAATGTCCTTTCCTCCAGAAAGGAGGACCTTCTTCAACTCCCTGATTAGTGAGGCGGTCCTGTTGTGTATTCCTGTAGCAGCCAGTACTTCCCCTATAATAATGTCACATTGTATTATGATGACACATTTATCTGTCTCCTCTGTTAGATTCTGTGTCTGGTTCTTGGCTGTATTCCCAATGTCTGGCATATAGTGGATGCTCAGTAAATATTAAGAAATGAATGACAGTACTTTGATGGGTTACTTTGTTTCCTTTGCAATCTCCTCCTTGTTAGTCTAGTCTCTGCTTTTCCTTCTTTGCCGCTGAAATACTTTTAATGGCACATGTCAGAAGAGCTATCCACTTCTCCTGTGTTTTATTCAGGATCAAATCATTAGTATAAGGTGAAGCTGAGAAAAGATGGTGGGCCTTCAAACTTTATGTTTCAAAAGTTTTCCATTTTATGCTGCTTGACTGCCTTAGAATAAGATCTGGGCTTCAAAAGCTCATCCTCTTTAACTACTCACTATACCCAGTACAGGTACTCAAAAAATGCAGGTTTATTTTCTACACAATTGAATAAAGTCCTTATGAGAGCTATGAGAGGAACTCCTTTCTTCAGGATGTGGATTGGGATCTAGTGTATTGAGTAAGAGTTGTGATTCATTCTATGAAAGTCATTTTAGTTTTATGTTATAGCTGTAGATAGCCTTGTGAAATAGAGGGCAGTAACCTTTCACAGTCTTACAACTTGTCTAAGGAAACATTGTTAAAACTCCTTACAAGTTTTATAATATGGCCAAATGTCAGTCCTAAGCTGTTTTTAAAAGACTGGTCTGAAATTTTTGAAGGTAAATTTACAACAAACATGCCATAATTTTTATAGCCAAAGAAGTGCTATCTCATTCAGAGCAGGTACTTTGGGAGATGTCTCAGGGTTGTTTCCATTCTTCAAAAATGGTTTCAGAATTCCTTTGGGAATTCAAGTCAGAGCTGTCACACAGCTTTTTTTATTGTCTTAAGTGTTGGCTATGACAAACCTAGACAGCGTATTCAAAAGCAGAGACATCACTTTGCCAACATAGGTCCATATAGTTCAAGCTATGGTTTTTCCAGTAGTCATGTATGGATGTGAGAGTTGGACCATAAAGGAGGCTGAGCTCTGAATAATTGATGCTTTCGAACCATGACGCTGGAGAAGACTCTTGAGAGTCCTTAGGACAGTAAGGAGATCAAACCAGTCCATCCTAAAGGAAATCAACCCTAAATAGTCATTGAAAGGATTAATCCTGAAGCTGAAGCTTCAGTGGTTTGGCCACTTGATGCAAAGAGCCGACTCATTGGAAAAGACCCTGATGCTGGGAAAGATTGAGGGCAGGAGGAGAAGGGGGTGACAGAGGATGAGATAGTTGAATGGCATCATCGACTCAATGGACTTTGAGCAAACTCCAGGAGATAATGAAGGACAAGGAAATCTGACATGCTGCAGTCCATAGGGTCACAAAGAGTTGGACACAACTGAGCGACTGAACAACAAAAGTGTTGCCTAGCCTTTGGTCTTTGAGGATAGCAGTTTTATGAAAACAGTATTAAGAATTAAGTCAGGTGAACCCAAAGTGCGCGATTAGACTTCATTTTAAACAAGGTGCAGCTCTGAAGTCATGAGACAGGGATGGTGTTGTTTGTTGTTTTGTTTTGGTTGTAAAATATGACTCTTGAGGCAAACAAAAGTTTCCAGCAGCTTTTAAAGCACCAAACATTCATGTCATTATAATAACTTGCAGGACCAGAAAGGACTATCTTGGAAGGAGGTGGAGGACCAATCATCGTACTCTGATACTTACAAATGAGGTTGTAAGGAAAGCCAGACTGAAAACATCTCAGTATATTAGATAAAAGTTATAAAGGGATAATCGTTTATTCTGAAATAGTAACTTTTTCTGTAAGGAAGCAATGTATTTTTTCCCTTGGCCCATAGTGCATAGCCCTAAAGGTCAGGTGCTTGGGTTGTAGCCATTCTGGTGTTAAAACCGGCATAGCTGCAGGACCCAGACAAGTCACTATTTTTCTGAGTTTCCTTTTCTTCATCCTCAAAGTGAGGGGGTTGGACAGGTGCTATCTAATGTGCCTTTTCAGGTAGGAAAACTTTTTTCTTCCAAGTTTATGGTTAATTATAAAGTGGAATGCATAGTAATGTATAATACCTTCTGTTTTATATACACTTGGTTGATTTTAAAATCTTGTTTTTCAAAAATCCTGTGTTGCTTTTGGAATTGTCATAATTCAATGAAGCATAAACATACTTCAAGTAGTACAAAGCACTTGGTTGATGTGGAAAAGGTTCATCTTACGTTGAGTACCAAAGAATTGTCCTCGGTTATTTATTTACTTTTCACCTTGGACCACAAGAATGTGAATAATAAAATAACAATAAACTACAAGTGACAGTCAAAGCAGGATCAAGAAAATTTTAACATTAGAAATCAAAGCCAGGGACTTCCCTGGTGACCCAGTGGTGATCCAGTGGTGATCCATTGGATCCACATCCAATGCAGTGGGCGCAGGTTCGACCCCTGGTTGGAGAACGAGGATCCCACGTGCCGCAGAACCAAAAGAAAAAAGAAGAAATGAAAACCAGAAGCACAATATGAACGTAAATTTGGTTCTTGATTTTCTAGCCCCAAAGTAAAGGAAAGTTATGTGGTTCTTATTTTAAAGACAAAAAATAGCTACCCCAGGAGAGATAAAGATTTGCTTAGCACTCAATTCTAAAAGAATTAGGTAACATTTGTAGGACGAATGAAGAGCTTTACAAACAATTATCAAGTAGCTGCAACAACCTGAAAAATCTAAAAATCAGCATCTGGTTTTTACCTTCTAAAGGTAAAACTTATACTCATCTCTGAGTCATATGTAACATGGTTTAATAATTATCCTATTTAAGGAAAGCTGGTTGGCAACTTAGGACACTTGAGGAAAAAGTGCAGGTCACTTTTCTGTTTTGTTCTCATAGACACAAAGTTGTTCAACTTGGCTTCTGATTAAGTCTTACCGTGCTCTGTTTTTATGTGGTGCTAGCCAAAAAAGAAGAACATGTCGGCCTACCAAGTGTTCTGCAAGGAGTACCGTGTAACCATTGTGGCTGACCATCCAGGCATAGGTGAGCACATTTCTCATTTTTAGTGTTCTTACTTTCCATGTGTATCGAAGCAAGGCAGTTAATCCAATCAGCAGGCAAAGTTCTTCCCATGGTCTGAAAAGGACACAAATCTCATTTCTCTCCTCAACTGTACAGGTCTCTTTAGATTTTGTCTTAGTACGCCCCGTCCAAAAGCACAGTATATAAACATACAGTTGTTTCTTTCCAAGATTCTGTAGTTGACTTTTTCCTTCAGCCGCCTCTTGGGTATGGAGTTGGAGTATAGGGTTGGAGTTGGGTATGGAGATGACATATTACATTGTTCATTATTTGTCTCTGTATCAGAAGTTGGTAAGGTGAGAACACTACACCTCAGCCCTTGGACAAGTCAGGTAACATCTACAAATCTTATCTGCCCGGTGTGTGGACTCGCTTCTCAACCCTCTCACCAGGGCTGCTGTGAGGCACACATGAAGCACCAGAAAAGACTCGGATGTGCTTTATAAAGTGTGAACTTGCTCTGCAATGTGGGGAGCACAGTATCACACATCTGAAAGACTGCTTCTGAGCTGCTCTAGGGAAATTCTCCTTTGTTTCTGAGCTCTCAGAAATTTGGTAAAAACCTAACATTTCTTATCAAATTCTACATAACATTTTTTCTTTAACCTAAGTAGATAAGCCATGTTTCATGGGATCATATTAAAAGATACCAATACGATGCTTCAGGCATAAATCCTTAAAGAGTAGATGTGTGAGATTTTGAGCCTGTCTCATAGCGACCCAAACAGCTTCTTCCTTCTATAAAAGACCCAAGGGAAGTTGTGGGGTTTGGTTTGGTTTTCTGAAAGAATCTTGTGCTATTTAAATCTGATCTTCAAAACCCTCTTCCTAGTTTTTGTTCTATTCGGCCTTCTGTTTTGTTTATGGTTAAACCTTTACTGTATTCAGTTTTCCTGGGTTTTTTTTACTCTTTTGTGCCAGATTTTGGGGAACTGAGTAAAAAACTGGCTGAGGTGTGGAAGCAGTTGCCAGAGAAGGACAAACTGGTAAGCAGACTTATCACAGGCACGTTTTCATTGCTCTGTCCTTCCAGTGTGTGATCCTCCTGTGTTGTTGTTGTTCAGCTGTTCAGTCGTGTCTGACTCTTGCTTCCCCATGGACTGTAGCCCACCAGGCTCTTCTGGCCATGGGATTTCCCAGGCAAGAATACTGGAGTGGGTTGCCGTAGCCTTCTCCAGGGGATCTTCCTGACCCCAGACTCAAACCCATGTCTCCAGCATTGGCAGGCAGATTCTTTTACCTCTGAGCCACTGGGGAAGCCCGAAATCCCAAACACTGAAAATAGGGAAAAAAAGAAAAATTATAGATTGGTGGAAAATGGCTTAGAGGGCAGTGAACAAGTTGGTGCCAGTTCACTCTAGGTGAGGATTTAGCTGCAGGGAGGCTGTCTTCTAACCTCATCTAATTTTTTTTCTCAGCAACCTTACATTTGAGCCAAAAGATGACCTACCTAGGGCAATGATACGTGTTAAAAGAGGATCTAAAGTCAGAGCCCCTGACTATAGCTAGTAGTTAGCTGTGGTCTGAGAACTGAGGAAAGAGGTCCATAGTCACAGCAAATAATAAAAACATGGGACAGTGTTTACTAGGAAGATAGGTTCTGGGTCATCACCTCCATCAACCATTACCAAATAATATACCGCCCTATCGAAACACTAATAAGACAATGATAAATAGTCATACCTGAATCACTCACAGTCACTTACAGTTAGATGATACAAAGGTGGTCTAGGAATTAGAATTTCCATTTTGCTTTATTTAAGATACTGCTCATCTAGGTGAGATGACATATATTTTTCACCCAGGTAGATTATCTTTAGTTTCTGAGTTTTGTGTAATTGTTATCCTACTGTTGGTGTTGCAAGCCGACAGGTTAGAAGAAATATTTAAACCAGATGGACATAAAGGTGAGCCAGAGGTTTCCTATGTGGTTTTACATTCCAGCCTTAGTTAGAGGGATCGCAGAGTGAATGCTGCCGTCTGAGCAGTAGCACTGAAGGACGTGCCTAGTCCTCGCCTGGGATGCTGCTGTCACCACTGCTGAAGCCTGTGCAGTGACCTTCCAGCTTAAAAAGAAACGCTAATCCTCTGTCTGCTCCCCTCCACTGTTCCTTTTCTTTTCTTCATTCTGTTCTTCCATGACTGCTTTCCCTTTCAGTTTTTTGCCCTTTGAAATTTATTTTTGCCCTGATCTGATTGCAGGTTTGGAAGCAAAAAGCTCAGTATCTACAACACAAACAGAACAAAGCAGAAGCTACAACTGTGAAAAGAAAAGCATCCAGCTCAGAAGGTTCCATGAAAGTGAAAGGTAATGACTACATCCTTCTCTTTTCATTCTATTCCCCACAGCTCTGTGAATTTTGCTTCTTTACTAAGAAATGGGGAGAGTGGCCTATATTAGAAGCAGATCTTGATATCCAGATACCAGATAATAAAGGTTGGCCCCAATATTTAGAAAATGTTAAGTCAGAAGTCAGCACACTTTTCTGTAAAGGACCAGAGAATACATATTTTAGGTCTGAGATCCATATGCATTCTCTGTCACGTATTTTTCTTTATTTCTTCTACAACCACCGTTTAAAAATCTAAAATCATTCTTAGCTCACAGGCCACACAAAGTAAGTTATTAGCCAGATCCAACCCATAGTCTACAGTTTTAGCATATGCCTGGTGGAGCTCATAGAAAGGGAAAACCGGGAAGAACAGTTTTGTGGTACAAGGCCCTGGGCAAGCTTTATCGCTCTGTTTCTTCTCTGTTCTCAGCTTCTTCTATGGGAGTACTGTCACCCCAGAAGAAATCCCCACCCACCGCCATGCTGTTACCTGCCTCGCCAGCCAAAGCTCCTGAGACAGAGCCCATTGATGTGGCTGCTCACCTCCAGCTGCTGGGAGAGTCCCTGAGCCTCATCGGACACCGCCTGCAGGAAACTGAGGTAAGGGCACCGTCAGTGGCAAGCTCCAGCTGCTGGTACAGTCTGGACCCGTGTGCTCATTCCACATCCACACAGTGAGCAACTGCTGTGTGCTGTTATACCAGGTGCTCAGGATACAGTGATAAGTAGGGGTGGCAGTGTTCACTGCAGCACTGTTTACAATAGCCAGGACATGGAAGCAACCTGGATGCCCACTGACAGGTGAATGGATAAAGGAGTTGTGGTACGTATATACAGTGAAACAGTACTCAGCCATAAAAAGGAACGAATTTGAGTCAGTTGTACTGAGATGATGAACCTAAAGCCTATTACACAGACTGAAGTACATCAGAAAAATAAACACCGTCTATAAATGCATATATATGGAATCTAGAAAAATGTTACTGATGAACCTGTTTGCAGGCAAGACTAGAGACACAGACATGGAGAGCAGACCTGTGAACAGAGCAGGGCAACGAGAGGGCGGGACAAATTGAGAAAGCAGAATTAAGATACATACCTTCAGTTCAGTTCAGTCGCTCAGTTGTGTCCAACTCTTTGCAACCCCATGAATCACAGCACGCCAGGCCTCCCTGCCCATCACCCTCACGTCCATCAAGTCAGTGATGCCATCCAGCCATCTCATCCTCTGTCGTCCCCTTCTCCTCCTGCCCCCAATCCCTGCCAGCATCAGAGTCTTTTCCAATGAGTCAACTCTTCACATGAGGTGGCCAAAGTACTGGAGTTTCAGCTTCAGCATCATTCCCTCCAAAGAAATCCCAGGGCTGATCTCCTTCAGAATGGACTGGTTGGATCTCCTTGCAGTCCAAGGGACTCTCAAGAGTCTTCTCCAACACCACAGTTCAAAAGCATCAATTCTTCGGCGCTCAGCCTTCTTCACAGTCCAACTCTCACATCCATACATGACCACTGGAAAAACCATAGCCTTGACTAGACGGACCTTTGTTGGCAAAGTAATGTCTCTGCTTTTCAATATGCTATCTAGGTTGGTCATAACTTTTTTACCAAGGAGTAAGCGTCTTTTAATTTCATGGCTGCAGTCACCATCTGTAGTGATTTTGGAGCCCAAAAAAATAAAGTCTGACATCGTTTCCACTGTTTCCCCATACCTTCCTGCTGCTGCTGCTAAGTCACTTCAGTCGTGTCCGACTCTGTGCGCCATAGACGGCAGCCCACCAGGCTCCCCTGTCCCTGGGATTCTCCAAGCAAGAACACTGGAGTGGGGTGCCATTGCCTTCTCCCCATACCTTACCGTACATAAAATAGATAGCTAGTGGGAAGCTGCTGTGTAACACAGGGAGCTCAGCCTGGTGCTCCGTAACAACCTAGAGGAGTGGGATGAGGTAGGCGGTGGAGGAGAGGTTCAAGAGGGAGGGGAGATGTGTATACCTGTGGCTGATTCACACTGTTGTATAGAAGAAGCCATCACAACATTGTAAAGCCATTATCCTCCAATTAAAAGTAAATAAAATTTTTTAAAGAAATGGGATGGTGATAGAAATACCTAGAGCCAGACACTGGAATTTGAAGTCAAGTGGGCCTTAGAAAGCATCACTACGATCAAAGCTAGTGGAGGTGATGGAATTCCAGTTGAGCTATTTCAAATCCTGAAAGATGATGCTGTGAAAGTGCTGCACTCAATATGCCAGCAAATTTGGAAAACTCAGCAGTGGCCGCAGGACTGGAAAAGGTCAGTTTTCATTCCAATCCCAAAGAAAGGCAATGCCAAAGAATGCACAAACTACCGCATAGTTGCACTCATCTCACATGCTAGTAAAGTAATGCTCAAAATTCTCCAAGCCAGGCTTCAGCAATACATGAACCGTGAACTTCCTGATGTTCAAGCTTGTTTTAGAAAAGGCAGAGGAACCAGAGATCAAATTGCCAACATCCGCTGGATCATAGAAAAAGCAAGAGAGTTCCAGAAAAACGTCTATTTCTGCTTTCTTGACTATGCCAAAGCCTTTGACTGTGTGGATCAGAATAAACTGTGGAAAATTCTGAAAGAGATGGGAATACCAGACCACCTGACCTGCCTCTTGAGAAATCTGTATGCAGGTCAGGAAGCAACAGTTAGAACTGGACATGGAACAACAGATTGGTTTCAAATAGGAAAAGGAGTACATCAAGCCTGTATGTTATCACCCTGCTTATTTAACTTATATGCAGAGTACATCATGAGAAACGCTGGACTGGAAGAAACACAAGCTGGAATCATGATTGCGGGGAGAAATATCAATAACCTTAGATATGCAGATGACACCACCCTTATGGCAGAAAGTGAAGAGGAACTAAAAAGCCTCTTGATGAAAGAAGAGAGTGAAAAAGTTGGCTTAAAGCTCAACATTCAGAAAATGAAGATCATGGCATTCAGTCCCATCACTTCATGGGAAATAGATGGGGAAACAGTGGAAACAGTGTCAGACTTTATTTTTCTGGGCTCCAAAATCACTGCAGATGGTGACTGCAGCCATGAAATTAAAAGACGCTTACTCCTTGGAAGGAAAGTTATGACCAACCTAGATAGCATATTCAAAAGCAGAGACATTACTTTGCCAACAAAGGTCCGTCTAGTCAAGGCTATGGTTTTTCCTGTGGTCATGTGTGGATGTGAGAGTTGGACTGTGAAGAAGGCTGAGCGCCGAAGAATTGATGCTTTTGAACTGTGGTGTTGGAGAAGACTCTTGAGAGTCCCTTGGACTGCAAGGAGATCCAACCAGTCCATTCTGAAGGAGATCAGCCCTGGGATTTCTTTGGAGGGAATGATGCTGAAGCTGAAACTCCAGTACTTTGGCCACCTCATGTGAAGAGTTGACTCATTGGAAAAGACTCTGATGCTGGCAGGGATTGAGGGCAGGAGGAGAAGGGGACGACAGAGGATGAGATGGCTGGATGGCATCACTGACTCGATAGACGTGAGTCTGAGTGAACTCGGAGTTGGTGATGGACAGGGAGGCCTGGCGTGCTGCGATTCATGGTGTCACAAAGAGTCGGACACGACTGAGCGACTGAACTGAACTGAAAGATTTGGAAGCTGGCTCTCAAAGCTTACACTGATACTTTTCTATTGAAACAATGACACAAAAGAAAATTACCCTGACACTTCCTCTCCCTCCCCTCTTTATAGAGAAATAATTGACATATAACCCTACAACTCACTTTTATTTTTGAAAAATGAGTCCAAATCCCATGGAAACTTTCATCATTTTTACTTCCAAGAGAGTTTGGATTTTTCTGTGCATTTCCAGCAAGGATTTGAATAGACAGGTTAGATTATCCAGGGGAGTCAGAGTTCCTCTACAGCTTTGAAACTAGGTAGCAAACGGGGAGATTGAGGTGTCCAAGCTCTTCATTACTCTGCACTTGAATTATACAGTGTTGTATACCCTAAGGAGATCTTTGTCCTTTTAAGCTTCAGTTTCAAAATCACTTAACCTGCAAAACTGTCATGTCCCATTTCTGTTAGCATATTCCACTTCTAACCATACTGCCCCCTGGCTCACTCAGTGGTGTAGGATTTCAGGTTTCTGCTGGGTCCTAGTAGGACATTGCAGCAAAGAAATCAGTCTCCGTTCCTAAAGCCATTTTTAAGCTGAGAAGTCAGCGTAAAAATATAAAACTACCCACTTGGCTTTTATGTGAAAGTTGAATTATTATTCAACAAATAAAACGCCAGAGGCCATGAGAAATGAAGCTTTGTCTAAGTTCTTTGGCTAATTTCTCAAAATTTAGTAAGTGTCACAAACAGACACTTCCTGGTAGGCTAGGATATTTGAATGGATATAGATATTTCTAGAAGAAAATATTCTGGAATCCTTATTTTTCATATTTAGATATTCTTATGTTTCCTAAAAAGTTACAGTGACTGTAGCCATGAAATTAAATGTTACTTGCTCCTTGGAAGAAAAGCAATGTCAAACCTAGACAGTGTATTAAAAAGCAGAGACATTACTTTGCCAACAGAGGTCTGTATAGTCAGTACTATGGTTTTTCCAGTAGTCATATATGGTTGTGAGAGCTGGACAATAAAAAAGGCTGAGCACTGAAAAATTGATGCCCTCAAACTGTGGTGCTAGAGAAGACTCTTGAGAGTCCCTTGGACTGCAAGGAGATCAAACCAGTGAATCCTAACGGAAATCAATCCTGAATAGTCGTTGGAAGGACTGATGCTGAAGCCGAAGCTCCAGTTCTTTGACCACCGGATGCGAAGAGCCCGACTCACTGGAAAAGACCCCGATGCTGGGAAAGATTGAAGGCAGGAGAAGGGGATGACAGAGGAAGAGATGGTTGGATGGCATCACCAACTCAATGGACGTGAGTTTCAGCAAACTCCGGGAGATGATAAAGGACAGGGAAGCCTGGCATCCTGCAGTCCTCGGGGTTGCAAAGAGTTGGACACGACTGAGCGACTAAACAGCAATAAAATTCACCTCCCATGTTACAGATTTTCCCTGCCATTTCCTTTTAGTTTAGCAAATACTTGTTGAATACTTAGGCATAATTCCAAAAACTGGGAGGAGGAGAATTCCTAATAGCTTCCTGATGATTTCATATCATCAAGAAACTTGCAGTGTAACTGGAAAGATAAAATAGATACAAAATGAGCAAATAAAACAAGCTAGCTTCTGTGAGCAGTTGCCATGGGAGGGTTACATGTCCATATTGACTGGAAAAGGGAAAAGAACGTTGCAGACCCTCTATTCCACTTTTTTTAAAAACATAAGAAACAGTCTTATTGAGATATAACTGTCATGGCTCAGACTATGAAAAATCTGCCTTCAGTGCAGGATACCCAGGTTCAATCCCTGGGTTGGGAAGATCCCTGGAGAAGGGAATGGCAACCCACTCCAGTATTCTTGCCTGGAGAATTCCATGGACAGAGGAGCCTGGCAAGCTACAGTCCATGGGGTCACAAAGAGTTGAACATAACTGAGTGACTAACACAGCAACAACCATAAAGTTTACCCTTTTAAAATGTAGAATTCAGTGGCTTAGTATATGCACAGATTTCTGGCTCCATTACTACTGTCTAATACCAGATCATTTTCACTATCCCCAAGAGAGACCCCACATGTATCTGCAGTGGACTTCCCTGGTGACTCAACGGTAAAGAAGCTACCTGCCATTGTTGGAGACGAGGGTTCAGTCCCTGGGTCAGGAAGATCCCCTGGAGAAAGGAGTGGCCACCCACTCCAGTATTCTTGCCTGGGAAATTGCATGGACAAAGGAGGTTGGCAGGCTACAGTCCATGAGGTTGCAAAGAATTGGACACAATTTAGTGACTAAACAACAACAGTGTGTCAGCAGTAAGCAGTAATTCCCCTTCTAATCCACTTCTCCGCAGACTTTAATCATTTGCATATATCTTCACAAGTTTGCAATTTCCTCAGACCACTTATACTGTTATCTACTTTGTATTTTTATTTAAATACATTTATCCATGCTTTCACAGTGATATCCTGGATATCACAAGTGTGGTATTCTAATCTTTTTTCTAATGTACATTGGAAAAATGGATGTGCATTATCAACCGATTAATGTTCACCTGTATGCCACCTGAAATTAGTAAACTACTACACTTTAAGGAGCATTGATTTATATATAGTTGCTCGTTTAAAATTGAATACCTGAAGCCTAATAAAATTGTGACCATTATCATAAGTCTACACAACTCACTGTGAACAGGCTCAGCTCGCCCCACTGTGCAGCCTGCTGTCATTCTACAGCTCTGCCACCTGAAGCAGTTAGAGCAGTAGTCGAGAGCAGAGTGAGGGGGTCAGGAGAGGCTCTGAAAGGGAGGTGGGGTTCCATCAGGACCCAGAAGGACAGGCAGGACTTGCATCATGGAGATAGCATCCTAAACCAAGACCACAGTGCACATGTGCTTCTCAGCCCTGGCGTCTTCTGCCAAGATAGGTCAGAAGAGACCCAGTGGGGCTCTCAACCCCCATTCCTACCTTCACCAGATCTTTTAACTGTTTTATGTATTAGGGTTCCACTTGAGGTTTTATTTTCAAAGGGTTTTATTGCTTAAATGATGAAAAACTAGAACATCCAGCACCCAAGGTGGGGGAAGGTGAACTATGAAGGGCCCAGCACAAGTTGCGGAAGGAAATGACAGCTCAGCTTTGGGGATGTTTTGAGTAGAAGGAATGATCACAGCTCTCATCTGATTTTCTTTGAGAATATCTTCTACTTTAGATTGAGAGTGAAGACACCAGAATTAGGGAAAAGTTATAACAATAGTCTAGACATGACAAAGATTTGAATTTAATTCAAATATTTATTGGGGGATATTACACTATACAGAACCCCAGTAGTTACTGGGAGGATATAAAAAAGAATAGGACTTGGTTTCTGCCCTCAGGATGCTTATTGGGAGAGTCAGACAAAAAATATTACCTATAATTAACTGTAAAAGTATGGAGTAATACTATTAATTGCTATCTTTCATTGAACTCTCACTCAGGCAGCTTTGTGAGTGCTATACATGGAGTCTCTCGTTTAATTCACATTGCATGTTTTGTAAAACAGAATTTGTGTTCCCTTATTTTACAGAAGGAAGAATAGACTTTCAGATTAAGGAACTCTGTCTGAAATTTAGCCCCTAAGTGCTGAAATGGAGCCTTGAGTTTGGTGGCATGACCTCAGGGCCCATTCTTATAACCCTTTGCTTTATTTTCTGACTTGGAAGTAGGGGGATACATTAGACGAGGAGAATGAAGGGAAAGAAAAGTCAGTGGTGGCATGGCCTTGAGACTGGGCAGGTGTGTGAGTGATGATGACTTTAGCAGAGGAAGGAATGCTAGGAGGAACGGTAGGTTATTTCTCTTTACAGTGTGTTGAGATTGAAAAATACCCAAAACGGAAGATCTAGCAGGAAGCCTGAAATGCAGTTTTGGAGATGAAGATGTTGGTAATACTAGTAAGCAGTATGGATACTTTCTGAGCAGTTACCAGGTAGCAAGAACCACCCCCAAGTACTTTACATCTGTTATCTCACTTAATCCCCTCCTTGCTGCAGATGCTGTTAGTACTGTCTGTTACAGGCACAGCATAGAAAGTAACTTGCCCCTTTCAGTGAGTGGGATAGCCAGGTTCTGAACCCAGCTGTCTGAAGCCCAGAGCTCCTTCTCTGATGGACTCTGCTACACTGCCTTCTAGGTCCCATATCCTCACAGTACTCCTAGTTGAACCAGATTACACAAGAGCTCGGCAGCAGTATTTGCAGCAAGCAATCTTATTTCTTATCTCTTTGAATCCCAGAGATAACAAACGATATGAATTCTAGAAGAGGTTAAATTTTAAAAAGAACAGAAAAGTGGTATCCTCACCTGTCAAAAAGCTACATATGTGGAGAATTTGTGTGTGTGTGTGCTTATATTAATCATTAGTATGTAGAATTCTCATGGTTATCACATTTGAGCTATATTTGTGGAGTTCATGAGAAAAATAACTTTTGCATTCATGACCTCTACAAATCTTGCCAGCAGTTCTCCACAATAGGTGGGGCCTTTTTAAATATTTTTAAGTGTAGGGTTGTCCCCCCTCCCAGCCCCCACTCTTCCTAAGTGACCAACCCAAGGTCTCACAGAGGATACAACGGTTTAGAAATATAGACAGGAAACCTGGAATGTATTGAGTTACCAAAGCAGAAAGCTTCCATTTCTGCCGCAAGTTTCCTGGAACTGCCCCAGACTCAGAGAGCCATGCGAGGAAGTACCCAGGGCCTGGAGGGAGCCTCACGAGTGTGATGCAGGCCGCAACCTCCCCCTCTCATGCTCTTCTTTCAGGGCATGGTGGCTGTGTCCGGCAGTCTGTCCGTGCTTCTGGACTCCATAATCTGTGCGCTTGGCCCCTTGGCGTGTCTGACCACACAACTACCTGAGTTGAACGGCTGTCCCAAACAGGTCTTGGTAAGTTTCCTTGTTTCCTGGGATTTAGGAGGGCCCAGACCCTTGGGAGCCCTGTCAGGCACAACCTCTTAAAGCTCCCTGGATACCGCACTGCTGTCAGCCGGCGGAACGTGACACTGACTGCTGAATGTGTGCTGGACCCTCAGTGAAATCGCAGACACGCCATTTCCTAAGATTTCTCTCCTTTGGAGAGAAGCAGCGTAGCCCCTAAGGCACTGCACCGCCTGTGTTTCCTATTTGCTCTTCCAGAGATGAAGAGAGTGCGAGTCTGCTGCCACTGCTTTACTAGGATTAATGGGAGATGTCAGCAGAAAAGCTCCCAGCAAACAGACAACAGAATACCATCTTCTCCCCCGTTTTCTCTAACTCCAGACTCCTTTTCTGATCTCTCTCCCCTAAACAAAGAAATATGTCTCAGGGAACTAAGGTAAAGTACTCTTCAACTGAAACTTTTCCCCTTGTTTTGCAGTCAAACACACTAGACAACATTGCTTACATCATGCCTGGACTGTGACAGCAAAGACTCTTGGACAGAAACCTTTTCCTGCCCTGTTGCTGGCTTGTGTGTATGTGACTGTTCCAGATCCCTTCACTGGCCTCTGGGTGTAGGTTTTAAATTTTTATATATATGCACATATATATATATATATATGTAAAATGTAAAATATATACATAGGACTGTAAGTACTTTGCTTTTAATAATTTTATGAAATGGCAAAGGTTTAGCCAAGATGAAACCTTGGCATGAATATGGGCTTGGAATTCTTTCTTCTCCTGTGGTGGATAAATCTGCCTTAAAAATCAATGTAACTTGGGGGCTGGGGGCTAGTTTTGGATGCCTAGTGCGTCACGGTAAGGTTGGCTAAAATGTGATTTTTTTCCAAACTCAGTTGTACCTCCAGACCCATCACTGACCATTTGCCTTACCTGTCTTACAGTCTGAAATGTAATGGGAAAGATTATGGGAAGACGTCAGTTAACTGAAAATACAAAGCTTTTCAACTTGAAGTGACCTAGGTGGGAGGCGATAACATCGTTCCCATCGGAAAGTTATTGTGATGGCCTAAGTGAACTTAGTAGAGGGTTCATTCCAATTCCTGCTCTATCGGTGTCCATGTCTCAAAACTTATTGTAATCATTGGTACCATTGGCAGCCTCTGTCTGGGCCAAGGAGTTTTGTGAGCCCTGGAGTGAGTAAAGTCATCAGTGTCACCAGTTGCACAGTCTGTATTGTGAACTGACCCAGAGCATTTGGTCAGCAGCACTAAGAGCTGGTATCTTCCATGGGCAGCATCAGCTCAGCTCACAGTTCTCCCGCTTGGTTGTTGGGTGGATGTAGAAGGTGAACTTTGCCCAGCCTAATTCCTGGGATCTTCTCTTTGGCTCCCCTGCTGGCCAGATACATGGCGTTTCGCATTCCACACATAAGCGAATTGCAAAAAAAAAAAAAAAGTACTGTGTTCTCATGTAGGTTTATTTATGTGCAAGTATGAATGTGTTTTAATTATGTGTATTTAACTCTTTAAACTCCCTTAGATTTTAATTTATCCTGTAAATTTCTGTATATATAATTTAAAAAACAAGAGCCTCCACCAGCAACAGCATGTGGAAGAGACTAGATTTGTCATTTCTTCCTCCCCTCCTTCCTCTGGCCTCCTCTGCAAACTCCAGATCACCCACTCTTTAGGGTATCGTGCCTCAAGACGGAATCATTATGTTGGGATTCTAGTTCTTTACAATTAAATAATGTCAAGAAAGTGAAATAAAAAGGAATGTTACCATTCCCAGCTGCCCTCATTTCCAAAGAACCAGATTTTGCTTCCAGTTCCAAAGAAAACAGTTGAGCCCTTCAGGGTTGTTTTTAAATTTGGTGCAAGAGTCCACATCAAAACCAAGCTCTGAGGTGACTGCTTGCTTCCCTTGGCCTGGATGGAGCAGAGGCATCAGAGTCGATCTCTGAGGATAGTGCCCCCAGCCTGCATCCTGTGTAACTCCTTCCATCCTTCTTCCTTCCCATCCATGTGGTCACAGGACTGTGTTCCTTAAAGGTATTCTGGCTGCCGAATGCCTTTCTCACCTCAGAGCAGTTTTGAGATTGAACTGGGGAAACAGAAGGGAACAGGAATGTCTGGGAACCAAAACTACGAAGAGCAGAAGTCCTGGTTTGATTTCGTGTGTCAGCGCTTGTCGCACACCTCCTCTCTACCCAGGTCATCTCCTGTTGGACACAGGGTATCAGGGAAGGGGCCTCGGAGACATGGATGAGTACAGAAAGAAGCCAGTCCCACCATCGTCATTTGTACACATTAACGACGTCTTGACGAGAGCCTGCTTTTTGTTTGTTTGTTTTCCTTTAGAGTCCAACCCTATTGTATTTGTATTTAAAATTTGTAAACATTTGTATAATAATCTGTTCCTTGTGGTATTTGGTACTATTAGAGGAAAAACTTTGGATTCAGACCTTCTTGCAGTTTTTATATCATTGTTTTATTTTGTTTTTTAAATAAATTCTAGCAGTTTGATCCAAATCCCATTACAGTTGTATAAAGAAATAAAATTTTGTACTTATATTATTAAAAATCACATTTTTAATATTTGTAGTCCAGTGTCAGCTATCTTTTTCCTGTGGCAACCAAAGTTCCTATGAAATTTTAAACCTGTCTTTCACATTAAAAAAAAAAAAAAAGCCCATCTGGAATAGAGGTCAAGTTTCTGATCAAAGCTATCTTCCTAACAAACATCTTGCTCTGTTTCTATTAACTTTTACATTGAGGACTTTCATCTTCTCTTTTGCTAATTGCAAAGCCAGTGGCTCTGTAAGTGTAGCTATATTCACTGGCAAATGAAATTGTATGCATATTACATTGTTGGCCTAAGTCAAATATCTATCAGTCTTGTATAAGAGTTGCATTCAAATTGTGTGCTAAATCATGTGTTTCAGTACTGTCCTGATTTGCTGAGTTACACTGGATTGGATAAATCACTTAATTTTATAGGTATCTGCAGTCCTGTCTATAAAAGTGTTAATGTCACTTCCCTGTTTCCAAGCCTTGCAGCCAGCCAGCCTGACATGTATGTTTAGTAATACTGTGAACATCTAATATATGAGATTAGAACTTTCAAGGTAAAATTTTCAACGCAAACATAAGGTGTTGATAGTCATAAATAATAAAATATTATGATTGGCTGTAAGGCTCACTTCTTACAGAGAGGCAGCAAGAAAGAGATCACCATATTGCTGAAGAGTGCTTTGCATATTTTATTGCACTTAATCCTCCCCCAAAGATTTATAAATATTATCCCCTTTTACAAATAAGGAGACAGGTACAGGAAAGCACTTTCCCTGAGTTTAAACAGCTAAGTAAATGGCAAAGCCAGAATAAGCACACTGGAACAGCAAACCCCAAAGCTGAGGCTCTCTTCTACCCCATGCTATCCTATGCTAAGTCACTTCAGTCATGTCTGACTCTGTGCAGCCCCATAGACGGCAGCCCACCAGGCTCCCCCGTCCCTGGGATTCTCCAAGCAAGAACACTGGAGTGGACTGCTATTTCCTTTTCCAATGCATGAAAGTGAAAAGTGAAAGTGAAGTCGCTCAGTCGTGTCCGACTCTTAGCGACTCCATGGATTGCAGCCTAACAGGCTCCTCCATCCATGGGATTTTCCAAGCAAGAGTACTGGAGTGGGGTGCCATTGCCTTCTCTGCTCTTCTACCCCAAGCCACCTTCGAATTTAAATTGTGTATGTAATTCATCGGAATCCTTCTCCATTATCTGCAGTCCTGAGCAAATGTGATTGCAGGAAAACTATCAGAACTATTCATTGTCCAAATGTTCTTTTGTCCTAGCTGGACTTTACTATAGGGATCTCACTTTTCTTGTCATACTGTGGTCTTTAAATTTTGGAAGCAGAGTATCTTAATTTTTTTGTTTAAATGTACTTAAAGGTTATAATCAATTATATTACATTTATGCATTGTCAGTCTTGAGGGATTTCAACATTTTTATCCATAGTAAGGCATTTGATATTGATATTGCTAAAATGCTTAAAAGGAAAAATTAAAACAGACTATTTACTAAATGAGTTTGTTCTGTTAGGAAATAGTTTGAAGACATAGTTTGTACTGCACTTAATGTTTTCCATTTACATTACTATTTATTGACAAAATCTACACACTTCCATTTCTAATTTAATAGCTGTACAACTTTCTGTCTGCATGGAGTTAATATAATTTCACTCCCTGTTTGGGGGTATGTGGGTTGTTTCTGCTTTCTTACTATGAAGGATGAAACTTATGGCTGTTCTATTCTCTGTAGTAAAGCCAAGATCTGCCTATAATCACTTCAAACCAGAGTGATGCAAGAAGGCAAGAACTTCCAGTCATCCAACATAGTGATATTAAAGGTTAATGGAAGAATCCAAAGGAAAATCATGCTAAATACTTGCCATACTAACAAGCAATATGCTTAAATGAAAAAAAACATGGAAGGTACCTACCTGACATGAAAATCATCATAAGTGCACATCCCCCCTTTATAGGCTAACTGCCATTGCTAATTTAAATTTTCAAGCATTAGTCATCGTGCTGGACAACAGTGAGAGAAACAGACATAGCATCCCAGCCTCAAGGAGCATCTAGACTACTGGGGGACTGGTTATATATTAACATGTCTCATGAGCATTATTAAAACACTTCAAAGCACAGGAGTACATGATTTCAATAAAGCTTTTATATGGTACAATAAAGATGTCAGACCCTATTGACTGTTCAGTTAACATACAGAAGTGATAAAGTTGTAATTCAGGTTTTCTATCATCCTAAATTTGAAAATTACTAGCCTTTCAAATTAAAAATTCACAAATATGTTCGATAAATACTAAATCACCTCGCAGTAGCTCAGACTACCAAAGCAGTGGTTATTATATCTTTTGGAGTGCATGTCATTAGAAGCAAAAAAATATAACCAATAGATAAGATATCTAATGAGTAAGTGACACAGCTGAAACATGGCACACGGGAACATGGAAGAAGATATATGAATTACAAAGCTGGAGAAAGCCTTTGAGATTCTTAGCTTGGGGTCCACTGATGTACCTCAGGGACCCCAGAACCCCTCTGAGGTACAATTCTATCTTGCCTTTTTTCTTCAGAAACGCTCGAATGCTTTGTACAATTTCTCAAAGGATCCTGTGACCTAAAAAAATAAAGTTTAGAAGTCCTTGATCTAATTCCAGAATTCAGAGAAAATGGAAGCCTGCTGTTTGAATCACACCGTAAATGAATGGCAGAGATGTGTCCTAGGACCCACTCACAACATTTGTATGCTTTCTGCCACCCTGAGCTCTAGCCCATCACTAGCTGCAATTCACTGAGTTGTCTCTCAGTGTCAAGGTCTCGAAAATCCTTGGCTCTTGCCTTCTATTTGAGGTAAGGGAATCTGGGCTGCAAACATGACGCATTTTGCAGCCAGGAGACCTGAGCCTCAAACAGGAAGCGTCCTCTCTGGGTAGGGAGGCAACAGGCCAGAGAGGCTGTCAACCCCAGCACCGGGTGTGTAGTCATACTGAGGTCCCGGGAGCTTAGACTAAGAGCTAGAGCTTTGGTCTCGGCTTGCTGGGTAACCTTACCCAAGTCATTTCCCGGGTCTGAGATTGGGTTTTCCAGATGAGAAGAGCTCAAAGACCACGCCCCTAAATCCTTAAGCACGCATGGAGGGCGTGGCTTAGCGAAACCCACGCCCCCTTGTCCGCAGTCGCCCTACGTACTGCGTGATGTCCACCGACGCCAAGTTAACCGCAGTGAGGTCATCACCCTCCGCCTCAGGGAGCCGACACTCCACGTCCGAGGCGGGGCCTGCGGCTCGGCTCCAGACTGCCTCTGCCCCGCCCCAGCCGCGCCTCCTCGAGGACGGTCCAGCGCGTCACGTGACGGGTCCGCGGTGTTGGCGGTTGCTGTCAGCTGATTCCCCGGTTTGGTGGCAGCGGCAGCAGTGGCGATGGACTTTCTCCTGGGGAACCCGTTCAGCTCTCCGGTGGGACAGCGCATCGGTGAGTCCCCGGGGCCCCGCGCAGCCCCAACGCACCACTCCGCGTTCGACCCCGGCCCCCCAGGGTACCTCCAGGTCCCGAGTCACACACCGGAGGGAGGCAGGGAGGGGAGTGAGGCTGGCGTGTCTCTCCCAGACCCGGCCCCGCCCTGCCTCCCGCCTGCTTTGATTGACAAAAGCCGCTGTCCACTAGGAGGCCTCGGATTGTGATGGATGCCCACGGCAGCCAATAAATAAAGAGAGAAGGCGGGCCCGCGTGGCCGCGGCTCAGCCAATGTGCAGCTGCTGGGGTCGCGAATCCAGGCCGAAAGTTTGGGGGGTTAAAGGGACTGCGTGGTTTTTGCAGTCCTTGGGTCCCTCGATGGTTTCTGTCGTCGCCTCCCCTGCACGGGTTACACCACCTGGGCTCTTGCCATTTCCTTCCTGGCTCGTCTGGAGCTGCGAACACTGATACCTGAGAAGGGCTGGAAGTCCATTCTCAAGGACCAGGAGGCTGGGGCTTGGCGGCCGGGCGGGCATATTGCGGGCAGGCGGCTGGGAGCCCTTCCTCCGCCAAGCCGGGGCTAGACGCTGGGGAGCCCACCCCACGAGAAGGCCAGGCCAACGCCTCAGGAACTGCCGGCCGTAGCCGCCTCATCGGCCGGCACCGAATGGACCGCGTGGAGTCGCAGACTCGGAGCTGGAAGGCATCTTCGAAACCACCTGATTCGGCCTCCCTCATTTCTCAGCAGCTGGGAGGGCCAAGCCCTCTGGGCGAGACACAGGCTCACTCAGAGCCCAGGTCTCCTGATTCTCTTGGCACCTGTTGACCCGAGACTTACTAATGGTGCGGCGTTGGCTGTCTGTAGAGAGGATCCCTCCCCCAGTGATGAGGGTATAATAATGGTCCCTGCCTCCTTGGGGTTGTTGTTTAGGTTAAACTCGTTCATAAGTGTGAAGGATTTAGTGCATTCCACGTGGCAGATGCTCTCTAAAAGAAGGTGGTAATATTTATTATTGTTACTGAGACACCACCAAGTGAGGGTTCCAAAATCCTGAGAATGGCTGGACAGTTGGTCTCACAGACACTCATTCCTGCCCACCATCTCAGAGAGGACCCACAGGCCATGGCCCGGACACTTCACCAGAACAGTCTGGGTGTGCTTCGTCGCCTGAATAAACCGAGGGAAGTACTGTGAAAGCGTCTCTCTATCTTTTTGATGATTTTTAGCCTTAAGTCCAGACTGGGAAAACTGGATCTTTTAGACAAGACATTCTTTTCATTCTTGCTGTCTTAGAAGTCAAACCTCACTTAAGTCTGTTAACCCAGCTCTGTGTTGAAATCGCCCCCTGCGGCTGTTTGTGGCTCTTTTGAGGTTTTGTAATCAAATGTTTTGAGAGGATGCTGTCAGTAGAGACTTTACATACCAGGAAGCTCCTGGACCTGAGAGGGGCAGCTGCTCTCTCAGGACCCTCACCCACCTGCTACACACACACACACACACACACTGATGAGTCATTGTTTGGAAGCTGAAGAGAAGGCAGCTCATCTCTTGTCTATATTTCTCCAACTGCAGAAACCTCTGCTTTTATCACATGTCAAGTTTGAGACTTCCTACCCACCCACCCCCCAAAAAAGAAAAAAATTCTGGTTCACAGTCAGCCAAATATGCCTGAGGCTTTCTAGAAAAGCTCGTTGGGACTCCAGGCTTGAGGTAGTCAAAGAAAAAAGCTTCTCTTCTTACCCTGAAGGGTTACCTGTCTTGGGCAAGAAATATTCAATCCAAAGAGCATGCTACTAAACTCTTAGTCCCTTAGAGCACAGACCATGTTTTACTGCAGGAACAGTCCTTATCCTGGGGCTCTTCTAATCCAGGGCTATCATCAGAATCCCCTGGAAGACTTGTTAAAGCATCAAAGGCTGGGCCCCACCCCCCCAGAGTTTATGACTGTAGATCTGAGGTGGCCACCAGATTGAAAACCTCCATTCTAGCCCATCCCCTTCATTCTACACTAGAGACTGAGGCCAAGAGAGGGAAGGTGGAAAATAGGACTCACCCAAGACCCCAGTGACGTGGTCAGAAAGCTGAGATTTCAGGGACCCCTCTGAGTCCCTGAAATCTGAACCAAAGCTGAAGAGGCTCTAAAAGTATGATTAAATGAATAATGTCTGCTATTTGAGTTAATACCCTCAGTATTCCTTTTCTTTTCTTCCCCCCCACCTCCACTCCCGGGGTGTGGGGGAGCAACATCCCTGATCAGCTGTAATTACTAATGACCTAGTATGAGCTGCTTGCATTTCTATAAACTGCAGGATTGAAATAATCTCTTCTCGAGCCTGCCAACTTCATCCCCCAGTTGAGCATAGAGCCCTGTCCAGTTGGCAGCGCTGAGCACAGTAGGTCCTGATGGTGTAAATCAGAGCACAGTGTCTCTCGACTCAGAAAGTTTGCAGTCACCCATCCACACCCCTTTCTGCTTGCTGCTCCCTGTGCCTGGAATGCCTGCTGCCAGTGCCTCCTTCAAAGCTCCAGGCATCATCACCTACTCCATGAGGCCTTCGCTGACCCCTTCAGATCCAGCCATTGTTGTTGTGCCCTCCCATCACCCTAGCTCCTCAGGCTCACTCCCTGTCTGCCTTTGGGCTCTGCTTCCTGGGTGGAATGGTGGTTATGGCAGCATCCATTTCTCAGAGTGGTTGTGAGAGTGAAGTGAGATGCTCTCTGGAGAGGGCCTGGCACATTATCAGTTTGCAGGAAACATCGTCATCATTTTTATTATTTTCACCAATGTCACACTAATAAAGCACTGTGGCATTCTGTTAGTAATTGTGCGTGTGTTTCCCCTGCTGGACTAGGCTTTGTGAGAGCAGATGCTGAATCTGACTGATCCAGACCCTGGGTACTTAGCATCATGCTGACACATGACTGGAGGGAAGAAAGGAAAAAAGGAAAGTAACAGTTTGTGAGCAAACACCAGGTGCCATACTCGCATCGCAGTCCTGTTGTCAAACCCAGGTTTGTGTGCTGGGTGTGCAGTGTGGCCAAACAGACCACAGCGGGAGTTTGGAGCAGAGAAAAGTTTATTGCAAGGGCCCAGGAAGGAGATTGGGCTATGCATGCTCACAAGACCCAAAATCCCACTGGTTTTCAGGGAGGAGTTTCTAAAGGCAAAATTAGGAGGAAGGTGGAACTCCAGGGTTTGTATATTTCTCCTGATTGGTTGTGGGAGGTAACAAGGTGGGGCTCCAGGAATCTCGGGCATCAGCCTTCTGGTTCCATCCAGTCTGGGGTCTCCCTGCTTGCGCAGACCTGAAGTCACCATCATCCACCTGGGTGGGGCCCCAGCTCCTATAGTAGAACTCAGAGATGTGTATCAGATTGTCAAGTAAATCCCTTGAGAAGGAACTAGGACACTTTTATATTGCTGCACTCTTGTTTCTTGACTGCTTTTCCTTTGTTTCTGGGTTCCCTCCCTCCCCTAATGAGTAACTGAATCTGCCCTTTGGAATTCAGGGAAGATTTAGGAGACAGACGCCTTTTCCGCAAAAACAAGAAATGGGGAACACTGAAAGGCTTTCGTACCCAGAAGGGCCCTGCAGGATACCAGTGGTTTTCAAAGCCCCCTTTTCTTTGATACTCTTCAGTCTTGGGGGCAACAGGTGTGGGACAAGAAAGGGAATAAAGTTTTGAATAAAGAAATTAATATGAACTTGACAGAGGAACTCAGTTTTAGGGGGAGTCGGTTTCAAGCCTACAGGGTTTTGCTATTTTTTCCAATCATCAAAAGTAAATCTGAAGGAAGGTGTCACTTCCCAAGGTTTCCCAGCTTCCTAGAGTCAGGACCCAGACCCAGGTCTCTCTGCCTGCAGAACTGAGGTCCTCTCTTGCACCCTCACCACCCTGCCCCTGGCTGGTCAATACCTGTTTGGAATTTGGAGCAACCCAGCCCTCCAGCAGCCACAGTTATTGTTTGACCCACAGACCAGCTTTTCTGCTTGTGGCGCTTACTGGGCCCTGAATGTTTCCAGGTCACTCGTGCTCAGTCAAGTCAGTCATGTCCAACTCTTTGTAACCTCGTGGACTGTAGCCCACCAGATTCCTGTGTCCATGAGATTTCCAGGCAAAAATACGGGAGAGGGGCGCCATTTCCTCCTCCAGGTCACTAAAGAATCCACTGTGAAGTAAAGAATATGCACAACCTAAAAGTTGAGCATTTTGTTTTGTCTGGAGCCCACACTGAGAACTACAGCCCGGGAGGCAGTCTCTCAGATAGCTCTTAGGCACCGTTCCAAAGAGGTCAGGGAGGAGCCAGGAGATATAGGAGTTTTTGGTGGGGGAAGGCAGGTGGAGGGGGGTGGGGGGACACACAGTCAGACAGCAAAAGATGACTGCTAATCACAAAAAGCAGACATCACAAATGAATGATTTTAGTGCTTTTCTCTGTGTGGGAAGAGGCAAGAGTCTGGGCGTTTTGAAGTCATTCCTTTGGTGTGCATCTTCACTATCTAGGCCCAGTATACTCTTTTTCTCCATCCTGAACTCTGCTCAGGTGCACTTTGGTGAAGGGAGGGTGCCGCTGTAACCAAAGGCTCGATGGCCACAAGTGCTTTTGTTTACTGAAATGGTGGGTGATGCTTTATCTATCAGAAAAGCTTCCAGTGGGCAGCAGCCTCTGGCTGAAAGGACCCCAGATAGTGAGTACTAGCTGGTGTTGACTCAGCCCTTTTCTTCCAAGGATTTAAAAACCCATCTGAGGTATTTTCTGAGGACAGCCCTGGCTGGCCTTGTTTTAAAAACCCAATTTTCCACCTCCAGCTGTCAGCTCACCCCAGCACTTTGACTGGAGGTGCAGCTGACCCAGGAGAGCCAGCTGCAAACAGCAGAGACTCTAGACACAGGCAGTGCCTGGGGACTAGCCCCTAGTCATGGGGCAGGAGGAAAGCTCAGAGCCTAAGACTGAGCCCTGGGGTGGACAGGAGAGGTGAAAGGTCAGGGAGAGCCACTCTTAGCCCCACAAAGGCCAAGCTAGGGGGCTACCAGAAGGCATCATAGGTGGGAGACAACAGGCATTAGCAGGAAGAGAGCCCCACAGGCCCTCAGGGCTGCCCTTTGGGGAGCAATGAGTGGAAACCAAACCGGACATTCAGGCGTGTTGTCAAGGGAATGCCAGGCTAGGTGGCAGGAGACCTGGGTCCGGCTCACGTTCGCTCCTGACTGTGTCTCATTCCTTCTCACCACTTTCTGTTAGGGGCCATCACTCTCCCTCATTCACAGAGGACTGAACAACTGAGGGGACGGTGAGGACAGGGGAAGGTTGATATTAGAGAGAAGAAAGAAATGGCTGGGTACTGGGGAGGAGTGATGGAACCGATTCCATCACTCCGAGGAGCTCAGTGCCAGCACGGTTCACAGCGGGACTGGGCGCAGTTTGGTAGTGAGCTCCCCACCACTGGAGGTGAGGAGGGGAGGGAGGCTGTAAGCAGGATGTTGCGTGGCTGGCAGAGTAGACTAGACCAGGATTTGCAAACTTTTTCTGTAAAGGGCCAGAGAGTAAATATTTTCAATTTTGTGGGCCGTATGGCTTCTGCTGCAATCTATTGGCCTCTGCCCTCAGAGGACGAAAGCAGACAGACAGTGTCAGTGAAGGGACATGGCTGTGTTCAGACTTCTTTTGTGGACACTGAAATGGGAATTTCATGTAATTTTCATGTTATGAAATGATCTTTGGAATTTCTTTTTCAACCATTTGAAACTGTAGAGACTAAGCTTGTGGGCCATGCAAAAGCAGACTCCTTTTGGCACATGAGTTTATAGTTTGCTGACCTCTTGGCCAGAGGCAGAATGATGGGGGGCATTGTGCTTCAAAATGGGGTCCCAAGATATCCCTGTTAGAGATGCTTGAGAACGCTCCAATTCTGGACCCCCCGATTCAGAATCTCTACCACTTCCCACTCTTTGCTATGTGGAGCCCTTGCAGCTTGAAGCTCCGATTCCTTGATCTGTAAGTGCTGGCACCAGGTTAGAACCCAAAATTTGTGTCTTAAGGATAAGAGGGACTAATATCTAGAAAGGGCTTTGAGTCAGATGGCCACACGGGGTGTGTTCCTGAGTCAGACCAGGTGGTCCAAATCCTGGTTTATCCATCGTCTGCTTTGTTACCTGAAGCAAGTTACTTAACCTCTCTGTTCTCCAATTTCCTGTCTTAAAAATGAGGATAATAATAGCAGGGATCAGTCAGGATTGGGAGGTTCAGCCATGTAGGGAGGTTCTCATATGGTCACGTTGTGAAGCACTTGGCCCATTGCCCACCAGACAGTAATTGTCCATAATTGTCAGCTGTTGTGATTTTCCCCAGGTGTTATTATCATTGATGGGGCAGAGTCTAAGGTCACCAGGGAGCCAGGGTACCCACCTAGGGCCCTGGTCCCAGCACAGCCTCTATCTGGTCTTGGTGTTACTGGGAATGAGCAGTCGCAGGCTGGGTGGCAGCCACAGTCACAGACAGGTCAGGTTTCAGGCTGTGGGGTGGAGCCGGTTTTCACTTGGGAATTAAAGCCTTTGCCTGACTGTACAGATGGAACTGGTGAATAGGTTTTGTTTCCTCCCTGAGCTCAAAGAAATAAGAGTAAAGTCCCACATTTCCGCCCTTCTGGTTTCAGAAAAAAACAAAAACCCTCAGTCTTCTAATTAGCCTGGGGCCATCACTCCGAGGATTCAGGACAAGTTAACTCTTTACCTCCTTATCACGGAAGTCTCTGCCGAAGCTGGCTCTCTCCAGACTTCTGCCCTTGTGTCCCACCTTTAGTTGTATTTTCATAGTGTCTTCCTTTTATTCACTTACCTTTTTAAAGTTGGCCTTATCCTGTGTAATTACATCCTGAAGTCATGACTTTGACAAGCTGCTCGACATTAAATAGGCAACTCTAAAAATGTCTTTATGTTTGCTCATGATCCCACCTGATGCCAGGTTTGCTCGTGATCCCAGATGGCACATTTCAGCCACTCAGATGTAAGCAGTCTGAATAGGCTCAGAACATAGACCCTGCATCAGAAGATTTGGGTTCAAGTACCAGCTCCTCCCCTCCCCAGCCATGTCCCCAGGCAAGTGACAGAACCTCCAAGGGGATTGTGCTTCCATGGACATGGAAGACTTGAGAACTGGTAGAGACCCCAGAGTGCCATGAAGAGCCAAGCAGCTATGCAGGATCCATGGGAGGAATTGGGCTTTACACCTGTGGGGAAAGCAGGAAAGGGAAGGAGGGAATCGGGAGGGAGGAGCCAGCCAGGTTACAGAGATTGAGACCAGGAGAACGAAGGACAGGCAGAGATGTCCTCTGTTCACCTGGAGCTTGAATACACTGATGCAGGATAAACCCTGGGTTGGTTCCCTTCATGTGTCAATTTTGGCCAGGTCACGGTACCCAGATATTTGTTGTTGTTGTTTAGTCACTAAGTTGTGTCAACTCTTTTGCAACCCCATGGACTGTATAGCCCACTAGGCTCCTCTGTTCAGGTGATTCTGCAAGCAAGAATACTGGAGTGGGTTGCCATGCCCTCTTCCAGGGCATCTTCCCAACCCAGGGATCAAACCTGCATCTCCTGCACTGGCTGAGCCACCAGGAAAGCCCACACAGATATTTAGCCAAACATTAATCTAGATGTTTCTGTGAAAGTATTTTTAAGATGAAATTAACATTTAAGTCCATCTTTGAGAAGAGCAGATTACCCTCTATAATGTGAATGGGCCTCATCTGACCAGTTGCATAGAAGAAAGACTGGCCTCCCCAGAAGATGGGATGCTGCCAGCAGATGACCTCTGTACTTGAACTGCATCTGTCTCCTGCTTGTCTGTCCTGCAGATTTTGAAAGGTTCCATGCTCTAAAGAGCAAAATTGCATAGGAACCTGGAATGTTAGGTCCATGAGTCCAAATTGGAAGTGGTCAAACAGGAGATGACAAGAATGAACATCGACATTCTAGGAATCAGCGAACTAAGATGGATTGGAATGGGTGAAGCAGAGACATTACTTTGTCAACAAAGGTCCGTCTAGTCAAGGCTATGGTGTTTCCAGTAGTCATGTGTGGATGTGAGAGTTGGACTATAAAGAAAGCTGAGCGCCGAAAAATTGATACTTTTGAACTGTGGTGTTGGAGAAGACTCTTGAGGGTCCCTTGGACTGCAAGGAGATCCGATCAGTCCTGGGTGTTCATTGATAGGACTGATGTTGAAGCTGAAACTCCAGTACTTTGGTCACCTGATGCGAAGAGTTGACTCATTTGAAAAGACACTGATGCTGGGAAAGATTGAGGGCAGGAGGAGAAGGGGATGACAGAGGATGAGATGGTTGGATGGCATCACCGACTCAATGGACATGGGTTTGGGTGGACTCTGGGAGTTGGTGATGGACAGGGAGGCCTGGCGTGCTGTGGTTCATGGGGTCGCAAAGAGTCAGACACGACTAAGCGACTGAACTGATGCTGAAGCCTCCACAATAGCACAAGAAATCCCTTAAATCTCTCTATGGATAGATAGGTACATAAATAATAATGTACATGCCTACATACGTCATACATACATCTTTTGCATTCATGAGTTGGGGGAAGAAAAAAAGAATGTCATATATGCCTTGGCCAGTCCCTTCAAACCTCTGTTTTCACAGTTTTGCTCCTTCTTACCTGGATAGTTTTTCAAAAGCCTTCTTTCAGCAAACTGGAATTTTCTTCAGTTAGGTACTATAGTTAGCTGTATCAACTTTAAAATTGTGGGTTGCCAAAGTTATGCCTTCGGTGAGGTATTTTCGAGTTCCTCTTGTGGCGTGTGGTTACAAAATGGCAGGGGAGAGGCAGCCAGGGTTTTGGGGAAGGATGGCTCAGCAACTCAGGAGAATGATGGAACTTTCCATGCTGAGTCTGGAAAGAGCTGTTCACTGGAAAGTGGGCTTCAGGACAGTTTGCTGGCTGGGGGAAAAAAAGAATGGCTTCTGCATGTATGTGATTTAAAAAGCTATTTTTTGGGGATGCTTGAAATTTTCAAGCAATGATTTGGGGATTGATATTTCTAGTTGGTAACGTTTGTTTGGGGGCTGGCTGTTGTGCTGGGTGGGACGTGGAGCACATGAAGTGTCTTCTCTCATTTCCTCCTCACGTAACCCTGAGGGTCGGTGCTTTAGTTATCCTTTCCTCTATTCTGCAGGAGGGGAACTCGGCACAGAGAGGTTAAGGAATTCACTCAGGTCACACAGTCAGCGAGTGCTCCCGTCAGGACTTGAACTGGGGTTTGTCTGTGTCCAGATCCCACTCTCCTAACTTTGCCACCTGATTGCTTCCCCTTAGAATTGACAGGGACCCGGCAGGTTTCCTTTACAGTGGAAATGTGTGGGTCCAGAATGCGTGTAGTTTTGAGTTTGTTCGTATTCTTCTTTCTGCATTTCTGCACCCACGCACCCCCAGCCTTTAGCGCGTAGGTTTCCTCCTCCTGCTGGACTGCACGTGACAGAGCACGGTTAGCACCTGCCAGCACTGCCTCTGTTATCAGGGCAGGAAAACCTTCGCTGGGAGCCGCCAGAAAGTTCCACTAACGTCAGAGGCCAGCACTGGGTCACAGGGCCTCTTCTGACTGCAAGGGAGATTAGAACACCTAAACAGAGTACAGCAGTGGAGAGTGTCTTTCACAGCAACAGACTCTGTGGGGGTCAGGTCCATACGGTGGAGTGAGTAAACATCTCATATAGTCCCAGGGTGAGTTAACACGGATACCGCCTCCCATGTGGACAGGTACGTGAGTTCCCATGCTGCATTTCCAGGAGGACAGCACAGCTGGCCAGTGTCCCAAGGGGATGATGGGAATGGCGAAGGCTCTGGAGGTCACATCCAGAGTGGGGTGGTCACAGGAACTGAGGATGTAGCGCGGAGGTCAGATTAAAGAGGGACATGGTACTTTTTAGGGCTTCCCAGGTGGCACTAGTGGTAAAGAACCTACCTGTCAAGGCAGGAGACATAAGAGACACAGGTTCAATCTCTGGGTCAGGAAGATCCCTTGGAGGAGGCATGGCAACCCACTCCAGTATCCTTGCCTGGAGAATCCCATGGACAGAGGAGTCTGGCGGGCTATAGTCCATGGGGTCACAAAGAGTCTGACACGACTGAAGTGACTGAGCACACACGCAAGGTAGTTTTTAAAAATATTCATAGGACTCGGACTTCCTGGCAGTCCAGTGGTTAAGACTCCACACTTCCAATGCCGGGGGCAGAGAACTAAGATCCTACATGCCACGTGGCATGGGCAAAAAAAAAAAAAAAAAAATTAATTTTAAAAGTTCATAGGACTGCCAAGTGGAAGGAAGATTAGGATTTCTACACAGCCGCTACTAAAGGGTCTACGAGGGCCAAAGGGTGGGAGTAGTTTATTTAAATTAAAGTGCTCTAAGGGCTTATTGTCCTGTGAATATGGCCTCATCCTTCATTCAGTCATTCATCAAACACGTCCTGCAGGTTTTTCACAGGCCTGGTCATCCGGTCTGGTGTAGAGAATTCCATGACTCACAATCTCCACCCTGGAGCTCACAGCTTAATGGAAGAGACGGAGGAACAAAGCAGTAAATACTGCAAAGTTACCGTGACACTAAGCAGAGCTTGTAGTTTTGTCTGCGCAGAGTCCTGTTGGCCTAGCACAGAGGGCAAGGCCCTCTGGGGGTCCAGGCAGGCCCCATAGGAAGCAGGGCCCAGGCAGAAGTCCCAGGCAGTGGGAGGAGGAAGCGGGGAGAAGACCAGGCTCCACACCACATCCCGCCACCAAGCTTTGGAGTACCCTGGCTGCAAGTGACAGACAGATACCCAGCCAACACAGCCGAGCCGGCCCCACATGCTGGGCTTACCTGGCAAAAAGTCGGAAGGTGGGAGGTTTCAGAGTTGGTCTGACAGCTCAGAGATGTCTTTTAACACCCAGACTCTTGGTCCTGGACGTGCCGGCTTTGTCTCCTGAGTGTGTCCCCCCTCAGCCTGAGCTCCAGGCACCATGCTCCTGTGCTGCTCCCAGAAGCGAAGGAAGGAATGAGCGAGACAAAGCTCTCCCCTCCCCAGTGCAGCCCCGCAGACACCCCATGCTCCCCAGGGATCAGGACTGGGTGGCTTGCCCACTCCTGGACTGGGCACTGCCAGTGGGTAGCGGGGTTGTTGTTTTGGGTGGGGACGAGGGAGGAGTTGCTAGGGGGCAGGCTAGGGGTGTCCATGCCTGATTCCTTCTGTCCTGCTCCGAGGACTGGTCTTCCAAGCCGTTGGCATCACTGCCCTTCTCTGGCTGCCTTGCTCCCTCCAGGACCCTCAGCCCACCTCCGGCTCCTGGATCTTTCCTGGTCTCAGAACAGCCTTGTCTCCCTCCTTCGGGCCCTTCAGACTGACCCTCAAGCTCCTTGTCGCTCCTCTTCTCCTCTTCACCCCTGAGGTTTCATCTTGGAGTCTTTGCAAGACTCTCATGCTCTTCCTCTCCCAGGAATGTCCCTCCTCATCTCCTCCAGCCCAGCAGCTCATGCCCTGTGCTCAGCCCAGAAGGTACCTCCTCACTGGAACCTTCCCGGTTCTTCCCGTAGGTGCTAACCCCTCCCCGCGGCTCCCCGGTGCCCTGGACTGACCCCAGTCACATCACTTGTCCTTTTCCTCTAAACACATCTCTCCAGCTGTTTTCACTGACTGCTGTTGGGCCTCCCCAAGGGCAGGGATTCTGTTCATCTTTGCCCCTCTGGCACCTGGTGCAGGACTGGACAAACAGGAGCCGCTCAGAGTGTGTCGTGGGAGGGAGAAGAGAAGGGCAGGAAGAGGGCACCTGGGAGGCAGTGGAGAGGTGGGCAGAGGGGGCAAAGGGGCGCTGGGCCAGCGATGGAGGCAGACGTGGGTGGGGAGAGGGGCAGGGATCAGAGGGAGGGGTGGGTACAGTGAATTCCAAACAGCATATCATTTCACTCATAAATATTTCTGTGTCTTTTAAGGGTATGGAACAGGAATTGTAGTTAGAAACAAATGAGCCATAGTCACAGTACCATTACACATCTTTAAAAAAATTATGCTGATGTGTTTTTTAAATCCTGAAAACAGTAAAGACTAGAAGGGAAATCTCAAGGGTTCACCATGGCTCCTTTGAGCGATATGAGTAGGTGGCCTTGAACACTGGAAAGGTGACAGTTCCTGAAGATCAGGTGGCCTGTGGGCACCCTCACAGGGGATCTGGTCATAGGAGGAGGATCTGGAAAGAGAGCCCGTGGGAGCTCTGGGTCGAGCTGGCGCCTCATGTCACTGCTTGCTTGATCATGGTCAGCTACCTCACCTTCTATCCCAGGTCGGTGAGCCCTGCCCCAGGCGTGGTCACGGTCAAGGTGGGACTTGAGCTGTCGGCCTCGCCCTTTAAGACACTTCATTACTGTTTGCAAACCATATTTCATTGAATCTAGAAAGAAAAATCTACCAAGTTCTGACAGGTCGTTATTTGTAAGCCACATCCTAGCAGCAGAGGGGCTCAAGAGTGGACAAGGGAGCTTAGGTCAGTGAAGCATGAGGAGTCTTCCCCGGGACAGAGTGGGGACGGGTGCTCAGCAGCGAGGTGCCCTGGAGCCTCGGCTGGTCCTTCCACAAACATTGGCTGAACCTCTACTCTCTGTCCCACCAGAGGTGGGCCCGGAGAGACAGAGATGTCTCCAGAGCTCGGCATCCAGCTGAGGCAGGCGGGAGCAGAACAGAGGGGGAGCTCACAGGTCCAGACCCCCCTAGACCGGCTCTGCATCCCCACTCTCCACTTCCGGGTGTGGGTGTGAGCTGTCCCCGCACGTGATATGGGCTGTAGGGTGGTGACAGGAGAGGAGGGTCCCAGGCTGACGGGCAGGGAAGGCTGGTCATCTGGTTGCTGTTGTCCACAGCGTCAGTGCAGAGGGGCAGGATGAGCCTGGCACGGTTCACCTGGCTGGAGGTACGCTGCGGAGCTAACACTGGGGTAGGGCCTTACAGGTCCTCCCATTGGCACATCTGAATCGCACACCCCTGTGCTTGTCTCAGCACCTGCTCTTTTCTATCCAGGGGTTTTTCCCTTCTGTGATGCCATGGTGGCTGCCCACCAGGCTGCAGACTTCCTGAAGGCAGGACCTGGCCAGCTCTGCTCACCAGTGTCTCCCGGGGCCTGGATGACACGTGTTCAGTATGTTTGAGAGGCACGCAGCCTAGTAGCTAAGAAACTCTTGGGGTTCGAACCTCTGCTCTGCAACACGCACACTGTATGACCATGGCAAGCCACTGGCTTCTCTGCTCCTCAGTGTCTCCGCCCTCTGCCTTAGGGGCTGTGGTGAGCGCAGTGGGGCTGACGAGAAGTGCAGGGCCCGGGGCTTGGTTGTGCTGAGAAGCCGACAAGTGTTGGTGGTGAGGGCTGAGGTCTGACCGTCACCTGTGACCTGGTGCCTGCCTGGAGGGGAGCCAGGCGCCCCAAGCAGAAGCCCTGATGCATGAAAGAACAAGGGCAGCTGAGGGACGGAGGAGACCACAGCAGATTGTGGCCGGGCTCAGCCTCAGATGTCCCTCTCAGCCCGTAAAGAGATCTGGTTTTTGATCCTCGGGCAGTGGGGTATCATAGACAATATTTATACAGAGAAGAGCACTGGTTGGATTTATGCTGGGAGAGGAGAGTGTGAAGGTGATGGTACAGGGCTAGGTGGGAGACAGGCCCGGAACCAGAGCTGCGACCGTGATGACAGAGGTGGGCACCTCAGAGACACGTTGAGCAGCCGGGCCCCTGGGGACCTGGTGACGGAACGTGCAGGGTGGTGGGGAGGCAGCTCTAGGCTGCTGCCCTCGGGCTGACCTGGCAGGAGGCAGTCAGGGGGACGGGCACCCACAATGGTGACCCACAGGTCCCCTGAGCTCCACAGAAATGGCCTCCTATGAAGCAGGGCTTCCCCCATGGCTGAGAGGGTGGGCTCTCCAGAAACTCAGGGTGCCCCTGAGTCGAGCAGGCTGGCTCCAGGGGCCTGCAACTGGAGACTGCGGTGGCCACTGTCTGCTGCTCTCATCCCGGGTCATGGTCGTGGGACTCAGCAGCAACCTGCCACTGCTCTTCAGCTGACGCACTGCACATTGTCAGGCTGAAAAGTCCCATCACCTGTAGGGGCGGCCGTCTTCTTCCAGCTTCACAGATGAGGAAACCAAGACTCTGAGGCTCAGAGCCTTGCCCATAGTCTCCGAGTTCAGAGGTGAGGCCAGGCTTGTCCCACTCCAAAGCCATGCCACCACTCTGGCTGTGCCGGCACCAGCCCCACATGGAGAGGACAGACTGCTGAGCAGACAGACAAATGCCCCAAAATCCCCAACCTCCACCTGCCCGCCCGGACGACAGCAGGTGACTCACAGGGCCCGGCTTCCTCCAGAGCTGGGGGACAAGGGTAGGATTGCCCCAGGGCCTCCAAAGGTCACAGCCAACAGCAGAGAGCTCAAGAAGTCAGCTGTCATTCTTTTGGAACTAGTAACCATTGTCAGTGTTTTTATTCCGCCTTCTTAAAATAACCAGCTGAGTTGCTTCTGCGGTTAAAACCAAAAATAAAACACACATCCCCAGATTCCTGTGGGTTTAAATTTCTGCCCTTAATAGAGCATGCCTACCCCTTGGACCGTTTTGCACCTTTTTTTCTTTTCTTTTTTTTTAATCTTCTGGTCAAGCTGCTCAGCTTATGGGATCTTAGTTCCCTGACCAGAATAGAACCCACGCCCCCTGCATTGGCAGCACAGAGTCTTAACCACAGGACCACTCCACCAGGGAAGTCTCTGGACATCTTTATTGAGGAAGTCCTAGAACTGTCCCAGCCCTGAAGGGAGGGGTCTGGGCACACCTCCCTTCTGCTGGAATTGCTCAGATGTCTCTTGTCTCCCTTCTGCCTCTTCCTCACCTCCTACCTGCTCAGACTGACTGCAGAGCCCCCTTTACCCTAAACCCCCTACAAAAAGCTCCATCCTCCGAATGGCTCCGCCCACAGCTGGCACTCAGGACTAAAGAGCTTGGCCCTGTGCTCAGGTTGGTGTCAGACTCACTTTCCAGGGGTCCCGCTGCACCCACCCTGGTTCCTCAGGATGGCTTTCTCTCACTCATAAATGCCCCATCTGCCCCCTCAACAGCCGCTTGCCTTTCTAAATGATCATAATCCCTTCTGAGACCTTGCCGCTCTCTCCCCCAGGAGGAGGGAGGTGCCGTGGTTTTCAGCAGTCCCTGGGGAGGTCATAGGGAGGAACCAATGGAGGAACCACCGAGAGCTGCTGGTGGAGCCAGGGTCCGGAAGGAGGGGGCAGATGGGCTGAGTGCTCTGGGTGCATCCTTCTGGAAAAGCAGAGTGCCTGATGCCCGATGGGAGATAAGGGCAGAGGCAGCCATAGCCACCCTCCCTCACCACCGTGTGATCTCTCCATGCCTCAGCTTCCCCATTAGTTAGACAAGGGCAGTAGTGGCACCTTATAGCTGCCAGGGCCCCAGTCACCTTCTTGATGTAAACAGCTGAGTGTTACCTAGCAATATAACTTGGGAAGTGAAAACATTATCACTGTGGAAGAGCCTTGTAGGTCCAGCCGGGGGCTAAGGGACCTTTGAAGGATTTGGGAATGGACGGACACAATCACTTTCAGGTTCCAGAAAGTTCACTCTGGGTTAGCATGGAGGATCAGTGAGGGGAGCAAGGTGGGGAGGTGCCCTGGCTGGCAGAGAGCAGGGTGGGGAAGGGAGGGGCTGGGATGGAGAGAGCGTCCAGGGCTGGAACTGGCAGAACTCAGTGGATCATTAGAGGCAGTCAGGACTTAGGTTGATGAGCCCTTCCCGCCGTGGGACGGGGTTACTGAGACGTGGCTTCGGAAGGAGGTGCTATTCTGCATGGTTGATCAGCCACTGCCCCCCAGACCCTCAAAAGTAAGACCCAGCCCTCCCCTGCCCAGGGGTCACTTGTCAGCTCTTTCGGTTCTTCATATGTGGTTCAGTAGGCGTGTAGTCCCAGGGGTAGGGAGTGTGGCCCAGAGAAGCCACACCCAGGACATACTTGTGGGATGAGTAAGTCCCTCTTTCCACCCTTTTAAAGGGAGCCCTTTGTCAACCCCTCTCGCAGCCCTAAGCCAGGAGCCAAGCAACCTGCCTGCTGCCAGGTCCATACCTGGATGCCTGGCTGCCTGGCCCGTGTCCTGAGCTACCCAGGCCTCCATATAGCCTGCAGGACCCAAGGGGGCCCAGGGTGGAGCTGAAGTCAGGCTAGTTTCCAAACGTAGAGCATGGAAGCCACTGTTCTAGGGATCTGACTATGCCAGCCCAGCCCAGGCTCTGCCCCACAGGATAGGACTGCCTCCTGGCTGGAGGAGAGCCATGACCAGTCTCACAGAGCCTACTCATCTGTCCTGAGAGCTCGGCCTCTTTGAGCGCCACAAGGCAGGGACCATATCCGTCTGTCCACACTGCACCCCCGGTGCCCAGAGCAGGCCTGGCATGTCACCCCATGAGCAGGGTGGTGCGGGAACCTCCCCTGCACCATCGTGTGTAATAAGCTCTGGGTGCCTGGTCCACGGGGGCTCCTGGGAGATACCCCGCTGTACAGTGCCTGGGGGTGCACCGAGGCTACAGACAGGAGCACTCCTAGCCTGGAGCTGGGCTCTCAAGCTGAGAACTCAGCCATGACGGGGGATCTTGACTAGTGTCCTAACCAGTGATCCAGCCAGTGGTAAACACTCAGGTGCGTGCTTGACAGAAATGCAGGGATAACGCGCAGGGCAGACTCTTGCCTGAGACAAGCAGGGTATATGCAGTCCGCTGGAGCTTTTTTAAAGCTAGGTCTGTATGTGGATGGAACCTAGAAGGTGCAGAGGTCAGAGAAAACAGGCAGTGTGAACGCAGGTTGGCACTTCGCTCTTAAAGAATGTTTTTGAACGTCCTAGGATTTTCTCTTCCTGCGTTCGTTGTCCACCCACCACCTCTCACGCTGGAGCACACTGAGCAGATTTTACAGCAAAGGACCTCTAAACACGGCCTCTCCAGGCCTGGAGAGTCTCGTAGCCGGCTACATGGAGACCTCACCCTAAGATCCAGACAGAGTGGTTGGACACCTTTGTGAATATGCTAAATGCCACTGAAATGGTGAACTTTACTTTGTGTGACCTTTGCCTCAATTTTAATAAGAAAAAGACCTGCCACCACTTAGAAGCACCCGTTTGGCACCAAATATCCTGTCAATGCTGGTTTGCATTACCAGCTTCCCCTGGGTGGTTCTGCAGGGCACCTCAGAGTCCACCTCTCTGTAGATGAGCTGACACAAAGGGGAAGGCCGTGGCCAGGCCTTGTGGTAACAGAGTCAGGATTTAAAACCCGTGTCCTTGGCTGTGCAGGTAAAGAATATCACTGGGAGAATTGAGAGGAAACTGAGGAAAAGGGAGCTAGGGGCAGGGGAGGCAGGTAGATTGACTCTCCATTCGATGTGTTTTTGGAACTTTTTACACTTTGAACCTCAGAAGTGTTTCCAAGTCCAAAGATAATTAAAAAGTCAAGAAAGAACACTTATTTGCAAGTATAAAACCAAACCCTGTTCTCAATATTGTCATGTCAGAAACAAGCACACTGAGGCCAGGCCTCTGAATCCATCCGCTGCCCATGTGGTAGACTCAGCCGGGGCTTCCCTCCTGGCCTCACATGGCTACTATAGGAATTAAGAGACGAAATGGGACGGTGAAGGTGATACCATATACATGGTGCTGGCCCACCTCAGTGCCCAGAGGCGCTGTCCTCCCCACTCCCGCTCTCTGAGTTTGTCCATCCGGGACCCCCGCACACCTCTGTGACCTGTGATTTCTTGTCCTCAGAGAAAGCCACGGATGGCTCCCTGCAGAGCGAGGACTGGGCGCTCAACATGGAGATCTGTGACATCATCAACGAGACCGAGGAAGGGTGAGGACCGCGGGGGGAGAGGGAAGCGGGCGAGGCGGCCACTGCAGTTCATCTGAAACATTTCAGAACCGTGATCTAGTCTGACCATCTCATCAGGTGGGTGAGAGGCCCAGAGATGCCACGTGTGCAGCCGGCCAGCTGGCCCCTGGATGCTTCCCACCCAGCGGCCACAGCACAGCCTGCTGGCTCTTCCAGGGACATCACCTGTGCGGCATCTTCACAGGACAAAGCCAGCCGGAGGCTCCTAGAATCCGGAGGTGGCCCCGAGCCCCCTCTGCATGCCGTGGGATGGACTGTGCATCAAGGATACCTAGCTTCCCCCGTGAGCAGGGACAGACTTTCATTTCCTTAAGATCTGAAAGCAGCACGGAGGGTTGGGATCACAGGGAGGCCAGTGAACATGCAGCAGAACCGAGAGAGACTGGGCAGAGTTAGTGTTTCTGGAGTACAGGGCACAGCCTCCTGCTCAGGGTCAGGGCATCCCACTGAAGCACGTGGTGTGGCAGAGGCACCGTGGTCCCAGTTCCTGGCCTCTGACTAGCATTGCTCACCAGCATCTGACCTTGGGCAAATCACTGTACCTCCCCAGGTCTTTGTCCTCAGAGACAAAGCTCTTTTCTGTTCAAGGCCCTGAGGGGAGCAGAGAAGGGTACAGGGTCACTGTCCTTCTCATGAAAAACCAGGGATGAGATGGAAGGGGTGTGATGACCACCGCCAGCCGGAGGAACTACCAGAGGAGGCCTCTGTCTGGAAAATGAGGCTCAGCAGTTGGAGCAGGCTCTCAGCGCTCCCCCCATATCTCCCTGCAGTGGTCCAGTTGCCCTGCAAGGGCTCCCTCACCGTGTGGAGGGAGCAGACAGGCAGCACCAACCTCAGAGCTAAGGAGGCTGTAGGCGTCTGCGGCACACAGTCAGGGCCAGTCAGGAGCGCTCAGTGGCTGCCAGAGCCTTCCAGTTCCCCAGCCGTGTGCCCTGGGCTCGCCAAGGTGCTGGGTGGGGACATGCCTTCCTGCATCTGGACTCTTGAGTGTGGCGGGGGGTGAGGAGGTGGGCAGGTGGTGGGGTCCCCGAGAGGACTGAGGCAGAAAACCTCACGGAGCCCGGTCGTGAATGTCGAGGCTGGAGGTCACTGCCGTGTCCTTAGAGAAGCAAGTCCCCATCTAGCTGTAGACATCGGCGGAACTGGGGTCATACTCGTTCAGGTGCTGTTGATGCGAGTACCTCCTGAGTTCCAGGCTCTGCGCAAGGCCCAGAGGATCCAGCAGTGAGCGGGGCAGACATGACCCTTGACCTCACTGAGCTTGTCATCTAAGCCTTTGTCTCTTGTCTGCTGCCACCTTGGGTTGCAGCCTTCTTGTCATCCACTTTGTGCCCTGGCAGAGAACTAGACCCGCAGGCCCATAGACTAGAACTAGACTCGTAGACCCATAGCCACAGGACACAGGCCAGAACTGCTGGTTCCCGGTGCTGCGCCCCTTCTCTGGTCACTTGGTAAGAAGTGGAGACTCGTCCCTTCAGAGCGCTGACGTGGCCGCAGGTGAGCGGCCAAGCCAGGAACAGAAACCAGCTTCTCCCAGGTTGGAGCCCCGAGGGCGGCTGAGGAGCTGCCCCAGGGCGTTGGGTTGAAGACTGCCCTCACACCCCAGGGGCAGGGTCCCTCCCCGGCTAGGGCCATTCGGTCCTTCACCCCTTGTGTCACCTCTGTCCCCACCGCCCTCCACGCAGGTCTGTTCCCAGGAAGCCTTGGCTGCCTCCTTCACTCCTGCACGGAGCCCCCGTCAGGGTTCCCGACTCTCCTATATTGCCTTTGATGGATTTGGCACTGACAGCCTGACACGTCCAGCCAACAGCAGGACAGCCCCCTCCCCACTCTCCCCAGCCTAGAAGTATTGCTTGAGCTCCTGCAGTGCACTGGGCTCTGGGAAGGCAAAGTGTCAGAGGAGAATGCCGCCCCCGGCCTCTAGGGGGTGTCCTCTCTAGCCGGGCAGCCCCGGGGGGCAAATGCAGCCAGGAGATGAGGACTGGGAAAGGGTCATGAATCAGCAGGATTTCAGCTGGGCTTTTACTCAGTAGGTGTGCAAGTTGTGGGCCACAGAGGCTTTTAGGCCGGAGCAGTCCAAGCAGTGTGGATCTCCCCTGCACAGGGCTGAGGGACAAGGACACGGGGTGAGGCGTGCAGACAGCCGTGGGGTTACAGGTGGAGCAGGGAGAGCAGCTGCCGCGCTCCCCTCCCCACCATAACCACAGGCCTCGCCAGCCCCTCCCTCACCTGCCACCACACGCGTGGCCTCCTCTCATTTCCTCCCCACCTGGGCCTGCTCCAGACTCCTGCCTCTACTACCTGAACCACTCTCCCTGCTCCTTCCAGCTGACACCATCCCACCCTTCACACTCAGCTGCGGGCCTTGGAGAAGGAGGAGGCTTCCCTGGCTTCCACACCCACCCACCCGCCTCCCCCTGGGTGGATAAGAGCTGTTCCCGTCTCCCAGCACCTCCTGATCTCAGGCACGCAGCCTCCCTGCTGGATAAAGAGGTTCTGATCCTCCGCCCATCCTTTCTTTTGTCCTTCTGCCCAGTCCCAAAGATGCCTTCCGAGCCGTGAAGAAGAGAATCGTGGGGAACAAGAACTTCCACGAGGTGATGTTAGCTCTCACGGTGAGTGCCCCGTCCCTCCATCCATGAGGATCACAGTCCACCAGGGGCCTGGCGGGACTCCCAGCCACCCTGGGGCCCCTCTTCCAGGTGGTAGCAGTTCAGTCACTAAGTCGTGCCCAACTTTTGCAACCCCATGCACTGTAGCCTGCCAGGCTCCTCTGTCCGTGGGATTCTCCAGGCAAGAATACTGGAGTGGGTTGCCATTTCCTTCTCCAGGGGATCCTCCCAACCCAGGAATTGAACCCAGGTTTCCTGCACTGCAGGCAGATTCTTTACCAAACAAGCTACGGGGCTGTGAGCAAAGCACTGGCCTGTCTACACAGGTGGCCAACATGGAGTGACAAGAGAGGCTATTTGGAAAAGTTCTCTCCAGCCTACTGGTGTGGGGAACAGACACACGGAGGCCCACAGCCCTCCAGGGCCTGTCGTGGGACACCTGGGCAGAGGACCTGCCTGGTGACACAGAGACTCAGTGCGCACAGGCCTCTGGCGGGCAGTACCCAAGTTGAGTTCCAATTGACACTTGGACTAATTGGCCCTGAAAAAATGAATGTAATGCAAATGTCAGAGGCCAAGGCCAGTCCTTGCCCACAGCAGGGCAGGACAGACATGAGCTGGCAGTCAGGGTGGGTTTGGCTGGGGAGTGGGGTTGGAAGGACTCTGTCTCTGCCTCCCCCAGGCAGTACTTATATTTGGATTAATCCACTAAACTGAAAGTCAAAGGCAGCTCCTGCCAGGAAGTGGGGACAGGAGTGGGGAAGAAAGTTGAACACCTTTTTCCTAGGCCACAGGGTCACCATTTCAGTGAAAGTTCTCTGCTTTCCACCTGAAGAGCCACCTCCCTCTAGATTGTGCTCAGCTCAGAGAAGGCCTCAGGACAGGATTCTGTGGGCACCAAGGCCACTCAGCCAGGGATCTCCAGCCAGTACTCAGCCCTCTGCCCACTGCAGGCTCACCCCAAGCTACCCAGACCCTGAATCCAGCGTCGTCCCTGCTCCTCCATGTCTGGGTCTCACTGGAGAGAGCCGCACCCTCTGCGGGGTCTGCATGATGGGACGTGGGTCGGGAGTGAGGGTGGGGTCCTGGGTGCCCCCCCTCCCTGCCAGGTGCTCACGGGCACCACACGGCATCCAGGTCTTGGAAACCTGCGTCAAGAACTGTGGGCACCGCTTCCACGTGCTGGTGGCCAGCCAGGACTTTGTGGAGGGTGTGCTGGTGAGGACCATCCTGCCCAAAAACAACCCACCCACCATCGTGCACGACAAGGTGCTCACCCTCATCCAGGTGCGTGCAGGCAGCCCGGGGCAGGCGGGGAAGAAGGCGCCCCCATCAGTGCTGCTTTTTGTTTGTCTACTTCGGTTTCTCTCGTTGGGAGCATCTTGCTCATCTGCGGACGGGACTTCTAAATGAGGGAGCCTAGTTGGCAGAGGCCTGGCTGCCCGGGTGATGCTGCCAAAGGACCAGCGAGTCCAGGAGGGAATTTCTGCTCCCTGGGGTGGTAGGCAGGCTTGCAGAGGAGCCACTGAGGAGCGATTATCAGCCCTGTCCCCTTGTCCCCTCTCAGTCCTGGGCTGACGCGTTCCGCAGCTCGCCCGACTTGACAGGTGTGGTGGCCGTCTACGAGGACCTGCGGAGGAAGGGCCTGGAGTTCCCCATGACTGACCTGGACATGCTGTCGCCCATCCACACGCCCCAGAGGGTGAGGGGCAGCGGCAGGGGTGGCGGGGGTCACTCCAGAGGGGGTTCTGCGGCTGTTTCCTGGGGGGCCCTGACCTTCCAGCCTTGCTGATTCAGCCTGTTGCCTTCTAGACTGTGTTCAACTCAGAGACACAGTCAGGACAGAATTCCGTGGGCACTGACACCAGCCACCGAGGGGACTCCAACCAACAGACCACACCCCTGCACACCTCGGCCCTACTCCCCAGCGACACACCCATTACGCCGACCCCTGAGCAGGTAATCAAACCTGGGTCACAGCCGTAGGCTCAGCACCTCCCCGCACGTTACGGAGGGGGCCCTGGCAGTGTGGAGGTACTCCAGCCAGTCCTCAGGCAGCCCCATAGGGGCTCATTATTTGGGAGATGAGGCTCAGAGAGGTCAGTTAACTTGCCCAGAGCCACACAGCCCAATGAAGACAGGGCCAGGATTCAAGCTCAAGTCTGTGACTCCAGGCAGGCTCTGTCCTGCACCCGGGCCCTTCTCCACACTGTCTCCTCTGTGGAGCCTTCTGGGCAACACCAGGAAGAGGAACAACTCAGCAGACGGCCCCTCATCCACAGCAGCTCCACTCCCTGCTAGGGTTTGCTCAGGTGCTCACACAAGATTTCATTTGAATAGAGGTTCTCGCTAAAATAATGATTCTCAAACATCTGCACCGAAAAAATGTTAAAGCTTTGTCTCACACCATGATACTTGCCATCAAACCCTAAGAAGAGGATTGGGATTGTATGTAGTGTAAGACCCTGGAGGCCAGTCCTGGGCAGGCTTTTCTGGCGCCCCACGAGTAGCTTTGCAGGGCTTCCTTCTTCAGACCATGCCACTTGTCCCTCCTGCCCCTGAGCCCAGCGCCATTGCTTCTGCCCAACGAGGGACATCCACGGCCATGCCCAGCATCTCTGGGTGTTCGGTCAGTTTACTTGTGGCTGGGAGTCGTTCGTGGCCTGTGCACCACGGGTATCACTTCTGAGGTGTTTATAAATGTCTGCGTATTATTTAGCCTCAGAAACAAATAAGCTTACCAACAGCTTCACATTCAAACCTATTTAATTCCGTACTTCTAGCAAGTTATGATGGAGAAGGAAATGGCAACCCACTCCAGTGTTCTTGCCTGGAGAATCCCATGGACGGAGAAGCCTGGTAGGCTGCAGTCCATGGAGTCGCACAGAGTCAGACATGACTGAAGCGAGTTAGCAACAGCAGCAGCAGCAAGTTATGAAGTCAATCCCCAGAGTTACAAATATTACTAGAAAAGTTTTCCTAATAAATAATAGGCCCAATAATAAAAGGTGCATAAATGTTGTAAAATCACCCTGTGATCCAAAACTGATCTCAGTTCAGTTCAGTCGCTCAGTCGTGTCCAACTCTTTGCAACCCCATGGACTGCAGCATACCAGGCCTCCCTATCCATCACCAACTCCTGGAGCTTACTTAAACTCATGTCCATTGAGTCAGTGATGCCATCCAACCATCTCATCCTCTGTCATCCCCTTCTCCTCCTGCTTTCAATCTTTCCCAGCATCAGGGTCTTTTTTCAAATGAGTCAGCTCTTGCATCAGGTTGCCAAAGTATTGGAGTTTCAGCTTCAGCATCAGTCCTTCCAGTGAATATTCAGGACTGATTTCCTTTAGGATGGACTAATTGGATCTCCTTGCTGTCCAAGGGACTCTCAAGAGTCTTCTCCAACACCACAGTTTAAAAACATCAATTCTTCAGTGCTCAGCTTTCTTTATAGTCCAACTCTCACATCCACATATGACTTCTGGAAACACCATAGCCTTGACTAGATGGACTTTTGTTGGCAAGTCTAGGTTGGTCATAACTTTCCTTCCAAGAATAAGCGTCTTTTAATTTCATGGCTGCAGTCACCATCTGCAGTGATTTTGGAGCCCAAAATAAAGTCAGCCACTGTTTGCACTATTTCCCCATCTATTTGCCATGAAGTGATGGGGACCAGATGCCATGATCTTAGTTTTCTGAATGTTGAGCTTTAAGCCAACTTTTTCACTCTCCTCTTTCACTTTCATCAAGAGGCTGTTTAGTTCTTCTTTGCTTTCTGCCACAAGGGTGGTGTCATCTGCATATCAGAGGTTATTGGTATTTCTCCTGGCAATCTTGATTCCAGCTTGTGCTTCATCCAGCCCAGCGTTTCTCATGATGTACTCTGCATATAAGTTAAATAAGCAGGGTGACAAAACTGATCTAACCTGGTTATAATTTTAACCAGTTTGCCTGAAGTCTGGCCTCTGTGTAGATTAAGACTGATTATGTCCAGTGGAAGAGGTTCTTGCTAAACAAGACTGAGTAGTCTGAGTAGTTTAATTTCAGAGGGCCCTTCTGTCTTTGAGACACGTTGATGTAACTCCCATACTCCTTGTAATTAGGTCCCATCTGACCCAGACACGCGGGGTTTGTGATCAGTCGTTTTTCCACTCGCTTCTACCAAGAGCCTTCATTAAACAGGACAAATGTACCAGACATTTCACAGGTCTGGAAGGTGCTGGCAGACTGCAGTAGACTGTGTCTGCAGGCCCACTTCTTCATCTGTAAGGGGTGGGGGGTAGTGATACTTGTCTCATGAGACTGTGGTCAGGGTTAACTAGCAACATACGGTAAGTGCTTGTCACTTAAGAGGTGATCAGAATGGCAACTGCCTTCACAGGCACCGTGAATTTATATGATAACACTTGTATTTTGAAATCAACTGGGTCACCCAATTTAGAATACATCCAGCATTTCCCAAAATGTAGGCCACTAAATCTTAGTCTCATGAGATAGCCCGTGATCAAAGGGTTCATCAGCCAGGTCATGTTTGGCAACGTCCACAAGGGTCCCTTTCTGGGCGTTCACGGTGTCCACGTTGTCCATGAGGACACAAGACACCCCGCAGAGCCCACAGTGTGAGATGCTACACCAGGGCACTTCCATCACCTCACCTGGGTGCTAAGACTCTGCGACTTGATGTGCAGCTGTTTCCCAAGCCAGGACTGGGACCGTGGTCGTTGAGAATCTGCTCACATGCATACTCAGGTGGGGGGTGGCACTGGGACTTACCCTTGGTAGAATCTGGGACGCCAGAGCAGGCCGGAGCAAGACAGAACCCCATCTTCCTAGGAGGACGGCCTCCCTCCTCTCCCCTCAGGGGAACTGCCCTTCAGGGCCTCGTTAGGCGCCAGCATCCATGAGATGCTGGAGTGCTCAGCTTCTTTCCTCCTGGCCTCTCCCTGCTCCAGGCACCCCAGCTTGGAGATGGTAACGGTTGGTGGCACCTCTGTAAGCTGGTCTGTGAGGATGGGAATTAGCCCCCCACAGGCCTCCTGGCACAAGACTATGGTCCAGGAGCCTGGAGAGGGTGCCAGCAGGTTGGGCTAGTGGTGCCAGGCTGTGGGAGGAGCAGCGGCTCTGGACCCTGGCCTCACTCAGCAAGACCGACCATGTATTCCAGATCGGGAAGCTGCGCAGTGAGCTGGAGATGGTGAGCGGGAACGTGAGGGTGATGTCAGAGATGCTGACAGAGCTGGTGCCCACCCAGACGGAGCCAGCAGACCTGGAGCTGCTACAGGTGAGTGGCCACTGCCCCTGGCTCAGCCTCCCCGCTTCCCACCACCAGGGCAGTTTCCATGGCGACTCTGAGCTCCTTGGTCACAGTGGGAGAGGTTAAAACCAGGGACTTTGGGCTCCATCAGATTGGAACTCAGCTTCTACCACTTGATGGTATAAACAGTAAAGCCCCTCTTGTCTCAGTTTCCTCATATGTAAGATTCCTTTTATGGTATACATTTGACATGAGAATTAAATAAGGCTTTGCATGTAAACACTCCTTCCTGTGCCTGGTTCCAAATAGCTCCCAATCAGTGTCTTGATGAAGGCTGGAAGGTGAGGTTTCCAGCCATCAGAAGAGGAAGCCTAGCAGGTAGGCGTGAGCTGGGATCTACGGGCCAGGGCTCCCGTATGTCAGGTGATATCCCCAGGGTTCCACCCCCAGCTGGGCATGAAGGGGCTGTATGTGGGGAAAGGCACCCTCCCCATGGAGGTCATCCCTGGGGACCCCCGAGGCCCAGGAGCCACCTGAACCTGTGAGGGGACAGAGGGCTTGATGTGATCAACTCATTTGGTGACTTTCCTGCTGGACCCTCGCATTTCTGGTGGGCGGAGCAGGGTCGTTCTCATCTCTCTGTCCCCGGGCCCACCTGAGCTATGTGGTCCTTACCTTACTACAGGAGCCAGGGGGAGGGGTGAAGTCGGAGTCTCAGAGTTGAGTGAACCCACAAACGTGAAGAGTAAATGACAGAAGCCTGAGTGAGTTGGGAAGCGACAGGATTACTGTAGTGCAGTTAATTTCAGGTGTCTCATGCCAGGGCCATGTGGGGGTGAGTGATTCTGTGGCCTCAGGAGGCTGGCTGGCAGGCAGGGGTGACCCTGGGACAACTGACAGATGCTGAGCATGTCCCATGTGCCAGGTTCTGATGTGGACACGTGGTACAGGGTCACTCACTCAATCCTCCCCTTCCCCCCCATTAAGGTAGGCACCCTTACTGTCTCCATGTCCCAGGTCAGCAAACTGCTGAGGCAGAGAGATGTCATGGGACATGCCCAGGTCACAGAGCTGGTCATCAGCAGAGCTGGGTTATGAACCCAGGGCCCTGGCTCCAGTTGCTGCTTTTCCTCTCTTGAGAGGGAGTGGGAACAAAGCCACAGTGAGCTTAGTCATGGGGGGAGGAGAGGGGAGGCCCATGGGATGCTGGAGTCTGGGCTGCCCTGCCCCATGCTCAGTGGGCAGAAGAAATCCCAGGAGAGGGTCTAACTCGGGGAGGGGCAACAGGGTCTGCAAAGAACCAAAGTCAGTGGTCTTCATGATGCCTGGAGAAAAGTCTGGCTTGTGGCTGAGTCCATAGTGCCCAACAGCTGTCTGTTGGGACCTCAAGACTCTAACCTGGACCCCTGTCCACCTGGTGGCAGGCCCCTGAGGAAGGAAGTGCTCAGTCCTACAAATGAAAAGCCTGTGATGCTGCAGCTTCATTTTTTTTTCTTTTTCCCAAACAAGCTTAAATACATAACATTAACTGATTAAAAATCAGTCAGTGACCTGGTGACTAAATGCAGTGTGGGACTCTGGAACAGAGTAGAAAAGGACATGAGTGGAAAAGCTAGTGAAACCTGAGTGAAGCTCGTAGGTCAGTCAATAGCAGTGTACCCGTGCTAAGGTCTTGTGACAGTGCCAAACTAAGGTGAGAGGCTGGGTGAGGGGTTTACAGCGACCCCTGTGCTCTCTTACCTTGGGAACTTTTCTGCATATTTAAAATTCTTCCAAAATAAAAGGCATTAAAAAAAGAAATTAGACTAGAGAGGCAGAAATTTGGAGTCGGGGTTTGTGGATAATAGTTGGATCATCCAGTACATTTTTTATGCTTTGGTCACAAAAAACCTAACTGCCCCATGACATGTGGCAGGTGTTTCACCAGCCACCTTGCCAGCTCAACCTTTCCCCAAATCGGAGATGGTGGCAGGAGCTCCATCCAGAGGTCCGCACAGAGCCAGGTAAACGCACAGCGCAGTTCCCATTTGGTTGTGTCCAGTGTGCTCCACACTTAGAAATGAGACGCCGGTGCTCGTCCGTAGAACCCCAAAAGCTGTTCCCTGCAACCTCAAGTCCAGTGTGGAGACCGCTGCTTCTCCATGGCGCGCCAAGGACCGGGCATCTGGAAGGGACGGCCTCGCTCCCAGTCCAGTGGCCATAGTTGTCTCCCTTCCTTCCCCGGCAGGAGCTCAACCGCACGTGCCGCTCCATGCAGCAGCGGGTCTTGGAGCTCATCCCCCGCATCGCCAATGAGCAGCTTACCGAGGAGCTGCTCATCGTCAATGACAATCTCAACAACGTCTTCCTGCGCCACGAACGGTAGCCCTGCCTCCGGCCCCGCCCCACCGCCTGCCCCGCTCCAGCCTGCGGCCCCTGCCATCTCCTCTGTTCACACCCGCTGACCTTTCATCTCCCTCCCAAACACCAGGCCAGCTGCCCAGTGCGCACTCTCAACTGCCTTCATCCAGCGCAGGCCACAGTGCCCGCCCTCCCTCCACCCCTCCTCTCCTGCCACCGGTGTGTTGTGTCTGCATCCCGCCTCCGCCTCCGGGCTAGCACCGGTGGTGGCTGAGCTGCTGGCCCACAGGCAAACAGGCCCATTCTGTCCCTGCTCCCCCACCCCTACCCCGCGCCCAACTGCCTGGCTCTGGGGCTCCTTGATTGCAAACTCGGTAAGCGCTTCTGGCTAACTTAAGCAGAAAAAGAAGTCATTAGGAGAACAGCTTTTATTGAATGGGTAGCTTTCAGAGCCCAGAGAAGAATAAAACAGTGAGCCTTCCTAAGGGGAGAGAAGGGCAGATGCCAGGATGGCTCAGGGGTCTCGGGACAATAATGCCTGGACCATGATCCCAGGGTGTCACCCTGAATACGTGGGCTCCAAACACTTGCCGCCTTGGGAGGTATCATTCTGTGCAAGAGTCAGAACCCCGGGAGACACTCCGATTGGCTCAGCCTCCTTGTGCCCACAGTAGGAGGGAGAGGCCCCCTTGATCCTGGCAGGCCCACCAGGGGCACAGGAAATGGGAAGCAGTTCCCCAGAGGAGCATGTAGGTGCTGGGCCTGCAGAGACAGCACACCCCCACTCTTTTCTCTGTCTGTACAACGAAGCTGTGATCCCTTGTAGATAACCGACAGCCCATGCAGTTATTCCTGTAAGGGCCTTGTCAGTCAGGCTGTCTGCACAGGGTGCTAATTAGCCTGCTGCCTCCAGCTCCCGGTTCATTTCATATGTTTATCCATCATCAGACACTTGCTCAGTGATTCTGAATCAAGTGATGGGGATGGGGCTGCAGCAGATAACATCTGCCCAGCCTTTCCTGCTCACTGGACCAGTGGCGCTAAGAGCCCCTGCTACTAGGGTGTGGGCTGGGGGGTGGCCCACGGGCCCAATCTCGAGGTGACCAGGACCCCTCTGACACTCACTCATCGGACCTCGTGTCTGGTTGTTTCCGGTTTATAATCACTCCTCAGTGTCTTTGCTTGATCCTCACACCTGGGAGGCAGGTTGCACTGTCACCCCCTTGTTAATTGTTCAGAGGTGATGTAATTCACCTGGGGTCACACAGGGAGGGACAGAACCAGGACAAGAGCAGATCCCAGACCGAGGTCTTCAGCCCACCCAGCAGCAACTTGGCCTGTCTAGGGTGGTTTAAGTGTCTCCATGAAATAGTGTAAGAGATATGTGTCCTCCTTACACCACTTTAGACACTCACCACATGCACAAATGTATGTTATCAAACAAAGTCCCCCAAAAAATCCATACCTTTACTATGTGCATGCACCCCCTTTTCCTTTTCCTCTCTGCTGCTGCTGTCGCTTCAGTCGTGTCCGACTCTGTGCGACCCCATAGACGGAAGCCCACCAGGCTTCCCCGTCCCTGGGATTCTCCAGGCAAGAACACTGGAGTGGGCCGCCATTTCCTTCTCCAATGCGTGAAAGGGAGAAGTGAAAGTGAAGTCACTCAGTCGTGTCCAACTCTTAGCGACCCCATGGACTGCAGCTTACCAGGCTCCGCCATCCATGGGATTTTCCAGGCAAGAGTACTGGAGTGGGGTGCCATTGCCTTCTCCATTTTCCTCTGTAGTCTATGCCTGTTGTTTGTTTAATGCTAGTTGTAACTAAATAATTGGTCATCTAATTGGGACAGTTGCTAGTGTAAGAGGCACCCTGCTAATACTCCTCTAGGGCATACACTGGATTGTCCGGGGCAAACCTGACCAGTCACCATCCTGCTTGTGACCCATTCCGTGGGTTTCGAGACCTGCAGTGGGCAAAGCTCTGGCCTGGTCTGTCTCCTTGACCCAGGTCTTTTCTGTCCCGTAGGTTTGAACGCCTCCGAACAGGCCAGACCACCAAGGTAAGAGGCAGCTTCTCCATATTAATGACAGGAAGGGCTGTGCCCACCTCCCTCCCCAGGTATCCTGGCCAGAATGTGTCTTCTTAGCCAGGCTCTTAGAAAAGGCTTCTTCTAAGTTTTTTTGTCATTGTCCCTTTAGGGTAAACAAGGTTCTGCCACCAGCTGATGCCCCAGGGTCTTATGAACCTCCCAGCAGGTCCAGCTGAACTAGAGGCCAAGGGGAGGAAGAAAGACTCCCTGACTCCCGGTCGTAGCTGCTGGGGGTGAGGAGGGGAGGAGGGAGTCTAATGACACACCCTCAGGCAAAGAATGCAGGCACCAGTGCTTCAGGGCAGAAGGGAATGAGGCTGCACCTCCGGTCAGAGGGTGATGGTGGCCTCTCCCCTCCCCACAGGCCCCAAGTGAGGCCGAGGCGGCCCCTGACCTGATCGACATGGGCCCTGACCCTGTAGCCACCGGCAATCTCTCATCCCAGCTGGCAGAAATGAGTAAGTGCAGCACTGGGGGCTCTGGCCAGGGTATGCTACCTACCATGGGTACCCCTGCAGCTCTTGGGGTGCCCTCTCATTCCACAGTTGGGGCTGGAGTGCCCACAGCAGAATGTTGGCCCAGCCCCTACCTCCCCAGGGTCCCCTGCTGAATCTTGGTGTGGGTCTCAAATCTTGCTGCACAGCTGGGATAAAACACGGGAGACTCTCCCTCCCAGCCCCATAGCTCCTGAGCCCTCTTAGATCTCAGAAACCCTGCTGTTGTGTGATTGCCCCTGGATCATCTGGTGAACTTGGACACATCACGTGGACACCCTGGGCCCCTTTTCTCCTGAATAAGCTTACGCACAGAGTGGGCTTAGACCAGGCCAGGCCCAGAATGGGCTTCTGGTACACGTCAGCCATCAGCACCATCGTCACTTGATCTGTTAAGTGTTATCGGCTGCCTGCTCAGAAGTAATTGAGAGAGAGGAGGTGAGGTGCCCGGTGTCCCTCAGCCAGCAGGTGGCCTGTCCCATCCGTTTGCCCTTCCCTGCCCCCACTCCAAGTTGCCCTGCTTCTCCAGAACCAACCTGGGCCTGCCAGGAAACAGCCCAGCCGCAACTCAGTGTCCAGGGACAGCCAGGCAGACCCTTCATGTGGTCTTTTTGTCCCCACAGACCTGGGCTCCAGCAGCGTGAGGGCTGGCCTGCAGTCTCTGGAGGCCTCTGGCCGACTGGAAGATGAGTTTGACATGTTTGCGCTGACGCGGGGCAGCTCACTGGCTGACCAACGCAAAGAGTGAGTGCTGAAACCCACCCTGGGCTCCTGCAGTTTGGGTCAACCGCTGTCGGGGGAGGGCCTCTCTCCAGGTCTCTGAGCTCGGTGTGTGGGTGGGCACACCAGCCCCTGCCTGCACCCCCTCAGGATGGCAGAGTTTTTCCCCCTGAGTCAGTCCTACATGGCCTGGGATGGATGAGGGAGGGACGCCCTTTGGGTGATGACCAGCTTTGTTCCAGAATCTTACACAAGCCAAGCAGATGAGGAAACAGAGACTCTGAGAGGCTGATCATTTGCCCCAGCTCAGACAGCTAATGTCTGATAGAGTTGGGAATCCCAGACTGTCTGGTTCTAAAACACAGTGTCTCCAACCCAGCCCAGCTCCCCACTGCACTGTACACCATGTACCAAGCCCTCAGGGACTGGTCCAGTGATTTCTGCTATTCTGCAACCAGCCTTAATTTCCACAGAAGTCGCATTATCCCACTCGAGTCTGCCTGCCCTGCTCTCGAGCTGGGGCTCTATGCTTCCTGGGACTGTCCATTTTCAGGGAGATACTTTCAGCAGCAGAGGCCATGTGGCCAAGTGTCCACCAGGCTGGCTTCCCAGGACTGGCTCCATACAAGTTGGTCAGGGGACAGGGTTTGCTTGGGGTTGTTGTCAGCCTTTTGCTTGTAACCCCGGGGCAACCAGGATGTACAACCAAGGAAAGCACTGGACTAAGGGAACTTCTCGGCAGACTCCATTCTGGTCTCCTTGGGAACTGTTGATGGGCCTCCAGAGGGCCCAGGGGTCCGCCATCCACACTGGCCAGTCCCAGTGAAACCTGACAGGCGGTAGCCAGCCTGGGTCATAGGGCTGCTCACAGCCCCACCCACTGGCCGACCAGCCCTGCACTGTGAGCCGAACCATGAGTCTGGGGCGGAGTCTGTGCTCCCAAGCCCAGGCGCTCTGGGACCAGCGGCTCACGGTCACCTTGGAGGTAGGGCGCGGTGAGGCTGCTGGGGGACTGGAGGCTAATGAGCCTGGTGGGACTTGCCGCCAGAAGGTGGCCGCCTGAGAGCCCCGGCCCGGCTGAGGTTTGCTGCCATGCTGTCCCTACTCTGGGGAGCCCTGAAGGCCAGAGAAAAGCACACCCCGAGCTTGCCTCCAGAGCCTGCAGTCTCTTGGGGGTGGGAGGTAGCCTGCCTGTGGACTGCTGCTGTGCAGCTCTGGGCTGTGGATCAGCTCGTGCAAAGGGCCAGAGGCAGGGGTAGCACAAGACACCCAGTTTTCCGGTTGGCTGCAGCCCCCTTGCGTGGTGAGCCATGTGACAGGGTTAACTCGCCAATTCCCGTGCCCTCCTGGCTACCTCCGTTCTTCAGAGAGGCTGCCTGAGAATTTCGGGGTTTATTCTAGAGGCCCCTTTAAGTGCCAGCCTACCCAGTCCCCAGGGAGGCAGGTTGGCGCTATCAGAGCTACATGTGCTGTGCTTGCGCTGGTCCAGCCCAGCTCCAGCAGAGTGTGAGGTGCTCCCCACCCACCCCACCTGGAAAAAGACCCCTCCTCCCCAATGGCGCAGGGCCTTCCTTTGAGGCAAGAATCCCAAGATTCTCATCTTCGCCTCAACAACTGACCCAGGGACTTCCTGATGGTCCAGTGATTGACTCCATGCTTCCAATGCAGGGGACACAGGTTCAATCCCTTGTCAGGGACCTAGATCCCACATATCACAGGATGACCACCAGAAAAAAAAAGACTGACCCAGTCTCACCTCCTCTCTGCCAGCAGTTCAGGGCAAGAATGACAGCTCTTCCCAAGCTGCTGGACCACGTCCCCAAGCCTCCCTGGATATCCCCCTCTGTAGTAGCCAGAGAAACACCAGCCCGCTTGTTAGCACGGGCTTTCCTCCCACTCCCCCTGAGCCTTCACTGGAGACACAGCGGATCCCTCCCTCCCCATCCTCCTCTGCCCTGAGGGTACAGTGTCCACTGCGTTTCCTCCCAGTCGCCAGGGCTGGCACCCCGAGCACATGCAGATCCTCACCCGCCGTCTGCAGGTTTGTTTTCAGCTGCAGAGTGGGGTTCCCCCGTTCACACACAGCCTTCACAGAACCACAGATTCTGAAATGACGCTGTGGGAGCTGCTCTGGAGAGGGTCTAGATACGAGCTCTCCATGACCACGGAGTCTGGGACGCTGTGCTCATCCCTGTAGTGTGGCCAAATCCGGAAATAGGAGGTCGGTGGTCTTGGTCTCTGGCCCCCAACACCTCGCTTCTCCAGCCTTGCTCTGCCTGTCATGCAGGTCACATGTCTGACCAGGTTCCCAAAGGCAGGAAAGGAGACCTTTTCCTCCATCTCAAGGCAGGCCTACAGATTGGTGCCCCTCCTAGGGCCCCTGCCCAGGCACATTCTGAGTCCACACAGGATGTGGGTCCAGCCCTTGCCCACCCAACCCCTTCCCTCCTCACATCGGCTGGCATGTCTGGTTCGGTGAGGGTGGCAGGTAATGGCCACAGTGGCCTCTGTATTTCAGGGTAAAATATGAAGCCCCTCAAGCAACAGATGGCCTGGCTGGAGCCCTGGATGCCCGGCAGCAGAGCACTGGAGCGGTAAGCAGAGGGGCCTGTCCAGAGGAAGGCTAGGCAGTGCTTGCCTGGTGGTGCCCTTGGTTTATGACAGGAGGTGTGAGAGTGTGGATGGGAGAAGCTCAGCACTGACTTGGAGCTGAGCTAGTATTCAGCCTCACTGCCCCTCCAGAGCCCTGTTATCTGTAGGAATGTGGACAGAGAGGGGCTGGAGGACAGACCCTAAAACCATAGGGAGGCACCCAAAGGTGCCACTTGTATCCATTTAACTGCTTGCATATGTGGAATGAAAGCCACCTCCCACCCTGAGCATGCTCTGCCAGCCACTTGCCCCCTCGGCAGGAGCTCCAAGGACAGTTCCCTTGCCTTTGAATTTGTTTCTGGGTGCCTTTTGGGCAGAGAGCGGTGGTTAGAACGTGCAGGACCCGGGTGCTGGAGAGGCAGGGGCAATGAACAGCAGGGCCAAGGAAGGGGTTGGTCACAGCCCAGGGCTTCAGAGGTGCAGGTGGGACTGGGTGCTAGGAGGTGAAGCCTGAGGGGCAACTGGGAGGACTGGCTTCTGCCTGAGGTGGGAGCCCTGGGCAGTCTGGAGCAGGGGTTGGCAGGGGGACGTTTATCTGGCTTCATTTTAGAAGGACCCAGCCTGGAAGCTGGGAGAGCAGTCAAGAGGCTGTGGAAGCTGCCCTGTCCTCTGGAGTGGGAAGGGGGGCACAGGAGATGCGGGAGGGATTCCCAGCTGCATCCCCAGTGTCCCAGGAGTCATTCCCAAGTCAGAACAGGGCAGGACCAGCGAAGGGCTCAGATGCCTCCTTGGGTGTGTTATAGATCTGCCACCACGCGGAGTGCGTTTATGCCCTGAGTCTCAGAGCCTCCCACTTGGACCCTATGTCCCCTGCTGAGTGAGCATTCTGTGTCCCCCACTTACTAAGTCATTACCCAAACCCTGAAGGGGTCCCCTTTGCAGATGAGAAAGCCAGGTCCCAGAGAGGGGTGAGTGAAACCAGAGATCTCACGTCCTTCGCACAGTGCCTGGCATATAGTGAAACGTTTTACCTTCAGAGCACTGCAGTGTGGTCGTCCTCACTTACAGAGGAGACACCAGGGCTTAGAATCAAGGTCATTTGCCCACGATCTCACAGCCGTTGGTCTGTCCAGCGTGGAAACCAGTGCTGGTAACGAGAGCCCCAGATGACCTGCAGAGCTCCAAGGAACAGAGTTGCTCCGATGCTCAATCTTCCTTTTCCATGGGCCATCAGTCTGGCTCCCGAGAATCCAGATGAGTGCGGACAGTAGGGAGCACATCCCTCCGCCACCACCTGGTCCTCGTGGGCAAAGACTGGCCTTTCAGCCCTGTGCCTTCTTGTTACAGAATTGGGGTGGTGGGGGACAGATGTCACCTGCTAGGGGCACAGAGCAGCTCAGGGACCTGACGAGCACTGGGACGAGGGCTCCTGGCTGCTGCCCCACCTGCCGTCAGCCTTGGGGCAGAAACACACACACCTCTGCCTGCAGAAAAGCAGATGCTGACAAGTTCTGCCCGGTCATCTTTGGTGACTTGAGATTTAAGTGAGTTCTACCAATCATGGTACGACTTCCTCCAAAGGAAGTAATAAAGCAGATCATAAACATCTGCTCACAAGATACTCAGATCTGGCTGAGGGCCAAGGCTTTCTCCCTCTCAGCTGTCAAAGGCAGCTGAGTACCGAAGGAATTCCAGGCAGGTTCCAGGCAGCAAAGTACCGAAGGAATCAAGCGTCGACCCTGTAGGTGGCCGGCCGGTGTTTGCCCCCAGGGGTTGATGAGTCCTGGGAGGTGAGGATGCTGGACGGCCTGTGCCAGGCCCCAGGCTGGGTCTGTCTGGCTGGGGAAGACGATCACGGGCTGATGGGCCAGGAGCCAGGACCCTAGGCTTCCTCCACCATCCGTCTGCTCTGGGGCCCTGGGCATCTCCTGTTTGCCCATCAACAAACATGACGGGAAACAGGTACAGCAGTGCTCCTGACACTGGGTGCCCATCAGACCCCCCTGAGAGCCAGTGGAGGGCTGCCTACTCCATCCTAGGATTACTCAGCACACCCACCGGGATCTGTGGGGTGAAAGTAGGTGGCGAGGCTTTGCCCCACCCATCCAGGGATGTGTGTGCGTGTCCCCACAGGAAGACACCTTTCCTATTCCCTTTCCCCGGCCACCACACCTACACAAACATGGACACATACACACCACACACATACCACACACACACACACACCCCCACACACACACACACCATACACACACACACACACACACCCCCATACACACACACCACACACACACACACACACACCACATAAACACCATACACACCACACACACACACACCACACACACACACACCACGCGCACACACACCACATGTACACACACCACGTGCACACATACCACACACACATACTACACACACACCACACACATACTACACACACACCACACACACACACACACCAAACACATACACCACGTGCACACATACCACACGCACACACCATACACACACACACCACACACACACACACACCCACCACACACACACACCACACGCACACATACCACACTCACACACACCACACGCACACACCACACACACACCACACGCACACACCACATGCACACATACCACACACACACATGCGTGCACACACCACACACACACACACCACATGCACACACCACACACACACCACACGCACACATACCACACACACACCACGCGCGCACATACCACACACACACACCACACGCACACACCACACACACACACACCACACGCACACCACACACACAGCATACACACACACCACACACCACACACACACATACCACACACACACACCACACACACAGCATACACACACACCACACACACACACCACACACCACACGCACACATACCACACACACACACACCACACACACAGCATACACACACACCACACACACACACCACACACCACACGCACACATACCACACACACACACACCACACACACAGCATACACACACACCACACACCACACACACACATACCACACACACACACACCACGCGCACACACACCACACATACACCATACACACACACCACACACACACACACCACGCGCGCACACACCACACACACACATCACACACACACACACCACAAACACACACACTACACATACACACGCACACACCACACACACACACACACACCCCTCTTGAGGCAGTAGCAGGCCTGTGCTGGATGAGGCTCCCAGTACACCAGTGGCCTGACATCCCCACCACCTTCAGCGCGACTCTCTCTCACCCAGATGGGAGGCGGCAGTGAGAAGAGCCTCAGTGACTGGATGGTGAGACAAGGCATGGTGAGGATGGGCCAGGCGCACTCGCAGGGGGCCCAAGTGGCGCCGGCATCACAACCAGAGGAGCACAGGGTCGACCGAGGGCCTGCGGGCCCCACCCAGCGCCCAGCACAGTCCCACTCCCTCTGCTCTCGCTTCCACGGCCCCTCGGTGCTGCCTCGCAGCAAGTTCTGGCAGCTGGGAGGTACCCGGGGCGTGTCTGGGTCTGGGCTAAGTGCCGGCAGAGGGAGCTGGAGGGTGCAGCCCAGAGAACTTGCTGCTGCTGCTGGTGCTGCTGGGAAGTCAGCTCTGCCGCTTCTATGGTACCCCCGCCCCCTTGGGGTCTCGGTGCTGAGTACGGGGCTTGGGGCCTGAGCTGGCTTTGGTTGGAGGAGGACTCGCTCTCCCTCTGTTTCTCAGAGTAGCTGAGTGGTAGCTTGCATTTCCCAAGCGTCTGCCCTGTGCTGGGCGCAGAGTGCACTCTTTATCTCCTCGTCTCTTTAATCCTCACAACGACCTGGACCTAGACGGTAGGTGCTGTCATCCTCTCTAACGATGAGCAGTGAGGGTGAGAGGAGCTAAGTCACCTGCTCCAGGTGCAGGGACCCAGCCAGCTTCCGGTCTCTGTGACCCCGGAATCTGCCCCTAACCTCCGGCTGGATTCTTCAGATGTTTTTCGAATGGGAAGACCCCACACCAGCCCTCAGCCCCCACCCTGTGCAGGGCTGTGTGGCAGACTCACAGTGACACATCGCCTCTGGGCCCACCAGCCTGGCCTCCTCTGGTCGGCTCGGCCCCTGCCTCCTCACTGGCCCTCCTCTGCCAACTTCCACCAGGAACTCCAAGTCTGCGGAGGCTTGTGGGGACAGCCTGCGGCCGTGCCCCTGCCCCAGCCTTTCTGGCTGGCTGCCCACTTCCTGGGCTTTGAATAATGTGCCAGTTGTCAGGAGCCCCTCTCCATCCCTTGCTCAGCCTGCTGACCCCCATCCTCCTCGCCCACAGCCTGGCACAGTGGGCAGAACTCAGGGAGACCTCAGCGTCCCAGGCAGCTGGGCCGGAGCTGTCTTGGAGGGACTGCCATGAGGGGGCTGGGCAGGTCAACTGGCCCCATCCCATGAGTGAGGGGCTCAGTTTAGGTAACTCCCCTGGGGCCATAGCCGGTGGACTCAGGGTGGTGAGGGGCACTGCCCTCCCGCCTCACCCCTGCCCTCCCCTCCAGATCCCCGTCACCCAGGCCTGCCTCATGGAGGATATCGAGAAGTGGCTGTCCACGGACGTGGTAAGTGGGGCCCGCTCCTCACCCACCTCACCTGGGGCTCCCATTTTCCCATGAGGAAGTGACCGGTGTGGGGGCAGGGCGAGCAGCTGGTGAGAGAGCGTCAGCAGGGTCAGTGTCCCCTCCCCTGCTGCTTCCCCAGTACTTCGCCTTAGAGGGGGAAGCCTCACACTCGCAGCCTCTGGGGCCTCCCCTTGCCCAAGCCTGCTGCCCGCATGAGGGCCCACTGTGGCAAGACGGGCCGCCCAAGGGCAGCAGGGACATGAGAGCCCTGAGCTCGGCACCTGGGGTAGCTTAAGGAGTGGTGCCAGAGGGAGCCCCATTGTGCAGAGCAGAAACTGATGGGCAACTGTCAGGAGCGCTATGCCAGGAGAAGGGGGCCCAGCATCCTCCAGAGCCCCCAGTGTGCAGGAGGGGCAGTCAGTCCAGGCCCCCTTCCAGGTTTCTTCCCCAGCCTCTGCCAGCCCACCCCTCATCCTGAGCACCAAGGACCAAGTGCCTGGGCACTTCCTAGCTCCAAGGCCGCCTTCTGCAAGTGGCCAAGACCATGTTTCTGCCCATGGTCCATCTGTTTTGCCTACTGGGTGAAGGCTCACCCCCTCCCCGGCCCCTAGTTGAGCGTGTGTAGCTGACACAGACGGGTGTCAGCCTCTCCACCATGAGCGAGTCTGCCCATCTCTTTGAACACCGGAAGAGGAGGAACTAGTGCCCTTAAGGGCACCACACCCTGCACCTTGCACTCTTCCGGAAGTCCTCCGCCTTAGGTTGCCAACAACCCCGTGAGTGTCACCAAGCAGAGAACTGAGGCTCAGAGAAGCCAAGTGACACCCAAGGCCCATTGGCTCAGAGTGGTGGGGCCGAGGTCTCTGGGTCAGCAGCTGAGCCCTGCCCCGCCGTGCGCGCAGCTAACCTCCCTCCTTCTGCCTTGTCAGGGGAATGACGTGGAGGAGCCCAAGGGCGTCACCAGTGAAGGTAGTAGACCCTGGCCCTGCCCCCTCCCCTGCTCCAGCCTCGGAGCCCAGCCCCAGCCTCCCTCTCGTTGCTCTAGAATTCGACAAGTTCCTGGAAGAACGTGCCAAAGTGGCCGATCGTTTGCCCAACCTCTCCAGTCCCTCAACCGAGGGGCCCCCAGGCCCCCCACCTGGCACTGCCCTGAGAAAGAAGACCCAGGAGAAAGACGACGACATGCTGTTTGCCTTATGAGTGTGGGGCCTGGTGCCCTGCTGCCCGAGCCCTGGTTGTTCCCACACCCCGTTGCGGGGGCCTGTCCCTCCTTTGGTGTTAAGGCTGCTTGGGGGTGGCTTGTCACATAAGTCCTTCTCTTCCCCTTGAGGTTGGGGCCGTGCTGCCTGGGAGTGTGGGAGGCAGATGGATGAACTGAGGGAGTGAGTCAGTTCTACTTCGGGGCCCTGGGCACTCATGCCTCCCCTCCCACCCCCACCAACCACTGCAACTTTGCTGAGGACAGGAATGCCCCAGGCTGGAGAGGCTGGTCGCTTGGTGGCCCAACGTGACTCCCCTTGTCCTGGGTGATCCCCTCCTGGGACCCCACCCCACCCCAGATGAGCCCTCTTCAGAGCCCACACTGCCAGTCGAAGCCTGGCCAGAGGCTGGAGACAGCAGAAGTCTCTTTCGCAGCCTCAGGCCCGTTCCCCAGTGCCTGCCATGGAGCCTGAAGGGTTGGCCAGCTGTTGAGGGCAGGGCCTGTGGCTCTCTACTGAGAGCGCACTGTCCAGATAAGCTGCATGTGACAGGGGGAGACCTCGCCAGCCCGAGGCCGCCAGGGGGCTTCCACCGATGCTTGTGGCTCCTGGGACCCCCCTTCCCCGCCGTGACCTCCACTGCCTTGCCCTCCTTCCTCTCTTTCTCCCTCGCAGGGCTCCACCAGGCACTGGGCCCCCCACCTTCGGTTGATCCTCTTGACTGGGAGAGGTGCCTTTCGTATCCCCAATAAAGGTAGAAGAGCACCCTAAAAGTGTTCAGTCTCCAGGAGGAAGCTACTTGGCCTCACCAGGGCTGGGCTGGGCTGGGCTGATGGCCGCCCACGAGACAGACATCTGCAGATGGGGTAGATGCAGGGGCAGGACTGGGCACCCAGCCACACTGCACCAGCACAGGCTCCGCCACCAGTTGCCCGCCAGGCAGCCCCGTTGCTCTCTGTGGGTGACCTGTCCGCATCCTCAGGCCAGCCCCTGCCCAGCAGCAGGAGCTCTGTGATCACAGACGGAGCAGGTGTGGGTGTGGCAGGCGACGGCCTGCAGGGAGGACGCAGCCATCCTGTCCAAGGCCTGGGTGCAAGGCTTTCCGTGAGCTCATGGCATCTAATCCACAATCCTGGGTGGAGCAAAGTTGCATCTCGTTTTCCAGAGGCTGAGTCTCTGACTCAGTGGGTCCTGTGAACCGTCCCAGATGCACTTGTTTATCAGGTGCTGGGCACTTCCTCATGCATCAGTACATCATCCCCATTTTTCAGATGGCAACACTGAGGCTCAGTGTGGAGGCCTTGGCACACGGCTCAGGAGCTGGGCCACAGGTCAGGTGCTGGTGTCAGTTCTCATCTCTGTGGCAGCTCAGGTGCCCTGGTCTTAGAGCACAGCCTTTTCCGGTCTGGAATCTTCACACCAGGCTCTCCAAGAGTCATTGCTTGAGGCACATGGGAGCCCCCAACCCAGCAACCCCTCGGTGGTCGAAGGGAAGGGGGCTGGTGTGGAGCTAGAACAATTGACCTGCCTGAAAGGTCAGCCTGTGGAGGAGAACAGAAGTTGGAATGCCTGGGCCTGGGGGCTGAGTGACCAGAGTGGGTCCAGGGGCCTCAGTAGCCCCCATCTCCCATGAGCAACAGGTAGGCTGTGTGTTCTGAGGTGTGGCCTGGAGCTGGACGCACAGGAAACCAGGCCCAGCCAGCCCTTCATGAGGAGCTGGGGCAAGGGGAGTAGCTGCAAAGCAGGTACATGGGACCAAAGGCTTGTCCATACTCCAGGCAGGGAGGAGGGGGCTCATTGTCCAGGCCACGGTTCAGAGCGTGACGAGAAGCCAGCCTGGAGAAAGACGGTTGAATGTGACCTCTGACCCGTCTCCCCAGCCTGAACCACCTTTCTCTCCCCACCACCCCCTGGGGAGCAGCTGTGTCCCAGTCCCTGGGCAACCAGTGTCAGCCTGGTCTGGCAACTTTTTAGGAGATGGAGGCGCCCACCCTTCAGTCACACCAAGCTCAGCTGGTCTGAAGGTTACCTCCTGCATCCTGCATAAATTAGTTGTGTCCGCCCAGGTAGTGGGAAGGCTCTGGTTCTCAAAAGATTAATATTAAGCATCTCCTGGATGCAGTCCAGGCTTGCCTGGCTACTTGGCAGTGACCCCCATGCCAGCCCTGCCCAAGGATGCTCAGGCTCAGAATGGGGGAGAAGCCAGAGTTGGTGTACCATGCCGGCACACAGTCCCCAGCACCTCTCCATCTTCTGCCTCACATCACGCAGAGGTGGCCGGGTGCTGGGGACCGCAGCCCGACTCGCCGGGCTGCCACCCCCCGACAGCTATCAGGACAGCAGATGGCTTCCAGAGGCCCCTTACTGGACTATTCTGGCCAGTGGTCAGCAGCAGTGCACCAGACCACCAGCCTCTGGGGTGGTAGCTGAATTCTGTGTGGAAGGAAGGCCCCAAAGCACCTGCGTTTTATGACCATCTTTTTCATAATACCCACCTGTATCATGAGGTTGGGAGCCTCTGGTGGTCAGATAAGAGGACTGTGGTGATAATAGGTGGGTTACCCCCAACCCTTGGCCTGATGGGACTGCTGTCAGGCACACTCACACACACGGCGGAGCGGGGTTGGGTGGGGGCGGGAAGCTATGCCGCTGAGCTCTGGCAGGTGTCCCACCTGCTCACTGAGCCTCCAGGCCTCTGACCTGGGTCCCCCAGAGGCTGGGGCCCTCCCCTGGCCTGGGCCTTTCCACCCCTCACAACGGTCCTGTGGAGTCAGCCAGGAGTGAAGGGTGGGACCCAGTGCTCTGGGCGCTGCTGCCTCTGCTCATTTCTGCCCCCGCTGCTCCAGGTGAGTGACGGCGAGCCAGGAAACCCTCAGTGGGAGCTCCAGGGGCTCATGGCCTGTGCATGGCTAAAGTCACCTATTCTTTCCTGTGTGTGGGTACCCCCAGTGGCACACCAGATGTGGTTCTGTGTACTTAGAACTCAGAGGTGAATGTGCCAGGCCACGGAAGGGCAGGGGGCAGTAGACACAGGTGTAAGCTCCACACGAACCACCTACTCTGATGTGGAGAAAACGATGCCAAGAACAGAGCCTGGAGGTCAGACAGGGCCCGAGGCCTGCCCTAGAGAGCCTGGCCTCAAAGGTGTCCAGGCTTCCCCTGGAGGGGGCAGCACAGGGCAGCCCCACCTTAAGGGCCCCTCCAGAGAGAAGGTGTCTGGGGCTGCGATGGGTGAGGGAACCCTGGCAGAAGCTACCAGTGCTGGCCAGGCTGGGTCTCCTGGCACCAGGCGTTGTTTGAGGCCGCAGGCCCCAGGTCAGTCGCAGCAGCAGGAAGCCGCGGGGCCCCACTTAAATGAGGACCATCTGCAGGGGGGGCCTTGACCTGCGGGTGGGGGCAGGATTATCCAGGCGCCAGTGGCTCCTACTGAGCCCAACTGCCTCGGAAATGGTACCCAGCCAGGGGCCTGGGGAGGTTGAGTGGAGCCAGTTAGGTGGGTAGGGAGAGGGGAAGTACTGACCAGAGCTGCCTTCAAAGCCCACTGGCAGAGCCTCCACCCCCTTTGCTCCCTCCTGGCTTCCTGACCCACCAGACCCAACCCTGAGCCTGGACGGTGACCCCACTTCCCCGCTCCCAGTGTCAACATCTAACCTCTCCAATTGTCATACAATAGCCAGTCATGGTGCAGCCCTTCTGAGCTGTGTGGCTTTAGGTTAATAACTTAACTTCCCTGTGCTCTGGTTCTCTCACTTGTAAATAGGCTAACGGCAGTTGCTCCCTCATAGGGCTGTTACACGAGGGTTAATTAAGAGGACCAGTAGCATAACATCTGTCAAGGAAATGTTCCAACATGTCGTCATGGATGGTACCACCTCCATCCAGAATGGCCTCTGCATCAGACACTCAGCCAGGCGCACTGCCCTGTAATTTCAGAGACCCCAGTTCAGCCTCCAGTATTGCCTTTCCAGCTCTCAAAGGTGCTGGCTGCCTCCCAGACAACCTGGGTTCCCACAACAGGGCCCTCGGGCTCCTCTCTTGGGTCTGAGCTGCTGCCCCTGAGTGGGGCCATGGTGCCTTGATCCCAGCAGTGGAAGAGAAGCAGGATCTGCCCACTGGTCTTGGATGGTCCTGCTGGCTCATGGCGGGCACTTCGGAAAGCCCTCCCCCCATCTCATCCCCGCCCTCTCCAGGAGTGACTGTGGCTCGGGACAGTGTCCTACAGTGACCACAAGGTGGCAGCAGTACTCCATGTCCCAGGGCCAGTGGGGCCAGCGCCTCTGAGTTGACAAGAGGAAGAACCCGCAAAAGAGCCCTGGGTGGGCAACACGGAGCCATGGCCCTCTGAGCTCCCCAAGGCTGTGAGTGCCTCCTACGAAGTTACAGGGTGCGCTCATTCCTGCGTGGACGCTCAGTGGACGCAGCATGCAGATCCACGTGTGTTTCTAGTTCTACCAGTATACGCATGATAGCACAAGTTTATACAGTCACAACCCAACACCACAGATAGCCTCCAGTTTTCTATTCCTTGTGCACCCCCTTTAACTGCAGAGCCTGGTTCCCACTGCCCTTCATGTACAGACCTATTTGCTCAGGCCCATTGGTAGCCAATCACGCTCTGCCCGCACCGGCCCAACCCTGAAGGTGTCCTCACCTTCCTTGCGTCCGGACATCCTTGGATGGACCACCAGAACCCCTGCTCAGACTCCACCCTACCTGGGGCCACCGCAGCACAGCCCCATCCCACGGCTGCTTCCTGCCTTGCCTGATACTAATGACTTTGGATCAGTTACTCAGGACGGAAGAGAAAGAGGGGATTTCACTTTAAGAAGCATGGTCAGGGACTTCCCTGGCAGTCCAGTGGTTAAGACTCCCTGCTTCCACTGCAAGGGGCTCGGGTTTGATCTTGGGTTGGGAGCTAAGATCCTGCATGCTACGCAGAACAGCCAAAAAGGTTTAAAAAAAAAAAAAAAGGATGGTCAGAGAAAGCCTCTCCAAGGTGATGTGTGAGTCCCATTGTCCCCACAAACCATCCAAAAGTTTGCACAAATCTAGAATTTACACCTCCAAACTACCATTGCCTACCTCTTATATCACAAAACACAAAAATCCTTAGTGAGTTCGTGTGCTAGGACTGCCATAACAAAATTCCACAGACTGGGGGCTTAAACAGCAGAAGTGTTTTATCTCATAGTTTGAGGCCAAACAGTGCCAACAGGTTGTTTGTCTGGAGGCCTCTCTCCTTGGTTTGCAGACAGCCATCTTCCCTCTGTGTGTATCTATGACCTCATCTCCTCTTACACCAGTCATACTGGATTAGGGCCACGAGGTCTGCAGTCCATGAGGTCGCAAAAAGTCAGGCACGAATCTGTCTCACACTTCACTAGTGACCTCATTTTATTTTAATTACCTTTTTGAAGACCCTGTCTGCAAATACAGTCACATTTTGAAGTCTTAGGGGCTAGGACTTCAACAGATGAATTTGAGGGAGACACAATTCAGTCCGCGTGCTCAGATATACAGAGTCCCTCTGGCCATCTTCCTAGGGCATGCCTGCTCTGCTTTGGCCCCTGTCCCAGAACAGGATCACCCATGACCCACACCAGCTCTGCAGAGGGGTGACCATGTGTCACGCCCACCTCCACCCTCTTCATGTCCCCTCCCCTGGTAGGGGTTCGAGGGCAGTTTAATCCATCCTTGGGCCAGTCTGGCCTTGAGGGTCGAGGAAAGCAGCCGTGGGGGCCAGGGGCAGAGCAGAGCGGGAAGGAGCTGGAAGCAAGGAGACCACAGACACCCAGAGCCTAGGCCAGGGGCTGTCCTGGGCCCCATTGCCACCTGCTGTGTTTTAGAGCAGATCCAAGGGAGTGACCTGGTGGAGTTCCCTTCCACCCACCCTGGGGGACCAGGACCAGGCCCCTTCGTCTCCCTTTGCCTCTGACTCAGGACTCGTGGCCTCTCCCAGCCCCTGCCCGAGGCCAGCCTGCACCTCTTTCCCCTGTAGTCCAGCTGGCTTCATGCCGAGTTACAGCTGGCTGGGCCACTGTGTTATCACCGACAGGGAAACAGCAGCCGAGAGAGGGGAGGGGGCCTGTCTGTGCAGGTGTACTGCCTCCCTGTCCAGGAAGAGGCAGCTCCCAGCCCACCGCAGGAGCTCAGGAAGGCCAGGGCAGGAGGCCTTATTTGTCAGGCTAGAGGCTGCGCAGGGCTAGCCCTGGCAGGAAGTCAGCAGACACAGTGGCTGGCTCACACCGCCACTGGTTTACGGTGTGGTCTGAGGCAAGCCCTTCCCTCCCGGGGCCTCAGTATCCCCAGCTGTCAACCCAAGAGACTAAGTGATCCTGGGACTCCCTCCCACTCTGCTCTTCTGCTCCCTCAACCCCCAGACTCCACTATCCTCCCTCTGAAAGGAAAAAAATACATATATGAGGCTAGAAATCCTAATAACAGAGGTAGCAACATGGGGTCTCAGGGTTCTCCTACTCCAGGACACACACGAGTGGGAAACGCCTGCCGACCAGGATAGTAGAGCAGGTAGGTGAGGCCCTGGGCCAAGCTAACTGCCCTCCGGGAGCTGGCAGCCCCAGGGGCAGAAAGGAAGTGAAACCCAAGCTGCGAGCTGCGACAAACCTCTTTGCACTCACCACCCTCCCTCCGCCCCCCCGCCACCACCCCAGCCCTGGGATAGCCCCTGAAAAGAGGAAGCTAGTGGTGCAGCAGAGCAACCTGCCCTTGGGCTGCACAGGGTAGGGGTGGGAGCAGCCCAGTCCTGGGGCTCCTGAGATGGAAAGGAAAGGAATCACGGCTTCCCTGGTAACTCAGTGGTAAAGAATCCACCTGCTGATGCAGGAGACACGAGTTCGATCCCTGATCCAGGCAACTGAGCCCGTGCACCGCAACTGTTGAGCCTGTGCTCTGAAGCCCGGGAGCCACAACTACTGAGCCCACATGCTGCAAGTACTGAAGCCCTCGCACCTGAGAGCCCATGCTCTGTGACAAGAGAAGCTACCTCAGTGAGAAGCCCGCACACCGTAGTGAAGACCCAGCACGGACAAAAATAAATTTAAAAAAAAAAATGTCCATCTTGTGGAGAAGAGAAGCGGGCTCAGAAAGGTCAACTACTCAATCCAGGGTTAGACCGCTGGGAAGTGGACTGCCCCCACTGAGTCCTCCTCTTCTTGGAGGATAGAGTCCTACTGGGGGTCAGATGAGGTGCATTTTATTCTGATACTGGGGCAATGCCTAGGGCTGCTTTGGGGCTAGAAGAGTCATTGTGTGCAAGTGTGTGTGCATCACATGTGCATGCTTGCACAAATAAATGTCTGTGTGCCCCTAAAGTGGGCTGGATGCACCATTTAGTCTGCAGGAGCGTCCTGGTCACCTGTGGGAAGGAGGCTGCCAGGGTGAGGCAGAGTCTCTTGGGCCCAGAGTGATGCAGAAACTTGGCCAAAGTCACAAAACAAATCTATGCTACAACCAGGATTAGAAATCAGGTCGCCCACAGATCGGGCCCAGCAGGAAGTGGGGAGAGGACAACAGTTGGGAGTCCTTCCGTGGAAACACCTCCTGGACCCTCCCTGCACCCCAGCTCCCACAGAATGTTAAACCTCAGAGACCAACTGGGCCGCAGGTTGTAAACCACTCACCAAGGACTTCCTTTATCACTGCTTCTCCAGGACCTGACTTGCAAGTTTTTTTGGTCTCGGTTTTTTGCCTACAAAACACTTTGCAATGCATTGAGGAGTAAATGCTTTACCTTTTGTGTGTCATAATCAGACTGTGTCACATAGTGAGGCAATTTCTCATTCCAGTCAGAAATAGCCCTCCGGGGCCCATCCACTGTTTGGGGCAGCCCCACCACCCGAAGAGCAGGAGCTGAGGACTACTGCACGATGCCAGGCGCCCACAGGTCTTGGCTTTCACCTTTGCCACACATGACCATTCTTGACCCCTGGCTTCTGCACTGGCCCGTCCCTCGTGGACACAGTCTGCTCCCCACCTCCCTCCTCGACTCTGTTACTGAGTCCAAGCTCATACTGCTCACTGCACAACAGGCTGATGAATTGAGAGAGGAGTTGTTGGGACAGAGAATAGTGACTTTATTTGTAAAACCAGCAGACCAAGAAGGTGGTGACTAGTGTCCCAAAGAACCATCTTACCTGAGTTAGAATTCAGACTGCTTTTTTAGTGAAGGAGAAGGGGGTGTGTTTGAGTGTTGATAACTTCTTGGTACCGGAATCCTTTGTTCTAGCTTATGCATCTGGTCACGATGTTCCTATAAACCTCCAACAAAACAAATGTGCTTGTTTGTTTGTTTTGTGTGTATTTTGTATTTTAGGGGAAGTACTCCTTCACCTGCCTCCAGACCCAGTCATCAGAGACTATGTTCCTGACCCTTCTTTCCAGGCCTGTCTCTTGCTAATAATTTTTTTTTAATATCTATTATCTGTTTGGCTTTGCTGGTCTTTGTTGCAGCATGCAAACTCTTAGTTGTGGCATGTGGGATCTAGTTCCCTGACTATGTATCAAACCCAGGCCACCTACCTACATTGGGATTGAGGAGTGTTAGCCACTAGATCCGGAGAAGGCAATGGCACTCCACTCCAGTACTCTTGCTTGGAAAATCCCATGGACGGAGGAACCTGGTAGGCTGCAGCCCATGGGGTCACTAAGAGTCAGACACGACTGAGCGACTTCACTTTCACTTTTCACTTTCATGCCTTGGAGAAGGAAATGGCAACCCACTCCAGTGTTCTTGCCTGGAGAATCCCAGGGACAGGGGAGCCTGGTAGGCTGCCGTCTATGGGGTCGCACAGAGTCGGACCCAACTGAAGCGACTTAGCAGCAGCAGCAGCAGCAGCCACTAGATCACCAGGGAAGTCCCAAGACAAATGTATTCTCTGTTCTGCAGTTTTTTATCTCTATATGAATGGAAAAGTGTTATACCTTTAAAGGTCAGAGTCTTGAGAATGGATTATCCCATATTTCAGGCTACAGGCAGCATTCTTTTAGTGACTAACTTGTAGCAAAAGCAATAGAACACAGAGGTTAAATTGAAGAAACAGATCCAATATGGAGTCAGATTTGTTCTCTGACACCTGCAGGGGCTTCCCAGGTGGCGCTAGAGGTAAAGAACCCTTCTGCCAATTCAGGAAACATAAGAGACTTTGATTCAATCCCTGGGTCAGGAAGATTCCCCGGAGGAGGGCATGGCAACTCACTCCAGTATTTTTGTGTGGAGAATCCCATAAACAGGAGCCTGTCAGGCTACAGGCCATGGGCTCGCAAAGAGTTGGACAAGCAGCTTAACACACGTATACACATGACACCTGCAAACCCAGGCTATCAAATTGTTTGAGTCTCATTTGTCCTACCCTCCGTGACACTCGGGAACCTCCGCATTTAGACCAGGACTTGTGGTGAGAAGCCCCACCCCTTCTGCCCCTCTCCAGTTACTCTCCCACCAAGAGCTCCACCCATTGCCCACCCACTGAGGATCAAGACTGAAGCTGCTGAGCCTTCTCAGATGCTGCCAAGGTGCTTGAGGACCAGGCAGGGTGGTCAGAGACCTCCAGGTGAGAACGCCCAATGCCGTCCAGCCTCGTCTCCATCTCTCTAGCCATGCACCACTGGTCCGTACACCATCCCTCCATTTGTTCATCCAACACAAATGCCAGTATAGCCTCTTTCCTTCCATCACCGTCTATCCAGACTGCATAGATGCCTGCCACACAGGGGACATCGAGGGCCCCCAGTGAGGGCCACAGACACAAGGACATCACACAGTAAGGACCACGGCAGCAGCCACTGACAAGAGATGAGGACCTTTCTGTCTTTCTCATCTCCGCTATAGCCCACCAGAGAAGAAAGGGATCCAGAGAACAGAGGAAAGTGGGGGGTGAAGGAGCAGGCCACCTCACCCCTTCCAAATCTCTGCAGCAAGGACCTTGGAGCTGAGGGATGAGCAGGAGCGGAGTGGAAATTGGATGAGAAATTTAACTTTGAACCTGTTCATGCTTGAAAGTAACAAGAGGAACTTCTCTGGGGCTCCAGTAGTTAAGACTCCAAGCTCCCACTGCAAGGGGGGTGGGTTCCATCCCTGGTTGGGGAACTAAGCTCCCACATGCTACAGAGGCTTGGCCAAAAAATAAAAAGTAAAAAGAAAGTTAACAAAACTGCTGGAAGTGTCGAAAAGGCTGCAAAGGTGACTTTGGGCACCGTCAAAGGCAGGGGTTGGAGAAAATGAGCAAAAGTCACAGTCACGTTTGTGAACTGTGACCGATCTGCAAGCTTGGAGGGCGGCCTGGGGAGAGCAGAGCTGCTCTGTTTAACAGAGGAAGACAAATCCTGCATTCCAATGTCCACAGCCCGCTCCAGGAGAGGGAGGGAGCCCAGAGTGACAGGGAGGGGAGCCCAGGGTGAGGGGGAGGGGAGCCCAGAGTGAGGGGGAGGGGGCCCAGGGTGAGGGGGAGGGAGCCCAGGGTGAGGGGGAGGGGAGCCCAGAGTGAGGGGGAGGGAGCCCAGGATGAGGGGGAGGGAGCCCAGGGGGAGGGGGAGGGGAGCCCAGAGTGAGGGGGAGGGAGCCCAGAGTGAGGGGGAGGAGAGCCCAGAGTGAGGGGAGGAGAGCCCAGAGTGAGGGGAGGGAGCCCAGGGTGAGGGGAGGGGAGCCCAGGGTGAGGGGGAGGGAGCCCAGGGGGAGGGGGAGGGGAGCCCAGAGTGAGGGGAGGAGAGCCAAGAGTGAGGGGGAGGGAGCCCAGGGTGAGGGGGAGGGGAGCCCAGAGTGAGGGGAGGGAGCCCAGAGTGAGGGGGAGGGGAGCCCAGAGTGAGGGGAGGGGAGCCCAGAGTGAGGGAGGGGAGCCCAGAGTGAAGGGGAGGGGAGCCCAGAGTGAAGAGAAGGGGAGCCCAGAGTGAAGAGAAGGGGAGCCCAGAGTGAGGGGAGGAGAGCCCAGAGTGAGGGGGAGGGGAGCCCAGAGTGAGGGGGAGGGGAGCCCAGAGTGAAGAGAAGGGGAGCCCAGAGTGAGGGGAGGAGAGCCCAGAGTGAGGGGAGGGGAGCCCAGAGTGAGGGGAGGGAAGCCCAAAGTGAGGGGAGGGAGCCCAGAGTGAGGAGAGGGGAGCCCAGGGGGAGAGGGAGGGAAGCCCAGGGTGAGGGGAGGGGAGGAGGAGAGAGGAGCCAGGGTGACCAGACAAAGGGTTGAGGAAGGTCTGGAGATGAACTACTGGACTGGGGGAGGGGAAGGAACAGAGTATCCCTGAAAGTTCCAGGAGAACAGACCTATCTAAGATGCCCTCTGCAGTGCCTTCTGTGTGGGACTTCACCCCTCTTTGTGACCCCAAGATCTTTATGTTCCGTTCACAAGTGTTTGTCAAGATGGGAGTTTTATGGAAATGGAGAAGGGACCAAGTTTCATGTCTGAGTCAGCACCATACTGAGGAGAAATCATTCAGGGAGAAGCGAGAGCGACAGGGGAAGTGGTGAAAACATAAGCGTCCAAGAATCTCTGAAACTTCGGAGGATTTTGAACTTTTACTGGACGTAAAGTTAGAGTGTTAAACCCAGCAGCTCTGCCTTCCGCCCAGTGAATTCCTCATATGCAGCCAAAATAAATTGTAAAAGGCAAATCTGTCCATGTTTTATAACACCTGCACTCCTAAACCCCAAAACACAAACACGAAACCCTCCACTTGCTCTCAGGTTAGGGCCCACTTCCTGGCCTGACCTGCAAGGCCCCTGGGGTCTGGGCCCTGCCACAGTCTCCAGATCCTCTGCACTCTTGACACCCAGGCTGGTTTTCTCATCTCAGCAGTTTCACACCCTACTGACCACAGGGCCTTTGTACATGCTGTCCTCTCTAGAACTGCCCCACCCCGCCCCAACCCCGGGTTAACTCACTCACCCTTCAGCGCTCACCTCAGACAAGCCAGTCCTGACCAAGTCATCCGTTCATTGTGGAATTTACCACACCGATTACACTGGCAAAGAGGAATGGAATAATCACAAGATGGCTTGGAATCCATGCCTTAGAATAATCATGATTCATGTCCTGGTGCTAGGCACACCTTCCCTGAGTATGTTTTCATTTGAATCCCAAAGTGGAGGTCTGTCTTTGAGGGGACGGCGGGGATGGCTGTTGAATAGACGGTCAACAGTGTCTGCTGTATTACCATACACTGCACCCTCTTGCAGGGTGGAGGGGGCTAGCATCTATTTCTGGAAGGGGAGGGAATGGGCGGGCGTCCCAGGTGGCACAGTGGTAAAGAATCTGCGTGCCAATGCAGGAGACACAAGAGACTCAGGTTCGATCCCTGGGTCAGGAAGGTCCCTTGGCTTAGGAAATGGCCCACTCCAATACAAGAGCATGAATGAACTCACCATGTCTGAGGGCTGGACTCAGACTGGCCTGAGGAGATTGTGGGCTGTGTGAGGTATAACGGAGCCTTACTGGACAGCTTGTTTTTCATATGGGTAAACTGCAGGTCTTCTTGGGCTCCAAAATCACTGCAGAGGGTGACTGCAATCATGAAATTAAAAAACACTTCTAGGAAGGAAAGCTATGACAAACCTAGACAGTATATTAAAAAGCAGAGACATCACTTTGCCAAAAAAAGTCTGTATAGTCAGGATATGGTTTTTCCAGTAGTAGGGTACAAATGTGAGAGTTGGACTATAAAGAAGGGTGACTACCGAAGAATTGATGCTTTTTAACTGTGGTGTTGGAGAAGACTTGAGAGTTACTTGGACAGCAAGGAGATCAAACCAGTCAATCCTAAAGGAAATCAGTCCTGAATATTCATTGCAAATACTGATGCTGAAGCTCAAGCTCCAATACTTTGGCTCAGATCAGATCAGATCAGATCAGTCGCTCAGTCGTGTCCGACTCTTTGTGACCCCATGAATCACAGCACGCCAGGCCTCCCTGTCCATCACCAGCTCCCGGAGTTCACCCAGCCTCACGTCCATTGAGTCAGTGATGCCATCCAACCATCTTATCCTCTGTCGTCCCCTTCTCCTCTTGCCCCCAATCCCTCCCAGTATCAGAGTCTTTTCCAATGAGTCAACTCTTCACATGAGGTGGCCAAAGTACTGGAGTTTCAGCTTTAGCATCATTCCTTCCAAAGAAATCCCAGGGCTGATCTCCTTCAGAATGGACTGGTTGGATCTCCTTGCAGTCCAAGGGACTCTCAAGAGTCTTCTCCAACACCACAGTTCAAAAGCATCAATTCTTCGGCACTCAGCCTTTTTCACAGTCCAACTCTCTCATCCATACATGACCACAGGAAAAACCATAGCCTTGACTAGACGAACCTTTGTTAGCAAAGTAATGTCTCTGCTTTTGAATATGCTATCTAGGTTGTCATAACTTTCCTTCCAAGGAGTAAGCGTCTTTTAATTCCATGGCTGCAGTCACCATCTGTAGTAATTTTGGAGCCCAGAAAAATAAAGTCTGACACTGTTTCCACTGTTTCCCCATCTATTTCCCATGAAGTGATGGGACCGGATGCCATGATCTTCGTTTTTTGAATGTTGAGCTTTAAGCCAACTTTTTCACTCTCCACTTTCACCAACATCAAGAGGCTTTTTAGTTCCTCTTCACTTTCTGCCATAAGGGTGGTGTCATCTGCATATCTGAGGTTATTGATATTTCTCCTGGCAATCTTGATTCCAGCTTGTGTTTCTTCCAGTCCAGCGTTTCTCATGATGTACTCTGCATATAAGTTAAATAAGCAGGGTGACAATATACAGCCTTGACAAACTCCTTTTCCTATTTGGAACCAGTCTGTTGTTCCATGTCCAGTTCTAACTGTTGCTTCCTGACCTGCATACAAATTTCTCAAGAGGCAGATCAAGTGGTCTGGTATTCCCATCTCTTTCAGAATTTTCCACAGTTTATTGTGATCCACACAGTCAAAGGCTTTGGCATAGTCAATAAAGCAGAAATAGATGCTTTTCTGGAACTCTCTTGTTTTTTCCATGATCCAGCGGATGTTGGCAATTTGATCTCTGGTTCCTCTGCCTTTTCTAAAACCAGCTTGAACATCGGGACCTGGCTTATTGGAAAAGATCCTGATGCTGGAAAATACTGAAGACAGGAGGAGAAGGGGGCAGCAGAGGATGAGATGGTTAAATGACATCACCAACTCAGTGGACATGAAATCGAGCAAACTCCGGGAGACAGTGAAGGACAGGGGAGCCTGGCGTGCTGCAGTCCATGGGGTATCCAAGAGTCGGACACAACTTAGATACTGAACAACAACAAAACTGCAGGTGAAATCATGTCCCCTAGAACACACAAAAACCCCACACAACAAAACCTCCCAACTCAGTTAGCAACAAGTAAGATTTTTCATCTCATCCTCAGACAGAATCCTGGTAAAGACCAGTATGGAGTCATAGACCACTGCCATCAGCTAAGCCCTAATCTGACACCTAGTCTTTGCTTGCTCACCCTAGTAACAGGACACTTGCCACTTCCCACAGAAGCCCATGTCACTTGGCCAGATCTCCAACACTGACCCACCATGAAGCCATAAAATCTGATTGGCTTATTGTTTAATGGAAACAAAGTTTCAGTTTAGGATGATGAAAATGTTCCGGAGATGGATGGTAGTGATGGTTGCTCTAGAATGTGAATGTACTTAATGCCATTAAAAGCTACACTTAAAATTGGTTGAAAGGGACTTCCCTGGTGGCCCAGTGGCTAAGACTTCTCGCTCCCACTGCAGGGGGCCTCGGTTCAGCCCCTGGCCAGGGAGCTAGATCCCACATGCCACTACGAAGATCAAAGATCCCCCCATGCTGCAACTAAGACCCAAAACAGACAAATAAGTAAATATATTTTAAAATGGTTAAAATGGTAAATTTTATGTATTTTTATCAGAATTTTTAAAAGTGCATTGCCTCTGGGCTTCACAATTTATAAGCTTGTGTGACTTGGAGTACTTTTAAAGTGACCATTTAAAGGTTACTCTAAAAAATCTAATTAACAGTTAAGGCAAACCCTTAGGTGCACCTCACCCTCTTTGATCCTGATTTGTTTTCGTTCAGTCTTGTCCCCCCAGCTAAGAAATCTGGGCTTATAATTCCAGTTTCAAGTCCTGCCTCTGCCCTGAAGGGAGTACAGTCACTGTGACCCTCCCTGGCAAGGAGCTTACTATGCGCTAGGCTCTGAGGCTCTAAAGATGCCTCAAGGAATAAGTCAGAGCCCTTGTTGTCCCAGACACACAGAGAACACTAGGACTTCTTTTTTTTTCTTTTTTTTGGTACAAAGCTACAGGCCTCCAGTCCACAGGAAACCTGGCCCAGCCCTAAAGGCCTGCAAGGCTGGCCCACGATGATTCAGCCCTGAAGACGTCACCTAGCTGAAATGATGACAACGGCACAGGACGATTCTGGTTCCTGAACACTAAGCACCTGGAATGTTTGTGGGGTGCAGCCTGTGGCCTCCTGGAAATGGGTGACGCAGGACAGCCTGGGGATGTGCCGAAGGACAGGAGGCAGGAATTGCCATCTCTGAAATCTTATCTAAGTTCAACCCCACCTGACCCCCCAGGAATCACAGACCCACAAAACAATCAAAAAACCGGATGGAGACCGGAGGAAATGAAACACCCAGCTAACTCGGGGTTCACACTGGCAATTTGTAGGCCTTGTCAACTTTTATAGGGGGATTTTTTTTTCAACTGGGTTTTTTGTCAATGTTCCCCTCCCACACACATGAAAAAGTGAAAATTCTCATTCGTCTTTGAAAAATTAGTACATAAATGAGGATGTCTCTCATGATGAGCTGGCTGGAGCTGAGTTCCATCTCGCTTTGGATAGGCAATCATCCCAACCCCTTAGCTTCCCTTACTGGCACCGCCCCCGGGCCCCTGGAGGCCTCTGAGTTCAGGTTTTCTCATCTAATCCAAAATCTCTGTGTCACAGAAGAGTTCAATGAAGCCCAAAAGGTGAGTGACTTTCCCAGTAAGTAACTCATCTGGGATCAGAAAGATCTAGAATCTCAGGGGTGCTGCCCAGGGCCCACCCCAATCCTCTAAAGAACCTCCGTACGGGCTCTGCTGATGCGCAGCAACATGGGCCCTCCTGTGTGGGGAGGGGAGCAGGTGGTTCATTGGGAAGACTGAGGAGATGGCCAGTCGGGTGCCTTGTCCAGTTAGAAACGTGCCCTTCTGTGGGGGACACAGACGAATGCAACGTGGTCCTTGCCCCTCACCACACCCCCTGTCTCCCTGGTCTCCTGTCTCCATCTCTCCTCACCAGGTTCTTCCTCTGTAACATGGGAGTCCTCCTTGTGGCAGGCAGAATTGAGGTCCCATCCCCTGAGTGTGTGGGAAGCTGCAGGTGTGAAGGTTGAAAGGCACTTGGGGAGCAGCATGGGAGAGAAGTGGGCTGACGAGGACGAAGAGGAAGGAGAGACAAGGCAGCCGCCAGGAGGAGAGGCCCTGGGAAAAGGGTGTCGATGTTTATGGGGGTATCAGGATGGACCAGGTGACGCTGAGGTAAGAAACAACCCCTCCTCTCAGCCACTCCACTGTTTTACTTATTTTCCCCCAATTTTATTTAGATATAATTGACAGACATTTGTATTAAAGGTGTACAATGTGACCATTTTATATATATATATATATACACACACACACATATATATAGAACGGATAAACAACAAGGTCCTACTGTATAACACAGAGAATTATACTCAATATCCTATGATAAACCATAAAGGAAAGCAATATTTAAAAAGAATGTGTATTTATATATATATTAATATATATCTGAATCATTTTGCTGTGTAGCAGAAATTAACACAACCCTGTAAGTCAACTATATTGCAATTAAAAATATTAAACCTAAAAAAAAATAGCTTAAAGGAATGGGGTGATTTTTTAATTTGTCTTAGCCAGGTCTTAGTTGCAGCACATGGGATCCAATACCCTGATGAAGGGTCAAACTTGGGTCTTCTGCATTGGAAACGACGAGTCTTAGCCACTGAACCACCAGGGAAGTCCCAGAATGAGGTGATTGAGGGAAAAAATAGTTGACCCATCATGTGGAAAAGCTTCTTTTAAAAACTTTTTTAATGTCATTTTTTATTAAAAAGAAAATAGTTAAAAATTTAAAAAAAAAAACACATCCACAGAAATAATTACTTTTTACTGAGCAATTGCAACAAGTCAGCCACAATGCTGAATATCTGACATGGATAACTTCATTTCACACAAGCTAAGAGGTAGACACTATTAGTATCCTCATTTTACGGATTTAAAAAAAACCCAGGCACAAAGACATAAAAGACTTGCCTAGATCACGCAGCTTATCACTAATGGAATTCATAATTGGTAATATGGTCTAGATATGTTTAACCATCAGGCTTTATAAGGAAGCAATAGCATCGTTTATAGTAATAAATCCTATTTTCCTTTGCTTAGTGAGCATCTCCCACTTGACACAAAGGCACTCTTCCTGAAAGTCCTATGTAATCAATCATAGAGCTAGTAAAGGCAAATTAAGAATCTGATAATAAGATGTATCTAAACTCTGACACCAACTAGCCAGGTCTCAGTTTCCTTATGTTACCTTATGGGTTTAACAAGACCACATGGTATTTTTGCCAATGCCCAAAATTATTCAGTTCAGTTCAGTTCAGTCGCTCAGTCGTGTCCAACTCTTTGTGACGCCATAAATTGCAGCACGCCAGACCTCCCTGTCCATCACCAACTCCTGGAGTTCACTCAAACTCACGTCCATCGAGTTGGTGATGCCATCCAGCCATCTCATCCTCTGTCGTCCCCTTCTCCTCCTGCCCCCAATCCCTCCCAGCATCAGCGTCTTTTCCAATGAGTCAACTCTTCACATGAGGTGGCCAAAATATTGGAGTTTCAGCTTTAGCATCAGTCCTTCCAATGAACACCCAGGACTGATCTTTAGAATGGACTGGTTGGATCTCCTTGCAGTCCAAGGGACTCTCAAGAGTCTTCTCCAACACCACAGTTCAAAAGCATCAATTCTTCAGTGCTCAGCCGTCTTCACAGTCCAACTCTCACATCCATACATGACTACTGGAAAAACCATAGCTTTGACTAGATGGACCTTTGTTGGCAAAGTAATGTCTCTGCTTTTGAATATGCTATCTAGGTTGGTAATAACTTTCCTTCCAAGGAGTAAGCGTCTTTTAATTTCATGGCTGCAATCACCATCTGCAGTGATATTGGAGCCCCCCAAAATAAAGTCTGACACTGTTTCCACTGTTTCCCCATCTATTTCCCATGAACTGATGGGACCAGATGCCATGATCTTGGTTTTCTGAATGCTGAGTTTCAAGCCAACTTTTTCACTCTCCTCTTTCACCTTCATCAAGAGGCTTTTTAGTTCCTCTTCACTTTCTGCCATAAGGGTGGTGTCATCTGCATATCTGAGGTTATTGATATTTCTCCTGGCAATCTTGATTCCAGCTTGTGCTTCCTCCGGCCCAGCGTTTCTCATGATGTACTCTGCATATAAGTTAAATAAGCAGGGTGACAATATACAGCCTTGACGTACTCCTTTTCCTATTTGGAACCAGCCTGTTGTTCCATGTCCAGTTCTAACTGTTGCTTCCTGATCTGCATACAGGTTTCTCAAGAGGCAGGTCAGGTGGTCTGGTATTCTGATCTCTTTCAGAATTTTCCACAGTTTATTGTGATCCACACAGTCAAAGGCTTTGGCATAGTCAATAAAGCAGAAATAGATGTTTTTCTGGAACTCTTGCTTTTTCCATGATCCAGCGCATGTTGGCAATTTGATCTCTGGTTCCTCTGCCTTTCCTAAAACCAGCTTGAACATCTGGAAGTTCACGGTTCACGTGTTGCTGAAGCCTGGCTTGGAGAATTTTGAGCATTACTTTACTAGCATGTGAGATGAGTGCAATTGTTCAGTAGTTTGAGCATTCTTTGGCATTGCCTTTCTTTGGGATTGGAATGAAAACTGACCTTTTCCAGTCCTGTGGCCACTGCTGAGTTGTCCAAATGTGCTGGCATATTGAGTGCAGCACTTTCACAGCATCATCTTTCAGGACTTGAAATAGCCCAGCTGGAATTCCATCACCTCCACTAGCTTTGTTCGTAGTGATGCTTTCTAAGGCCCATTTGACTTCACATTCCAGGATGTCTGGCTCTAGGTGAGTGATCACACCATCGTGATTATCTGGGTCATGAAGATCTTTTTTGTACGGTTCTTCTGTGTATTCTTGCCACCTCTTCTTAATATCTTCTGCTTCTGTTAGGTCCATATCATTTCTGTCCTTTATCGAGCCCATCTTTGCATGAAATGTTCCCTTGGTATCTCTTAATTTTCTTGCCAGAATCTAATCAGGAGAAAAAAAGACAAATCTAAAACATGAAACATACATTTTCAAGGCAACTGACCTGACCCTTCAAAACAATTCTTTGTGAGTTAATGTCACAAAAGACACTAAAAAGACAACCAAGAGGAAGACGTGGACCTTGACTGGGTTAGAAGGGAGGAAGCTGTAATTTAAAGAACTGTTTTGGGGGCTTCCTGGGGAAATGGAATGTGGACAGACGAAGGATGTCACAGAGTCAGTGGTCACTTTATTGTGATAATGATACTGTGAGCCCTTGCTCTCACAGATAAAGGGTCATGAGATCTTCAATTACTTCTAAACAGTGCTGGAAAAAAGTACAGGCATACCTCTTTTCACTGGGATTGCAGATACTGCATTTTTTTTTTTTTTTCAAATTGAAGGTTTGTGTCAACCCTGTGTTGTCAAGTGATGGTTAGCATTTTTTAGAAAGAAAGTTTTTTTTTCATTGAAGTATAGTTGATTTACAATATTGTGTTAATTTCTTAGCTGTACAGCAGAGTGAATACATATATATATCTTATATATATATTTTATATATATTATATATTTTTGTAAAGCTAAGAAATTAGCATTATAAATATACACACATATACATTCCTTTTTAAATATTCTTTTCCATTATGGTTTATCACAGGATTTTTAAAAATTTTTTTATTGTGGTAAAAGTCACATAATATAAAACATACTGTTTAACCATATTTAACTGTACAGTTCAGTGGCACTAAGTACATTCACACCGTTGTGAAACTCTTGCCATCATCCATCTCCTTCCTAAACTGAAACTCTGTCCCCATTAAACACTAACTTCCCACCCCTGGCCTCCCGCATCTACCAATGTACTTTCTGACTCTATGAATGTGACTATTCTAGGAATCTTGTGGAAGTGGAATCAAACGGTATTTGTCTGCAACTAACGTCTATGGGCTTCACTGGTGGCTCAGATGGTAAAGAATCTGCCTGCAAGGCCAGGTCAGGAAGATCCTCTGGAGAAGGAAATTCTCCAGAATTCTTGCCTGGAGAATCCATTGGACAGAGAAGCCTGTCAGGCTATATAGCCCATGGCATTGCAAAGAGTTGGACACGACTGAGCAACTGAACTGAACTGAACTGACTCGACTAACACGTTCAATTTCAGTGTCTATTGAAGTGCAATTTTTTTGGTCTCTATTGAATTTGCTATGATATTGCTTCTGTTTTATGTTTTATGTTTTTGGCCATGTAAGATTTCAGCTCCCCAACCAGGGACTGAACCCACACCCCCTGCAGTGGAAGGTGAAGTCTTAACCACTAGACCACCAGGGAAGTCCTGGAGTGCATTTTTAAGGTTAACTGAATTTATGTCCTAAAGACAGATTGTACCTTCTTCTTTTTCCCCTGTGCTATACAGGGGAAATTTTATACATATTTTATACATAGTAGTGTACATATGTCAGTATCATAGGATATCGAATGTAGTTCTCTGTGCTGTACAGTAGGGCCTGGCCATTTATCCATTCTCTATGTACAAGCTTACTTTTGCTAACACCAACCTCTCTCTCCATCTCTCCTGCACACCTTCTCCCTCCTTGGCAACAGTCCATTTTCTCTGTGAGTCTCTTTCTGTTTCATAGATGGGTTTATTTGTGTCATATTTTAGATTCCACATATAAGTGGCATCATATGGTATTTGTCTTTCTCTGACTTATTTCACTTAGTGTGATAAGGAAAGAATTTTCAAATTAAGGTTTATACATCTTTTTTTTTTTAAGACATAATGCTATGGCACACTCAGGTTACGGTACAGTGTAACTAGAACCTGATACGCACTGTGCGAGCTTGCGTGCTAAGTCACTTCAGTCGTGTCCAACTCTTTGTGATCCTATAGATTGTAGCCCGCCAGGCTCCTCTGTCCATGGGACTCTCCAGGCAAGAATACTGGACTGGGTTGCCATGCCCTCCTCCAGGGTATCCCCCCAACCCAGAGATTAAGCCCATGTCTCTTATGTCTTCTGCATTGGCATGCAGGTTCTTTACCACTAGCACCACCGGGGAAGCCCCTGATATGCACTGGGAAAACCCAAAAAAATCACGTGACTCCCATGATCGCAATCTTTCCCTTATGGTGGTGATCCGGATCCAAACCTGCAAAGATCTCCCAAGTTCTGCTGTAGAAGAGAAAAGGAGGGAGAGAAAGAAAAGCAGCAAAGTGTCACCAGTGTGTGACCTCAGGGAAGGGTATGCTGTTCTGTTCAGCTTCTTAAGAGGTCTGAAATGCTTCCACAATGAAAGGGGAGAAAGAGGGTATTCCCTGGCAGTCCAGAGGTTAAGACTTCACTTCCCAATGCAGGGGGTGCTGGTTTGATCACCTGGTTCGGGAACTAAGGCCCCAGGGTTCCACATGCCTCTTGGCCAAAAAACCAAAACTTTAAACAGAAGCAATATTATAAAGACTTACAAAACTCAATAAAGACTTAAAAAAATAGACTTAAAAAAATTTTTTTAAAGGGAGAAAGAGGGATTTTCCTGGTGGTCCAGTGGTTAAGAATCCACCTTCCAAAGCTGGGAACACAAGTTCGATAACTGACCAGGGAGCAGAGATCCCACATGCCACAACGCAACTAAGCCTGCACGCCACAACTCGAGAGAAGCCTTCTTGCCACAACTAAAGAAGCCTGAGCACAGCAACAAAGATTTGGCGTGCTGCAACTAAGACAGAACAAAGCCAAATACATTTTTAAAAAATTTCAAGGGGGAGCATGGGGAGAGAAGAGGTAGAGGAAGGTGGAACTGGACAAGCCTGATCTCTCAGGGTCCCTTGGGTTTTAGAGTCTGGGACCCTGTGTTCATTTGCTAAGGATGCCAGGACCGTGGTTCACAGACTGGCTGGCAACACTCATTCTCCCAGTTCGGAAGGCTGGAAGGGCATGTCGGCAGGGCTGGTTTCCTCTGAGGCCTCTCCCTTGGCTTGCAGGTGACCCTTCCTTTTGTGTGCCCCCAGGGCTCTGTGTATCTCTCCTTTTCCTAGGAGGACGCCAGTCACAGTGATTACAGCTACCCTACAGGCGTCGTGTTAACTTCATTTCCAAACACAGTCATCTTCTGAGTACTGGGGGTTAGGGCTTCAACATATGAATTCTGGAGGGACACAACATTCCCCACGTGCTACCAAGTCCAGGTTCATACTGCTCACCGCACAACAGGCCAGTACATCAAGAAGCAAGTTGCTGGGGCAAGGAATAGTGACTTTACTTGAAAATCCAGCAGACGAGATGGTGTCCCAAAGAACCTTCTTAGCCTAGTTATAATTCAGGTATCTTTCTTTCCTTTATTTATTCTGACTGTGCTGGGTCTTGCAGCATTCAGACTTTTCTCTTGATGTGGAAAGCGGGGGCTACTCTAGTTGCAGTGTGGACTTGTCCCTGTGCTTCACGGGCCTTGTCATTTACTTGTTTTATATAAGGAAACACTTTGCCTAAAGATGTTCCTTTTGTTGATATTCACAATGCTAGGTAACCCAGCCTGTACCTCCCTGATACCCCAACTTCTTGGATTATATGGAAGCACCCTATTTTCTAATTTTCAAATGCAAAGCTCCCAGCGCCGCCCCCCCTCCACCCAAGGCACTGCTTGTTGGGGGAGCTCACAGTCCCCCTAGCCAGCCTTCTTGCCTTTCTTTCCTGCTTCTGCGACTGCCATCTCTTTTCTTCACCTTCATTCCTACCAAGACCTGTGCCTGAACCTGTGCCTGAGGATCTGTGGTGGTGGTAGAGAATTACAGGGCACACAGCATAGGCAGTGCCTTAAAGTTGCATATTTGCTGCCTCTGCCCACAAGCCCAGTGGCCACTCACCACTTTCTCACCCTAAACCTCAATGTGGCAGCAGGACTGTTTTCTGACTTTCGTGGGCTGACTTTCCAGCTGAGGCTGAAGGACCTTCTCAGAAGCCCCTCCCTCTTCACTCTTTCTCCTTCTGTTTCACCTTTTCCTTTCAGACCCTGTGGGATGGGTGTGAGGCAGGCAAAGTGTGCTCAAAAATCAAAAAGGCAAATCTCTGATATGAATTATGCCCCTCCTCTAGGATGTGAAATCCACTCAGGTTATTTTTGTTTGTTTTAAATATTCATCTTTCCCTTCTGACGAAAAGAAGGGAGGGAGGGACGGAGGCAAGGAGGAAGAAAGAGAAAAGAAACAGAAAGCAACCCAAAGGTTTATTGTAGGTGCTGGCTATTTAGATTAACTATATTTTGAAGGAATGAATATGCCCACTCAGTGGATTTTTGTGTAGCCTTTGAAATGAGGCTTACAAGCGGGTTGTGATAATTTGAGAAAGCAGTTAATTAAAGGGGGGAGGCACAAAATAGACATTATCACAACATACAGAATTTGCATAGGAAAAGGCTGTAAAGAAAGACACCTACTTCTTAAACTGTGGTCACTGTTTTTTACCTTTCATCATATTGTATATTTACTCCTTTGTGAGTATGCTACACTTTGCCTAGCATATTAACTCTAATTTTCTCCAAGTGTGAAATTATAAACTTCAGTGAGCCAAGTGGCCGTGCAGTGCTTTCAGATGTTGCTGTAGTTGTGTCCGACTCTTTTGTGACCCAATGGACTGTAGCTCCCCCAGCCTCCTCTGTCCATGGGATTTCCCAGCAAGAATACTGGAGACAGTTGCCATTTCCTTCTCTAGGGGATCTTCCCCACCCAGGGATCGAACCTGCATCTCCTGCAATGGCAGGCAGCTTTTGCAGGCATTGAGCCACCAGGGAAGCTCAGTACTTTCATAACTGATAGGTAAAAACAGATTCTTTAAAAAAATGTATTTATTTAAAATTCAAAGATGATAACAGATTCATGAAATGGCATTAAGTGAAGGGAGTTTATCTTTGTTCCTCAGTTTTAAAATGGAGGAACTGAAGACCCAGAGAGACAACCAAGTGTTTACTGAACTAGGCAGAAGGAAATCGCTGATCACTCATTTGTGCCAACCCCACCTTCCCAGGGCTCCAGCAGTTCCCACGCTGCTGGAGGCAGTGAATGGCCAAGTTACTGTCTCCAGGTCATTTGTTAAGGTACCCTGTGAACCCCTGCCATTCTGAGCTCATTTAAGCCTCCCAGTAGCCAGGCCTGTGCGGTTGGCGATGGTGTTAGCTGAGCTCAGGAAGGTGAGGCGGTAAGGAGGGGTCAGGGGGTCAAGGGCAGAACGCTGTCCCCTTCCTGCGGACGGCCTGGGCGCCAGCGTACGTGACCGGGCTCCGCCTGCCCTGCTGAGCAATCCTTTCCCAGCACGTCTTGCTGAGTCACGGTCCCCAGCAGCTTTTCGCTGAGTCACGGTCCCGAGATCTGTTTTCGCCGAGTCACGGTTTCCAACTGCTCCCGCCTTAATCCCTGCGGGCAAAGTCCCAGTTACTAGGCAGGCAGCGGCGACTCCCAGGATCAAGCCGGTCCTGGCTGACGGCTGAATCGCCCCCAGCAAGCCCTCTTCCCCTTCCCCCCTCCCGCGGCTCCCCAGCCCGCCTCCCTCCCATCCCTGTTTTAGGAAACTTAACACTTCCCTGCGGCCAGGAACAGCTCTGGGGGCTTCACACTTTAGATTGCAGAGCCCAGTGGGGTCTGCGGGATGGTCCTCTTTAAGAGATGGGGCTCTAGTCAAAAGCTGGATCGTCTGCGAAACTGCTGGTCCGGATCATGGCCAGACAAGGTCATGGAACACAGGAAGGCAGAGGGCAAAGAAACAGGACAACTAAATGCAAGGGTTAGAACCTGGACTGAGGGAAAGGGCAGTTAAGGACCTTTGAGGGCACTTGTTGAAATTTGAACATAGCTTTAATATAATGAATGTGTGTGAAAGTCACATTTCCTGATGTTTATAATTGGATCGCAGCTTACCAGAGACAGTCTTCTGGATATACTACATGCTAAATGAGCCAGGAAAAAAAAATTCATAGATGAATGTCAAAAAGAGCATATATATAATGGAAAGAGAGGGAGAATGAATGGTTAAACAAAAGGGACCAAATTCTAACCTAACAACTAGTGAATCTCCGTGAAAACATACAGAAATTCTCTGTAGTATTTCTGCAACTTCTGTGTATTTGGAATTACTTCAAAGATGATTTTTTGAGAAAAAAGATGAGAAATCTGTTGTTCAAAACTCCCAACTGAGAGCAAAGTTTGTCAGGTATTAGTGAGCCTGACCCTATTCAGAACCATCCAGAAACTTTTAGATAGGAAAAAGGCTCTTGGGGGCCCTGAAAGGGGAACTAGATGCCACTCTCAGACCAAACAACAGCTAACACTCACTTCAGGCTTCCTGTGCCAGGCCCAGCTTCGAGCTTCTTACAGATCTTGAACTGATTTAATTCTCACCACATCCCCTTGAGCTGATGCTGTTATGACTCCTTGTTTTGCCAGACAAGGAAATAAAAGCTTAGTGTTGAAAAATATATACATGATAAGTCATGAATCCCAGATATGACTACAGTCCTTTGTGGAAGTGCTGTGATCAGGCTGAACCGGGTCCAACCAGGTCTTGGAGCCATAGTCAGGCTCCATATTGGCCAAGCTTTTTAGCAGTCTGAGCTCCCTAACACTGGACTGCTGCCTGGTCTGGCTGTGGTCTTCAGTTCCTGGACCTGTGTTAATGGAGACTGGGCAATGTTAGAAAAAGATATTAGTCTTTCTTCATTCCTCACCACCTCAGGCCCAGGATTTCTAGACAGTTCATTGTTGTAGAACTTCAGTATGCTTTACAGCCAGACACACCTGGCCTCCCTCATGTCTCAGGTGAGCTATGTGACCACGGGCAGGAAATTTAACCCTGCTAAGCCTCCTTCATTTAATATGAAAAGATCATTTAATATGAAGGGACTGGATATAGGGAGTGTCACGATCCTTGCTATCTTCAAGGATCTTACAGTCAGGATGGAGGCTACTGGGGGACAGGGACCTCAGCCAGGGACCCATAAGGCAAGGGGAAGAACTTCAGGAAAAGTCTGAGCCAAGTTAGTTTGTTTTACAGCTTTATTGAGATGTAACTGACATACAATAAACTCTATATATTAAAAATGCAAACTGATGAATTTTGACATGAGTATACTGGGAAGCTATCTCCACAATCAATGTAATGAACTTATTCATCAGTCCCAAAAGTTTCCTCACCGTTCTTTGTTATCCTCCCCTGCAACAAGAGAACTGCTGATTATATTAGTTTACGCTTCCCAGAATTTTATGTATTTCTATATACACTTCATATATAATTTATATATAAGTGTTAGTCACTCATTCGTGTTGACTTTGCAACCCTATGGACATAGCCTGCCAGGTTCCTCTGTCCATGGGATTCTCCAGGCAAGAATACTGGAGTGGGTTGCCATTTTTCTTCTCCAGGGGATGTTCCTGACCCAAGGGTTGAACCCAGGTCTCCTGCATTGCAGGCAGATTCTTTGCCATCTGAGCCACCAGGAATGCCCTATTTATATATAAGTTTACATAAAAGAAATTATACAGTAAGTACTCTTTTAGGGGAAGGTCTGACTTCTTTTCCTCAGCAGAATCCTTTTGAGATTTTTTCATGTTGTATGGATCAGTGGTGGCTCATTCTGTTTCATTGCTGATAATCCAGTGCATGTTCGTACCACGGTTTGTTTACCCATTTACCTGTAGATGGGTTGTTTTCAGTCTGGGGTTTTGCAGATAAAGCTACAGTGATTATTCATGTACAGGTATAGACATATGCATTCATTTCTTGCAAATAAATACCTAGGAGTGGAATGGCTGGGTTGAATGGCAGGTGTATGTTTAGGCTCTTAAGAAATTGCCAGACTGTTTTTCCAAGTGGTTGTACTGTATAGGAGGAAGAAAACCTTTCCCTCTACCCTCCTAGGTTCTCCAGCTGGGGCCCTGGAAATTAAACTGAGGGAAGATAAATTGACAAGAGAAGCAGAGTGTGTTAAAACGCAGAGGGTTCATTCATGTGGGAGAAACACTGTGGTGAATTAGTCAAAAGATCCTTAGAACTGAGGCTTATGTAGCATCTTAACAGAATAAGGGTGTAGAGAGGTGACAAGATAAAAAAAAAAAGAGTTTAGGCTTTGGGGGCAGCAAGCAGCGGGAGGGTAAGCATACGGGGGAAACTCATGGAAGATAAGGGTTAATTTGGAAAGGTTTGTTATGCCCGTTCTTTGGGGTGCCATCCCTAGGCTAAGAGTCTAGAGTTGTCTAAACCTGCTTTCAGACAAATCAGGGGAAAAGCAGAGAAGTGGTTTTCTGACATTTGTTGTTTCTCAGTTGTCTTCAGCTCAAAACAACCCTTATACCAAAGTAGCATAACCCTTACACCAGAGTGTGGTGGGGCACACTCTGGCCTTTGGCCTCTGGCAAGTACCATTTCATGTTCCCACCAGCAGTAAACGTTCTCCTTTGTCTGCATTTTCAATAGCAGGAAGAGTCAGCCCTTAATTTTAGCCATTCGAATCAGTTTATAGTGGTATGTCATACCGGTTTTAACTTTCGTTTCCCTAATGACCTGAGATGCTGGAGAAGACTCCTGAGACTCCCTAGGACTGCAAGGTAATCAAACTAGTCAATCCTAAAGGAAATCAACCCTAAATACTCATTGGAAGAACTAATGCTGAAGCTGAAGCTCCAATACTTTGGCCACCTGATGTGAAGAGCCAACTTATTGGAAAAGACCCTGATGCTGGGAAATATTGAGGGCAGGAGAAGAGGGCGACAGAGGATGAGATAGTTGGTTGGCATCATTGATTCAATGCACATGAACTTGGGCAAACTCTGGGAAGTGGTGAGGGACAGGGAAGCCTGTTGTGCTGCTATCTGGGGGGCTGAGAAGAGTTGGACATGACTTGGCAACTGGACAACAACAACAACAAAATGACCTATGAACTTCAATGTCTTTTCATGTGCTTAGTTAGCATCCATCTATTTTCTCTGGTGAATTATTTGCTGAAACTTTCTACCTATTTAAAAGATTCACTTATTTGCCTTGTTATTGAATCATATTGATTCTTTACATATTCTATAGACAAATCCTTTGTTGAATGTATTTTTGCAAATATTCTCTTCTATTTTATTAAATAGAATAGGTGTCTATTAAAAGACACCTCTTTTTTTTGCATCACAGTATCTTTTTCTTTTTAGTATTTATTTATTTGGCTGCTCTGGGTCTTAGTTGTGGCATGCAGGGTCTAGTTCCTCACCAGGGATGGAACCCCAGCCCCCTACACTCGGTGTGAACAGAGTCTTAGCCACTCAAACACCAGGCAAGTCCCGGTCACAGTGTCTTTTAAAAAGCAAAAGTTTTAAATTCTAATGAAGTCCTATTGGTTTTTTTTTTTTTTTTTTTTATTTTCTGCTCTTTTCTTTTGGTTGTATTGGAGAAATCTTTGCCAAATCTGAGGTCAGTAAGTTTTTCCTTTATGCTTTATTCTGTATGCTTTATAGGTTTACCTCTTTCTTGGAGGTCTATTTCTGGGCTGAGTCTTGAAAGGTGAGTAGCCAAGCAAAAGCACCGGAAAGAACATTCTAGGCAAGAGGGACCACTGGAGCAAAGGCCCAGAGGGATGGGAGCTTCTGTAGTTCAGGAGTAGTCAGGTATTCCTGAAACTAGCACACAGGGTGTAAGGGAACGAGAGGGGTGGGATCCCTCCTACTGGAGACGTGGCCTGGGCTGAGGGCAGAGGGCTAGACTGAAAAGCTTGCACTTTATCCCAAGGGCTACGTGGAGCTAATCACGAGTGTTAACCAGAGAAGTGCTGCCAGCACCTCAGTTGCCTTATCAGCCAAATCAGGAGGAGGAGGAGAAGAAGAGATAAGGAATGAACAAGTGTTTCATCTTGCGCCCCGGCAGGCCCTCTTCTCCTGCTCTTTCATGGGGGTACCCAGTTCTCCCAGAAGGGAAATGATAATCAACTCCTATTAAATGCTAACATTTCCTGGTGACTGTCTTCCTGCTTCTGGGAGCTCTCCCTCCCCTCTCCTTTTCCGCTTTGTTTTTATTGATATTAAGGTACAGTTAACTTACAGTGTTGTGTCAGTTTCAAGTGGACAGCAAAGTGATTCAGTTATACATCTCTATAAGGAGCCCTTTTATTAGCCATGTTCATCTTTTGTCTGTTACAAGAAGTCCAAACGTTTTTCTCCCATTCTGTCGCTGGGGTGTCAATTTTGTTTATCAGGCCTCTTGCAACCTAGAAAGATTCAGTGTTTTGCAGTCCAGACTGAGGATGGTTTTCATGATTTGGGGCTCGTCTACCTTGCGGAGACCAAGGCTGGGCTCTATGTAGCCTGCACACCACCGTGGCATTCCCATTCCACCCCATCCCCCTACACTCCCTGGGTTAAGGACTTGCTTGTTCTCTTTGATCCGTGTGGGGCATGGATGCGGTCTGGCTACCCCTGCTTGAGGACACCCAGGAAAGAGTCCACTGATTCGCCTGGAAAACCGGTCCAGCTGAAGCTAAAGATTTCTCACCCCCAACCCTGTGTTCTCCCAGCCTCCGCGGAGGCCTCGCCTTGGTTTTTCACTTTCGTGCCTGAGGAGCCGCAGCCCTAGCCCCTCCCTGCAGCCCATGCCGCTTCCGTTTTCCAGGCGGGCGGAGGGGTGGCGCCTTCGGAAAGCTGAGTCTCGGTTTCCACGTTCCCCTCGTGCCATTTCTGCTGTGTCATGGTTGGGAGGGGGACTGGCGGAGACAGGAAAGGCAGATTTTGCTGAGTCACCCCAGCTGCTTCCTCAGCCTCCAGCTGGATGCTTAGGTAAGGGCAGTCTTCCCTGCTGGCAGGAGGAAGTGAAACTTCTAGAAAAGGGTAGACGCTTCCCATTTCACTCAAGTTTTTGCACCGCGTTTGCAAAGCCCTGTCCCATACATCTCAAAAGGGATGTGTCCAAGGTTGAGCTGCTGAAGGTCTCCCATCACAGCCAACTGATCATTCCATCTTCCCAGATGGTTGAACTCAAACTTTGGAGTTAATCCTTGACAGCTCCTCTTACTCACAACTCACTTCCTATTCTAATCCTAACATGTAAAGCTCTGCCTTTACAATATGCATGCCCTAGGCCACTTACCTCTCTGTTCTTTGCAAGCCAGCATCATCTCTCCTTGGATTTGTGTGGTCAGTTGCCTTCTGCCAATGTCCTGTGTCACCCAGAGCAGCCAGTGATTGATCCCAGGAAAACCCAGTGAGACCCCAGCACTCCTCCCTTCCCAGCCCTTGGGTCTCCCCTACTTACAAAGGTCCTAGCAATGGCCTGCAGGCCTCACAGGCTACATGTCTCTCCTGCTCCCATTTTCCACCTGTCCCCTCCCGCTCTCTGCTGCAGCCATGCTGACCTCCAGGCTGCTGCCTGTCCCTGCCAGGTCTGGGCCACCTGGGGTCTCAACTCTGACTTTTTCCTGTGGCCCCAAAGAATGATCCTCCCACACCTCCCAGCCTGTGGAGCCCACCTTGACCTGACTGACTTAGCATCACAATCACTTATTGCTTCCCATACTTCATATCTCTCTGACATCTCCAGCCAGGGAAAGTTCTGTGCTTGCAAGGGTTTATGTGGCTAGACTAGGCCCTTCCAGAGACTCTGCAGTGATTTCCCTACTTTGAGACCTGTGACCTTAATTACATGTGCAAAGGGTGATTGAGGAGGAGACAGGCTTCAGGTTAGACATTTACAACTGGCCTCCTGCAAAGGGTAATGATCCTATTCGATGATAACAGAACATATTCACAGGTTGTAAGGATTAGGCAAGGACATCTTTGAGGGGCCATGATTCTGCTTACCACAGATAAATGCTTACCTCTTGGGTATGGGGAGGATGAAATGGGACCCTGCTTGGGAGAAAGCTTGGCTCAGAGCAAACTCCAGTGTTTCTTTCCCATTTCCATCTACATATGGCTTTGCTGCTACCTACCCCCTTTCTGGATAATTTCCCTGGGCCCAGACTTCATGAGGACACTGAGCACCCATGTTCTGTCAAAGTGGGGTTCTAGCCTCTTCAGCTTTGTACCTCCAGCTCCACACATAATAAAACTGGCCCATTTCAGCTGCTCAAGTATTTGACTCTGCAAGGGAATCCAGAGAGAGGGTGGTGGGTTCTCTGATGGAATTAAGCTTTATTTGGGGGGCAGGGAACTCCCAAGTGGTTCAGTGGTAAAAAAATCTGCTTGCAGTGCAGGAGACGCAGGTTCGATCCCTGGGTCGGGAAGATCCCCGAGATGAGAAAATGGCAACCCACTTCAGTATTCTTGCCTGGGAAATCTCATGGACAGAGGAGCCTGGCGGGCTCCAGTCCATGGGGTCACAAAGAGTTGGACATGGCTTAGTGACTAAAGAACAACAACAACACTTTAATGGTGGAATGCTAGGCATCATGCAGGGAGATGGCAGGAAGGATCTCTCTGTCCACCCCGTCCTGCTTCCCGAAGCTGTCGTGGCAAATATCACAAACACAATGGTTTGAAACAACACAGATTTATTCTCTGGAGTTCCTGAGGTCAGAAGTCCTGAAATGGGTGGGCAGGGTTGCATCCCTTTTGGAATTCTAGGGGAGAATCTACTTCTTCAACTTTTCCAGCTTTTGGAGGGTACCAGCTTTCCTCGGCTCGTGGCCCCTAACTCCGTCTTCAAAGTTAGCAGCACAGCATCTTCCAATATCTCTGTCCTGCTTCCCTCACCACATCACCTTCTGTATCTGTAACCTCCCAGCCTCCCTCTTATAAGGACTTTTCTGATCATATTAGGATAATCTTCTCATTTCAAGATGCTTAGCTTAATCCCATCTGCAAAATCCTTTTTGCCATGTAAAATAAGTAACATATTCAGATGTTCTGGGGATTAGGATGTAGACACGGTGGGGGGCATTATTTAGCCTACCACAGGAGGAGAAATATTTAAATCATTCCAGTTGTTTGAGAACAGAGAAGAGGAAGTCAGGAAGCTGAATCAGCATGGGGAAAGGCCACAGGCTCAACACTGGGACAGAAGATACTAGATCAGCCCTATCCAGCCCCCTCCGCCCTAGGGTTGTCTGTGTGTGTTTGTGTGTGTGTGTTGGTGGGGTGGGGTGGGGGGGTCTGTTCTGGCTAAGTCAGGGGCTCCCACGGAAGAAGCTGTAGTGAGGAGTGAGCCTGGACTTGGAACCAGGACCCCTGGGCCACTGAAGGCTCTGTGTGGGGCACAGCCTGGCGAAGTCACTCTCCTCTTGGATCTTCTGCTCCCCCATGTTAAGTATGAGAATGGCAGATCATATGAGCTTTACCTTCTGGGCTTTCTGAATGGACAGGCTGACGGCAAGCATTCAGACTTTCCCACTCTTATCCTGTAAACTCTTGGAGGATAGACTGGCCTCCCATAAAAGGGCATGTGATATGGGGGTCAGAAGTATGGATTCTGGCTTCCAAGTGCTGTGCTTTGAATCCTGGCTTGGCTATTACTAGCTATGTGACTTGGGAAAACGACTTTACCTCTTTGTACCTTAGTATTTACGTGGACAAAACAGAGATGAAAATCACAGGGCTTTTGCCAGGATTAAATGCAGTCTTGCACATAAGGGTTCTGTACACAGTAAGTGATCAGTAAAGTCAGACTAAGATCAAAACTTGTAGCTTGATTCCAACTCTTTCTGGCAACCTAGCTGTATGATCATGTTTACCAGAAAGAGATCTTGTGGCATATATTCATTCATTCAATGTTGATTGTCTGCTACTTACCAGGCACAGTTCCAGGCTCTGGAGATTCACAAAACAAAACCCCTGTCGTCCTGGAGCCTACATTCTAATGGAGATATCTGTTTCTAATAATCCTTCTTTCTAGAAAGTTCCTGGCAACTCTTTTTTGAAATCTGCTAGCAGCTCCAGTTCTAGTCCTTACCTCTGTGAATCTTGTGAACCGGTAAATGCCATCCTCTGTAGAATGAGCCTTTCAAGGACAACCATGGAGGTGACTTCTGGGCTCTAGCGGGAAAAACCATGGTTTGTTTTTTGGCTTGTTTCACCTTCTACTGGATTCTGAGACATGACACCCTACCTTGAACTTTTGAAATCTTTATGTTAGACTGCCTGGATTCAAACCATTATCTTCACCTCTCTGCCACAGTTTCCTCATTTGTAAGATGGGGACAATAACAGTAACAGCCTTATGGAGTTATTACAAGGATTTAATCTGTTAATGGAGAAGGCAATGGCACCCCACTCCAGTACTCTTGCCTGGAAAATCCCATGGATGGAGGAGCCTGATAGGCTGCAGTCCATGGGGTTGCTAAGAGTCGGATATGACTGAGTGACTTCAATTTCACTTTTCACTTTCATTCATTGGAGAAGGAAATGGCAACTCACTCCAGTGTTCTTGCCTGGAGAATCCCAAGGATGGGGGAGCCTGGTGGGCTGCCGTCTATGGGGTCGCACAGAGTCAGACACGACTAAAGTGACTTAGCAGTAGCAGTAGCAATCTGTTAATACATGTGTTTAGTATAGTATCTGACGCACAGGAAGGGCTCAATGAATATTAGCTATTAGTATTGTTATCATGGTTCATCGAAGCAGAAGGTCAATATATAATTTATACCAAGAGCTAGATTCTTTGGCATAGCCCCCCTCTCTAGAAGACTGAGCAGCCCCCATGTCTCTAGATTGATTTGGTGGTTGAAGTTCAGGTCAGTGATCCTGGAAGAGGATGGATCATGGGCCAGAGCTCTGACCTTGGGTCAGATGGACACACTGACCTCCAGTACCTGCTTGGTTCTTCCAGACTGTCTCCAAACATCAGAGACTTCTACTTACCCCCAGAAAGGACCGCCTCAGCCGCTGTAGTCCCCCAATCCAAGAATCCGTGCTTGATGGCTGGGCTGGCCGTCCTCAAGCTTGTACTCACATTCTTTCAGAAGTGGAGCACTTGCTACCTCTTTTCCAAACAACATCCTTGTCCTGAGTCAAAGTTAAACTTCTTTTTTTGTTTTGTTAATCTAGAATCCAGAATTGCAACTTTGGGAAGAGACTTTGATATTGTCATTCGCATTGTCATCTGGGCTTGCCCAGTGACCTGCTTCCCCTGATCCTAAGTGATCAATCTCATGCAATATCAATTCCATAGTTGATCACAGGACCAGCTCTGTTCCAGGCCCGGGTGGGTACCACATGTGCGCTTAGTCACTCAGTCATGTCTGATTCTTTGCAACCCCATGGACTGTAGGCCGCCAGGCTCCTCTGTCCATGGGGATTCTCCAGACAGGAATACTAGAGTGGGTTGCCATGGCAATCTTCCCAACCCAGAGATTAAACCCAGGTCTCCCACATTGCAGGCGGATTCTTTATCATTTGAGTCATGAGGATGAGATAACTCAGACTCAATGAGCTCCTACACAGGTGAGCAGGGAGGTGGTCTGGATGACCAACATCATTGTCCAGCTGGGAACCAAGTGCTAAGAGGGCCTGAAGGAGACAGGCAGAGACTTGAAGTTTGGGTCCCGTTTTCCTGCTTTATGTGTATCCTTGGTCATGTCACTTAATCCCTGCCCCCACCCACCCCCTAGCTTCATTTTCTCTGTCTGTAAAATGGTAGAGATCTACCTCATAGGGTAACTGTAGGGATGAACCATGAAAACAGTACCGTCTTTAGCACTTAGTAGGTGCTCAAGAAAGAAAAAATGGCCAAAAGGAACATGAGGAAGACCCTCAGGCTGCCAGCTGAGGGTCCCAGAAGGAGGTGATACTTAGGGAGCAGGCTGGTGCGGGGGACTGCAGACAGGGTCTGGGGACGGTGAGTCCTTGACATTGCCCTGCAGCCTCCTGCTCTAAGAATCCCTGCCTCCCAGCTCTCTGGAACCATTCAGATTCCTGGGGTATTCAAGTACCATTTCTGGGCTGGAGGCTCTGAAAGGGGCAAAATCACACTGCTGCACAGATTTCCAGAAGTTTTTTTTTTTTACGTCTTGTTTTAAATAGATTGTTTTCCACGGGTCATATGACCGCTCCTCCTCCGCCCCCGCAGGCCAGGGGCGGGCGGGGCGCCGGCTCCCGCGGGTGTTGCAACTTCGGGCCCCAAAGTGGGGAAAGGCCAGCGGGCGGCGGCCACGTGACTCGCCCCGGGGATAAATAGACGGCGAAGCTGGGATTCGGCACCGTAGCCCTCCCACCTCCTCGATCCACTTCTGGGCCGTCGGAGCCGGAGTTCTCGGAGCCGGAGTTCTCGGAGCCAGCATCGACCCCACACCTACACAGCCGCAGGATGGAGCGCCCGCAGCCCGACAGCAGGCAAGTGCGGGGCGGGGGACCGGCCTCTCCCGGGCAGGGCAGCTCCCTCTTCCCACAGAGCTCCCGAGACCGAGCCGGGAAGCAGGAAGCGACCTCGCTGAACGGGCGACGGTCACTTGGGGCTTTGGTGTTAGGAGGAGCTGGGTGCCAGTCCCGCCCGGTGGGGCAGCTGGAGAGATGAAAGGTGATTGACATGCCTGGCTCCCTGTGGATGACCTGATGGGAGTGTTGTCGTGGGACCGACTTTGGTTTTGGTTTTGTGCGAGTGCTTGGAGGTAGCGGTCTGCTTAATCCGGGATCCTCGCGACTGTTTGAGCCTGGGTGACAAAGCCTGGCTTTCTTACTGGGGACTCCTCTTGGCCGCATCCACCACCTCTGGCTAGCTGTCGAATTAAGGAGCACATCACCCCGGCTCCTGAGCCCGCGTTTGCAGTATGAGAGTGGCATAGTAGAGGAGGCACAGCAAGCAAGCCAAGGTCTCCTGACTAGCTGGAATTTGGCCCTGGGTTTGTCCACCTCTGAGTCTGGCGCCTCCCATCTCCCAAGAATTTGACCAGCATGTACAGAACAGGGGGTGATGTTTCTGAAGGAGTGCTGGCCAGAAAGGAGAAATGACACTCGTGTGGGAGGTGGATGCAGAGGCAGAAATACTCCCCAAAAGGGACTGTTTCTTTGAGTAAAGCTGAGTTTTACTTGAGCTTTTTCAATACTTTGCTGCGAGCAGAATATTACAAGGGATCATGAGATCTGTATCTGAAACCTCAACAAAGTTAATGAGTTAAATCTTGGGTCTAAAAGCCAGTGGAAGCAGTTGCAGGTGAATTGAGTGTTCACCTTGCCCACCGATGCTGCCCCCTTCTCTTCTCTATTGAGAATAATTGGCCAGACCTTTCCTGTTGGTTTGTGGGACCCGTATTACAGTGTTTTAATAACTGAAAAGTGTGGCTGGGGTTGCATCTTAAAGGTAGTTGGGAAAGTGGCTGTGTATTAGATGGGAACCTGGGTTTCCGCAGAGAAGCCTGATAAAAGCGGAAATCTCTTTTTTAAGTCCTGCACACAGGCAGGGGTACCCCTCAGAAGCTCACGCTGGAAGAGACTGTGCCCAGAGCCCTGTCCTCGACTCCCTTGTTCACCTCTGTACCTTCTCTCTGCAGCATGCCCCAGGATTTGTCAGAGGCCCTGAAGGAGGCCACCAAGGAGGTGCACACCCAGGCGGAGAATGCAGAGTTCATGAAGAACTTTCAGAAGGGTGAGCTGACCCAAGAAGGTTTTAAGGTATGTGGACTGGAGGTACCAGCCTTGGCAGGGGTACTTTGGGTGGGAGTGCACCCAAAGCGCAGAGCAGTGGTGTTAGTGGGCATGGCTGCTTGAGATGCAGAGGGACCCGATGAGCATGTTCAAGGAGTCATTTTACAGGTCATGACATTGAGGCTCAGAGAGTGGAAATGACTTACCCAGGGTCACACAGCAGATTTCACAGCCTGCAATGTGGTATTGTGGAGGGGCTGGGGCAGTGGTACTCTTTAAGTGACCACCTAGTGCCTGCTTGGCATTTTACTCACTTAATTTTAATTAGTGCTTCAGCTTTGATAAGGAAGATGAGGAAGGGAAGGCTCAGAGAGGTTAAGTAACTAACAGAAGGTCACACAGCCTGTAAGAAAATGGGAGAGGCCAAAATCGAGCCAAGGCTGGTTATCTTATTTGCCTCTGAAGGTAAGAGGGGGAGTATGGGTTCGAGCTTGAGTTCTTCCATCCCCTAATAGTAAGACTATGGGCACCATCTAATCTCCCCAAGGTACCTTTTCCTCACCTGTGAAATGAGACTTTTCAACAGCAGGGTTTTCTTTTTTTTGGACCACACTGCACAGCACGTGGGCTCTTCGTTTTCCAACCAAGGAGCGAACGCATGCTACCAGCAGTGGAAGCACGGAGTCCTAACCACTGGACCAAGGGGAGTACCTAGCATGATTTCCTCAAGTGCCCATTGTGTTCCTCACGCCCATTTGAGGCGTGAATTTTTGCTATTACTCAGCACGGTTGTGAAATTCATGCACGTGGAAGGAAAGCATGTGACAAGAGAACCCGGCAGGTGCTGGGTGTGAGGAGAGGCTTGTTGGGGTTGAACAGTAGGGGTGGGGAGCTGTGGCTCACCACTCCGGACACCCTGTCTTTGGCTATTGGGAGATGCCCCCTACTTCCAGCAGGAGAGGTGCTTCAGTGAAGGGCGATTTAACATGCAGCCCTAAGGGGCTCACAGCCCTGGGCTGTGTCCTGTGGATGTGAGTTTAGCCCTTACTCCTTTGTTCTGCCCCCACTCCCCTGAAAAAGCTGATGTACAGTTGCTGTAATGGGAGTGGGGAGGTGGCCGCTGGAATACCCCATACCCAGCCACTGTACACTTTGGAGCTTCCTTCTTGGCCCCTGAGTTCAGAGTCAGCACAAAGATCCAGGAGAGGACCCAGTGCTCACTCGGATTGTGCTGATGGAGGTAGCGTTTTTTATCACCACGGTCCAGCTTCAGTGCTGGCTACCAGGTCGCGCCTAGCGCTTTACCTCTGCCATCCTCCCTGAGCCGCACACCTGCCCCATCAGTCTGTGGTCAGATTACCCTTCTTTGCAAGGAAGGGGACCAAGGCTTGTCTTGTGCAGAGTCACTCAGGCCCCAGATTGCCTAGAGAGGGAGAGTGGTTTTATCCACCGTCACCCAGCTGAGGACTGGCCGAGCGGAGCTAGGGCCAGGTCAGTCACAGTTGAAAACCCAGGCTGCTCTGTACCAGGCTGCCTGGGTTTCTGCACTGGTGAGAGACAGTGCTCCCACGAATGATTAAAGGCTCAGAAATCACCTGAAAACCTCAGCCGGAACATCTAAACTTTGTCCTCTTTCAAACTCAAATTAATGTGTAATGGGAGTTACCTGAGCCAAGGGCTCAGCCAAGGGCTCAAGTCCCCCAGCCCAGCTTTCAGAGGTGATGGGGTTCAGAGGGGTCTTCTGGGGAGAGCTGTGCCCTGCAGATGGATCCCCAGAGGTCAAAAGCCAGGGAGAGGTGCCTGGCGTCTTCCTGTAAGCACGTTCATTCAGTTACTTCCTCCAGAAAGCCATGCCTGTGCTTGGCTCCATTTCTGTTCCTTACTAGCTTTGTGACTTCGGTGTGTCATACCCTCTCTGAGCCTTAGTGTCTTTCCTGTAAAATGGGCATAGCCATTCCTTTGTTAGATTTTTCCAAGGATGAAATGAGGATTTGTATTTTTTCCAGTGTGATAAAAAGGTTTTTAGGCTCAGACAGTGCACAATGAAAATTTTCTCCTGTGACACTTTCTCTGGCTGCCACATGCGGAGGGTTAGAGGGACTGGCAGGAGGTGGGAGCCCAGCCTGGGGAGGTGACAAGGATGACTCTGAAGGCGATAGTGCCAAGGGGCTGGATGCTCTGATAATGACCTGCTTGCTCTGGTTTCAGCTGGTGATGGCGTCTTTGTACCACATCTATGTGGCCCTGGAGGAGGAGATCGAACGCAACAAGGAGAACCCCGTCTACACTCCCCTCTACTTCCCAGAGGAGCTGCACCGCCGGGCCGCCCTGGAGCAGGACATGGCCTTCTGGTACGGGCCCCGCTGGCAGGAGGCCATCCCCTACACGCAGGCCACCAAGCGCTACGTTCAGCGACTCCAGGAGGTGGGGCACACCGAGCCCGAACTGCTGGTGGCCCATGCCTACACCCGCTACCTGGGAGACCTGTCTGGGGGCCAAGTTCTCAAGAAGATTGCTCAGAAGGCCCTGAATCTGCCCAGCTCCGGGGAGGGCCTGGCCTTCTTCACTTTCCCCAATATCGCCAGTGCCACCAAGTTCAAGCAGCTGTACCGCTCCCGCATGAACACTCTGGAGATGACCCCCGAGGTCCGGCAGAGGGTCCTGGATGAGGCCAAGACCGCCTTCCTGCTCAACATCCAGGTGAGGGTATGGGCTGTGCTGCAAGGCCACCCCTGCCTCCAGCTGCTCTTCCAGGGTGGGGGGCAGGGGGGTCAAGGGTCGTATTTAAGGGCAGAGGCTTGGAGTCTAGGGTTCCAGTTCTGTCACTTACCTGGCGGGGTGATTTTAGGCAAATCCCTTTCTTAATCACTTTGTACTTCAATTTCCCCATCTGTAAAATGGGGATATAATAGCACTTAGCTCACGGAGTTGTTGTGACTGCTTAAATCAATCAAGTCCCCAAAGCAGGGCATGTCACAGGGTCAGCCCTTGAACATTAGCTACGGTTATTGTACGATGTGAGCGTCACCGTTGTGGCACTCTGTTGTAACTCCCTGTGACAACATACAAGTTGGCTGTGTGTTCATATGTAGCCAGGTTGGCACTGCAGGGTTCACGGATGCCGCAGACCTGGCCTCTGCCATCTGGGCCTCTCAGCCCAGTCAGGAGGCATGATCTGTCTTTCTACAAGTGTCTCAAATCCAGGGGAGGATAGGTTTTGCCTTGAAGGGTGACTTCTTAGGCAGAACCACGATGGGTGTTCCCAGTGGGGGTGAGATTCCTTCTAACCCTGATGTTGTAGAATTCTGTCGCTCTCCTCCTATCTGAAGGCCCTGTGGGAACTGGGCTCTTAGTTTATGCTCTCCTGGCTCCTTATTCCCAGCCTGAGACCCCAGAGGAGATTGCTCATAGCACTCGCTATTGAGCAATGTGCATCTTTTGCATACGGCTAAAAAATACCCAGCACACCTGGTCAGTCTTCTGAGAAAAGCTGTATCTTTCAGAAAGGTGGTGTAGAAAGAACAGGTGTTTTGGAGCCAGAGCCCCATGGGAGGGCTGGCCCTTGCCGCTTGACCTCTGGGTTAGCCACCACCCAGGCACTGAATCTCTGGAGTGGCAATGACCTGGTCTGTAACCCTAGCTAATGAGTACCACAGAGCATTGAGTGCCTGCTTGGGGACCACTCAAGACATGGTACTTTTCAAAGGGACCCAGCATATGGGCATGAGTGGCCATTCAGAATGGCTGTTATTGAGGAGCATTTGGGGAAGAGCAGGCAGGCGAGTTAATGAACTTGTGACATCTTATCTCTTAACCCGGATGTTCAGTATTTTTGCTGTGATTCTGTTCTGTCTTGCTATTTCACAACCAAACCTCAGACCTCCCATCAGCAGGCCTGGCCCCACCTTTCATGGAGACGTGCACTTTGTTCTCTTGCAGCTGTTTGAGGAGTTGCAGGGCCTGCTGACCCAGAAGGCCAAGGACCATGATCCCTTGCAGGCACCAGAGCTTCACAGGCGAGCCGGCAGCAAGGCGCAAGGTGAGGGCCTCCCCGGGGGCGTGTGTGGAAGGCATATGGCCCAGTCGTCTGGCTCTGGTGTCTCTGACTCTTCTGTCTTCTCCATGCTTTAAATGGGAAGTCAGGGGTGGAGCCAGCCTTCACCAGGATGCCCCTCTGCGCCTCAGTCTCCCCAGTTCTAGAATCAGGGGAGTTGGGCTGGTTTTAGCTCACTTTCGAGTACTCAAAGGATACTCTGAAGTCATGACAAGTCCTCCCCCAACCGCCACACACACAATTTAGGTCCTTTGGGGGTCTATTAATGGTTCCCGAGCAGAGACCCCCTGACTTGGGGCTAGGGGCCCAGGGCAGCTTCTAGCTATCCCCCCCGCTGTGGACGCAGGGTCCTATCTTGGGTTAGTCCCTCCCTCAGGCTGCTCAGAGAGCTCTCTAGTGGGTGGCAGTGCTGAGAAAACATGGGAAACTTCCAGAGCACCAGAGTCCCCTCCCTCCCTCCCTGTGGGCGAGAGTGTGGCTTTGGGAGTCAAGAGAGGGGAGGGGTGAAGCTCTGCCACCTGCTTGGCAGGTCATCTCAGGCCTCTGCTCCTGGTGCCACCATAGCTCATGCATGCCAGGACTACATGGACCCCTCCGTTGGTGGGGTTTTGCAGGGAACACTGGAATGTGGCCATTCCTGATGAGATTACAAGGTGGGGAGGGGACTCAGCCCTAATACATCAATTCTCAAACTATGGTCCCCTGGGTATCCCTGGAGAGTACTTCTCACAATCTGGCCGAAAATGGAAGAGTGGACAGCTTGGAGAAGTAAGCTCCCTGTCTTAGGAGGTATCCAAGCAGTGGCTAGAGGGCTACTGGTTTGCATCTAGCAGGGACTTTACTAGACGCTGCTGAGGTGGTTTTGATTTGTTTTTCCATGACGTCAAATGGCCCTGCCTCCATCCTCCTGGACTTAACATCATCTCCCTTCTCTTTCAGACTTGGCTCCCACCAAGGCGTCCAGGGGGAAGCCCCAGCCCAGCGTCCTCTCCCAGGCACCTCTCCTGCGATGGGTCCTCACACTCAGCTTTCTGGTGGCCACGGTCGCTGTGGGGCTTTACGCCATGTGAATTCAAGTGTGCTGGCTCCTGGGGGCCATGAAAACTGTTCGTGGAGAGGGGCAGCCTCTTGGCTGGCTTCCTTCCCTTGAGCTTGGGGCAGGGGGCAGCTGTCAGGGCTCCTGCTGTCTCCCTGTATCCCTGTCTTCTGGATAAAAGGAGCCTGAGATATCTCCACCAACCCAAAGTATATCCAGCCAGTGACCTGAACTTCAAAGTGGGACAAGGGGTCTTCCCTGGCCCCTCAGCACTCTCCCCTTCCTGTTCCTGCAGCAGAGCCCAGAAGATGTAGCCAGAGCAACAGCTGTTGAAAACCTCCAAAAGCCTTGGGTCTGAGGTCTCCCTTTTGACCCGCTGTGACCGCTTGCCCTATGGGCCATGGCAATTTTTGTATATGTTCAAAGATGTTGTGTCTTATGTTTCCGTCTTGTTTTTGTTGGAGCAGCTTTGTGTTCCTGGCTCAGCCTGAACTATGGTATTCTGTTGTGTGCTGTTCTGTTCTTATAACAGGGTAGGGGTGGTTTGTGGCGGGTGGGGAGGAAGTGTTTAACAGGACTGTGGCCTTGATTGCTGACTTTCATGTGAAATAATAAACTAAATGGCCTGATAGTAACTTGATGTGTTTTTCTTGGGCTCTGTTACCCTTGGGGAACTGACCTTTTTTCCTCACTTGTTTCTTGAAAGTCTGGTGGGCAGAAGGTGAAAGTGCGGGTGACACAGGAGCCAGTTTGAGATGTTGTGCTCTGTTCCGAGGGTGGTGGGGGCGACCTTGAAGCAGTCAGTGGGCACATCTTTGGGGTGAACCCTGCTTGATGGAAGACAGCTTTACCAAGGACGGGATTCACTGTAAAGCTGCAAATTCTGGAATAAGATCTGTCTTGTACAGTGAATTGTAGGGACTGGAGTAAGAACCCTGGTTTTCTTCTTTCTGTAACTGCCTTTGGGGTTAGGTATTAACCCTTCTGGGGCTCAATTTAGACACCTTTAACACCAGAGACCCAGCTCACCTGTCTTGAGAAGCAAATGAGATGCATGTAAAATGCCAACAGCACACAACGTGAACTCTTAATAATGAAACGAGGGAGATCAGTGTTCTGTGATTCTTGCCAAGTGATTCTTTACTGTGCAAGTCACCTCACATGATGTCATCTCATTTGATCCTCAGAAAAACTGAGGAGTTACCACTTCTAGAGGGTCAGGAGGGATTTAAACCAGGTCTGGCCAGCTCTAGATCCAAGCCTTTTCCATTGTCCGAAGTCCTCAAAGTGTGTTAGTTGCTCAGTAGTGTCTGACTCTTTGTGACCCCCATGGACTATAGCCCACCGGCTTCTCTGTCCATGGAATTCTCCAATTCTGGAGTGGGTAGCCATTCCCTTCATAGGGTCTTCCCAACCCAGGGATTGAACTCCAGTCTCTATGTTGCAGGCAAATTCTTTACCGACCGAGCCACCAGGGAAGCCCCAAAGTCTTAAAAGCCACTGAAAGTAAAAATGTAGTCCCTCAGTCTGGGAGAGTGAAAGCCCCAGGTTGCAAGTGTATTTAGCAAAGCAAAGGACAAAGCTTTTCCTTAATGAGACTCGAATGTGAACACGGATCCAGGAGACCTCTGTCCCTAGTTATGGCTCTGTGAAGTAAGTCTGGAACCTGGTCAAGTCACTTCACGTCTCCATTTGCTCGCTGGCAAACTAACAACCACCTGCATCCCAAAGCTGGTAGACGGGTCTAGTGGTCTCCAAACACCAGTCTGTGGCTGGTGACATCAGGATACCTGGGTATCATGGACCCCCAATCTGAGAGGCTGATTCTGGAGACTTGGAGCAGAACTCTGCAATGGCTCGTTACCAAAAGCTTCTTCAGTTCAGTCGCTCAGTCGTGTCCGACTCTTTGCGACCCTATGAATCGCAGCACGCCAGGCCTCCCTGTCCATCACCAACTCCCAGAGTTCACTCAGACTCACGTCCATCAAGTCAGTGATACCATCCAGCCATCTCATCCTCTGTCGTCCCCTTCTCCTCCTGCCCCCAATCCCTCCCAGCACCAGAGTCTTTTCCAGTGAGTCAACTCTTCGCATGAGGTGGCCAAAGTACTGGAGTTTCAGCTTTAGCATCATTCCTTCCAAAGAAATCCCAGGGCTGATCTCCTTCAGAATGGACTGGTTGGATCTCCTTGCAGTCCAAGGGACTCTCAAGAGTCTTCTCCAACACCACAGTTCAAAAGCATCAATTCTTCGGCTTCTTGGGAGATTCCAAATAGCATAGCAACTAGGTCTAGAAGCCACTGTTTGTGTGATGATGTATACCAAGAGTAGGCATTCAAAATATTTACTTGGCTCTTTTCACTCAGGCCCAGTTTCCAATTTTCTGTGACAAGGATACCAGTACTCATTGTTTGCAGTGACAAAGAAAGGAAGGAAGAGAGGGAGGGGCGATAGAACCACTTTAAATTCTACTAACAGGAAAATGGCTTAATATTCTGTATTCTATTCACACAGTGGAAGATTAAAGAGCTGTTAACTAGAATGAATTAGAGCTATGTCTCCGTGCAGAGGGACCTCCCTGAAGGATCAGATTCATTTGGCATAATTTTGACACCTTTAAACAAACTCATATTTTAAACACTGCCTGTAAATGTGTCAATGTAGACTACGGAATAAAAAGATGGTTCCTGTAGCTAGTGTTTCCAGTGAGAATGGAAAAGCCCGGGGAGATTATGCAGTCCTTGCTGCCGCTTGAGAATCCGTCAGGTTTTGCTGGATCTTCCCGTTTTTCTAACCTAGAGTAGGAATCTGGTCGTGAATTTTTGCAAATTTTAAGCATTGCCAGATAATAAAAACTCTTCTACAACTTAAAAAACAAAAACATAAAACACCATTTGGGGTTAAGAAAACATTCCTGGAGTCCCAAGTCTGACTTTAGTCCTAGAGGCGTTAAGGAGACCACAGGTGGATTATTTCTAATTAATCCCCAACTTGTTTAGGCGTGAGAGCTGGGAGGGTAGGAGGGCAGCGCCCCCTCCAGACGCTAGGGGACAGCAGGCTCACACCCAGCAAGTGACTACACCTTGAGAAGCAAGTACTTCTCAGGTACCTATAGCTTCTTCCGCCCGTGGTCGGAAAGGGGTCATTTCCTCCTGAAAAAGGCTTAAGACAAGTACACATTAACGTCCTCCCCTCCGCCATCTTTGCGCCCCGCCCCGCCGCTTCCTCCGGGTCAGTTTCGCGCCAAATTGTCCCGCAAGCAAAATGGAGCCCGGAAGGAGGGTATCCCGACGTCCTGCGCCCTGCAGCCAATCCCCTTCAGCAGTTTCTTTGGAGGCGGGACCCTCAGGCGCAGAGCGGCCCAATCGCTGGCCTCGGGGTCTCGGCGAACCAATGAGGGCGCAGCTGCCGCGGCGTCCAAACGCTGCATCTGGTTTTTCCCGCGAAACGCTGCAGTGGACTGTGGGGGCTCTTGTGTCTGCGGTTCCGGGGAGCGCGGGAAGGCAGAGGTGAGGCTGGCGGAGCTGGGGAGTGGGCCCCTCGGAGCCAGCCCCCCCGGGAGACGGCCGGCGTCTGCATTTGGGGCGCAGTAGGGCTGGACAGGGGTATCTCATGGGAGAGCTTTGGTCGAGGTCTGGGAGGCGGAACAGGGCTCACGTCTGCCTTGCGTTCGGAGCCGAGGACCTGCGTGTCGGAGGGGACGCCGCACGCCCCCATCTGCCCTTCAGTCTACTCCATCTCCTTGTTCCGCGTCAGGTGCAGTCATGTCGGGCTTCGACGACCCCGGCATTTTCTACAGTGACAGCTTCGGGGGCGACAACGCGGCCGATGAGGGGCAGGCCCGCAAATCGCAGCTGCAGAGGCGCTTTAAGGAGTTCCTGCGGCAGTACCGGGTGGGCACCGACCGTACCGGCTTCACTTTCAAGTACAGGTGCGTACCGGAGCGGGACAAGAGGGGAGATGCGGTCCCAGCGGTGCTACGTTCCACTCGCTGGGGCCCCGCACCCTCGTGGCGTTTGGTTTTGTATATTTCATATCTGAAGTTAACTTTTGAGTGAGTCACCTGGGCCCTTTGGTTCTTTTCCCAGGATTTGCTTTTATTCATCTGTTTCTTACAGTCCTTCTATGTTATGCCTACAATACTTTGTGAAGCGAGTTATCTTCAGTTCTCTGGAGATGGTAGTTATGCTTTACCTTACTTGCTCACTCATTCATTCCTTCCACTCAGTCAGCTTCTATTGACTGAGCACCTGCTGCATGCCAGCCACTGTTCTAGGTGGTGAGCTGCAGCACTGATTGAGCTGGGCAAAGCCCCTGCTCCTAGTCATTATACAATGGTGACATCCTACCAAATCCTGTAGGCCCTTAAATGCAGACAGCATGGATTTGCAGGTCCAAACTTGGGCCTGATGCATTATTAGCTCAGTGACTTCCAAGTGACAGTCTCTCCGAGCCTCAGTTTCTTCATCAGTAAAATGGGCATAGCCACTCCTGCTTCGATTTATTCATGCACCAGCTGACACTGACCATCTGTGTGCCAAACCCTAGTGTACAAAGATGAAAAGATTCATACTACTTGCCCTCGAGGAGCTTTTGAATCAGTGGGACTGAGGCATAGGCATGTCCAAGTAAATTACAAGGTGATGATTGCCTCAAAGGAGGAGTGTACAAGAGGAGTTAGGGGAGGCTTCTGGTGATCTAGAGCTGAAAGAAGAGTATCTGGTGTGGAAGGCATTTCTGATAGCAGGAGGTGCATGCATGGGCAGTATGGGGTGGCCTGTTACAACAAGGGGCTCTCAGAGCCAGACTGGCTGTTTATGTGGCTCTGGACATAAGGTAGAAAGGGATGAGGCTGAGGAGGTCAGTGGCCCCCAAAAGTGTTTTGGGGATAATAGTCTCACGGGATGCTCTTAAAAAGAGTCTGGTGGTTGATAAGACAGGCATGGTCTCTGCTGCCTTTCATTGCCAGGTTCCAGCTGTGTGCCTTGTTAGTATCTGAGAGAGGGTTAAAGGCTCCAGGGAGTCCAGTGAAAGGACTGGTTTGCAGTGAGAGTCTCCCAGACTCGTGTGTGAACTTTGAACTGTTCTTTGATGATGACTTGGACTGCTTCCATGGAACTTGCTTTGGAAGATGCTTCTGTGGAGGGGGGAGCGGATGGTTTGCTGGGTTATAGCAGATCCACCTGGAGCTCGATGTGTTTGGGAAACTAGTGGTGTGGGCAGACTCAGGGTGTGGGTGCGCCTCTGCCAGTATTGCCTCCTCTTCTCTGTGCCCGTCCCTGCACCTACTCCAGGGATGAACTCAAGCGGCATTATAACCTGGGGGAGTACTGGATCGAGGTGGAGATGGAGGACCTGGCCAGCTTCGACGAGGAGCTGGCTGACTACTTGTACAAGCAGCCAGCCGAACACTTGCAGCTGGTGAGTGGGACCCCTGCCCCGGGCCCCTTGCCCTAGAACTCCCAGGGCTGGCCCCGCTCTGGTCACTCACAGCCTTTCCCCTCCCCATCTCCAGCTGGAAGAAGCTGCCAAGGAGGTGGCTGACGAGGTGACCCGGCCGCGGCCTGCTGGTGACGAGGTACTCCAGGACATCCAGGTCATGCTCAAGTCGGATGCCAGCCCGTCCAGCATCCGTAGCCTGAAGGTGGGTCCTCTCGGAGGGTGGCGGTGGTGGCTGTGTGCGTGGAAGGGTTTTGGAAAGAGACCTGAGTGCCAGCTGTGCGACCCTGAGCAACTCATTCAACTTTTCTGAGCCTGTTTCTGCCTCTGGAAAATTAGCTCCTTGGACAAATGTTTGCTGAGCTCCTTCTGTGGGCAGGACATGAGTTGGGTCCTGGAGGAGCAGTAATGAACTCAAGGACAAGCTTCTTTCCCTGAGAGACTGGATAAATGGTTAACATCACCACAATAACTGTAGGTGACTGTGAGAGCAATGGGAGAAATTGGAAAGTGATGAGAACGCATAGGGCCCCTCTGGAAAAGATAGAGAAGGCTGCTTTCCAGAGGGGACATCCGAGTGGAGACCTGTGGGTGAGAACGAGCAGCGTGCAAACAGTTGGGAGGGCACACGGGGTGGGGAGAGGAGGGCAGGGCATAGCTAGTGTAAAGCTTGCAAGGTGAGGGGCCAGGGCGTGTACCAGGCTGAGGGAAGGACACTCAGTGTGACTGGAGAGTGATGGGGCCATGGGAAAGCTGGGTAGGGCCAGTCTGCCACCCAGCAAACACTTTCTGAGTGGCTGCCTCACACCGGATGCTGGGTTCGACTTTCACTGTAGACGGTAGGTTCCTGGTTCTGTGGAGCTTATAGTGAGAGAAACAGACAAGGAGCACTTGAGCTGGTTTCAGGTCCCAGGACATGAGCCACGAAGAAGAAAAAACGGGATCAACGTGAGGGGCTGGGTGGCGGTTGGAGAAGGCTTCTCTGAAGCAGTGGTGTTGGCACGAGTCTGAGGGATGTATGACCCTGTGACAGCTCAAGGGGGGAGTGTTCCGGGCTCAAGGAAAGGCAGGTGCAAAGGCACTGGGGTGGGGACAGCAGCCATTCCAAGGGCCAGACAAGGGGCAGATGGCAGCTGCTGTGGCTGGACCCCAGGGAGTAAGGGCAGGGGAGAGGAGCGGAGGGAGCGAGTGGAGAGCCAGATGGCCAGGGCCTTAGCTGCTATGGAAAGGAGTTCGGATTGAGAGCTACGTAGGAGGATGGGCTGATTCCGACTTTAAAAGCTTCCTCTGGCTGCCAAGTGAAAGGAGAATTTATAAAGCGGGCAGGAGTGGGACCCAGGGGAGTTTCCTGAGGAGGACATGAGGGTCGAACGTTGGTTCTTCTGTCAGAAGGTGGTTGTGAGAAGCAGATGCAAGGATGCGCGCGCCTGTGCCTGGTGAGCTCTGGGCCCAGGTTGTGCCACCAAAAGGCCACGCACTGGCTTTTGCTGCAGCCCTCATGTCCCGCTGCGCAGTTCAGGTCCCCACCAGACCTTCCTTGGTTGGCACCGTGGCACGTCTGTTACAGGAGCAGGGCCAGGCTGCGGGCTCGTGAAGCTGTGGCGTGAGCTAGCTTTGTGTCTGTGCGCTGCACCAGCCTGGGGGGGTGAGGGGGGAGGCACAGGCGGGCCCACACTTGAAACGAAACCGAGCATCATGTCTGCCTGTCCATGGAGGCGGATTTGGGCTTGTTTTGTGGGGCAGCTGTTTCCTCAGAAAAGCAAACCTCAGCCCCACTTGAACAGATTTCCTCTTCTCAGCCCCATTGGAGAACCCAGTGACTGGCCTGCTTGGGTGGGCGTTCTGTGGCAGAGGAGAAGCCCTCTCTAGAAGGATCACTCGTCAGGGTGGCCTCGGGGCTGAGGCAGCCCCAGTCCTTTACAATCCTGGGGGCTCAGATCCCTGCACTCTATAGAGTGTTTTCCAGAAGCAAGCTCTGAGGTGGGTGTCAGCAGTTCTGGGGTCCCCTGGGCACGTGTGCCCCTGGTCTCAATCACCAGAGAGGGTCAGCCTCCTTCCTTCTCCCCTCTCCACCCCCCTGGCTTCAGAGGGGGCATCAGCTGGAACCCATAGCCTACCTGCCTGTCCCAGAACACCTGCTGAAAATAGGAAGAAAAGATGATGATAAAAGGAACTTTTCTTGTTTTATTTTGCTTTTTATTATAAAAATATCACACACAAAAGTAGTGAGAGGGGCATCCCTGATGGCCCAGTGACTAAGACTCTGCTTCCAATGCAGGGGACCGGGCTTCAATCCCTGATCAGGAAACTAGATCCCACATGCTGCAATTAAATATATATATATATACACAAACACATATATTTATGTATATATACACTAAGTGCCACAATTAAGACCAGGCACTACCAAATAAATAAATATATATATTTTAAAGAGTAGCGAGAATAGTGTAATGACCCCATCTGCCTCCATCTGGGTTTAACAGCTGTTAATATTTTGCCTTACTTCCTTTCTCCTTTTTTCTGCTGAAGGATTTTAAAGTAAATCACAGACATGGCACTTTATGCCTAAATACTTGAGCAGACATTAGAATAGAAGAGATTCTTGATGCGTGATCTCGGGGTCCCTGGCTCCCCTCACCCAGCCCCCTCCCTGCGGCTCTGTTGCAGTCGGACACAATGTCACACCTGGTGAAGATCCCGGGCATCGTGATCGCAGCCTCGGGGGTCCGCGCCAAGGCCACCCGCATCTCCATCCAGTGTCGCAGCTGCCACAGCACGCTCACCAACATCGCCATGCGCCCCGGCCTGGAGGGCTATGCCCTGCCCCGGAAGTGCAACACGTGAGTGGGCTTCGCGGGCCCTGTGGCACCCTGGGGGGTGACGGGGAGATGTCTGAGCAGAGGTGTAAAGGATGAGGAGGAAGCCCTGCAGCCGGGAGGGGCTGGCGCCGCGGCGTGCCCTGTGGGCGTAGGCCCAAGCGGACGTCCTGGATCCTGGGGTTGAGAACAGGGTGGTGTCCCCCTGCCCCTCTGTGGTGGTGAGTTCTGTCCCTCCAGGGAACCCAGGCAGCTGTGCAGGGGGCTGGGGTGGGGAGTCCACCTGGAATCTTTAAACCCTGGCTCGCTGGGGCAGGTCTGGGGCAGAGGCCCAGGAACATGCCAGGCTCCTTGGTTTACATGTGGCCTATGGCTGGTTGCCTGTGGCCTCGTGGCCCACAAACAGAAAATATGTGTCTCTGGCTTCTTTCAGAACATGATTGCAGACCCTGATCTTCAGGGCCCTCACCCTTTCTGGCTGCTGGTTCCCCTGTGCTTCCTAATCTCAGGCTTAGCCACACTTCTCTTTTCTACACTTAATTCCTTTTTGATCTGGGTTTTTGAGTACCCTGAGTGCAGAGGACATGCAGATGTGTGTTTCCACTGAACCCCAGACTCCAGTCTGGCTGCCTGCCAGACACCCCCATGTGGCTGTCTAACACGGGTTAATGGGAGAGGCAGGTTCCAAGCAGGCCTCCCCAACCCTAACCCCATATATTCCACCCGCCGAGCTGCCGTCCTCTAGCACCTTCCCTGAGCTTTTCCTGGAGACCCTGAACTTGCCACTGGCCAGGCTTGTCGCTGACTTGTATGATGGGTTCCCTGGGCTTGGGGCTCTGGGGGTAGCTCTGGTGACTCTTTGCTCCTCTCTTCTTAACAGGGATCAGGCTGGGCGCCCCAAGTGTCCACTGGACCCGTACTTCATCATGCCGGACAAGTGCAAGTGCGTGGACTTCCAGACCCTAAAGCTGCAGGAGCTGCCGGACGCCGTGCCGCATGGGGAGATGCCCCGGCACATGCAACTCTACTGTGACCGGTGAGCGGGCCCCTGGCTGTGCCACCGACACGGGATCAGGGCTGTGAGCAGGCTGGCTGGCCATGCCTCCCGCCCCTGAGTCAGGGGCCATATGTGGACCCCGAGTGCAGTAGGGAGCAGGGAACAGGGCTAATTATGGAAACTTGCTCTGTGCCTGGTGCTTCCTCCAGGCTTTTCTTCCCCTCGTCTCCAGTATTCTGCAGGGGCGGGTCAGTCTCACGTGTGACCAGCTCCCTGAGTGGAGGGGTCTGGCTTCTGCTGCCTGCATTCTTCCTGCAGAGTCTCCCTGGTGCTCTTAGAACCAGGAGGCCTGAGGTGGCACAGCTGGTCGGCCAACGGCAGGGTGGGGAGGACCCTCTTCCCAGGCTGAGGCCCACCCTGGGCTTTCTGTTAAGATTCTTTTTGGATGTTTCTGGGTAATCGGAAAGTGTGGAGAGGGTGCTGGGCTGGCCTGGTCCCCTTCCAGAGACCTCGGAGGATGGCGTGGAGATATGGACAGGGCTTCTTCGCCTGGGCTCACGCACCCTGATACCTCAAGCAGGTAGTCTGTGCAGTCGCTTTTCGGACGAGGGGATCCACAGGTTGTTGCTCCTTCAGCGACAGTGGAAGGTGTAGAGGTCAGACTGCTGAGCAGGTGACGTGAGCTCACTGAGCCTCAGTCTCCTCACCAGGAAAATGGGGACAGTGACGGGCCTTAATCTCTCATCACTGCTGGGAGATTTAAAGTAGAAAATGCACGTGAAGTGTTTACTACAGTTCCTTCATACAGATTAAGTATTTGGTGTTAGATTACTTGTGCAGTCTGGGGTTAGATTTAAAGCTGAAGAAGTGGGATCTGGGAAGAGAGGAGTCCCAGAATGTTAACAGTGACAGTGAGGGTCCTATAGGAATGGGACTCTATTTTGCCTAATGCCCTTCTGGGTCTGGTACCTCACTTGATCCCACAGTAACCCAGCAGGTCAGATCACTTCATCAAAGCCCTCCAGGGTCAGAGAGGTGCAGTGACTTCTTTGAGGTCACACGGCTTGTAAGTGGCAGAGTATGAATACGTGCCCCAGCATCCTGTCCACGTGGCATTGGAGCACAGTTCTGGCCGGAGGGCCTTGGAGACTTCCTTGTTGCAGTATTTTTTTTTCTTAAAGAGGAGATTAAAATCCAGGTGCAAAATGACTTGCCTGAGCTTCGTGGAGCTGTGAAGAGGCAAAAATGGGGAGTGGCCGTTGCAGGGAGGCTGGGAGGGCATCAGGAGGAAGGCTTCCCCTGCGATGGCTGAGGGGAGCCTTGCAGTGCTTCTGACAGCAGGCCAGGTGGAAATGGGGAACCTGAGGAGCTGGGGGTGGGCCTTCTGACCCTACCCAGTCAGGCCGCTGCCATGACCAAGGATTGTCCTCCTCCCGGCAGCTATGCCGTCCAAACGTGGGCTGGGTCGTGGTGAGAGGGTGAGAACCCTGGGGCAGAGTGGCGGCTAGAGCCAGATCAGCTCGTGAATTCTCCTGTAGAGATGCTGAGGTGAACAGCGAGCGTGACGGGATGGTAGGAGCCAGGGACTCCTGCCCCCACCAGACTCACCTTCTTCCTCCTTCCTCCCCACCCTCCTCTTAGGTACCTGTGTGACAAGGTCGTCCCTGGGAACAGGGTCACCATCATGGGCATCTACTCCATCAAGAAGTTTGGCCTGACCTCCAACAGGGGCCGCGACAGAGTGGGTGTGGGCATCCGGAGTGCCTACATCCGGGTCTTGGGCATCCAGGTGGACACAGATGGCTCCGGTGAGTGGGCTTTGGGCCAACTCCCCTTGTCCCTCCCCAGGCCTCTCCTAGTCCCCCTGTCTATACCCCCGCCCCTACACTCTGTTCCGCACGGCAGCCAGGGAGAGCAGTGCTTTCATAACCAAAGATACCTGTCACTGCCCTCAGCAAGGTAGAAGACATCCTGGTGGTCTCTGAGGGCCCCTCTGATCTGGCCTCTACTCCTCACCTCCCTTCCAGGTCCTCCCCTTGCTCACTGGAGCCTGCAGCACACAGACCCAGCCCTCAGGCGAGAGGTGGGGTCTGTCTGTGCTCAGACTGATGCTTATGCTGCCAGGCTCTGAGGGCCTTGCCCACTGGGAGGCCCGGGGCTGGGAGGGTGGGCCCTCATGCACCCGTGCCCCCTCTGCCCTCCCAGGCCGCACCTTTGCTGGTGCCATGACCCCGCAGGAGGAGGAGGAGTTCCGGCGGCTGGCCGCCCTCCCCAACATCTACGAGCTCATCTCCAAGAGCATTGCCCCCTCCATCTTCGGGGGCACCGACATGAAGAAGGCCATCGCCTGCCTGCTCTTCGGGGGCTCCCGAAAGAGGTGGGGGTCCAAGCCTTCCCAGGTCCAGGGAGGGGACGGGTGACTTGCCCACAGCAGGGCAGCTGTTGGATGGGTAGGACGGGAATGCTCTTTCCATCTGCCCGGGACCCTCAGTCCCGCCTCCTACTCTCAGGCACTCTTCCCACCTCCCAGGGTTGCTGTCAGCTGGTGGGGGGCCGATCCATGCCCTCCCTGCAGAGCAGTCCCCCCGACCCTGGGTTGGTGGGGCAATTTGGGGGACCTGGCAGATGTAGTAGAGAGAGCTCTGGGCGTGGAGTCTGGAGACCGGGGATTAAATCTCTGATAACTACTTACTTACTGTGCAATTTTAGGCAAGAGACACCACCCCTTTGTACCCAGATGTCCATATGAATACAACAGATGGAAGCCTAACACTCAGGGAACATTGTGTGTCCTTTTGAGATTCTGAAACAGTAGAGATAAAGAGAGTGATAATGTTACTGGCAGCTACCAGTTACTGAGTTCTTATCATGTGCCAGACAGTCTTCTGAATGTTTTCATATATTTGCAACCCAGTTCTCAAGTTAGCCCTATGAGAAAGCTATGGTTGAGCCCATTTCATAGATGAGGAAACTGAGGCATAGAGCATTAAAGAGATTGCTAACAGGCACATGTCCTGGCCTGGAGCCTGCCCTCTTGGTGTCTGCTCCACGGTACCGCCAGCAGCACGCTGGCAGGTCCCATCTCTCCAGCTGGGGCACGTGTTTATCAGATGCTGTCTGTGTGTGCCCGAGCCCAGCTCTTGGTGTCATTTTCCTTTGACCCTCCCCTTCCTGGGTGGCAGGTCACCGCAGAGGAGGCTAGGAGATAGAGCTGGCTAGGAATGTGGCTCTCAGGCCAGAGCCCCCGCCTCCCACCTACTCCAGGGCTCATGACGTGGTGGGATGGAAGTGATAGCCAGACCGCTGTGACCAGCCAGCCCTCGCTGGATTCTCCTCTTGCTCACCTGGCCTTCCTGCCCATCTCCCCAGGCTCCCAGATGGCCTCACTCGCCGAGGAGACATCAACCTGTTGATGCTGGGGGACCCGGGGACAGCCAAGTCCCAGCTGCTGAAGTTCGTGGAGAAGTGCTCACCCATTGGGGTGAGTGTCCCGGATGACCTCTGCCTGCCCTGGCTTCCCCACAGGGATAAAGCTGCAGGAGGGGCCACAGGGGAGAGAGTGTCCGGTCAGCCGGGTCCCCTGTGTGGTGATCAGCACATCTGGGGGATCGGAGTGGGGTGAGGATGGCTGTGTGGTCTCATGGGGGGAAGCGTGGCCTCTGGGTAGACGTGGGGTGGGTCAGGTGTCCTCTGCCAGTGCTGCCCGGTGGAGACACGTGGACTCTAGCTGTGAGCCTCGAGGAGTGTACATTTCCTAGTAGCCTCTTAGAAAAGCAAAAGGAAGTGGTGATGGGCTTCCCAGATGGCTCAGTGGTCAAGAATCGCCCTGCTAATGCAGGAGACACAGGTTCTATTCCTGGGTTGGAGAGATCCCCTGGAGAAGGAAATGGCAAACCACTCCAGTATTGACTGGGAAATTCCATGCACAGAGAACCCTGGTGGGCTACAGTCTGTGGGCTTGCAAAAGAGTTGGACATGACTGAGCTTACAAAGGAGAAGGCAATGGCATCCCACTCTAGTACTCTTGCCTGGAAAATCCCATGGATGGAGGAGCCTGGTGGGCTGCAGTCCATGGGGTCACTAAGAGTCGGACACGACTGAGCGACCTCACTTTCACTTTTCACTTTCATGCATTGGAGAAGGAAATGGCAACCCACTCCAGTGTTCTTGCCTGGAGAATCCCAGGGACGGGGGAGCCTGTTGGGCTGCCGTCTATGCGGTCGCAGAGAGTCAGACATGACTGAAGCAACTTAGCAGCAGCAGCAGAGCTTACAAGTACACAATCTTAATTCTGTTTAAGCTGGGTAAAATGTTATTATTTCAGCATGTGGTTTAAATAAGAGAACCTGAATAAGGTACCTTGTATTCTTTTTAGCACTAACTTTGAAATTCCTGTGTATTTCATACACTTAAGCACACCTTGCTTTGGACTTGCCACAGTTCAAAGGCCCCTTGGCAGCATGTAGTTCTCAGGTCTCTACAAAGATGATGGGACTCAGGGTGGGGAAGCTTTTCGGAGAGTCTGGAGTTCACCTTACTGGGAGAGTGTCACTTCTCTCAGCCTCAGTTTACTGCTCAGTGAGCCCAGCTCCTGGAGGCTGATTCATGAGACAGTCGGGCTCAGGTGAGTGATGGATATGAACAGCCCTGGGGAGAGCCTCCAGGCCAGCTGGGGCTGGTGGCCCCCCATCAGAGGAGGAACGCTGAGATTGTCTGTGCTCTGCACCCCGCTGTGATGTGTGACCCTGGGCGAGCTCCAGCTCTGGGGGCCCCTTGACTCACCGGGGTCAGAGCCTGGGGGCTGTGTTGGGCCCTGACCCTCCCGTGGCCCTCCCCCAGGTGTACACGTCTGGGAAAGGCAGCAGCGCCGCCGGGCTGACAGCCTCGGTGATGAGGGACCCCTCGTCCCGGAACTTCATCATGGAGGGCGGGGCCATGGTCCTGGCCGACGGAGGTGTCGTCTGTATTGATGAGTTTGACAAGGTGAGCCTGGCAGGGCGAGGGGGTGGCTCAGTGCTGGTGGCACCTGGTGGCCGTGGGCTGGGGGCGTGAATGGCAGAAACCCCCTTTGATGACGTAGAGACCTCCCATCACTATAGGGGCATAACTAAAGCTCTCCGAGCCTAGAGAGTGGGGAGACGAGAGCCAAGCCTGCACGTTACCCGTGTGACTAGAGGTGACCTGGTTCCTGCCGTTGGCTGGCACGGAGCAGGGACTTAGGAACAGTAGCTCCTGTAGGGTGTCCTGCTCCCGCTGCACCCCAGCCCCCTCACCTGGAGCTGGTGGACATTCCTCTCTTGCACACAGATGCGAGAGGATGACCGTGTGGCAATTCACGAGGCCATGGAGCAGCAGACCATCTCTATCGCCAAGGTGAGCACCCTCCCTGGGGCCCACTCACCACAGAGCAACCTGGCCCAGCCATGCCCCGGGCGCTGGGAGGGCTGGGCCCGGGCCCCACCCTCAGGCTGTCCTGAGCGTCCGGCCTCTGTTGACTGCAGCAGTGGTCCTGGAATCGTGTGTGTGTGTGTGTGAGTGTGACCTGAGAAGGCTGTGAGCCTGAGTTCTCATTTCTCTCCTCTGCTGCCCCCATACTCCCCTCTCAGGCTGGCATCACCACCACCCTCAACTCCCGCTGCTCCGTCTTGGCTGCTGCCAACTCGGTGTTCGGCCGCTGGGATGAGACAAAGGGGGAGGACAACATCGACTTCATGCCCACCATCCTGTCCCGCTTCGACATGATCTTCATCGTCAAGGACGAGCACAATGAGGAGAGGGATGTGGTGCGTAGGGCGCCGGGCTCCTCCCAGGCCTGCAGGTCTCAGGCGGAGGAAGGGTGGGCAGACTAGGGGCTTCAAGGGTCCAGAGTCTTGGCTACCATATCAGCCTGTCAGTGGGCCCCCAAGGAGGTGGGTTGCAGACTCCAGAAACACTGCACTGGGGGCTCCTGGTCCTGCCTCTCCTGTGGACCACATGTGGTTTGATTTGGGGTCTCTCATTCCCTGGGCGTCGTTCCTTTGTATGTGGAACAAGGGGGTTGACCCTTGATTGCAGGTATTAGAACCCCAGTTCCGTTTAGTCTTTCTGGAGGAACTCAAGAGAAGGGCTTGTGTTACAGGCAAGCCTGGAGATGCAGGGCCCAGCTGGGTCTGGTCTCAGGGTTGTCTGCCTCTGCCTCGGCCTCCCTGGGTGGAGTTTTGTTCTCCGGCAGCCTCGCCCCGCCTCAGGGCAGCAGGGAGGGCCCTGGGAGCTCTGGATGTTGTTTTACCAGCTGACAGCCCCCAAGGAAAGAAGGGCCACCTCCTCTCCACTGGTTCTAGCCCTGGGAGCCCTCCCTCCCTTCCTGCTCCAGCTCTGTGTTGGGACCTGGCTCGGAAAGGCCTGTGGGCTGACCCTGGGTCCCCTCTGCCTCCCAGATGCTGGCCAAACACGTCATCACGCTGCATGTGAGCGCATTGACACAGGCCCAGGCCGTGGAGGGCGAGATTGACCTGGCCAAGCTGAAGAAGTTCATCGCCTACTGCCGCGCGTGAGTTGCAGACGCTGGCCCCCGGGCGTGGGGTTGCCAGTCTTCCCTGGTTGGGGAGATCCCTTTCAGGATACCTGAGATGAGCCCTTAGGCTTTAGCTCTGCTTCTTCCTCCCACTACAGTCACCCACTCCGTGGCTCTTGGCCTCAAGCTTCCCCGTTTCTAAAATGAGGGTGGAGGGTTTAGATGGTCTTGAAGGCACCCTTGACTCTGATGTGTGGGGATGCGTTGTGGACATGGTCTCTGGTAGCGCCTGCCCCCACTGTGTGGCCTTAGGCAAATCAGCTGACCTCTGAGCCTCGCTTTCCTGGGGTGGTTGTGCCCTCAGGTTTTTCTAAGACTCACACAAGATGACTCATGAGCTCTTGGCACGGCCCTGTGCCGAATAAACACTTAGTGAACAGCAGATGCAGCCTTAAATATTGTTGTTCTCACAGACTGCCAGCGATGGTAGTCATACATATAGTGATTATTCTGTGCCAGGTGTTATTCTGAGCATTTTTAAAACATTTTTTAAAACTTGGGTAGCGCTGCACAGCTTGCAAGATCTCAGTTCCTTGACCAGGGATTGAACCTGGGCCCTAATAGTGAAAGCACTGAATCCTAACCATTAGACCGCCAGGAAACTCTGATTACTATATATACATAAGTGAACTTTATCCCTCTCCCCAAACCTGTGAGGTTGGCGAATTGTTATCCCATTTTACAGATGGGGAAGCTGAGGCGAGGAAAGGTTAAGTAACTTGTCTAAGTTTGCAGGCAGGAGCTAGTGGAGCCAGGATTTGAACCCAGGTGCCTGGCTCCACAGGCTGTGCTTTTGGCTCCTGTACCAAGGTTCTGGACACGCACCTCCGCTGTCTCTTACTGGAGCTAAAACCCGGGGTGGAGGGCTCTTGGAGTACCTTTCTGATGGGAGGTGAAGTCCTGCATCTGGATTGGTGCCTCCTCACCGCTTTTGTCCCAGTGCCCTAGTGCCCAGTGGTACCGGGGTCTTCGTCATGGTTCTGAGCTCTTCACGGCCCCACCCTTGGAGGCTTGGGCCATTGTGTGTGAGTCTGAGAGCCCTGAATTTTTGTTCTCCCTTGATGCCAGGTCCCAGGGGGCCTTGGGGAGTTTCCTCCCTCCCTCTGGGCTCGGTCACTCAGTCATGTCTAACTCTGAGACCCCACGGACAGTAGCTCTCCAGGTTCCTCTGTCCATGGGATTCCCCAGGCAAGAATACTGGAGTGGGTTGCCATGCCCTCCTCCAGGGGATCTTCCCAACCCAGGGGTCGAGCCCAGGTCTCCTGCATTGCAGGCAGATTCTTTACCATTTGAGCCACCAGGGAAGCCCTGGAGTAGGTGATCTGAGGTTCCCCTAAACCAGTGACTGTCAGTTGGCTTGGGGCGGGGCTGTGGGGTGGAGGGGATAGAGTGCAGGTGGATCTGACCAAATGTCCCCCGCTGCCACCCTTCCAGCCCCTCACCCCCTAGTCTGGCATGCTTCTAGCCCCTGGACAGCAGTCACCAGGAGCCTCTCGTGGGTGTCATTGCGCATCTCACCCCTGAATGTGTTGGGGGGAAGCACCGCTGTGAGCCTGCCATCTGGTGGGCCCAGAAACTGTGTCTGCAAGCCAGCAGAGGCTGGCCAGGGTGGGTACCCCAAGATTCCTTCCCACTCTCATGGCAGCTGCTCTCCCCAACCCCTGTCCTGCAGGAAGTGTGGCCCCCGGCTATCAGCAGAGGCCGCAGAGAAGCTGAAGAATCGGTATATCATCATGCGGAGCGGGGCCCGTCAGCACGAGAGGGACAGCGACCGGCGCTCCAGTATCCCCATCACCGTCCGGTGAGCGGGCTGGGTGGGCTGATGCGTGGCCTCGGCTTACAGGGCATGGTGTGCCCTGCAAGTCTGGGGCTGGGACCCACTGCTGACCACTGGTGCTGGCCATGATCAGGCTGCTGGGCGGGGACCACTCCTTTAGGAGTGAAAACAGTGGCCTCCCTAATTATCCGTATCTTTTGCTTTGTTTACTGTTGGGAAAATCTGGAAGCCTCTCTTCTGAGTTCTGTCTAGCTTCCCCCGTTTTAGGGAAGCCTGAGGGTGAGGGAAGGTCCAGGGATGGAGTCAGGAGACCTGGTCCTTGCCTCCTGCCCACCGTGTGACGGCTGAGAGATCGCTTTCCTTTTCTGGGCCTCAGTTGTCTTAGTTGTTAACTCTCTTCACTGTGGTGAGTTTCTCCAATTGAGTGACTAAGAGCTTAAACCTACCTCATTTGAATCCTGCTTCTGGCACTGATTAGATAGAAGTGGGTTTTGCTCTATGTAATGGAAGGTCCAAATAAAGTCACTTAAGTAAATTGGGAGTTTATTTCCACCTTAGGTGAAAATGTTTGAAGGCAGGTAGTCTAGGATCGTGTGATGGTTCTTTAGTCATCAGCAGCAATTTGTGCTCCTTCAGGCTCACCCTTATTCTCATTGTCCAGTGTGGCTGCTGGAACTCCAGTCATTACCCCTGCATTCCAGGTGGCAGGAGAGGGAGGAAAAGAAGTGCCTTTTTTCTAAGGACACTTCCTAAAGTTCCCATAAAACGTTTGGACATAAAACATACTGGCCACATCTTAGTCACACAGACGTACCTGGATGCAATGGAGACTGGGAAATGTCTTGTAGCTGGGTACCATGTGCTGGAATAGAAGTTGGGGTTCCGTTACTAAGAGAGAGAGATCACGGGGACAACCAGCAGCCTTCACTGTGAAGGGGCTGGACAGAAGAGGGACGATGGACTGAGTGCACCCTGGCGTCCCGTTGCTCCCACACAGGCAGCTGGAGGCCATCGTGCGCATCGCCGAGGCCCTCAGCAAGATGAAGCTGCAGCCTTTCGCCACAGAGGCAGACGTGGAGGAGGCGCTGAGGCTCTTCCAGGTGTCCACGCTGGACGCCGCCTTGTCTGGCACCCTGTCAGGTGAGCAGGTGTGGGGAGACAGGCCGGGTGGTCCGTGGACTCTGGTGGGGCTCATGCTGGATGCCTGCTGTGCTGATTGCTTCTCTGCACTTGCTGAGGTCTCTGTGCTTCCTCCTGTGAAGAAGCCACCCCCCACTCCCCGTCCCCACCCCCACCAGCCATTTTGTTCCAAGATGGGAAGAACAGCCTCTGGAGACCCTGCAGCACAGTCTTCTTAGGCCCAGTCCATTATTAAGGCTCACAGTTTTATCATTGGTTAAGAGCAGCACTCACCAGCCCTGTTGAGTTGTAACCGTTTGAGCGCTTCCGACGCTCTTCCCCTGTTTCACTTACAGCTGCCCCCAGAAGCCAGGTTGGGTGCTTAGTCCTTCCCCTGTTAGAGATGAGAAAACTGACACCGAGAGAGGCCTGTTCACAGTGCCCAAGGTTGGTCACCATTCTCCCAGCTAGAGTGCAGGTCTCCTGACCCTGAGTCCAGCCTGGGTCAGGCTGCCATCAGTCCTGCCGCCTGCTTCAGGCTAAGCCTCTGAGCGGACTTCCCAGAGCGTTAGCTCTGTGCCAGGCTCCCCTGGGACAAATGTGTTCCCTTGCCAGCAGACAGGGCTTAGTGTCTGCCGGGCTGTTTCAGGTGCCAGGAGGGCAGGAGCAAGCAGATCTCTTGAGTTCCACCTTGCAAGGCCCCCTTTCTCCTGGGGAAACACACCAGAGGCAGACATGCCAAACTCAGGGAGCCGGGAGTGCAGAGGGGAGAACTCCAGCAGGTCAGGCGTGTTGGAGAGGGGTGGGGCTGTGTCCCCGTCGGGTGGCCCAGGATGGGCTCTCAGGAGGTGGCAGGAAGCAGGGATGGGCATGAGTAGACACCTGGCTCCCTGGAGTGTGGGGATGGGCCCCTGGGTAGAGAAAGGGCTGAGTGGCAAGACCCCAGGGACAACAGGTTTAAGGGCCAGTGTGGCTGGAGCCGGGGAGGTGGGTAGGGGCTGATTGCCTCTGCCCTCCCCTTGGTGATGACGACTCAATCTCTGCCCTGGAGGGGCTTCCTGTCCCCTGAGATATTTGGTTATGGGGGGCTCCCTCGGATGTTTGAGGGCGCAGAGTGGGTATGATTTGGGGCAGGGTAATTAGAGTTGGGCTTTGCAGGCTATATAAGAGTTTGCCTCGTGAACTCATTTCAACTTGAAGTCCCTCTCAGCGGCTTCTCCCCTCCCACCTCGCCCCTCTCTGTAGCTGAAACACCAAGGCGTCTGCAGGCCTGGGTCAACAGAGGAGACCCCCTTCCAGCAGTTGTCGGAAATCAGGAGCTGCTTGCCAGAGCTGCTTGGGGGCCTCGCTGATGTGGTCTCAGGACAGCCTGCATGCTCCTGGGTCACTGCGGGTCCCCTCTAGCTTTGCATTCTGATGTAGCCGCCTCCAGGAAGTCTTCCTGACTTGTCTAGCCACCTGGGGCCCAGGTGCTGTCCTCAGCTCGAGGCCCTCCTCACAGCCCTCCAGTGGCTGCTCCACTCACCAGAATCAGGAAAACTTGGGCTGTGCCCTCTAGCCTGTGGGACCTGGCCCCCATGTGGCCCCCACTCTGGCCCTGTCCCTGGCCCTACGACTAGATTTTGAATGAAGTGGGCATGTTTCCCACCTCTGAATCTTTGCACCTGCTGTTCCCTCTGCCTGCAGCATCCTTCTGCTCATGCCTGCCCTGTCCTTGACTCCAGGCCTCTGTCCATCGTCTTGGTCAGGCCTTGGCTGTCCCCAGGCTCCCCCTCTGTCTTCCTCTCATGTTCTCTCCGGGGACTGGCTGGCTCTTCCCCGCTGTGGGCAAACTGAGGTCCCCACCCGCTGACCCGCCTCCCTCCTCGCACTCACAGGGGTGGAAGGCTTTACCAGCCAGGAGGACCAGGAGCTGCTGAGCCGCATCGAGAAGCAGCTCAAGCGCCGCTTTGCCATCGGCTCCCAGGTGTCTGAGCACAGCATCATCCAGGACTTCACCAAGCAGGTGGGCCTCCAGGGCCGGGTTCCCACTCACCCTGTACCGTGCCCTGCGCTCAGCAGGCAGGCTTGGGGTGGGGTAGGGGTGGCTGTTTCTAGGCCCAGGCCTGTCCCCAGCGCTCTCCCTTTGCGACTTTCTCTGTCGCATTAAAGGGAGAGGACAGGGGTCTGAGGTTCTGCTGGGACCTCCCAGGCTCCCCCAGCCCTTTGTCTCTCCCTTCCCCTCCTTCCCTGCCCTTTGTGGGGTTGGGGGTGCAGAACCAGAGGGTGAGCCTTCCAGCCCGCTGGGGACAGAGCTCTTGATCCCATAGATGGTGGAAGGGCCTTAGCCTTCTAGAATCTGTGGGGAACTTGTCACCATCTTTGAAGTCACATGGACAGTCTAGTTTCTGGGCTCAGCTCCCTTTCGTGTATGTCATCTCCTCTTCATCTTTAGGGCAGTTTATGTGGTAGGTGGTACCCCACCCATTCGAAGGGTGAGCAGACCAAGACTTGGAGGAGTTCGGGGATGTCAGGAGTGGTAAAGAATCCGCCTACCAGTGCAGGGAGACTAAGGAGACCTCGGTTCAATCCCTGGGATGGGAAGAGCCCCTGGAGGAGGAAATGGCAACCCACTCCAGTATTGCTGGGAAATCCCATGGACAGAGGAGCCTGCTGGGCTCCAGTCCATGGAGCAAGTAGTAAGTGACTTAGCCTCTCTGTGCCTTCGTTTCCTCCCCCGTAAAATGTAAAGTGATCACGTACCAGCTGCTCGGGGATGTTGAGGGGTGGAATGAGTTTAAGTACGTGAAGATTTAGAACAAAGCTTGGTAGGTAGTAGGTGCCTAGGACGGGCAAGCCCATTTAGAATGCAAAGTGGTAGGTTGTGAAGGCTGGAAAGTCCCATGAGCAGGGGGTGCCTGGGCTCCTGAACCGTGGGGTGTCTGGGGGCACGCCTCTCACCCTGCCCTGTGTCCCGCAGAAATACCCGGAGCACGCCATCCACAAGGTCCTGCAGCTCATGCTGCGGCGGGGCGAGATCCAACACCGCATGCAGCGCAAGGTCCTCTACCGCCTCAAGTGAGCCTGCGGTCGCCGCCGCCACCGCCTCCAGCCACCCTCGCACTCTGGACGGAGGGACCCCACCGCCCCCTGCCTCACCGCCTCTGGTGTCTGCCCTGGCTGCAGATCCAGGAAATGTGCTTTTGGAAATTTATAGAAGTAATAAAGACATGGTGTGTTTGTGGATATCTGTGGGCTTCTGCACCGGGTTGCAAGGACAGGCTTTGGAGCCTGGCAGACCTGGGTTTCTGACCTGCCTGTGCCCCTTGGGCTCTGGGCAGGGCGCGTGCTATGCGCGCTGGTAAGAATCAGCAAGACCCAGAGTATAAGGGTGCTTACGAGAGCCCGAAGCTGCTCCCCAGCAGCTAATGTGTGGTCAGGAGCTATGGTTCTGCATCAGATTCACTGAACCGTTCTGCACCTCAGTTTCTTCATCTGTACATGGCAGTGAGTTCCAAGGGATGTGTTTAGGAGAAGAGTGAACGTCCAGAAGGAACCAGGCAGTGTGCTGAGATTGATCCAGGCATTTGGATCCAGGTACCTGGATTCCCACCGGGCCTTAGAACAAAGTAGGTAAGAGTACTGGGATTCCGTTCTAGGCTGGCTCTCTCCCGGTGGGCCACCTCAGACAGTGTGACCCTGAGTGGGATGCCTGACTTCTGTGGGCCTGAGACTTTTCTTAAGCCATTGAAGTTGTATTTTATCTTTTGAATTTTGGCTGTGCTGGGTCTTTGTTGCAGTATGCGTGCTTAGTTGCCCTGTGGCATGCAGAATCTTAGTTTCCAAACTGGGGGATTGAACCATGTTCCCTGTATTGCAAGGTGGACTCTTAACCGCCAGACCACCAGGGATGTGTGCGTGTGTTTGTTTTTTTGACGTTTCATTTTCTTGGTCTAGTTAGCATCCACCACACATAATTACAGGCTTTGTGTTCTTGCCATGAGAAATTTAAAGATCTATCCTCTTGGCAGCTTTCACATGCCCAGTGTACCTCATAAGTGCACTCACTATGCCGTACGTTACATTTCCATGGCGTAATGTATTGTGTGCCTGGAGGTTTGTGCCTTGTAATCCCCTTCACCCGTGTGTGGTTCCTGCCGGCACTTACCCGCCTCAGCCCGCAGACCATCTCACCTCTGTTCTGTGTCTCTGAGCTTGGTATTTTTTGATTCCACATATAACTACAGTCTTGCAGTATTACTTTCTGCATCTTGCTTAGTTTGCCTAATATAATGCCCTCAAGGTCCATCCATGGCACACGTTGCAGGATCTCATTTTTTAATGGCTGGATAGTATTCCGCTGTATGTATGTATGACATTTTTATTGTTCTGTCGATGAGACCTGGTGTACTGTAGATAATGCTGAAAGGAAAATGGGGGTACAGATACCTTTTTAAATTACTGTGCCATATTTTCTTCAGATAAATACCCAGAAGTATCTGTCTGTGGGATTATACAGTAATTCTGTCTTTGCCTTCTGAGGAGCCTCCATACTCTTCCCCTTAGTGCCTGTCCCAGTTTACCTTCGCACCAGCGGCGTGCAAGCGTCCCCTCGTTCCCGCGTCTTCACCAGCACTGTTTGTTGTGTTTTTGCTAATAGCCAGGTGTGAGGTGGTATCATTATAGTATTGACTTGCATTTCCCTGATGATCGGTGATACTGAACAGCTTCTCTGGACCTGTTGGCCATCTGTGTGTCTTTTGGGCAGGTGCTTATTCAGATCTACCGATCTTTTAATTGGATTGTTGGGGGTTTTTATTTTTTGCTGTTGTATGAGTTCCGTATGTACTTTGGATATTAGCTCTTTATCAGATATGACTTGTATGTTTTCTCCTGTTCCATAGGCTGCCTTTGTTCAGTTTGTTGATTGTTTTCTCTGCTGTACAGAAGCTTTTTAGTGACGTTGTCCCATTTGTTCTTTTTTTTTTTGCTTTGGGTATCAAATTCAAAAAATTATCACTGAGACGGATGTCAAGGAGCTTACTGCCTGTGTTTTCATCTAGGAATTTTATGGTTTCAGTCTTAACGTTTAAGCCATTAATCCATTGCATTAATTTTTGTGTAAGGTGTAAGACAGTGCCCCAGTTTCTTTCTTTCGCATGGGGCTGCCCAGTCTTTGCCGCACCATCTATTGAAAGAGACTGTCCTTTCCCTATTGCATATTCTTGGCTCCTTTGTTGTAAGTCAGTTGACCATGGATAAGTGGGTTATTTCTGCGCTAGCTGTTCTGTTCCATTGATCTACGTGCACCTGAGTTTTATCACTAAATGGAGGTTGTAGGAGTCGTCACTGTGAGCTGTGACGTTTGAGTAGTAGAAAGCACTAGTAATAGTAATATTTGAGAAAATCAGCAATGCCATTTTTTTGCTCATTATTTTGCTTAATTTTGAAATGACAAGTTGAGTATATTTTGTTTTTAAAAAGTTAGAATTCACAGAATTAACAAATCAATTCATTTGCTCAGTTGTGACCCCATGGACTGCAGCACACCAGGCTTCCCTGTCCTTCACTATCTCGGAGTTACTCAAACTCATGTCCGTTGAGTCGGTGATGCCATCCAACCATCTCATCCTCTCCCCCTTCTCTTGCCCTCAATCTTTTCCAGCATCAGTGTCTTTTCCAACGAGTTGGCTCTTCGCATCAGGTGGCCAAAGTACTGGAGTTTCAGCTTCAGTATCAGTTCTTCCAATATATATTCAGGGTTGATTTCCTTTAGGATTGACTGGTTTGATCTTGCTGGCCATGGGACTCTCGGGAGTCTTCTCCAGCACCAGAATTCAAAAGTATCAATTCTTTTTTTTTTTTTTTAAAGTATCAATTCTTTGACATTCAGCCTTCTTTCTGGTCCAACTCATCCGTACATGACTTCTGGAAAAACCATAGCTTTTGACTGTGTAAGGTATTTGATATTGAAAATACATTTGGAAATAGAAAAAAACTCAAAACATGAATGTACCAATATACATTAAACATCTTATTCTAATAAATTATTGAAGTGTTTAAAAATAACTACCATGTAAAAAGGAAGACAGTCATGAGAAATTCAAAGATGATTTGCTTTTCCTAAAAACATCAACAGGAAGACTTGATGCCTCATTGTGCTCATGTTGAATCACAAGTGTATTTTTGTGCAACAGTCTCCTGCTGCTTAAAGCTGTTTGCGACGGATGATGCTGTTCCAGGAAATGGAGAGGTCCAGGGACTAAGTCAACTTTGCTGACTCACCCATGTTCAAAGCCCATTCCTGCTTGGATAATTGGAGGAGCACCTTTCTCACAGCTCTCTGTTGTCTTGTCTGGATGCTGACCTTCTTGAGAGCATCTGAGCACTTCCGTTTCCTCTCAGCCTTTCATCTTGTTCAGGCGGAGACTGCTTCATCCATCGCAGGACCCGGCCTTCCATTCCTTTGTTGGAGGAGCGTCGAGCATTAGTACTGCAGCAGGGCTGGTCTGCATGTCTAGGAGGTGGAGAGGGAGCTTTCTCCTGGGAATGTGCTCCCCAAGGTCTCAGCCAGTGAGGGTTAGTGCCCAAACCCATGGAGACTAGAAAAGGAATTTTTCCAAGTCCTTCACCCACATTTGAAGCTGGGGTGCACTCGCCCACATTTGAAGCTGGGGTGCGCTCGCTCCCCTAGCAGTCATGGCTGCTGTTACAGATGGGGAAACAGAGAGGCAGGGTCAGTGAGCAAGGGCGGGGTCAGCATCTAAACCCAGCTGGGCTCTGAGCCTGCCTGCCACGCCGACTTCACTTCAGCCTGGCAGAGGTGTCTGTCCAGGGGAAAGTCCACCGCCAGCCATGGTCACAATACCCCAGGGGCAGACGGCACTGCCATGGCAGGCCTGGCACAGAGGGACCAAATGGGGGTGCCACTAGCGTGGCTCTGGCTCCTGGGGCAGGAGTGGGGCTCATGCTGAGGATGTGAGCAGGAGCGGCTGGGAGCTGGGAGCACCCAGGCTGGGAGACACGCAGGGCTGGGCCCAGGGTCTTGGTGAAAACCGAGAAGGGTCCTAACACGTTCCATTCCATCCTCAGCTGCTCCCTCTCCTGAGCCCTAACTGCTCTCAGATCTCCCTCCCCGCTCTCAGATCTCCCTCCCCTTGTCCAAAGAGAGCCGTCCTGCGGACCTCTTCCTCCACTGGGCAAGTCCCGTAATCTCTCACCTGTAAAATGGAGGCAACAATAGTCCTCCCCTGCTGTGGGGACTCGCAGAGATGCCAGATGTCCCGTCAGGCCCGTGCCTGGCACAGAGGAGGGGATCCCAGGAGAGGCTGGGTGTCTGGTTTTCTCTGCCTTATGGCTTCTGTATTGTTTCCACCTCTTTCTACCCAGAATGGCCCAGCTCCTCTCCTAGTGCCCTTTGTCCCCCGATCCATCCCTGGCTTCTGTGGGTCTTTGAACTTTGCTTTCCACTAAGAGAACTACCCTGTACCCTCATCTCCAGTCCAAAATCCTGGAGAAAGAGCATGAGTGAGGAGAGAGCAGAGGAGGGGCTGTGATTCAGCATCTCTGTCCAGGGGTTTGGAAATTCACATCATTGCAATTGTCCTAAGTCAGATATGGTTTAATCAGCCCCATAGTGGGGCTGCCCCAGTGGCTCAGGCGGTAAAGAATCTGCCTGCAGTGTAGGAGACGGGTTCGATCCCTGGGTCGGGAAGATCCCCTGGAGATGGGAGTGGCTACCCACTCCAGTATTCTTCACTGAAGAATTCCATGGACAGAGGAGCCTGGCGGGCTACAATCCATGGGTCGCAAACAGCTGGCCATCACTGAGCACACACATACTCGCAGTGGCACCTTCTCCATGTGATCTTCCCTTGTTAGTTCACACACACTGAATCAAAAGTTTCACAGTGCAGATGTGCTAAGACCTGTTTTGTAAAGGAAAATGCAGTGAAGTTTATATCAGTCTGGCTTTTTATTCATTTGAAATGAACACGGTCCACACTTGAGATGTGTTATTTTAGAGAAGTGCTTGCAAATAGCAGCCTAAAACCCATTCTCTAAGAAATAAAATCTCAAAAAATACTGGATTTTAAAAGTCACAGGGGACAAGCATTCTACCTCTAGCTCATGAAAGGAGTCTATATTTTTGCATGCCGTTGTTCAGCTGCTAAGTTGTGTCCAATTCTTTGCCACCCCATGGACTGCAGCACACCAGGCTTCCCTGTCCTTCACTATCTCCTGGAGCTTGCTCAAAGTCATGTCCATTGAATTGGTTATGCCATCCAACCATCTCATCCTCTGTCACCCACTTCTCCTCCTGGCCTCAATCTTTCCCAGCATCAGGGTTTTTTCCAGTGAGTCAGTTCTTTGTGTCAGGTTTCCAAAGTATGGGAGTTTCAGCTTCAGCGTCAGTCCTTCCAATGTATTCAGGGTTGATTTCCTTAAGTATTGACTGGTTTGATCTCTTTGCTGACCAAGGGCCTCTCAAGAGCCTTGTCCACAGTTTGAAAACATCAATTCTTCAGCGCTCAGCCTTCTTCCTGGTCTAATTCTCCCATACATGACTACTGGAAAAACCATAGCTTTGAGTATACAGACCTTTTTGGCAAAGTGATGTCTCTGCTTTGGATGCCATAACAACTTTTATGGTAGTTGTTTTATTGCTAAGTCATATCCGACTCTATATAAAATATAACAACTTTTATATATGAACTTAAACACATACATACGTCAGTTTTGTATTTGATAATGAATGATGTAAATACAAACTTCACGTCTGGATGAGCCAGAGTAGACATTTGTTTAATCATGGTCTGGCCAAAGAGTACATTAAAAGGCTTTCTAATACAACTTTTGATAGAATATAGATTAAAAAGAAGGGCTTCTCTTGTAGCTCAGTCGGTAAAGAATCTGCCTGCAGTGCAGGAGACCCGGGTTCAGTTCCTGGGTCAGGGAGATCCCCTGGAGAAGGAAATGGCAACCCACTCCAGTATTCTTGCCTGGAAAATCCCACGAACAGAGGAACCTGGCAAGCTATAGTCCACAAGGTCGCAAGAGTTGGGTACAACTTAGTGACTAAACCACCACCAGATCAAAAAGAACCATTTTTCACTTAAAATATGAGGCAATAAAGGCATAGTTTTGAAAAGCATGGACTCGGAGCCAGGCAGCCTGGTCTCCAGTCCCAGCTCTGCCACTTTCTAGCTCATGACCTTGGGCCACTTAACTACCCTCTCTGAGCCTTGATTTTCCCACCTGGCAAATGCGGATGATACTGTCTCCTCAGGAGAGATGTGGGGATTCCATGGGTTAGCGTTTATAAAACACACCGGATCGTGCCTGGTACACCAGAAGTGTTCAGGATGTGGGCTAATACTGTATAAAACAAACATTTCAAAGTGGGTTCCAAGTGCGTGGCACATATTACTGTTCATGAATCAAAAAATAAGCGCTAAGGGATACACTTCCGCCCACCACACAGGGCGGGGTTGTTAGGTGGGGCGGGGAGGGTTGGAGGGATGGGTAAAACCGAGGGAAAGTGAAGACAGACTGTTTTGCCCACAGAGTGGGTTTTTGCAGATGCTAAGGCAGGATGGTGCCAGGTAAGGACATCTTAGGGACCTGAGATGAGGGAAGAAGGAAAGGCATTCAGCATAGAGAGAGGACTCAGCAGTCAGAAATGTGTGGCATTGGGATTGAGGGGAGCCAAAGCCCCTGTCCCAGCAGCTTAGGTTCACAGAGGACATCTAGAGACAGGCCCTAGGGGTTACTGGGAGCACGCTTCTTTTGAAGTCCATGATCTTCTGGGGTTTTCCTTTGCCCTGTGCTGTTCCCTGGCAGTTTGTGTGAAGATTGAATCTAGTTCCCCAATACAGTGCTTGTTGAATGAATGAACGGTAATGCCCCTTACTTACTGAGCGCTGCTGTGTGCTAGGCACTCACATTCTATGAGCTGATCCTCCCTGAGGCCCTGTGAACTTGTACTTTATTACCTTCATAGGTGAGGAAACCAAGCACAGAGGGGTTAAGTAACTCCCTCAAGGTCACACAGCTAAAGAGTGGTAGCAGTGGAATCAAAATGAGGATTCTCATGTACAGTGGAGCTACCTGATACGTCTATCAGACAAAGAAAAGATTGATGTTTTACTGTCCATATCGTCTCAAGACCTCTGAGACCTTTGCTGGGATCTCTTCTCTAACAGGCCTCTGCAGCCCTAGAAAGGACTTCGTCCTGGGGCACGGACCAAGTGGGAGGCCTGGGCCCAGGATGGACCTCAGAAGCTGGAAGGGCAGGCGAAGCTGCTCACTGGAAGGCCTGAATGTTCAGTTTGCCCTCTGGGGAGACCCCTCCTGGGTGTGTTCGGGAATTTGGGGTGGGTAGGTAGGGGGTGGCGATGCCAGCTTCCTCACTGCTGTGGGAAGGGTGCTCACAGCCAGACCTCCGCTCCCAGAGAGCCCTGAGGGCAGGGGGTCTGGCTGGAGCTGGGCCAGGTGGCTAGTGAAATCTTCGCCTGAAGATGCAGATTGGTAATGGGGGGATGGAGTTCAGATGCTATCAGGAGGGTGAACCCCAACTCAGGCAGAAGCCAGGCAGAGGCAGAGAGACAGAGAAGGAGCCCACATCCTAAACTGGTCGGAAAAGCTTCTGTGCTGGCGGTGACTGCTCCAGCCCAAACCCTGCCCAGAAACTGAGGGCTACCATGAGGATTAGCAGGTTAATACACACAAAACACTTAGCTCCTGGCACAGAGTAAAACTTGTTAAATGTTCATAGACATACAGGAACCAAGGTGCATTGGCTCCTGCTAACAGATGGGCTGTGTTGTGGGGTAGCAAGCTCCCTGTCTCTGTAGGCAATCAAACACCCATTGAACAATGGGCTTGTTCTTCCAAATTTGGGGTCTAGGATTCTCCCAGGCTACTTGCTAATCAGAGCTTACTATGCACCAGGGACTCACACCCACTAATTACATATGTTACTGTTTCCCCTCTCTCATGCCAGGTGCGCAGTAGGGACTCGGTAAACACTGATTAAATGAATGAGCGGCAATGCAAGGTTATTATCTTCACTTTACAGGTGGGAAATCATGGGTTGGACTTTAAGAATGTCCCAGCCCATAAGTGGAGGGTCCAGCTTACCAACCTAGGGTATTCTTATTAGGAGACACTGTTGGTGCTTTCAGGGGATTCTTGTCTGTCCCACCGTTTCTTCTCACCCCCTTCCACCCTCTCGCTTTGTTCTTTATGGAACCAGCTCAGCCTGTGTTTCTGAGTCACTTGACCTGCCTCATTCCAGAGCCTGATAGCAGTGCTGTCTGTCTATCACTGAGAATTTGTCTCTTTCCTCTAGGTTGCCCGTCATACTGGCATAGAGTGACTTGTAGTATGTCACCCTCTCTGGGTCTCAGTTTCCTTGACTGTAACACATGTACGTCATTCTTGGTGTTAGCACCAAAAATCCTGCATCCCAGAACTACCCCCTGCCCACCATCCTGGGCAAATCAGAACAGTCGGTCACCCTACCAATGGGGGAAACAAAAGCCCACCTCAGAGAGTCATGGTCAGAGTTGAACGGCACATGCGAAAGCACTCAGCTTGGTCCCCGTCATAGGACCAGCACTCCATGCACCAGTGGGAGAGGCAAGTACCGATCCTTCCTGAGAGCCAGGCGGGGCCTGGATCCCGAGCCTGGATCCCAACATCGCCACACCCTGGCTGTGTGCCCTGAGTTCAGTTTATCTCCGTGGGGCTCTGTTTCCTCAGATTTGTAAAGAGGCTGATAGTCATGCAGACTGAGCACGTGTGGGGAGGATGAAGTGAGGGAGCACTTCTTTCCCGCCTAGCAGGTGGGGTGCACGCCTGCTCAGTCGCGTCTGACATTTTGCAACCCTATGGACCGTAGCCATAGCCTGCCAGCCTCCTCTGCCCATGGGCTTCTCCAGGCAAGGATACTAGGCTGCCATGCCCTTCTCCAGGAGATCTTCCCGACCCAGGGATCGATCCTGCATCTGTCTCTTGCACTGGCAGGCAGATTCTTTATGCTAGTGCCACCTAGGAAGCCCCTAGCAGGTGGTACCTGTGGTTAATAATGTTACTAAGCCATGGTCAAGAACTGCAGAACTTTTGCCAAGTGCTGTATATTGGGCTGGAGAAGGCAATGGCACCCCACTCCAGTACTCTTGCCTGGAAAATCCCATGGACCAAGGAGCCTGGTGGGCTGCAGTCCATGGGGTCGCTAAGAGTCGGACACGACTGAGCGACTTCACTTTCACTTTTCACTTGCATGCCTTGGAGAAGGAAATGGCAACCCACTCCAGTGTTCTTGCCTGGAGAATCCCAGGGACGGGGGAGCCTGGTGGGTTGCCGTCTATGGGGTCGCACAGAGTCGGACACGACTGAAGTGACTTAGCATATATTGGGCCAGGGGCCCCAGAGGAACTAGTGGGCTTCTTGTCTTTAGCTTTGGTCTTTTCTTTAAAATTTTTTTTAAATTTATTTTTATTTTTGGCTGTGCTGGGTCTTCGTTGCTGTCCTTGGGCTTTCTGTAGTTGCAGCGAGCGTGGACTACTCTCCAGTTGCGGTCTGAGGGCTTCTTGTTGCCGTGGCTTCTCTTGTGGAGCACCGGCTATAGGATGCACGGGCTTCAATAGCTGTGGCCCATGAGCTTAGTTGCCCTTGAGGCATGTGGGATTTTCCTAGACCATGGTTCAAACCTGTGTCCCCTGCACTGGCAGGCAAACTCTTAACTACTGGACCACCAGGGAGGTCTCTGGTCCTTTTTTTTTTAATCTATTTCTTTCTTTTTCATTTTTTAACCTGGTCCTTTTTGGAAATAACCCCAAGAAATGGGATGTTTTTGAAAAAGTGAAGCCTCCTGTTCTCCCAGGGCTGTGAGGAGGGCAGTATCCAGGAGGGGGCGCCAGAGCACCATTCACAGCGGCGGTGTGACTCCCTCCCTCCTCTCCTCCCCCGCTGCCTGCCTGCTGTCACCAGTGGCTTCCCGGGGACCTCCGGTCCCTCCCTGGGAATCCAGAAACTCCCTGGCTGGGACTCAGCCTGGAGAATCCTCTAGGCTCCGGGTATTCACCACTTGCTTTATTTAGAGAAAGGTTCTGCCGTGTCCCAGACCCTGGGGGGACACCTGACATACTTCATCTCATTTAATCTTCAGGTGTTCCAGGGAAAGAAGTTATCCTCGTCTCTGATTCCAGATGAGAAAACCGAGGTGCGATGAGATTAAGTCACAGCCGTGGATGCCGCCAGGATTCAAACCCAGGGGCATCTTACCCCCACGTCTTTGCCAGCTGCCTCTGAGAAGCCTGGTCTTAGAAGGACTTTACAGTCTTAGAGGCTTGAAAGGCCTAGACCTATAGAAATTTTTAATTCAAATCAACTATATATTTGTTTTATTTTTTACACTTAGGTAATACCTGATTGAAAAAAACAAAAATTTTCATTTTATTGAAGTATAGTTGAGTTACATTGTGTTAATTTCTGCTGCCCAGCAAAGTGAATCACTTATGCGCACACACACATTCTTTTTCATATTCTTTTCCATTGTGGCTTATTACAGGATATTGAATATAATTCCCTGTGACATGCAGTAGAACTTTATTTTTGCCCTATATATCTCCCTGGGAAATGTGATAATCAGAAGAGATGGATGTAACGGGAAGAGATTATTACCTTATCACACAGCCTCTCATGGTTTGTGCCTGGTGGTGGATCTGATCTCTTGTGGGTTAATGCCTTCCCATTGAAAGAATATGGCATTCACTCATTCTTGCATTTCTGTTGTAGAGATATTAATAGTACCTCCAATGTAGGATTGTGATGGGGATTAAATGCTTTAATGTGTGTACAGTTCTTAGGAGAGTGCTTGGCACATGGTGGGTACTATATAAAAGTTTCTATTATTATCATCATCAATCTTTTTTAGCTCATTTAAGAAAATTTACTGAGCATCCACTGTGTTTCTTGGGACTAGAGAGAACAAAGCTTGTTGATTCCCGACTTGGGGGATAAAGGCCCAGAAAAGGGCATCAGTGCCAGACCTGTGAGCAAGCACCAAGTGCTAAGTTATCTTCCAAGAGGAAGGGGCTCCTTGTAGGTCCTGTGTGTGGGTCCTGGGGTGGCCTTCTGCTTTGAGATGGAGCCAAGGGGGCTGGCTGGGGCTGGCGGCATCTGGCTGCAGTTCCATAAGCCCCCCAGCCCCAGAGCCAGAGTGCTGCCCTGCTGGCTCTGTTCACAGCCCCCAGGTACACCCTGCTTCTCCAGCAGGAGGGCTGGGGTGAGGAGGGGGAGGAGGAACATCACAGAGCAGCTGCCTCAAGTCTGGAAGCATCATCCCCCACCTTCCCAGGGGAGGAAGACAAGAGACTGGCCTCCAGCGCCAACCACAGGCATTAGCTGAACAGCTTCCAACCGCCATCTCGTCCCCTGGCCCAAGCCACCAGTTCAGCCCTTTCCTTAAGCCCAGTCTGGTTTCACCTCACTCTGCTGGGGGCTGGGGGCTGGGGGCTCGAAAAGAGTGAATGGGGTTGGGAGCAGGCTGGGCTGCATGAACATAGAAATGATGGGTCAGGAAGGAAGGCCAGGGAACTGCAGTAAGGAGAGGGGCAGCGGGAGAGAGGATGGAGGGGAAGGTGGCTCCGGGGGCAGGGTCCTTGGGTGAGGGTGGCGGAGGCCCAGGCCAAGCCCCTAGGTGGCCTCTGTCCATTTGTGATCCCCTTCACATGGAAGAGAAACTGACCACTGGAGCTTGAGAGAACCTGGGCAATATCAGATCACCACCCCTGTGTTACAGTTGCAGAGACTGGGGCCCAGAGAGGGCATGTAACTTCCTCACAGACACACAGCCAGCTAGAAGCTTCCCCAGAGTCAGAACCCTGAATTCTTGACTCTTAGTCCAGTGCTCCTCATGTGATAACACGTTGCTTTTTGAGGCCTCAGGGCCTCCTGTTTTACTGGATAAAACCTCATCTTGCTGGGGGGCGTGTTGCTGCCGCTGCCCGTGTGTGTAACCTGCACTCCGTCCTGTTCTCCCACCTCCATCTTCCTCCCTCCGGGGAAGGGCACAGCCAGGTGCAGACTCAGTTCAGCTTTTCCACTCACAGGACCCAGGGCTGGTGCCAAGGAGCTGAGAGCAGCCTCCCGTACTCACTGGCCTGAGGGTTGGGGCCTGTGGTGGGCACCCTCCTGGATGGCCTGGATGATCCATATCCTGGTACTTGCGCTCTCATGTCATCCTCCCCCTTGAGCAGGGGCTGATTTAGCAACTTGAGTCTAAAAGTAGAATATGGATTACCACTTCTGAGATTTGGTTACGAAAGAGGGTTGCTTATATCAGGGTGGCCTATCCCTCTCTCCCTTTCTCTCTTGCTTGCTGGGGGCTGGCTGCCACATTGTGAGCTGCCTGGCTGTGTCAATAGCCTGCCAGCGCCGCAGACCCACCAATAGCCATGGGAGTGAGCTTGGAATCTTCCCCAGACAAGCCTTCAGATGAGACCATGGTCCTGGCTGACACCCTGACTGTAACCTCATAAGAGACCCCGAGCCAGAGAACCCAGTTGAACTGTGCCCAGATTCCTGATCCTAAAAACTCTAATAAATGTATGTTGTTTTATGCTACTAAGTTTTGGGGAAATTTGCTGTACAACCACAGACAACTTAATACAACCCACCACCACCACTTCCTGGAGCCATTTCAGCCCTCTCTTCTGCTCCTATCTCCACTCCCTCCCACTCCCCTGAGACCTAAGGGAGAATTCACAGTCTCGAGTTCTAGTGCTCCACATGATATTGCCTGACCTTGACCTGACCTTGGGAAAGTCATCCCACCCTCTCTTCCTTAAAGCCGTTTACTCACTAGTAATAACTTGCCCAGGTACACAGGTCTGTGCACAGGGCCTTTCCCACCTACTCTCTCACCTTGACCTTCATAACCATTTGGAGATGCATTTGGGACAGGTCTCCACATCCCTAAATGACAGAAGAATGGACTGAGCCCCAAGTGAGAGATGCTTTGTGAAGGACACACAGTGAGGATACAGCCAAGCCCAGGCAAGTTTCCCGACTCCAGCTCAGGGCCCTGTGTGACGTGGTGTCAGCACTTCCTCAGATGACAGAGATGAAGGTGAGGGCCAGCCTCTGCCTGTGACACATGCCACACTGAACACACCCTCCACGTAGCATGCCTCCTGTGCTGCAGAAGCTGCAAAACTCCACAACTACATTTTCCAGGCTCTCCTGCAGGTAGCAGTGCAGCTGTAACATAAATCCTGCCATAAAGAACAATTGCATGGACTAGAATTTGGAGCTGAGTTCTGTGGGGAAAGAGCACAGAGCACCCATTTCCTTGCATGGACTGTAGTGGAGCAGGCATGGTTCTGGCTGGCAGCCAAGGGGTGACTTCCTTCTTGCACAGCTTTCTGATGGTGGCCCAGTTCTAGTGTGTTTTGGGCCATTGTTCCAGGACACTCAGCTACTTAATATGCTTTAAAAATTTTCTTTTTGATTAGACTAGCTAGAATGGAATCTGTTGCTGCTGAAGCCTGGGAGATAGTCACATCTTCTCCAGTGTATGAGTGACAAGGTCACTGCAAATCCCAACTCCGCAACTTCCCCCATCTTCTGGGAAAGCAAGAGCTTCCCTTTTCTTGGTATCCACATACCAGTCCCAGGGGAGCTCTCTGATTGGCTCTGTTGGGCATGCCCTTCTCTGTTGGACCAATCACAGTTGCCAGAGAGATGAGGTCAATGACTGACTGGTCAGATCTGGCTCATTTCCTGCTCTTGTGGCCAGGGGACAGGGCTGGTCCCCAGAAGAAGAGGATGAGAAAGCTTGGGCACAGATAGAGCATTAACTAACAAGTCTGTGTGACACTCCATGCCAAAGGGAAGCACTATTAATGAATCCCAGGAGGCCATCACTGTAATTAAGCCCAGAGGTCAGGAGATTATTACAGGCATCCCGGAGTCCCAGATCATGGACAATCACATGTGCTCCCCACCCCTGCCATGCTGGAGGGATGCAGAACTCGCTTCATCTCTACCCCTTGACAATGCTTCAGGTGGGAAGGGGGAGACTGAGGCTCAGAAGAAATGAGGTGCCTGGGAGGCCAGGAGACAGAGAAAGAGATGGGAGTTTGGATCCAGGCCTCCCATTTCCCTTCCATTGCTGGACCAGGAAGCAGACAGACCTGGGCTCCGAGTCACTCTGCTGGGGTCTCTGTCTCAGCCCCAGTGCTCTCATCTGCCGAATGAAGACGACGATGGCTTCAGTGGGACAGCCTGTGTGTGCCTACCCCAGGGCCTGGCCACAGCAGGCTCTTCCCCATGACACTGACGGTGGTACTTGATTCCTTCTGCTGCACAACTTTCCCGTTGCCATGGTGACCACACTAATGGGGAGTCGGGCTTATTTTAGAACTTGGTCCACCCAGTGGTGGCTTTGTCCCCAGGCCCTCCTGCAGCAGCCTTTGTCCTGTGGGCCCGTCTCCCGATGCTTGAGCCGAGAGAGGGGCGGGTGGAGGAAAGGGGAGCTCCTCTAGGCCTCCACCTCAGCCCCCTCTGTCCCCTCCCGCCAGCCCCTAAGCATGGCCTCCCCGCCTCTGCTGGAGGCTGAGGCTCGCGTTCCAGTCCTGTTTCTGCTGTGGGCCTGCTGGAGACCTCTGGGGCCTCTGTCTCCTTGAGAGCAAAAAGGAAATGATATTTTTGCTGGGCTTCCCCAAAGGGAAGGAGAATGTCTAGCACCATGAGATGCAGATGTCAATCCTGCCCAACCCCCTGCAAATTCTGAGAGCAGCTTCTCCGGCCCCCCTACCCCAGGGCCCTGTGGCTCCACTTCCTCTGAACACAGCTTCTGGAGCTTCTTGGGGGCCCCCTCTGCTCTGTGACTCCCCCCGGACGTGGAAGTCAGCCTTCTCTTCAGTTTCCCTGAAAACCCCTCTCTCCTGTGTGATGAAACAGACTTCGGGGAGGATGTGGGGAGGGCTGTGGGGATGGGAGGATTTGCTCTGAACCCAAACCCGTGGCTTCATGTTTTCCCTGAGAAGCCCCGTGTTCTTACTGTTCCTTTGGCGCTGCCCATCCACCCAGGCCCACCTGCAGGCAGTCCTGGTCTTATGTAGTCTCCAGGGCAAGGTCCAGAGAGGGAGCAACTTGCCCGGGGACACACAGCAAGTTAGTGGTAATTCCCCACCCATCCTTTCCCCACTCTCCTGGCTTCCTGTTCACCACCTCAGGAGTGAGGGCCAAGAGGGAAAAGGTTTGAGATGCCCCAGGCAGGGGACCCAGATGGAGACCATCATCTCCTAGGCAACCAAGTCACTGCTTCTCAGACAGAAGATGAAGAGTATATAAAAATCACCCTGCTCTTAGCCCGGGAACTGCTGCTTGTCTGATGTTCTCCACCATCCATCCATTCGTCCATCTTTCCATCTGTCCATCCATCCATCTCTCCACTCCTCTGTCTGTCCATCTATCTGTCCATCCATCGTCCATCCATCCATCTGTCTGTTCATCCATCCGTCTAACCAACCATCCATCCTTCTGTCCACCCATCTATCTATCTGTCCATCTGTCCATCCATCCACCCATTTCAACAAGTACTAAACAT